>NC_139773.1:18313441-18913441 GCF_965231275.1 Zosterops lateralis | reverse complement strand
GGACCTGCTCAACCTTCCAGGACCAGCCCGACCTTCCAGGACACTCTCCTGCTCCAGGGAAAGGGGCTGGAGCTGAAACACAACCAGAAATATTTCCTGCAGCATCTTTGGCTGAGCTCAAAGGCCCTGACTGCAGATTTGGGGAAATTCCTCTGGCAGCAGCTGGGCCTCAGTGCAGGGCTGGGACACGAGAGCACTTTGAGGTGCAGAGATGCACTTTTGGCTTTTTAAGCAGAATAGGCCATACTTAACACACAAAGTACCTCTGGGTGTTTTGGAAAACATTAACAACAACCACACGATTGGTGTGTAAAACGCTGCCTTTTCCATCCAGACACACTGTTGTTTTCAGATAAATACATTCCATCCAGGTTTTTTTTCCCCCCTATCCTGATTTTCTGCATCTCAGGAAGATGGGGATGGGGTTTGACCATGGTGATGGCCCAGGAGGAATGAGAGATGGAGGCTAAACCCTGCCCTCAGTGCAGGGGACAGGGATGGAAAGGTGAGGAAAAGGGGACACACAGTAGTAGTTTTCCTAGGGGGAAAGCAGAAAATGCATTTTGTTGAACACAAACATTCCTCACACACACACAGAGGAGAAAACCCCAATTCCTCAGCCACTCAGGAGACACGACACAGAGGGCAGGGAGATTTCTCCACGTCTTGTTAAAGATTCGAATCACAGAGCAATTTCTGCAGCCTTTGAAGATGCTGGGAGTGGGCACAGCCAGCCTGGGGGCTGCTCGGGGCAGGGTCTGCCTGTGCTGCAGACGGAGATAACGCAGGGCCAGGAGCCGGCGGTGACGGGGGAATGGGCAGATAAGGGAAGCATCCTGCTCTGAGCGCGGGGTAAACAACTTTTAATACACAAGTGACTTATCTGCACAGTCCCACGGGAGGAAGCGGCCGCTGGACGAGGCTCCGCAGCCGCATCTGGGCGGTGCGGCACCGGCACCGGCACCGGCGGGGACACGGCACTGCCCCGGCCCCGGGGGTTTGGGGAGCCCTGGGGGATTTCTGGGGAGCCCAGGGTGGGTTTGGGCAGCTTAGAGAGGTTTGGACAGCCCAGGGGGGGTTTAGGGAGTGCAGGGGGTTTGGGCAGCCCAGGGAGGATTTGGGCAGCCCAGGGGGGATTTTTAGGCAGCCCAGGGTGGGTTTGGGCAGCTCAGAGAGGTTTGGACAGCCCAAGGGGGTTTGGGGAGTGCAGAGGGTTTGGGCAGCCCAGGGAGGGTTTGGGCAGCCCAGGGGGGATTTTTGGGCAGTCCAGGATGGGTTTGGGCAGCTCAGAGAAGTTTGGACAGCCCAGGATGGATTTGGGGAATGTAGGGGGAGTTTGGGTAGCCCAGGGGAGATTTGGGCAGCCCAGGGGAGGTTTGGGGAGCCCAGGGGGGATTTGGGGAGTGCAGGGGGCGTTTGGGTAGCCCAGAGGAGATTTGGGGAGCCCAGGAAGGGTTTGAGGAGCCCAGGGAGGATTTGGGCAGCTCAGAGAGGTTTGGACAGCACAAGGGGGTTTGGGGAGTGCAGAGGGATTTGGGCAGCCCAGGAGGGATTTGGGCAGCCCAGGGGAGATTTGGGGAGCCCAGGGGTGGTTTAAGCAGCCCAGGGGGAGGTTGGGGAGTGCAGGGGGAGGTTGGGGAGCTCAGGGTGGGTTTGGGGAGCCCAGGGGGGGATTTGGACAGCCCAGGGAGATTTTGGGCAGCCCAGGGGGATTTGGGTAGCCCAGGCTGCTCATGGGTGCTGGGGTAAGGCTCAACCAACTGGCAGAAGGGAATGGAGAGAGGTGGATTTGTCTCCAGGAATCCACAGGTGGCCTCATGGTCACACAGGTAGGGATTGAGCCACCCAAATGCAAAGTCACAGAACAGCTGGGTAAAATCAAAAAGACTCCAAAAAGAGACTTAAATCCTCTATTTAAACAAAAAGCTGCCAACACCAATCATGTTCCCCACCAATGACACAGAACACTGGATAAAATTCAGGAGTGTTTTCATTGATAAGGCCAGGACAGCCCTGCCAAGCTGGAGACAACAACAACAACTCCCAGTTGTTTCATCAGGGAGCAGGATAAGATTGGGGAGAAATAAGGAGATCCCAGGCTCTCCCTGGTCCTCCCTGTTCATCTCTGAGCTCTGACACCTCACTGAGCATCACTCCCAAGGCCAAAGCCTGGTGTTTTTTGGGGGAGAGGGGATGGAGCCAGGAGGGAGCAGGAAGAGCTGCTCTCCAGTTGAGAGGCTGATTTATGGCTGAGGCCTCGGGCAAATCCCTCACTGGCTTTGTGGTTTCATTTCCCCATCTCTACAATCTCTTTCACGGGTCATGTGTGAGGGGGAATTAACAGTCAAACTTTGTTTTTTAATAAATATTTAAAGATTTGTCTCGTGTTTTATGGTTATTTCTGAATGATCTCCCTTGCACAAGGGTCTGTCTCTCTCCCTGCCAGCTCTTTTATCCCAGCTCCTCTCCCTGGTGTGGAGCAATGACTCTGCTGCAGATTTGGGCTTTCATTGAGTGACAATTAAGCTGCCTCAGTTAAATGTAAAGGCATGGGAAGAAGGTTTTCTGCTGCCAGAGTCAGCAGCAATCTAAACTGAAGGGTTCCTCTGCAAAAAGCAGCACCCAGCACCCAGCAATGAGCTCTGAGTGACCCCCAGCACACCAAAATTCCCCATTTATGTGTGAAGTGTGAGTAAAAACTCTGTTTTCACCATCCCAGCGTGATTTGGAAGTGAAAGCACAGCCTTGAAGCTCCTCTGAGCTGAGGCCAGTGGAAATTCAGTGTGGGTTTGACCTCAGCACTGTGCACTGTGCTTTAGTCTCTGCCTGTTTATTGTTAAACTCATTAAAACCATCGGGGGTTTTTGCATCTTAGAAGTGTTTTCTGACTTCATAAAAATATGGGAATGCTTAAGAAAGAATCTGTATGAATAGTGACTAACCAGGAGGGGTTCTGTGGTGTTCAGAGGGAGGGGAAGGAGTTGATGAGGCTGTGGACTAATGAATTAATTTGCCTCCAGCCCACCTGGTGCCCAACTCACCTTCCCTCAGACCTGGCTGCTGGTGGGCCCTCTGCTCCTCCAGCCAGATAAATGATTTGAAGCTAAAAATTCAAATTTAGCTGTCTCAGACGTGCCCCAGCACAAGGTTGGTCACTTCCTTGCAAAATTGATGTGAAATTTTAATGAGAAGAAATTCAAAGAATTTCAGAATGAAGCGTTTTGATTCTCTGAGTCGAAATCATCCCCGTTTCTAACCCACATTTCATTCCAGTTTTAAATTTGGAGACCAAATCCATCCATGCATTCAACCAACATTTTTATTCGAGTCCTCGTTTCCCAGAAAATAATTTGGTTTCTTCAGAACTAGAACGAAAATTTGCAACTGCCAATGATCCATTTTTCATCCCGGATTTAATGTAATAAACTTTCTGGAGCTGCTGGAAGTGGAAGATGTCATTAAGTGGATACCTTGTGCTGGCACCAACATTTGTGGAATTCCCCGAACTCCTCCCAGGCTTCAGCAACCCCGTGCAGGGGATGTTTACAGCTTATTCTCCTCTTGCAGGAAAATGATCCCAACCTGATGGGAGGCACTTTGCTGTCTGAAATAGGGCAGTGAAAAAAGGCAGCAATGCTCCAAGCACTGCAGAATCCCTGCAGAATGAGGCATGGGAGGAATATTTTATATTTAGGCAGAGGAGGGGGGAAGGCAGGAGCTGGATGGTGCTGGGTTTTTCATGATGAAGAACATTTCTCCCTGCCCATGGGAAAAGTTCCATGTTTTATTTTCCTGAGGAACAACTGTCTCCTGTGTTTTTCCCGCCAGAGCTGGTATCACTATGATACAGAGCTGGAGCAATCCTACCCCTCTCTGTGTCCTTGTCAGCCCCTGTGGGTTTATTTGCCAGGATGGGAAGAAGACTTGGAAAGCACAAACCCACAACAGCAGTTGCAAAATGAAACGACTGGCTTAATGTTGATGGATGGACTTTATATTGGATATTGGGAAGGAATTCCTGGCTCTGAGGGTGCTGAGGCCCTGGCAAAGGGTGCCCAGAGAAGCTGTGGCTGCTCCTGGATCCCTGGAAGTGTCCAAGGCCAGGTTGGAGCAACCTTGGATAGTGGGAGGTGTCCCTGCCCTGGGCAGGAGTGGGATGGGATGAGCTTTAAGGTCCCTTCCAACCCAAACCATCCTGGGATTCTGTGGTCATAAAGGTCTTTTCCAACCTAAACTATTCTATGATTCCAATCTTATCCTCCCAGGCTCTCCTGAGCTGAGAGATCTCCTTTAATCTTCACAGTCCCTGGAAGAAGAGCCTGTTCCTGCCTGCCTGTTCCTGGGTGTTGTTTTCCTCTGCATCTCCTGTCCCTGCTGTGCCCCTGCTCCACCTTCTCCCTGAGTCTGAAGCCCCTGAGCCCTGGGTGAGGTGAGGAACCAGCAGTGCTGACCAAACCAGCAGCAGAGAGGTGGGAAAGGAGTGCACTGGGTCCAAAATGAGGAGCCCCACAAAACCTCCTGTTTAAGAGACAGGGAAATGTTCCCCTGCAGTGCTGGAGCTGGGGCAGGTCCCAGTGCCCAGCACACACCTGGCCAGTGCTGATGGCAATTCAGGGATCCTGCTGCCCCCCCAGGGAATGAGCACTCAGATCTCATCCACAACAGACTCTGCTGCTGCCTGGGAAGTTCCCCCTTGGATCCTCTCTGAATGCTCAAAGCAGTGACTTGGCCAGGAACAGGCTCATTTTCAGCAGTCAGTCACATTTCGTCCCCAAGTGCTCCCTCTCTGTCCCAGGGCTTGACCTCACCACCCTCCTCCTGCCAGGGCTGCTCTGTCCTGGGTCTCCTGTGCTTCATGTGAGAAGGTGGAACAATGCAGCACTCTGAGCACCCCTCCAGCACCGAGGAGTTGGACATTGTTTTCTTTTCCTGTTTTGTTTTGCATGGAATAACTCCCCTCTACGGAGTCACTTCGGCTCCAGAAACAGACTATTAATAAACTTAACTGCTTTGGGGAGCCCAAGCCAAAGGCTGGCCTTAGAGGGGAAAAAATAAAATCTACAATTGCACAGAGCCTTTTCATCCCTGTGAACCTTCTGAGGGGACGTGTGGTGATTTATCCACCACGTCACCACGTCCGTGCTGGCTCTGGGAGCCGCCACAGCCCAGCCTGCCCCTGCTGAATGAGCTCTGTAGGCACAGCAGAGGCTTTTTCTAAAATGAGGGTCTTTGCTGGCTTTGGGTCTTTCTCTAAGCTGAGGGTCTTCGGTTTTGGTTCAGGAATAAATGTTCCCACAAAGGAGACAAGGGGTGGTTGAGGCACAGAGCTGAAGTCAGGGGGCTCAGCAGGAGGAGGAGGAGGAGATGGTGCTTTGGGATCAAGGTTTTCTCTGCTGGCCCCACCGGGTTCTGCAGAACATAAAATTCAGGTTTTATAAAGAAAAGCAGCTCCATTATTTGAGAGTCCAAGGTGCAATTCAAGCAGCCAGTGGGGGTGAAATCACAGTTGAAGTCTGTGCTCCCCATGGTTGCCTGTCCTTGCTCCTGGCCCTCAGAACAGCTGATTTATGTGCTTCCTTTGACAGACTGGGAGTGTGTTCCCCTCTCTCCCTGTGCATGAGGCTTTGCCTGATGTGCAGGGACTTGCTTTGGCACCATCTGATTAGCTGCTGTTAACATCACTTATCCCGCTGCAGGTTCTTCCCAGTGAGCAATGAAACATTCCTAATCCAGGCAGATTAAAGAGAAACGACGTTTCATCATCCACCTCTCAGCTCCAACCACTCCATTAGAAGGCAAAAAGGCGTTTGGGTTTGGGGATTGCTCACAGCAGCCCTGATGGAGACACAGCCTGACAGAGCTCAGCTCCACGGGGCTGTCTGCCTGTGAAAACCATTTTCATGGTGCTTTACCTCGACCTGCTGCAGGTGTTTTGTACCCTGGGTGAGCCCAGCCTGAAATGCTGCTGCTTCCAGACACTTCCCAAGGCTTTCCAGCTGCACCCAGTGCTGCTGTCCATTTTCTTCCCCAGGCTCAATTTGGGCAACCAGCACATCCCACCCATCATGGCCTTATCCAGGACACACTTCTGGTGTTTTAACCTGCTCTTCTGATCTCGTGTAGCTGCTCTCAGTGGATGTGAGCACATTCCCCAACCACAGCAGGGAGTTTTAAACTCGTGGGTCAGTCCCCACCTAATTTAGCTGTGCCACAGGTGAAGGGCTCCATGAACATTCCAGCAGCTGGGAGGGGAGCAGCCTCTGAGCATCACTGCTGGGGAAGACCAATCTACAGCCCAGAAGATGTGACACCAAAGAATTTCCTGGCAGGATGGAAATACTGTGTCAGAAAAAGCTGGAACTGGGAGCTGCCTTTTTGTTGTTACCCAGAAATCCCAATCACAAGGTAAAAATAGGGAGGAAACCAGAGATTCAGTGTTTCTGCTGCTCGTGGGGCAAGTTATTTTTATTATCACCATAAAAAAAAAAAAAAAGATTCTGCCTTGAGAGGTTTGGGGGAGGTAACACTGGCTTTTTAAATCTTCTCTCTGGAAAGGGTGGTGAGCACTAACCCCAGGTAAAACACACCAGTCTCCCCAGAGTTTCCCATATCCCTTGTTTTGTCTGATCCCTTGAAATTGTGCTCTTGGAGCAGTGTGCCTGCCAGCAGGACCCTGCTGTAAACCAGGAAAGTTCTCACTTTGCTGGGACATGGCTGGACACAACAAAGCAAGAACAGAGGCAGCAGCACGTGTTGCCACCACACTGAGAACCAATTTAGGTTCAAACCAAGCTTCTCACTTGCCACCAAAATAAGCAACTTATGGAACTGCTATCCTCCCCAAACCACAGGGTTGTTTTAATGACCTTCCATTTAAGCATTAAGGAGTGAAATGTCTAATCCTGTCGAGTGTGTAAGAACGTGACTCACTCCCTCAGTGCTCTAAGCTGCCTCCTTTTTGGCAGCTGCTCTGGACTGCAATGAGAGCAGCCTTCAAAATGGCTTGGATCTGCTCACCTGGAATGAGAAATAAACCCTAACTGCAGGTAAGAGCTCTGTTAATGTGTGTGTGCAATAATATTATTCCAGTTGCCAAGCAGCAAACAGGAGGTGCAGTAAAGGCAAGAGATAAAGCCTTGTGAACAGGGGTGTGCTCTCAGAATCACTGAATCCTGGAAGGGTTTGGGTTGGAAGGGATCTTAAAGCTCATCTTGTCCTCATGAGCAGAGACATCTTCCACCATCCCAGGTTGCTCCAAGCCCTGTCCATGGACATTCCCAGGGATGGGGCAGTCACAGCTTCATTCCATCATATGGGAGGGTTTATCTGACTGTGCTGGGTTTATCCAACCTTGCCCAGTGGTCAAGACCAAGACCTGCTCTGTCTGAATAAAAAGGGAAAGGTGATTATTTGGAATAAATATGGATTCACACCTCATGGAAATCCTTGACTGTCCTGCTGGCAGCCCTGAGCTTCACACTGGGCAGAAAATGGAGAATGGATGGGAGAAAATGTGGCTGTGCTCATCCCCTGCGTGGGCGGGTTCTGCTGATGGAAAAGGTGATGGTCTTCAAGTCAGAGCTCCTAAAACTGGCCTGTGATATAAACAATGAACAAACAAGCAGGAACAATCCATGGCTGTGTGTCCAACTGCTTCTGTTCTTCATGTAACCACTTGTTTGTCCAAGATGCTACTGGGGCAATTAACGGGGTGAGCTCGCCCCTAATGGGTTTTTTCATCAGCAGAACCCAAACCACTGAGCCCTCCCTTGCAATTCTCCAAGCAACACAGTTGCTGCCTTAGTCTTCCAGTTGAAAAGGGATAATTGCAGTATCAAGGAGAGCTCTCAAGATCTCCCAGGAGATGTTCTGGAGCTCGCAGGATCAGGTCCTAAGCATGCATGATTCACTGGAATAAACAGTGGTCTGCATGTTTAAACTTGGCTTTCAAACTGGCTCCCAGAGATGAAGGGCCCACACTCCCTGCAGCAGCAGACAGGATGTCCCTCATAGAGGTGGTTGGTGGTCATCCTCCAAAATGAAAGCTGAAATTCTAAACTTGCTTCTAAAGCCTGGTTTAGCACACACAGAAATGCAGCTCTGAGCAGGCCTGCGAAAAAATGCATTTGTATCTCCTTTTGCTTTCCCTTTGGCTCTTCGGCTGGAGGAGGTGGTGCCCAGACCCAGCCAGCCATGTGTGGGATGGCAGAGCTAGTGCCACCCATCAGATCCCCCAAATCATGTTATTTTCCTTTTTATATTAAACAATGCATTGCACCTGAGTTGTACCCACTCAAACACCTCCAGCTTCACACATATCGTTAAATTGGCAGCTCAAAGAAATCAGAAACAAACTTAATGTGAAACCTGACAGTCACCTCACTGCAAGATTTGGTGTAGTTACTCCATGGAAAAGACATGAAAACCAAGACAGTTTTAAAAAGAGACAGAGGAAGCACAAAGGAAGAGAAGAACAAAACAATCCTCATGAAATGCACTGCAAGGAACCCAGGGATGTCATTTACTGAGTGCAGCATTTGCTGTGGACGTCACCCTAATTTTTTTCTCCCTGTTTGAAGATCAGTTCAGTTAAACTGAATTTCACACCTACTCCATGCAACATCTAACTCTGTGTCTTGTCCAACCTTCCAGCTGCCAGACAGGAGACTGCCTGGCATCCCTGCCCCAGCTGCCAATAAAGGCCTGGCACCTGGATTTAGGGATTTAAGGCTAAGGATTTTCTGTAGGAGGCTCCTCTGTGCCGACAGTTATGAATCTCCAGGGCTGTGTAGACATTTCTATCAGTGCTGGCCATCACTCAAATCCTTGCAAACAATGACTAACAGGAGCCCACACATGGCTCTGAGGGAGCTGTGCTCTCCAGCCTGGCTGTGTCACACGTGTGGGGTCGAGAGAACCATTGGGACCAACAGGAGGATGCACTTGGTCCCTTCACATCCAAAGAACCCCCACTGTGGTGTCACCCATTGCTTGGCACACATGTGGGAATTCACTCTTCCATGGGAACACTGTTTGAGCTGATCTTCAAACTGAAAGGAAAAATGTGGGGTGACATTTGCAGCAAATGCTGCACCCAAGCTGAAAAGCCCAGAGGAAACTCGGGTCAACATCCCCACGGTCTGGTCACGCCTCTGATGGCAGCCCTGACAGCCTGTGAGTCACCCAGAAAAGATTAGAGGAAAGTTCCCCTCTGTTTTAATGAATGAATAAGCTCTAAGGTTTTTCTAGGGTGTGGAATAAGATAAGGCTTAAGGAGGAAATGCAATTGTCTGTGGAGCCTTCAGGTCTACCAAGTGCTTCCAGCACGTTCCTAGAAACAGCTGGCATTTCATCCTACAAATTATGGGGGCCTTTGAATCGTGTTCTGGACTAACTGGAACCAGTGTCCCTGAGATCCTGGCTGCAGTGCATTTCACTGGGGAGGGTTTAGAGGTTTTATGAAGGTCATCACCCTCTGCCAAGTGCTGAAAGACTTTAGAAGGATCATTCACTTGAGCTGCAGCATGCAGGGAAGCTAATGGTGAAAAAAAACTCTGCTGAGCCTATTTAGATCCCTGGAAATCTGCAGAGCCAGCTGTAGCACCAGGAGCATCTCCCAGCTGCCCCAGGTAAAGGGCAGGGACAGGCTGTGACTCTATTCCAGCTCCTCAACAGCAGCAGAAAACAGTGGTGGCCACAAAGGGTGAGGCAGCTGATTTTGCTGGTTTACCATCCAGAGATTTGGATGTTGAGGAAGGACATCACTTTGGGTCTGTGCAAGAGCTTTGTGGACCAAACCCTACCAGCACTACAGGTAAACAAGAACCTGCTCCAGTCCCACCACAGAGCTCAAACTGGAGCAGCTGGAGCTCCATCATGTCCATTGTGAAGCCACTTCCACTGTGCCTTGCAGAGGCCTTGGAGGGCTCAGCCCACCAGTGCCTGGGGCTGCTGACCCTGATCTGCAACAGGGATTCTGGTGGAGCCCTTTTGGAGCACCCCTGGGTGGGTCCTTCACTGCAGGTCATTATCAGCTATTTTTATCTCTACCATGAGCACGGGTTTGAGGTGGGTTATCCCATGGGATGTACTGTATCCCACCTTGAGGAGCCTGGAACACCAGCACCATCCAAGGTCTTCTTCTGTCACCACTCAGGAGAACATTCCAGCCTGGGCAGGCACTGGGAGCTGTGTGTGGCTGCCACAGGCTCCCTCACATTGAACGAGGGAGTACAAAACTGTAAATTATCCCTGTTCTGGCCCCCTCAAGATGCCTGTGAAAGATGCAGCCAGGAATGCTCAAGTTCACCCACTGGGGAAACGTCGCGTTGTACGTGAAGATCGCAGCCTCCCCTCCCTTATCTGGGAGGCAGCCGATGAAGGGCCTGGCGTCAGTCTGGCAACTCTGATGGCTCCCATTTAGCACCACGAGAGAGAGAGAGAGAGAGCTGCCTATCAGCAGGACGCTGGGGCAGATAGCAGAGCCAGGACTATCTAATCACATACCTTTTGCATTAGTGCTGCCATATATTCCTTCCATTTACAATCCGGGAGACTTGGGCCCGGCGCTGAATTTTCACAGGAATGAACTGTCAACAACCCCATCCTTCCCAAGGCCTAAAAATGGGAGCTTTATCACAGAGGCCAGTAGACTTCTTTTCTTAGACTTCCAGGCAATGGCCGGAGCAGACTTGGAGCCCCCACGAGCGAGACATTAAGGAGACCTTTTTGAGATAACAGCAGTTCACTTGGCTCTCTGGAGAATGCCTCATGGCTGTTCCTTTTCAAAGCAGAAGTAAGGAAACCAGCTCAATTAGAGCATATCAAGAAACTTTGTGTCTCCTGGTTTGTTTACCTTTTATCAGTGCTCTTAATATGCCTTCCTGCTTTTCCAAGGGGAGTAGGAGGACTTTGCTTCGTGAGATCCCACTAGAAAAATCAAGCAAGAGGCAGTTTTGTTTTTTTTTTTTCAAGTAACGAATCGGAGTTAATAACAGGAGGGCAAACTTGCTGCTAACTTGACGTTTTACTGCTTTGGGGTGCGTGATTAAGTTCCATTTTGCAGGAGGAGATAGTTGTGCTCAGCCTATAATCTCTGGGGTCATGTTTAAATAGTCTGTGCAACCATTAGTTAGTTCTGCGAGCCAAATGCACATTAGGACTTGTCCTAAATGAAGTGCCCAGTGAAACATCCTCTCCAAGGATGGCATCTCACAACATTTCTCCAAGCCAAGCCCTGACTCTGCAGAGCAGACTCGAGTCCAGCAGCTCTCAGAGCCTACATTATGCCGTTAATTGAGGGTGTAATTAACAATGGTCAAATCTCGCAAAAGTGCCAAATTAGATTTCACTTGAGACAAGCAGATGGGTTTGGGATGGCTGGAGCAGGCCAAACCCTGCCTTGCCCCTGAAGCCTGGAAGTCTGGTCACAGATGGAGAATCAGATTTGCAGCCTTGACATGACTCAGCTCTCCAAGCTGGAATCAGGAGCTCAGATCCCCCTGACCAAAGATCTGGACTCACACAGTTCCCTGCAGTGCTTCTGGAAATAAAGATTTTCTTTTGGAGGTTAGTTGGGTCATCCTACATTCCCATAAAAGCTTTTGTGTCTCCTGCAGGTGAACCAGAACCCTGCCAGTGCCCTGCACTGCCACACAGATCCCTCCTGTGCTGAGAAGGGAAAATAATAGCAGGAAAATGAGACAAATCCTTCATTAAAATCTGTTTTTAATCCTTGGATAAGTGTCCAGAGTATTTTTTTATATTGCAGTGACTTAGTTCCCACCTGCTGCCTCCCAGCACCACCCTGAGCTGTCCAAACCTTGCTTTGTGACCTCTGCTTGCCTCCATTGTGCTTGAAACTTTACTGATTCACTTTGGGATGGTTTAGGACAGGGGAAACACAAAGTTTGGCCAGTATCTCCATGTGTAACTTAGGGGTTGGGCTACTAAACATCCAGCCTCACCCTGTCCCTCCAAAAAACTCATTTTACTCATTTCCCCGTGGGAGATAAAATGCAGGTCTGCTCCCATTCCAGAGTTCTTTGGCTGGGACACAAATAGCTTTGGAAACACTCTTATCTGTGCTCAAACATCCTTTCAGAAAATGTATCAGTCTGCAAAGGTCTGTCCTGGTACCACAAAACCTCTTCATATGAAAAATGGGAGCTCAGCCCACAACCAGCCCTTGTCCAGGAGATTTGCTTTCCTCTTCACACCAACATCCCACAAAACCCAGAGGGAGGAACATCCCTGTGCAGGAAAAGCCTTTTACAAACCATCCATCCTGGAAGGAACCTGCCCACACATTTTGGGGGCTCCTTGAGGGTTTGGTCACGGTGAGGTGATGCTGCACCCCCAGCACAGCCTCAGTTTTATTTCCTGCCTGCAGCTCTCCTGTTACCCAAGACAGCTTCCCTGAGACCCCTTGTTTTCCACATGCTTGACATTTTTTATGGTTCCTCTAAGCCAGGCAGAGGCTGAGCTGAAAACAAGCCAGGCTTGTATCAATTGCTGCGAGCGGGAGCAGTTCGGAAACGTGGGCAAGTTGAAACCTGGGCTGGAACAGCTCGGGGCTGGCTGGGACATCCTCGAGCTGAAAACCCCCGAGCTCTGGCAGCTTCCTGAACCTGACCTCCCTCTCACAGAGGTGACACTCAGCTCACTCACATGGGTTTGGATTTCACAACCACAATTTTGGCACCGCCGCTGTTCCGGTGCCAGAGAGGAACCATCCCTAACTCCTGCCACATCTGCTGCCCCAGGACACTCACTCACACCCTGGGTGCCTAAAGCATTAGATATCTTTCTGAGGAAAAAAAAAAATAAAAAAAGGAGTTTGGCTTTGCACAGCAGTAACAGTGAAATCCCAGCACGTCTCTCTGCTCCTTCCTTCTGTGCCAGCCAAACCTGCTCTGACACCTCTGCCAAGGGGCTCTGGGTCCTGGCAGGGATAGTTGCCAGCTGCCAGCTGGGTTTGGGTCACTGTCTCACCAGGCCAGGCTTGGTGTGAGCTGCTGACTTGAGCTTTGGAGCCTGTCTTGGCTCCTGGCTCTGTGAACTCCAGGGTTTCCTCTCCCGGTGAGGGAGTTGTGGGAGCACAAAGGGCTGCCAGTGATCCCCCATTCTCACCTGCTTCTCCCAGGCTCATCCCTTGCCTGTCCCAGGCTTATTCTCATGGCAAAGGAGCAAGCAGGGCTGCCCCAGTGCAGAACAGATGCCTGCAGGGTGGATAAGGGGACAAGAGGAGAGGCAGAGGCTCCTCATGTCCTTTACCCAGTCACACCAGGGACTGTTCATGGCACAAATGCTGCCACCCAAGGGAACAACTCACTCCTGATGGCTCCCAGTTCCTCTGCCTCATGTTCTAGTTGATGGCTCCCAAATCTCCTGTGCTGTGGAGCATCAGGAGCCCCTTGCAGACACGTCCAGATGAGCTCAGGCTCCTTCCCATGGCCCTGGGGTCACGGGTGCTGCCATTGGGGACACACAGCTCTGGAGTTGTGGGGATGGATCTCCACTGCCCTGCACTCCACACTGGTGTCTTTAAAGGCTGACAAGTTGCAAAATAGGAACAAAATGTTTGCAGCACGCTATCAAACCTCAGTGGCTCCATTTATCCCCCAGGACTGGTGCAAATGTTCAAACAGATAGCGAGGAGCCAGGCCCACTGCCCTTGGCCCAGAGCCTGGAGAATATTTTCCATCAGCTCTGTTTAGGAGTTGTCTCCCCTCAGCAATCCATCCACCTTTGTGCTTTGAGAAAAAGCCCCTCTCTCAGTATTCCTGGGGTTAATCACTCTGGTGATGGCATTTTCTGGGGGGAGAGTTGTTGCTGTCACCTCGCTCTGACCCACAGGAACGTGGTGGCTGCAGGTTTCAGCCTTGAATAATCCCTTAAAGTCCAAAGGATTTAATACAGAAACAGCAGATTTATTTTTTTTTTCTTCTTTCATTTAATAACATGGACAGACTTGCCTGGATCACCCACTGCTCTGAGACATTTACAGAAGTTCTATTTATTGACAGGACCCACCCTCACTGTACATCCCCTATGTCTCCTCATGTGTTTATGTTCCCAAAAAATAGGAAGGGATAAAAATCCCCTCCTGAATTATATGAAACCCATCATTTCACTCACTTAATGGAACACATTTTCACATGCTTTCACCCCAGCTCTGAAGCTGGAGGCTGTTTTTGCTTGGCCATATTTTTCATGCACTTTGTTTCCTTATCGCACCGTGTAATTTTCAGACGAATGAAAATCTGGGCTTTCACTTGCACAAACACTTGGACATGAAAACCTGGTCACTGCCAACTCTTACAAACATATCCTCAGAGCTGATGGGCTTTGTAAGGTCCTGGGAGACCTGTGAATGTACCACAATCTCGACTTTCCTCTTTTTTTTTTTTTTTTTTTTCCAGGAGTCGTTTTCTGGCCTTGATGGTTCCAGAGAAAAGCAAAAAAACCAAACCCAGGAACCCAAATAATGCCAAAGGTAGAAGGCAGAGAAAAAAATCCCTTGTTACAATTTAAAATTTAAAAGAATATGCATTTAGTGGAGTTTGAAGGGAATTTTGTGAACTGGGGTTGGCAGGGGTTTGGGAACACAGCACAGGACTCTGCTCCAGCACCTCCTTTGGAAATGGGCTCCAGAGTTCCACCCTGCTGGGGGCTCTCCCCCTGGGCAGCCCTTCACCAAGGGCTCAGCATCACCCTTTCCAGGCTGCTTTTCCACTGCTTACAAAAACTAAAGATGCATTGTATGTACAGGCTGCCTCTGCCAAGAAAAATAAACTCAAGAGATGCTTTTTTTTTTTTCTTCCAGGCACTCACAGGCAAACCAATGCAAATATTAACAATCACTATGTTAGACTTCAGCTCCTGTGAAATAATAAAAGAAGGTGACACTGTAACCCTGGGCCTTAAATCATGTGTGTAATGCACTCCTGTCCATCTGCTGCTTTTTTTAAAAGCAATTAATAGATAAGTGTTGAGATAGAAAGTAATAATTCCAGGAAGTTGGACAATTAATTTTTATGAAAGACTGAGGTACTGTTTGATTTTTTTTCTTTTTTTTCTGGTGGCAAAAAAATTCATTGCTGGTGGTGGCAGTGGGAATTAGAGGTCAGTGGTCCCTCTTTTGCAGATCTGCTGCAGCCCAAGGGAAAAGGGCTGTGGAGGGTATTTGTCCCTCCATCAGAGCATCTCCATCTATGTTGGACAGATCAGCATCACACGATAAATAAATATTTATTTCAAAATAAAGAACATACCCCTGGGACCTTCTAATTAAATGCTGCAGGACAAAAAAAAAGGTGGAGAGGAGATTTCACAGATGTGCTGGTCTCGAGGATCCGTCCCCAGCTTTACAACTTCACTCAGTAAAGCAGAACCAAAGAGATCAGAACATCAGCACATCCATATCCCAACCTCTATTTCCACCCACAAAAGCCCCAAAAAGTCCACACAACTGGATGGGAGCAGAATCTGCTTGCTCCATTCCTGGGGAATAATTGCAGGCTAATAACATGCGCTGGCATGTGGGCTGGGATGTGAAGTATGTGTGTAGGTGCCTCTGGAAATATGTCACTTGGAAAACACCCCTTTAGCCCACAGAAGCACTGTTCAGCAACAGGAATTCCTGCAGATCCGTATCCATTCAGACTCTGAAGCCACTTGTTGTTGCTCTGCCAGGCAATAAAGCGGCGATAAATGAAGGAATTTACACATCAGACATCTCAGATTCCTCTCCCCTCCTTTCCCAGGAGCAGGACGAGGGGACAGTTAATGGTCCCAGTTTATGGTATAAATATTTTGACAGAATATATTTTGATACCGTAAATTTTAACAGCTCTGGCTGTCTTTAAACTCTGTTTATTCCCCACCAAGAATCTCTGTAAAGTAATAATATCTGAAGTATTTTTTAAGGAGCATAACCTGTCCCTAGGAAAACATTTTGCTTCCTTTAAAATAATATCGCTTTGCCTCACAAAGGAAGTCCAAATGTCTGGAATTACAGAGCATTCAGGACTCAAAACTCTGTTTTTCCATCTTGAGGTGAGATCTCTGTATCTGTGTAGGATCTTTTGCTCACACAACATTCCTGGTGGGCTGAATCCCACAAATCCCAGCCAAGAGCTCTCAGATGAGCACAGAGGGAGGAGGAGAAGCTGTTCCCAGACAGCCCATGAATAACTGGGAATATCTCTAGGGAACCAGGTTCCACCTCTCCTGCCAGAGAAACCATCACCCTGCTGGGCCACTTGCAAAGCTCTTGGTCCCTCCTCCTCACCAAATTTCCAATACTGAGAGGAACAGAGACCCCAAATTTCTTTTGGGATTTGTTCTCCTAAAAAGGTGACTGGGGCACTGGGACAGTGAGCAACACCTTCCACTGCCTGTCCCATGGGAGCAGCAAGGAATTGTGATGGGCAAGCCATGGGAAATCACCCAGATGGGATTATTATAGGGCCAGAGACTGCAAATCCCAACAAAACCAAGCTTTGTTAGCGCCACTTCTTAATGAACAACCCGTTTAATTACACAGTCCACTGAGGAACCAGCTTGGAAAAACTTTCCAATACACTTCCTGGGTGTCGTTACACCCAAACAGCTGCTAATGGGATGAATTTCAAGCAGAAGTTGAGCTGGATTTTGGGGTTTAGAGTGTGCTGGGACACGCTTCCCACAGCGGAGCTGAAATTCTCTGCAAACATACAATTAAAACTCTCAGATTGCACAAAGAAAAAACCTGCTACAGCTTCATCTCCTGCAGCCGGTCACAGTTTTCTCTTCCCTAGGAAAAAAAAAAAAAACCAACAAAAAATCAACTAAATATCTACAAATAACAGGGCTTGTGTCAATCTCCAGACATGCCAGCTCAGGGCTGAGAATGAGATAGGCAGAAAAATGCTGCTGGGAGAAGGCTCTGGCCGTATCTGCTTCCGAACTTTCCCAGGCACAGAAATGAAATGTGGACCCCGGCACCTCGGTGTCTGGCTCCAGCTCTAAAGTGGTTTCCACTGGTTATGGAACATGCTGACAGCCTCTTCAGATAAGTAGGGCAAGGCAAGGGCACTCGGGCACTTGGCAGCCAGAGGTTCCCCAGTCCTGCCTGTGTGGCTTTGGGAGCAGCTCCTGAACCCCAGGCCTGTGAGCAATTCCTCCACCTGAGCCAGAAATCCCTTCAGTAATTTAAAGCTCATTAAAAATCTCCAATCAATAGTGCAGGACACTTGGAAGTGCTCAGCTCCATTACTGTAAGTGGGAGAGGAATGGGAAGGCAGTCACTGCTGGATGTGATTTCCATGGCTGATCCCAAATGTGAAAGGATTTTGAGCTGCCCGCCCATCTTAGATTTTTACAGTGTGCCCAAATCCCTTCCCTGTATCAGAGTTCCCAAACCTTTAATGGCATTCATGGAATTTCTGTTCTTTTCATCTCATAAAGATACAATTCCACTGGGATCTGCAGCTCTCGCAGGGTGATTTTTTTTTTTTTCAAGCGAGTTTAAATAATTCCAATTAAATCTATTTAAACACCCACTTAATGCTGCTCTTTCAAGGAGGTGAGGGAGGCAGAGATTTGGAGATGGCTCGGATTTGGAGTCAGATGTAATTTTGCCTCTCTCCTGCTTGCACAACTGACCATTAGTGAAATTGTTGGTGGCGTCAGGATGGTGGTTCCTGTGTTTTCAGGTCTCTCTTACACCATTAGAGAACTTCCATTTCACAACTGCCGCGTCACTTTTGAGAGGGCAGAAATTGCTTTATAGCACTATAAAGCTCTGCTGGAGATAATGGGTCATTTGTATCAAGGAGATGCTCTTTTCCCGTGGGGATATTTCAGGGAAGAGAGGCAGGTGCTGGGAATTCCAGCAACATTCCTGCCCCAAGAGCCCTGAACTGTCCCTCAAGGTGTGGTGAGTTCTGTGTTTGAGTGAGGACATGATGACACTTTTTGGAGAGAAATGAGCAGGAATGGATCCAAAACTTTCACCAGCTTAATGCTCTGGAAGGGCAATGACCACAAAAAGGGGTTTGATGTGTGAGTTTGGGGCAGGAGGTGCTTTTTTGGGATGGTTTCCCCATCCTCATGGGACAGATTTGCTCTGTGTGGCTCAGCCAGGAGTGTCCCCTGAACAAACACCCTCAGACGTGTCCCTGAGCAGGGAGAGAGACTCTCACAGGGCACCTCTTCCATCCTTGCAATGTTGCTGAAACACAAGTAGAGGCTCTTTCACACACACACACACAAATTACGCCGCAGCGCAAACATCGCCTGGAGGAGCCCACTCGGATTTCAAAGCTCACACAGGGATTTTACCCTCAAACACACACACACAGAGGGGTTTAATGACAATGAAGAAAACCCTTCTGTCCCAACAACAGCCCTGAGTTGATAAACGCTGTTCTGCCTCTTCTCCAAGGAATCTCTCCCTAATCAGCCCGGAAAGCAGAACGTGGGGCCACGTCTTTCCTATAAAAAATTCCCCTGACCTTCCAAGCAGTTAAAAGATGTTTTCTGGGCGTCAGCACCGGCCCTGGTGTGTCCTGAGGGCAGCCCCAGAACTCTGCTGACGTGATCCTTGTGCCGGCATCAAGGCTGGAATGATGGCAGAGTCTGTGCCCTGCTCCCGGCTCTCGGGGATGAAGGTCAGGCCAGCACCAAGCTCAGCACAGGCTGCAGGGATTTATAAATTGAATTTGTTCAGTTTTCAGCATTCCACCAGGCCAGGTTGGATGGGGTTTGGAATTTAGACAGCATCAAACAACGAGGAGCAGATGCCACACAATACCACAGCTCCCTTTTCTGTCATTAATGGGTTTTCTCTAACACACGATGGAGAAAATGCTCCTTTCTCCCCATCATCCCCCAAAGATGACATTAATGGGTTTTCTGACATTGATGAGTTTTCTCTAACACACGATGGACAAAATGCCTCCTTTCTCCCCATTATCCCCCAAAGAGATGCTCAGTGGCTTTTTTGTTTGATGCTAAGTTGAAGTTAAGACAACAGGGATAGTGGCAGGTGTCCCTGCCCACGACAGGGGTGGAATGAGATGAGCTCTAAGGTCCCTTCCAACCCAAACCATTCCATGATTCATCTGCCTCTTACCCAGTTTCAGGAATATGATTCAAACCAAGCAGTCTAATATCTTCAGAAAGCTCAAATTAGCCCGAGACAGCTGGGTTTCCGGCAGATTGGGGATAATTGCTACTGGTTGATCACCCAGACTTGTCTGCTTTGAACTCCCTTTTCAGTCGCTTATTCATTTCCCCCAGACTGTGTCTGGGGCTTACGACACGGCGCAGTTTGGGCAGGAAAGGAGCAGGTCCTGAGCTGCCAGCACCTCCCTGAGCTCACACAAACCCCACATCCCCACCTCATCCCGGTCCACGCCACCGAGGGGCTGTGACAGAGCGTTTATTGCTGGAGCAAACAGGATCCCACATCAATCAGGGCTGTTTAAAAAAGTTTATTACGTTTCACGGCTGCCATAATTGACAGGTTTGGAAAGTTTTTTTTCTATTTTTTCTTTTAGGTCCCTGCGTAAGGGCTTTGCACATTGTTAAGGAGGGTCTCCTCACAGTTCAATTTGCTCTCTGTTCGAGATGAAATTTTCCCAAATTTCCCCGGTGTGAGCCCAAGAGGTGTTAATGAGGGCAAGGCAGAGGAATGAATTGTAGCCAGCCCAGGGAGTCTCTTCTGGGGCTGTGCAAAGAACTTAATGTTCGTGGGGAAGTGGTTGAACTGGTTTCTTTCTCTGAAAAAAAAAAAAAAAAAAAAAAAAGCCCTAAGAAGAGCTGGAAATGTTTTTGTAGAGCAAATGTCAACAATGCAGGACTCTCCCCCTCGTCTCCTTCAGCAGAGACCCAAAGCAAATCCTGGGAGAGGCACGTAGGGCAGGATTCAGAGCAGGGCTATTTAAATCTCAATTCACAATTACGGGCTGCTCGTATCAAGGAAACTTAATTATCTGTATTTTACCATCTTATCTCCAGTCTGATTTCTCCAAACAAACAGCAGTCTGGAAACAGCCCTGTAGATAATCCATCCAATCTCTGATATCTCTGTTGGGAAAGTCAGCGCCCGAGGCAGCGGAAAGAGATTCCCAAAGGGACCTGCTGGATGTTTTCCTGGGCATGGGACACGTCTCTGCCCAGCCCAGGAGGAGCTGCTGGCTCTGGAAGGGCTCTGATTTTGGGGGGCAGAGCTTTTGGGGCTCAGCAAGAGCAGGGAAAGAGGCTCCACATCAAAGGTAACAGCGCAGGGCGCTGCTGTGCCAGCCAGATGTGCACAGATGTGCACTGAGCTGCTCCTCTGTGTGTTATCAATGTGGGAACACCCTAAATCCATTAGGAGATATCATGTGGGTGAGCACTTGTGGAAATGGGGAATATCTGGGAAATCAGAGCTTTTTTCAGCGTTGCTTTGAAGGTGAATGTTCTTGCTGGATTTCGTGTTTGTCAGCTAAGACTGGGCAACAAATATGGGCAACGAATTCCCATTCCAACAGCTCAGCAAGCAAAAAGATGGATCCTGGATCCAGCAGCATCCCTTGTCCTTGGACACTCCCATAAGGTCATCGAGTTCCCTGAAGGAAGTTTGGAGGTTGATGAATTCCCTCAGGTGAAGCTGTTCCCACACAATAATTTTTCACAGGCTGCATCCCAGACACGTCCACGACCCTACAAAGACATGGGAAGTGTTGATCTAACTCTGGTCCATCGGTGGCCAAACTCCTTGCGATGACGACAGTGCTAATGACTAATTCTGATAATAATTAAATGTCAAGGAGAGCTTTCTGTCCAAAATGATACCACGAGCACTAAGGAACGTTCTGAGATAGAGGGAACAAATTGTGTGGAAGTTCATCCATGTGTAACGTTTCCTGTTTTTGCACTTGCCAGAGGGATCCTGAAGGGGATGGATAAAAATTGTGGTCCCTGGTGCCATGTGCAGAACTCAGAGCGTGCAGTGAGTCCTGAGCCAAGACTGAACCCACCCTACACAGACATTGCACAACCCTCTCACTCTGGTCACCTCAGGCTCCCTCCACAGCACAGGGAGAGCTCTTTGCATCTCCAGTGGGCACTGCTTAAGACCTTAATTACTCCCTAAGATCTTAATTAATCCCTGGAGGTGTTCACCTGCATTCCTCCACTACAGAGGGAGCCAAGTTCTACTTCAGGCATCCCATGCAGTGAAATGCCTAAAGAAGTGTGGGATGAGTCCACAGAAGCACAAAACTGTGCCATGAATTCTGTGAGTTGCCCAAGTCTGGAGCCTTTCCCTGCAGGAATTTCCATGGCAGTTCTCTCAGCAGAAAAGTGGCACTGAAGCCATGAAATGCCCTGGCAGAGAGGGGAGATGGTGCTCCTTCCCAACACTGCCCAAATTCACTTGGGATTTATCCCTCTGAAACAGTTCCTTTGCTCCAAAACCAGCAGATTGACCCTTTTCATGATACTGGAGGAAACCCAAACAGAATTCCCTGGCACAGGGTCTGAGCTGCCACAGAATCAGCTGGAAACAGGGGGGAGTCAAATGGTTGATAAGTTCATTAGGTTTTCTGCAGAGGCCATGTCCCAGTGCCAGACCCTCCAGTGGTGGCTGCAGGATCCCAAGAGCATTCCCACCTTCCTTTGCCCATTCCAGATCCCAAGAGCGTTCCCACCTTCCTTTGCCCATTCCAGATCCCAAGAGCATTCCCACCTGCCTTTGCCCATTCCAGATCCCAAGAGCATTCCCACCTTCCTTTGCCCATTCCATCCACTCTGTCCCTCCTTACCACCCTCTGCTGCTTCACTCAGTCTTGGCTGAGCCCACAGAATCCTTTAGGTTGGAAAAGACCTCCAAGGTCATCAATCTTTGATCAACCAGCTCAGCTATTCCCCCAATGAAATATCTCTGAATTTGACCTTCTGCTCCGTTTATCCTGCAAGATCTTTGTGCTCCCTCCTCCATCCTGTGGATGAGATCCAGTTGGGTGCTGAGCTCCACTGGAAACCATTCCCAGCCTGGTGTCTGCCAGGGGCTGGGCAGATTTGGGCTTTTGGGCACTCTGGAGGTGTCCCCTGTCCATCCCCTGAGCCTTTTGGTGGGATTGCTGCACCCTGGGGATTGCAGGGCTCTGCTCTACCTGGGGCATGGAAGGGTGCCAGGGTCAGAAGTTCCTCCTCACTGAACCCTTGGTCCCATCTCCAAGGAAAATACCCTTTTTATGTGCTAAACCCAGCGTCTCATTCCAAATGTAACAAATTAAAGTGTATGAAAGTTTGAAAATACCCTAAATGCTAGGATAAGCAAAACTATAAAAAGCTGAACGCCACAAATCAGGGACTGTGCTGGAATGGGAGACTTTAAGGGAACCTGCAAAATCTGGGATTGTCTGGGTGAGGGGATTGTGATTCCTTCAGGTTGATACTCCCTGGCATTAATTAATGAACTGGGAAGAAGCATGAGTAAATTCTGATTTCTGATTTCTGTTGTTGACAGACTTGGGCTCAGTTTCTACTGCCTTTTTTTTTTTTTTTTTTCTCTGAGTTCTGTATTCCCAGAATGCATTTTTAAAACAGTCCCTGCCGTGAAAATGTTCTTCAGGACTTCCAAAAAAGTTCATTATAGTGAATTCAGGTTGTTTGCTTCTTCGCTGCTCACCCAAAAAGTCCTTTTTTTATTTTTTTTTTTTTCTGGTGAGTTTGCTCAGAGCTGGTGCCAAAATGATCTGCAGAGTTTGCCACTAAAAACGGAGCCTCCTGAATCACAGGCTGCAGTTTGCACAGTAATTTATGTCAGGGTGGAAAGCACATTTTCCCATGCAGAGAGGGACAAAGGAACATCTTTACAAAATACTGAGTGTCTGTGTGTGTGAGAGAGGCACAGAACTGCTTCCTTAGCACTCCTGCCTGGATTCATGGCACAGGGATCCAAACCACTGCAGCTTGTCTTTGTGATGGACCCACAGCACTCCAGTCCTCACTAAATGTTGCTCCTATTTCATCCCATTTGCACACTGTTGATTTTTTTCACTTCTTTCACACCATCTTGTAGTTCTGTTGTACAATTCCTGACACAAACAGCCCAATTTTGTCTTGGGAATCAACAAAATTATAAAAGGTGCACCATTATTGCCTCTGGATTTTCACAAAACTTCTGAATACTCTGCACCCACAGCCAGTATTGGAGATTCTGAACAATCCTCTAAGTTTAACCCCCAGCAATAAATTTACTGAATATTTCCTGTTTGAAACCCCATTCTATACAAAACACAAATGTTGAGTGAAATGGGTCATAAACTGATGATAAAAAATTTACAATTTTATTGTTTGGGTTGGAAGGGACCTTAAAGACCATCTTGTTCCAATCCCAATGTTTGAGGGATGTTTTATCCCTTCACAGAGGTTCCTCTTTTCTGTGCAACACCTGGCACAGAAATCAGCCCTGGGAAGTACCAGGTGAATAAGTGACCCCAAGTCTCAGGGGCTCCTCTGATTCAGGGCTTGAAAGACCTTCAAACCCATCCAATGCACTCAACAGCAACCAGGCTGTCCAGGAAGGAACTGGAGTTTTAGTTTAAGAATCATGGAATGGTTTCAGTTGGAAAAGGCTTCTTAAATCATCATGTTCACCCCTGAACCACATCCTGGAGTGCCACATCCTCTTCCAGGGCTGGTGACTCCACCACTGTCCCTGGCAGCCTGTGCCAGGGCTGGGAAACTCTTTGTGTGAAGAAATTTTCCCCAATATCCAATCCAAACCTCTCCTAGAACAACTTGAGGTTGTTTCCTCTCCTCCTGTCCCTGTTCCCTGGGAGCAGAGCCCAACCTGGGGCTGTTCCCTCCTGTCACAGGGAGTTGTGCAGAGTCAGAAATTCCCCCTGAGCCTCCTTTTCTCTCCCCCTCAGCTCCTCCTCCTTCATGTCACAATCTCCTTTTGCAAAGAGGCATCACCAGGTAAAATTTAGTTAATGAGACAGGGGAAATATTGAGCTGGTCTTGGAAACAGGGGAGGAGAACCAAGTGTTTGCACAGGGAACACGTCAGAAGGAGTGAGGCACCAAATTACTGTGTCCTCATATGCTTTCATTAGATATCATTTGGTAATTGGTGCTGGGAACATAAAACTAGAACAATTGGGGAAGCATAAAAGAAAAAAAAAAAAAAAAAAAAAAAAAAGAAACAAAACAAAACAAAACCAGGACAAAAAAAAAAACCCAAAGGGAAAATCAGAAGTCGGAATTTTAAACAGGAAAAGCATGGCGTCGGAACGGGCGGAAGATAACAGAGCGCTCTGCTGGACACACAAACAAACAAAAAATAACAGAGACAAACTGGCAAAACATTCCTCTGGCTGACTTCACCACTGCTCTCCTCACTCCCAGGTCTCCTCACAAGGCTGTGGCTGCTCCAGCATCCTTCCCTGCAGATAAAGCCGAGGGCAGGAGATCTCTCTGCTCCTACAGGATTTGGTGTCAAGAGCAACATGAGTAATAGTTCCCCTCCCGTTAAATGAGGATAACACCTCTGACCTCCCCCTGAGGTGCTTTCAGGCTGGTCAGGGAAGGTTCTAGATAAGGGTAGGATGCTGTCACTGAGCCAGGTTTTCCCTTTAAACCCCAGGGATTGAATAAACCAGGTGTTTGATCCATCCCTGGCTGCAAAGCCAAGCCCAGTGAGGCTCCATCCCCTCCCAGCCCTGCTGAGGAGACAAATGCCACCAGGGAGAAGCCACAGGGCTGTCCCTGTTCCTCCCTCCAGCACAGCACACATGGGGTTGTGTCCCCCAAAGGCTCCTCCTGCCCCTTAAATCCTCCTTCTCCTCCACCCTGGATTGTCCAAGAGACCTCCCAGCTCTTCTCTTGTTGAGATGGCAACTCACAATTCCTGGGGAAGTGAGAGAGACGCCAGGGAAAGAGCTGATGGCCATGACTGTGCATATAATTAAAGTCTGGGTTCTTTAAAACACTAAAATCATCTGGAGACCTCAGCAAATGGCCCTGGAGCCGTGAATAGCAACCTTCAGATCCTACTGAGAGCCCTCAAGCAGGGATGGGGACAGAGTCCATGATCTCCTGGGGAATGTGGAGTTTATTCCAGTCCTTCTGATTGTTCCTCACACTCTTTTCCCAAATAGCTCCGCATTCTCAGGAGATGAGGAGAGAGGATGGCTGTTTATACCCCGAGATAACTAAACAGTGCTGGGGAATTATCTTATCTCCCCATCAGGATTCAAATGAGGAGGGTTCCTTTGTAAAGCCCAAATGAGCCCCCTGGAAGTTTTCCCGAACATTGTTTTACACATTATTTTATCCGAGGAAGTGAAAGGGCTCTCTTCAAAGAATGGGAAATGGATCACTCTTTTTTTTTTTTTTTTTTTTTGTTTTGTTTTCAGATCTCCCGTGAGAAATCATCCCAAGTGGAGAAATCAGTGGAGAGTTGAGGGGCCTCTCTCCTGTCCAGGCAGTTCAGAGAGTTGCCATCAATCACTCACCCTGGTGGAAAATGATGTGAAACCAAAACCTGGAACAAGGAGAGGGTATCAACCTGTCCTTGGTGTGGAAAGCCTTGGCTGATGGTACCTGAGCAAAATTTGTCTCCAAACCTTCTGCTCCACATTTCCATTTCATCCCTTTCCCTCCCCTGCAAGACTCTGCATTGTGTTAATTTGAGAAAACAATTAAGAGCATCCAGGAAGAATCATAAGGGAACTGAGGCTTTAGAATGGTGATGGATAATTATTAGTAATAAATAGTCCCTGCCCTATATACAGCTCATTAAAACAGCAGCTCACCAAGTCCTTTCAGTCTCCTGTAATTTCCTTATCTCCATAGTTCAGGTAGGGAGATGCCTGAAGAGATGCCATCCCCAATAGCAGACAAAAACCTGTCTGAGGATGGGCAACCAGAGCTTTTGGGAGAGTCCAATTTAACCATCACCAGGGAACATCATGCACAAAACCAGGGCTCTCATTTTTTAAATGAAAAAAAGAAAAACAATAACAGAAAAATGACCAGCTTCTGAGTTCTGAGGGGATCAATTTTTCCAGAGTGGTCAATAATTGACCTGGGTACATCCTATTGCTTTTCAACAGACTCTTGTCCTTACTGCCACCAAGTACCTTAGAAAATTGAGTGTTTTATTGATGTCTCTCAGAAGGACTGAGAAACATGAGAAAAAAAAAAAAAAGGAAAAAAAAAAGCATAACTATAATGACAAAGAAACAGGAAAAGCCATTATATACAGCAATAAAAAGGCTGCTTCCCCCCCTGCTCAAAACATGATCATATTATCTTAGCAACCAGCAGAGCCAAGCAGATTTTACCACAGGAATTGTATAACCATTCCTAAAGAAACGGGAAGGGGAAAACATTTATTCCTTTCTATATTTTATGACGTGAGAGCTGATAGGATTTGCTGAAGCCGAGGCTGCACATATAGAGCCAGAGTGGGTTTCACACTCATTGTTTTTGCTTTTTTGCTGCCCATACGCCGCAGGGCGAGGTAGTTTCCTACTGCTGGTGTTGGAAAGGCCTGGAACTATAATAGTCTCTCTGTAACATTCCCCAAAGTTGACATGTTTGGTGCCTGTTTTGTCAAGCAAACCTTTGCAATCTCCTTCAGAGCTGTCTAGGGTGCTCTAAATTAGTCAGTTGTTCTTGCACTCAGTACTTGCTGCCCGGGTTAATAAAAAGCCCTTCAGGAGAAATATATATGCATTAAAAAAAAAATAAATTAAAAAAGCTCCCAGAAAAGTCTTTCTTGCTATATATATAAAGAGTGCACTCAGATCCAACCCCTTGGAAATGCTCTGCAGTGCTCACATTCCACAACCTGGGATGGGTTAAGTTGGATTTACAACCCTTTGGAGCAATTACCCAGCGCTGCAATTTAATGGTAATTCCAGAAAGAGCATCTCTGAACAAGACAGGCATGTTGGGAGAGCCACGCACAGGAAGCTCTTCAGGCAAAACATTACATAGGCTCTTAATTAGGGTCATTGACTCCTCTGCAGAACGATCTTATCACGGCTGGAGAGGCAGAGTCAGCACTCTGCCACCCTGCCCTGGAAGGATGGGATGGGATGGGATGGGGATCCAGCAGGGATGGGGATCCAGAGTCAGCACTGTGCCATCCTGCCCCGGAAGGATGGGATGGGATGGGATGGGGATCCAGTAGGGATGAGGATCCAGAGTCAGCACTCTGCCACCCTGCCCTGGAAGGAGGAGGTGGGATGGGATGGAGATCCAGAAGGGATCAGGATCTAGTTGGGATGGGGATCCAGCAGGAATGGAGATCCAGCAGGGATGGAGATCCAATAGGGATGAGATGGGATGGGATGGGATGGGATGGAGATCCATCAGGAATGGAGATCCAGAGTCAACACTGTGTCATCCTGCCCTGGAAGGATGGGATGGGATGGGATGGGATGGGATGGGATGGGATGGGGATCCAGCAGGGATGGGGATCCAGCAGGGATGGGGATCCTATAAAGATGGGATGGGATGGAGCTCCATCAGGAATGGAGATCCAGAGTCAGCACTCTGCCACCCTGCCCTGGAAGGACGGACTGGGGATCCAGCAGAGCTGCAAGCAGAACCACTGGGCAGTGCACACAGCTTTGCTCTTGCCCGTGAACTCCAGCAGGCTGCTGAAAAGCTCAAGTGACAAACGTGGCAGGAGGAGCTTTCAGCCTGAACAAACCCCTGTTTTCATTGCGGTTTTGCCCTTTTATTTCCCTGCAAGATTTCTCGTCATGGAGGGCTTCATAAAACATCACCACACAGCTGAAATGTGGGGCCCAGGGTACCTGACAGCTCTCAAGCAAGTCTAAGCTCTAATTGCAGGGACTGGCCTGCTGAATGCTTAAAATCTGAATAATGAATTACTTATCTTTGCTGTTGAGGCAGAAATGTATTAGGCATTACTAGCTCCAGCCTCAGATTCCTTGACTGGGTTCCAGCTGTAAACATTCAACAGGAAGAGGTTAATTTTTTGATTCAGTTAATATAAATACTGAAAGGTTCCTTACTTCACTGTCCCACATCACTGCAACATACATTCTGTAATTAGAAGCATATTTTTGTGATTTCAAGGTATATTTTGCCAAACCAACAAAAAAGCATCAAACTCCGACATTTCTGCCAGAAATACCCACTGTATAATTTATGCCAAATCAACAAAAGTCTTCTTTTGTCCTTCCCAAACCACACTAAAGAACAGTCTTGTTGAGGAGTCCAAATGTTAAAGTTCAAAAAAAAAAAAGCCCTCTATTATCCAGGGTGCAAGATAGGGAGGAACAGCAAACCCGTGGAAGGAGCATCTCTGTCTGCCAGGAACGGGATCTCCTTCACTCTGTTTATTCCCCCTCCACCCCACGCACACTTCTCCCTCTTTTTTTTCCTCCCCTCCCATTCTCCTAAAGCTTTCTTAGCATCTGGAATGTGTAGGCAGGCATCCATGTGTTTGCAGTAAACTTTGAAAGCAGAGCCAATGAGGACCACATGGGCAGGTAGCCCTGCAAAGCCAGCCTGGCTTTTTTGGGGCTGCTTGGCCAGGAATGTGAGATGTCCCCAAAAGCTATGGGACACAGCTAAATTGTGAACAATGCCATGAGAGGGGAAAAAAAATTATAAAAGAAAGAAAGAAAGAAAGAAAAAGGGAGGGTTTTGGTGGTAATTAAGCTTTTCCTTTCCTCGACTCCAAAAGAAAAAAAAAATTAATTAGAAGTTCAAGCATTTGGTTTTAATTCAGCCTGATGCACAAATGGTTTATTTCCACACAGCATATTTTCATAGGCTACAGAGCAGCCTCCAACTAGGAAGCCATTACAGCCCCTGATTACAGCTTTTACATGCACTTAGAGCACTTGGGGAAGTCGTGGCAGAACGGATTCACTCCCATTTCTCCCTGTGCACGAGGGTGGATCCATGTGCAATTAATTAGACAGGCTTGGTACAGACAATTAACAAACTTTTTTTTAATTTTTTTTTTTTTTAACCAGAGAAATCCAGTAGTCTTTACATATTCAGCCTTGATTTTGGAAGGTGGCACCTTGCCAGGGGTGCACAGCTCAGAGCAGAATTTCCTTCAGACCATCTGCTGGGTCTTTAAGTGACTGCACCACGACTGGGAGTTGTTTGGCTGGAGGTTGGACAATAATGCTCAATGTGGCCCCAGCAGAGACACAACCATTCATTGCCATGGCGACCACCAATGCAAAGGGTCCCTGAAATAATAATTCCTTATTTATGGATGCATCAAGGATGCTCCAGTGCTGCTCAAAACTGGCTAAAACCCCAACAAAACCCTTTTCCACTGGGTGGCTGATGTGTACTGGTGGCTGGGAGTCACTCAGAGGAATGGGATGCCCAAGTCTGGGTGTTCCTCAGCCCATCAAAACCCTTGGCTGCATCCTGGGAAGTGTCCAAGGCCAGGCTTGGAACAACCTGGGATAGTTGAAGGTTGCAGGAGGTGGGATGAGGTGGGATTTAAGGTCTCTCCCAACCCCAAACATTCCAGGATTCTGTAATTCTCTGATTTGGGAACCAAGTAAAAAAATGACAGGGATTTTGGAAACTATTTTTCTAATCCATTGCAAAGGATCTTTAGTGAAACAGTCCATGAGGAGGCATCTGGGGAGAGAGAGGCTTATCATCTTTCCAGCCTTTTCTGCAAAAATTTCTCATTCATTTCCTGCTGGCTACTGTCAGAGAGAGAGGGTACAGGGCTGGCTGGGCCACATCCCAGATCCAGTCTGTGTTCCTGCATACTCAGCTTATCTGTCTGTGTCATGGAGCTGTGATTACATAGCTCGAGGGGCTAAAAATATTGCCAAAACCTTTAAAAAGTGAGGCACAGTTCTGGTCCTTTAACTGCACCAATAAATGGAAATGACTGGACAGATGAGCACAGGGGTGGCAGAAAACCCAATGGGACCCCACTGCTGCCTGACCTGGGTCCCAAAGGTGCCTTTCTGTTGATTTTCACGGTGTGTTGACATGGCAGAGGCTGCTGGGGGAAGCACCAGAGCCACCAGAATGAATTTCTTCTGGTGACCATTTATCAAAGCTGCATTTCTTCAGGTCTGGCATGTGTTGGCTTTGCTCTCCAGGCATGGCTTTGGCAGGAAATTTCATTGGAAAGGCAGAATGTTATTTGGGGACACATTTACCTGACTCCAAGCCCTTGGCCCAGCCAAGTGGAGGCACCTCCAAGGCTACAAGGGTGACTTGAGTGGCCACAAGCCCCAGCACTGAGGAGCTGAGGGCAAGCACAGCCCCCAGAGCCAGCTCCATCCCAGGATCTGACTGCCAGGGATTTCAGCAGCAGCCTGGGGGGGTCAGGCACAGGGCACTTGGCACAAGAGGTGGGAAAGAAGCCAGGGTGAGACCTCTGAGCGAGTGGAACCATGAGGGGGAGAGCCAGGGACTCACACAGAGCTGGACAGCACAAAAGAGCTGCCAAGGGAATGGAGTGAGGAATCCAGGGAGACCCTGAGCCATCCACTGAGGAACCTGGTGAGAACCCTGAGAGCTTCACTGAGGAACTTGGTGAGAGCCCTGAGAACTTCACTAAAAAACCAGGTGAGAATCCTGAAAACTCCACTGAAAAACCAGGTAAGAAGCCTGAGGACTTCACTGAGGAACTTGGTGAGAACCCTAAAAACTTCACTAAAATACCAGTGAGAATCCTGAGAACTTCACTGAAGAACCTGGTGAGATCTCTGAGCCAGGTGAGATCCCTGAGCTGTTCCCCAGGACCCTGGTGAGATCCCTGAGCTGTTCCCCAGGACCCTGGTGAGATCCCTGAGCCAGGTGAGATCCCTGACCCGTTCCCCAGCCCAGCAGTCCAGGGAAAAGCAGGGGCTGCTCTTGCCCTATCACAAACCCCACCAGGAGCCAGGAGCCCATTCCAAGCTGCGACAGCACTCGGAGCTCTGGCTCTGCACTAAACTGCTGAACTCCACCAGCAGTGACCTTTCACGTTACCTCCAGGACTATTTAGACTGGCTGGACTCCCCTGGCCCAGCAGCAATCCCACAGACTCCATCTGCCCACTCCAGAGGAGAGTTATGGCCTGTGCTGCCGGTGCAGTCTCTTGGGTTTGTTTTTTTTCTTGCAATCTTGACTTCATCCCAGCAAGGGCTCCTGTCTCTAACTGGCCGCTGTCAAAACAACTCCAGCGGGGAGATAAGGGAGAGAGGACTTTGAAGAGGCTCCTTCCTGCAAGCTGCTCACTATCTCCCCAAGACATTTGTCAGCATCCCCTAGGAAGGGCAGCAGACTCGGGGAAGGCAGGAACCATTCCCCCTCCTAAGCCCCAGTCACATCACAGCACAGTATTTAAAATGGCTCGTGAACCCCAGATAAAAAGCAGGAGATTAGTGTCTAGAAGCAACCTCTGTTTTCTATCACCAGATGTGGCCGTTTTCCCAGCAGGACAGATATTCATTCATGGAAGGACAAATATTTCTGTCCATTTTTCCCAGCTTTCTTGCTTTCTCTGCTCTTCCCAGCCACCTTTCTCCTGATTTAAATTAGGCTGTGGCTTTGGAGCATGCCCAAATCCACCCCCCAAGAGAAAATAAGATTAGAAAAGGGATGTGATTCATTTGGTAGTTTCCCTTTTCTTACATCTTGCTTGGAGTGAAGCATCACTGGATGAAATCTCCATGAAAATTGGGTTCTTCACAAAAGGATACAATGCAGGGCTGTTCCTGCCCATGTGGTTGGTCACTGCTACCTCCATGGCACAGCATGGATGGAATTCCCTCTGTTCCCCATCCCACAGCCCAACACAACTCCCTTCGTCTGATCAGGGAATCGTGCCCAAAATGAAGCAGTCACTGCCATCAGGGAGAAATTCTCCCCTTGGCTGGGCTGGGTGGATCATTGCTGCCTCTTGGCCATTGTGTGGAGCATTCATCAATGGCTGAGGGTTTGGGGGGGTTTTGCACCAGCAAACAACAGACTTTCAGTACCAATTTCCAAGTTTAACCCCGTGGAAGAAGGAGATTTGCAAACGTTTCCATTTGAGTTTTGTGGGTGGCTGGTGAGAAGCACGAGCCCACAAACAACACTGAACTCTGCGCTCTCAGTCACTCCTCACTGTTGGATTATTTGATGGGCTTTAGCTGCAAAGTCTCCTTTTACTCCTGTTCCAAGATGGGATAACAACAGCACTGTCAAACCACATTCCCTTGGGAAAACCAATGTCCTTTCCAAGGACTCCCTGCTTGGGAGAGAAGGTGCCTTGGACCACTGAACCTCCCCACAACAGCAGCTCCCCACCCCACCCCAAAGCCCCAGCAGGGAGCAAACCCCAAACACATTTTCTGCTCCAGAAGAAGGTGTCCCTGCCCACAGCGAGGGGTTGGAGCATGATGATCATCCTTCAAGTCCCTTCCAACTCAAACCCTCCTGGTTGAGGGAGGGTTGGTTGGTCCCTTCCAACTCAACCCTCATGGAGCAGAGCTGTGCACAGCCTTTCGGGATGCCTGGCTGGAGGCTGGGCTGGGTCAGGGTGAGCAGGGACAGGATGGAGGGGTCGCAGCCCCCGAGCCCAGCCCGTTTCCTGCAGCGGCTCTTCCCCGCAGCACAACCATGGCTGAGCTCTTATTGTAACAAAACCGCTCCGAGCTAGTAACAACAACAACACAAAAAAAAAATTATCCTGAAGTCTGCGAAGCAAAAAGGCTCCGGCACGGAGCGACTTTCTCTGCCCGGCCCATTGTTAGCGGAGGCGGCCGTCCCTTTCCCATGCCAGAGAGATTTGCCTGGTGCCGGCCAGTTCTTTATCCCACTGCGCAATTAATACAGCTTCCCCCAGATAAACAGAGGCTTGTTTAACTATGTCTCCTGATAGGTCCCAGCAAGGCTTGATAACATGGATGGTCGGATGTTGTCAGGACGAAGGAGTCAGACATGCTGGCAGCAAGCTTTTCCCTTTCAAAGCACACATGTTTAGAAAAGAAAAGGGCTGCGCCTGTTCGAGGCGCAGGCACCGAAATCTCGCCGTGGCATCAAATGAGGCAGGGGCAGGGCTGGGAGCTGCTCCCTGGCAGGAGCCAGGCTGCTCCCGGCACTGGCAGCCAGCTCCAGCAGTGTCAGGACCCCTTCCCGTTGGGATGTGTTAAAATTAAAATCCACCAGTTAAAATTCGCCTGTTATGGTTTCTGCTATCCCTTAGCAGCAGCGGAATAAAAATTCAAAATAATAGTTGTGTTTAATTTCCCTTCTGGTTTTACCCCCAGCACGATTTTTATGGTCAGCTCTCCAATGGTATCTCCCCCAGTTTCTTAATTTAGCAACTTTTTAACTTTATCTTAAAGGCCTTTGGTTTGATTGCACAAGAATCTCAGCAGTCATTAAAAATAAACTAATTATGTTTGGTGAGATTGGGGATCAGAGCAGTGACAATGCCAAGGGAGTGGAAATGATCCCTTTATGGCTCAGGACTGCACCCACTGTCCTGGTTTTTGAGGTGCACCCTGGCTCCCCCAGGAGATGGATTTGGGGGTCCTGAGGGTCACCACATGATGTTTGTCCCACTGCAGAAGGATGGGATGGGGACACCTGGCCAGGAGTTTCCATGGGGATTTCCAGGATGACAAATGACAAAAGGGATTTGAGGGCACCTCACTGATGCTGCTTTGGGGCCTCTCCTTGCAGCCACTCCAGGGGTGCCCTGTTCCTCTGGGATTCCACCAAGCCAGAGGCTGGTTTATCTCCACTGTTCCCAGCACTCCTATCTCCCAGCTCATCCTCTTCCCTTCTGGAGAAATCCCTTCCTTTCCCATCTCTCTCTTGGAAAGCACCCTGTTCTTTCCACATTCCCTCTTTCCTTCCTTCTTGCTGAGCTGCAGACCCTGCTCCCCAAAGCATCAGTCCCTTATCTGGGGCAGGAACTCAGCCCTGGTGCTGCCATGATTTGATCCTCCCTCCCAGCCTGGCCCATCTCCAGCCCCCCTGTGGGAGTCAGTGGCAGCCTGGCTGTGGTTAATGCACTCCCTGATTCAAAAGGGAGAGAAAAAAAGCAAGTACCAGAGTGTAAATCATGCACCTTAGGAGAGCATTCAACTTTTTTTAGGAAAAGAGGAGATGGGGTTGCTTGGGAGTCATAAGAGTCCAGAAAAACTTATAAGTCTTGAAGCACAGAATCCTGCAAGCACAAGATGATTCAGTTCTCATCTTCAGGAAGAAAAAGACATCTCCCTGCACTGGGTTAGCTCATCAGAGACTTCACAGAGATCTCTGGAGCAGGAAAGAAATCAATGTACAGGGGATTAAGGCCAAACCAGGCTCCGAGGTGAGCTGTCCATGGCATTGGTGTGGCACGTATGGATAATGTTAGAAAACATCCTCCCAGCTCTCCCAGTCCCACTGGGACGTGTTTTGAAGTGGCAGCACCCGTGTGGCAGCTCCCTGGTGCTCTGCTGGCACCCCTGGTGCTGGTGGGACACCCCAGGTGGGCTCACCAGAGCCTGCAGAGGAGCAGCAGAGCAGCACCTGGGGTCAGCTCAGGTCTGCAGTGTAATGTGAGCGAGCTCCAGGCATTCCTAGAGCAGCAGCAGAGCACAAAACCCTCCCAAACCACCCCAGACCCCAATTACAGGGGTAGGGCTCGCTTCAAACTGGCCTTAGGCAAACCCAGGCAGGTTTATTAAAATAATAAACCCCCAGTGTCTCAAGCAGCAAAATACAGGGCAGCAGGATCAGATAAAAGAGGAGCCCTGTCCAGGGACCAGGTGAGCCAAAGGAAGGCTCCAAGCCCTCCCTGTGGAAAGATCAGTCCCTGGCACCAGGAGTTCATCCTGGGGGAGGCTCCTCTCCATTGTGGTCACAGTTGTGCTGGCACCTTTCCCCTCAGCAGCCAGTTTGGGTCTGGGTTGTTTCAAAATCTCCACTTAATAGCCAGACTGAACAGGTTCACATTTGCAGTTTGCAAACCACAGGGGCAGCAGCACAAGCAAAGAAATTCGGTATTTTCTGAATGAAAGCACCAAGTGACCTTTGTGGGACGGTGTTCCCTGGTGGCAGAACAGTGCAGGGATGGCTCAGCTTTGCAGCCAGCACCACTGTGGCTCAAGGGCATCACTTCCCATTTATTTAAAAAGATACTGATCCTTCAGAAGAAGTTTGGGGACAGGTTTGGAGAGGAAATGGCATCAGGAGGGCTGAGATGCCTTGTACCAACTTGTCTGCAATTTTCTCTCTTAGCTCTGCCCTGTGACAAACCACTGAGGTGTCATTGGAGGGGATCAGGGCTGCCCAAGAGGCATCACAACCACATCCAGCTGACATCAGAGGACCCTGGAGACCCCCAAGTGTTACCCCTGGGGGCAGATCAGCAGGGCAGGGCACCTTTCCCTGAGTTCCCACTGAACACAAAACCCACTGCTGCCAAATGCACTTTGCCCTTTCCTTCTATCTAGAGCAGACTGGACCATAAATGGGCTGCTCAGGAGTTACAGCAGTGCTTTTGAAAGGTGTGAGATAAGTTTTGTGACCCAGAACTCCAGGAGTCATTGGCCTGATGATGTTTTTTGGGAAGGGCTGTGGAGCTGGGTTGTTTGGGTGGACCATGATGAGCTACACAGATCCTGAGAGGTCTGATCTGCTCACACCAGACCCACAAAGTCACAGCTTTTCTACACTAGAAAAGCTCTCCACTTCCACTGCCATGAAGGTGGAGACACCTGAGTGCAGCATCCACAGGATCCACATTTAGAATCACATCCCATTTTCCTTCATGCTCTGCCCCTTTGCTGTGAAACTCATCATTCATTTCTCAGCAGGTTCTTGCACAATCCATATCTCCTGCCACACTGCATGGAGAGAGTGGAGTATTACTTAAGCAAAGAGCAAATTACAGATTGGCTGTGGCTGGCTTTTCCCAAGTTCCAGCACACACAGAGCAATGTTTGGCATCCTGAGGTGTCAGCCAAGCAATCCACCCTGAGGCAGCCTCAGCCTCACTCCACAGCTCCAGAGAGAAGAGCCAGATCAGGGTGACAAACAGAGCTGCCCACCCAGACTGTGCTGACATCTGAAATGCTGTGGAGAGGAGCCCTTGATTCCCTGGAAACCTGAGGGATGAATCGAGATTCCCTTTTTTTGGTACAGGTTATTTAATGCCAAAGGATTCATTCATTCAGCCAAACCCCCAGCCTGCCCTCCCTGGGCTCCCCATCACTTCCCAGTGCTGACCATCCACAGGCATTGATATCATAAATATGCCACAGAAATTACATGTTCTCCTCCTCCTACAGAAACTGCTGCAGTCACACCTTCCCCTCCTGCTCTGCTCACCCTAAAAAGCAAAATCTCTCTTAATGAGGCCCTGAGCTACCCCTGAAATATCTTCACTGGAGGACTGGAGCTGCTCAATGGAGACTGGCATGAGGCATCCTCCTCCTCCTCCTCCTGGGGAGGGTATTTATGAGGAAGTCATTACGAGGGAGGTGGGGAAGAGGGGCTGGGGACGCTGAGAGAGTCCTTTCATTGATCAGATTATTTTTAGAAAACAAATTTCCCTTAATGGGTTTATGGTTTCAGTGAGAAGAGCAGCTGGTGCCAATGTTTACAACTCTGAGTCACGTCACAGAATGTCGAGGCAGTGGAAAGTCTTATGAGCCCTGGACAATGGTCCCAGTGAGCAGAGCTGTCCGGGCTGAGCTGCAGGGAGCCAAACCTGCCAGGAAACAGCCCCAGGCACCCTCCTGTGGCTGGACACTGGGAGCAGGCCCTGCACACCCCTAACAGCCCCTGATCCCAGGCACAGAGGATGGGAAAGGGGGACAGTGACACTCCAAGGGCTGAGGTGCTCCTAGAGCCGAGCTCGTGTTTTTCTGATGATGTAAATTCCATTTTCATGTCACAATAAGGGATATTTTTTTCATCTTGGTCGTGCTGGGATGTTTTTTGTAAATGCTTTGGTGTATTTCAGCAACACAATATCCAAGTGGATTTTGGGTAGACCATGATGATCTTGAGGGATCTGATCTGCTCACACCAGATCCACAAAGCCACAGCTTTTCTACACCAGAAAAGGTCTTCCTTTCCACTCCATCACCCACTGCCATGAAGGTGGAGACACCTGAGAGCAGCATCCAGAGGCACGTGGCTCCCATAGGCGAGCTCATGCTTTTCTGATGATGTAAATTCCATTTTTGTGTCACAATAAGTGATTTTTTTTCATCTTGGTCGTGCTGGGATGTTTTCTGTAAATGCTTTGGTGTCTTTCAGCAGCACAAAATCCAAGAGCTGCCTGCATGGAGCTCTGGGGACACAACTGCCTTTGTGTCCTGCAAGAGAGAGGACAGGAGGGTGAGCAGGGATGTCCAGCAGGGCTGTTTGACCAACAGAATGAATTTCTGGAGCAAATTCCCCAGTTCTTTCCCACTGCCACACGTGGTTAGCCTGTGAGGGCGACCTGCAGATGTGTGAACAGATGTGAGGCCTGAATTCTGCACCAGGTGGGCAGCAGAGGAGGCTGTGAGGACCTGCCCTGCTGTTCTGTGTTTTTCCCCATATTCTCATCTTCCCTTCTAAACTCAAGGAAGTCCAGGATAGAAAAAAAAAAAAAAAAAAAAGAAAAAAAGAAAAAAAGAAAAAAACCCCACAACAAACCCAACGTGGTTTTTACACATCAGAACCCTTCCTGCACTAAACCCCAGCTGAGTCATCTCACCCAGCTCCAGGGGAGTCTGCTCCTACCTCCACGTCCTGCTGGCTCCTTCCTCCTCCCCAGCAGAGCAGGGACAGCTCAGCCCTGCCAGGGCCAGCCTGGTCCCCCAGGGTCCCTCCCCTGCTTGCCACAGTGTCCCCAGCTCTGGGGCTGCTGTTCTCCTGCACTCAAACACAGATCTGACGGCCCTGAGGGTCTCCTGGCTGGCACATCTCTGCCTGCACAGGAGCAGAGGGGACAGGGAGGGACAAAGCCACATGGCCATCGAGTGGCCTCTTCCCAAGGAGCCCTGATCAGCTCCAAACCCCATTTCCATCAAGGATTAAGCCCCAAAAACCCAGGTCGGCCTGGTCTGGAGGATGTACAGCACACTTTGGCCCTCTTCCATGTTTGTTTTTCTCCTGCTGAGCATCTCCAGTGAGATTTCCTTCCACAAAACAGCCAGTAAGCAACATTCAAGCAGTAAAAATCCAAGAAGCAGCTCTAAAAAAAATATTAAAATCAGCTTTGCAAAGCATTGGTTGGGTTTGATTTTTTTTTTTTTTTTTTCAGCACATAAATTTGGGCAAAGCTTCGTGCAATGTGCAGGGCCCGTGGCTCTGCTGGCCTTTGGTTTGGAAACAGGGGTCAGATTTTGGAACATCTTCCAAGGGCACCATTCCACTGGAAAACGTGGGCTGGTCACACCCAGCCAGCTCGAAGGATTAGGTCAACAGATACTCATTTTTTAATTGTGAAGAAAGTCAGCCTTCAGGGAGAAGTATTCCTAAAAGACTGTTCAACAATCTGAGGGATTAACTGAAAAAAATCAAGAAGGACAGATTGGGAGAGGCCAGTCATTCCTTAGAAAAAAAAAAAACAAACCAGGCAAAAAGGATGCTGGACATGGAATATTGCCCTGAAATGGCACAGGGTGAGGCACTTTCAGTGGGGTTCTGCATTTTTGGGCAAGTTGAGGATCTGAGTCAGAGCTTTCCAAATCCTCCTGCTCACCCCAGTTGATGAGGGCATGCAAAATCCCTGAATGGACCCAAATGTCCTTAAGAATCAACATCTGGCTCCAATAAGCAGCCCGATGGTCATGCTTTAACAATGTTTGTTCCAAACTAAATCTTTAACTAAACATTTTCTGAAAAGGGGTTTTGATAGCGGAGTTGCAATAGGGAAGAGGCTGCCCGTGTTTGTTTTTACTAGAGATCTCAATTCCCTGGGGTTTAACTCATCCTCACACATTCTTTTTGGGCCTGGAACTTGGTGAAGCAGGAGGGATTTCTGCCATTATTGCCAGATTTTATCACGGCATCACTCTGGGGATTTTAACCTGCAAACTCCAACCTGAGTAGATGCTTGTGCTCATCAAATTTGGGTTCTCCCTCCTCCGTGTCCAGGATAGGAAGGACAAAGATAACCAAGGGCAAGAGTCAGGATAGATATCCAGACAATTATAGAAAGGATTATAAGGGTTAGGTAGAATTTCCATCCCACGATGCCACCTGGTCTAGTGGGTGGCTCATGGTGGTGGGGTGGAACAGGAGGATCTTTAACGTCCCTTTCCACTCAAACCATTCCATAGGTTTAGAAAAAATCAGACTCACACCTGGCAGACAATGATTGTGCCCCTGGTCCCTTTCCACCCAAACCATTCCATAGGTTTAGGAAACATCAGACTCACACCTACAATGATTGTGCCCCGTGACAGGGAGGGATGAGTGGATATCCCAAGGGCCTTTAAGCCCACTCTGTGATGCTGCCCTGGAGGACAAGAGCAGAGCACAGGGATCACCTCCAGCTTGTGCCATCATCTCCAGTTTGTTCCATCACCTCCAGCACAGGGCCAGCACTGGACACTGCACTGGACACTTCCAGTCACCTTCATACCCATATGGCTCCATGTCCAAACTCAGCACAAGGTCCAATTCTCCTCTGGACAACTCCTGGTGGCACAGGGCACAGCAGAGGCAGGGAAGGAGCTGGCTGCCGGGCTCAGAGCCTCTCTGAGCCCCTCGGAGCAGGGAGGGCTGACCAGGGAGCTGTCGAGGCTCGCAGGCAGCCCCGGGGCCGGCGGGATCCGTGTCTGGCTGCGGTGGTGACTCAGCTGCTGCTCCTTTTCTTCTGCATCACAGGCCACAAATGCTTCTCTGGCTTCCTAAAGTGCTGCCAAAACTGGCTGAAAACATGAAAGAATGGCTAATTCTAAATGGGCTGCTGAAAGTCCTGTCTTTGCCTGCTTCTGCTGTCATCAAAAGAGGTGGAAAGAAATGGTGAGTGCAGGGCAGGGTCGGAATCTGGTTCCCCACTTGTCCTGCTCCAATCCCTTCAGATTTGGGATGCTCAGGCTGGTGGCACCTGGGCACCTTCTGCTCCTCCTCCTGGCAAGGCTGTTTTAGCCCTCACAGCTGAACCAGGAGAGGCAGAAATCAAATCACACTGATTTCCTAAATATATCAATATTAAAAGTTATAAAAACTCCTCTTAGGATGCTGCAGTGCTCATTAGACTTCCCACATTCCATATTCTGCTTCCTCCAGCTACCAAATGCAACCCTAAAGCTCCAACTGGGTTTAGGACCTGCTGTGTTTTACACCTGAGCCCCTGAGCAAGGGGATCCAGGGTGAGATCTTGGGGATCCAGCCAGGGCAGAATCCACAGGTAACACCACACGCTCCCTGCCAACCTTGATTTGTGATTTTTTTTTTTGTGTTTAATTGTCCCTTTCCCACTCAAGAGCCGTTTCCTGGCTTTGCTGGCAGAAAGGAAGGACACTGCAAAGTGCAGCTGTGGAGTCTGATTCCCATTTAGGACCGAGGGCCCCTTTACCCAGCTCCAGCTCCACAGAAAGGCTTAAATGCAAATGGGAACCAGGCCCTTGGAGGGCTCACTTTGAACAGGTTCTATTCTTACCACTTTAAACGAACTTTTAGGAGAGGGGAGCAACTGAGCTTTAACCAGTCCAATATGGCAGGGGCTGATGGTTTAGGCCTGATCTTTTCCTTGTCCCAGCCTTGCCAACACCCTGGGCACTGCAGGAGAAGAGCTGAAGGGTCAATGTCAGGCAACAAAAAACTAGAAACATTTTTTTTTACTCAATAAATATAAAGATACTGTACACGAACAAAAAAAAAAAAAAAAAAATTAAAAAAAAAATGAAGCGTGTTCCACAGAGGATTTTAAAGCTTTCCAAAAATATTCCCTCAGCCCTTGCCAAAGGTAATACAGCCAGACTTTCCATGGAAAGCATCATTGTGCACGGTGAGGTTCAAGGAGGTCGCTCTGCTTGAAGTGCACAAACAGCCAGCGCCCTGTCCCGTCCCTCCTCTCCACACACACACACACTCTGCCACCAGGAACAAGTGCTCTTTTTTTTTTTTTTCCCTAAAAAAAAAAAAGGTAAAAAAAAACCAACTTTCTTCCCTCAAAGGTGGTATAGAATTCACTCTGGCTGGGCAGCAGTAGCAGCTACAGCTTGTATTTACAAGCAGCCCCCTTAAGAGGGGCTTGGATGGCTGTTTATAGAACACCCCGACACCAACAGGTTTGCTCAGGGGGTTCTGTATTTTTGGAGGCTTTTCTAAGCCCTGCTTTCTTCCCCTGTGCCCAAAGCAGTGGCTGTAACAGATCCTGCACTAAAGGAGGTGGGAACCTGGCTGCTGAGAGGTTCCTGTAACACAGGCATTACTCCACACTTCTTGGAGGGCTGGAAAATAACCTTCTTTTCTGCAGTTGCTGCCTTCCACCTAATTATCCTCAAAGCTTCGACTTGTAAACACCTGACCTAATTCTTTCCACGGGCAGTTTTTAATAACAGAAATTCTTCAAAAGTGTCTTTATGATGCATCACACCATGGTACCTTGTAAATAAGCTGTGGGCCAGGCGAGCCCTTTCACGGGGAAACAAGGCAAAGACACTTAGTCACTGAATATTCAGCTTTAGGGAGAGGCAGCACAGTGAGGTCAGCCCAGCTCAGTCCTCACACTGGAGGAGCTGGATGATGATCCTGTGGGTCCTTTCCAGCTCAAGGGGTTATGTGATTCTGAAATTCCACCTCTGAGCTCTGCAGAGGAAAGAAGGTCCTTAGATCTTGTCCTAAGAACAGCACCGTGTCCATATGGATTTCCTTTCACTTTGGGATCACAGAGCTGTCTATAAATACAGATGGACCAAGCTGCAGGATTTACTCAACACTTAGGTAGAGGTGAGGGTTTGCAAAGAGAAAATCAGTATTTCCTGAGCTTCCTTCTCTCAGCACCACCAGCACCCCGTGCTGGGCACAGCAGAGCACAGAATCAGCTGTCCCTAATTCCTGATTTCTATTCCAAAACCTGGAAAAAACCTCTCCAGGGGATCTGCAGGTTCTCCTGGAGCAGCACCACATGCCAGGGGAAAATCTGGGAGAAGAGCCCTGATGTCCCCAGTTCCCCACCTCATCCTCCATCCTGTGCCTTCTCCTGGCAAATCCAGAGCAGATCTTGCAAATCCTCCCTATTTGCATGTTGGATTTGTGTATATTTGTATATGGCCGTGCCCAAACCTGAAGATGTTTTGGCAGCACAAATGCACCTAAATCTGTGAATACACCTAAATCTATGAATATACCTAAATCTGTGATACACTTACATTTGTGATGCCTAAATTTGTAATTCATCTAAATTTGTGATACACCTAAATCTGTGATACATATAAATATGTGATACATCTAAATTTGTGAATAGGCTTAAATTTGTAATTCACCTAAATCTGTGATACATCTAAATGTGTGATACACCCAAATGTGTCATACACCTAAATCTGTGATATACCTAAATTTGTGATACACCTAAAATTGTGATACATCTAATTCTGTGATACACCTAAATTTGTGAATATGCCTGAATTTGTGATATATATTTGTGATACACTCAAATCTGTGATACCCCTAAATATGTGATACACCTAAACCTGTGAATACACCTAAATTTAGGATACACATAAATTTGTGATACACATAAATTTGTGATACACCTAAATTTAGGATACACGTAAATTTGGGATACACATAAATTTAGGATACACATAAATTTATGAATACACCTAAATCTGTGAATTCCCTGTGTTCAGCTGGGCTGATCCCTGGACCAGCCACCTTTGGGGTGACCCAGAGAGGGGCAGGACAGGGAGTGGGAGTGGGAGTGGGAGAGATCCCTGCTGGCTGCAGGGAGGGAGTTAAGGAACAGGCCTGCAGAAAGAGCTGCCCAAAGCATTGCAACACGAGAGAAGCTCTGCAGCCCTTTGATCTCGGAGCTGTTCTTGAACTGTCACTTTAATGATGTGTCAAAGACTAAAAAGAGTTGAGATTAAGAATACTGGAGCCTGGGGAGAGGAGAAGGCCATTTTAAGCCCGCTGGGTCTAAGCTGAGTTTCTGGAAGCTTTTAGACCCTTTTGCTGCACACTGTGCAACCAAGCACAGAGCTGAAAAACAGGTCAGATTTTGGAAGTCCTGAGCCATAGGGATATTTTATAAGGTTTTGCCTTATAAAAAGCCTGCACAGGCAAATCCCTGCCTGCTCTGGACGTGCACGTGCACGCTCTGCTCCAGCAAGTTCCCTGCACAAAAAAAAGGCTGCACTGAGTTGTTGTTTTCCCCAGTTTCCCCGTGGAATTCTGTCTCCACGGCCTGTCCCTAAAGCAATGCCATGGCTGAGCTGCAGGGCTGGAAAAGGGACAGGAATTCCTAAAAACCAGCCCTGAGTGCAGGAAACCCTGGGCGGTTTTATCAGCCCAGGACTGGCAGGACATTTTGGGCTCTCTGCATATATTTCATTAATATCCCAGCCAGCTTTCATGGCATTACCATCAGGTTAATCTACTTTAGATTAATGAACTTCAGTTTCAGCCAGGCAAGCTAATTAAGATGATTTTCTTTGAACTTGTTCTAATGAATGTATTAATATCATTCAGGGCTTCTTTTGGAGCTACAAGCATGGCCATGTTATTCCTGAGAAGAGGCCAAACATTTTTTTATTAGGGAATCATGTGCTGTGCAGAGTCTGGGACTGCCTTGCCTTTGTTTTTTCTCTGTGCTGCACCTTTGCAGTGGCTGCAGAGAGAGCAGATTTTTGCTGTGGCTCCACAAGTCAGAAAAAGTTCAAGAGTGCTCTGCACATGCTCAGGGTCTGGTGAAAAAAAAAAACAAACCAACAAACGAGGAAAACTTACTATCAACCAGCTCTTAAAAAAAATTTGTTCTTAAAAAACAAATTAAACAAGGTTTATTTAAGTACTCTTCCACTTCTATTCCAACAGAGAGATTCAAGTACAGAATCATTTGGGTGGGAAGGGACCTTAAAGCTCATCTCATCCCACCCAGCAGCATCTTTTCCCCAGGTAACAAGTGATAGTGATGCTGAAGGTGTCCTTGATTCCCAGGCCTGGAGAGGAATTGTTGTGTCTGACCAAAATGGGAAAGCAGCAGCTCACACTCCTTGTGGAGTTTAGAATTACAGACTGAAGAATTGCAGGGTTACAAATATATGAAAAATACAAAAGCTGGGATTTTCCAGGTGATTCTGTGCAGGTCAAGCTGCAGGACCAGCTCAAGGGCGGAGTTCAAAGGAAGGAGAAATAACCCAAAATTTGGCTTCATTAAAAGCTGCCTCACACCAGGGTCTGCCTTGGCTGCTGCTCTGGGTGCTCTGAACAAACAGGGATAAATTCAGGAAAAAAAAGGGATAAATACTGTGGGGTTGGGGGCGTCCCCATGGCCCTGGGGGAGCCACTGCTCTGGTGAATGACCCCTTTCTCCACCCCAAAAACTTCCCTCAGCTCCTCCATCCCAGCCCAAGGCTTGGGAGCAGCTCCCAAACCCATCCCTGGACGTGCACAGAGACATCATTCCCTGGGTCTGGCTTAAATAAACTCCTTAATGAATTGTTACTCTCATGAAATGAGGAAACCACAGGTCCCATCTCTCACAGTCACAATCCCTCGACAGAAATAAAAGAAACAGTTCTTTAAAATTATATTGCCCCACAGGTATCATTCAAAATTTGGGAGTATGGCTCCTTTTTTTTTATTATTATTATTTTTTATTTCCCTGAGTAACTAGCCTGCAATCAATGCACCAGGCCAAGGTGGAGTTTATTTATAAATGCACATTTATGATGAATCATTGGAGGAAATGCAGGCAGACTGGAGACAAAAGTCTGCAGTTGCTAAACCAAATAGGAAATGCTCTTTACATCTGCCTCTTCAGTTGGCATCCACTTCCCCTCCCAGGCTCCTTTCTGCTGGGGAGGCCTGTTTATTTTTGGGCTACTTTTGTTTGCAAAGCCAAACAGAGCTTCTGATTTTTTTTGTATTTATCTATCTTTTTTTTTTTTTTTAATTATTATTATTTGTAAACTGCATTTCTCACTTATTCAAGCCCCAGATTATTAACAGTGGAAATTGGGGAACCTTCCTGCACAGAGTTGTTTACTCTCTTCAGGGAAAGCAAAGCCACAGAGTGGAAAACAGGATGGAAAAACAGCCTTGTTAAAATGATATAAAAATAAGGACAATGCTGGAACTACTCTGCCAACTATGGAAGAATTGGTGATTAGGTTTATTTTAAATTTTACTAAATCAGAATGGATAAATTGGTACAAATCTCCAAATGAGTGTTACCTGTGTCTCAGGCCGGGCTGGGTGAGCAGCCTGAGCCAGTGAGTGACATCCCTGCCCAATGCCCTGCTGGAGCTGAGTGAGCTCTGAGAGCTCTTCTAACCCAAAGAATTCCATGTTTCTGTGTCTCTGAGAAGTTCCCAAGCGACAGGACACTACTCACTGACACTCCCATTCATTTTTGCCTTTTTTTCCCCAAAGTTGCCCCACCAAAACACCTCCCAGCAGAGGAACAAGCATCCTGTGCTTTCCTTAGCAGGATCCTGTGGCTCTCCAAGGGGACAGCCCCATGTCCATGGAGATCCTCACCCCTCCAAGTAATGAACCAGCAGAGCTGCAGGAAAAGCCCCCATCCTGCCCTCCCAACGTGGGGACCTCACCCATGTCACCCTGCAGGCTTTAGAGCTCTGCTGCCGCACTGAAATATTTACTCTGCTGGAATATGAGCTGATGTGAGATAAGGAGCGAGCTCTGGTTCATAAACCTGTCGTTTCTCCAAGGGTTGGTGCTCCCTGGGTGTGTGTTGAGTGTGTCAAACCTGCACATCAGCTATTTGATCACCTCTGCTCAGTGCAGAATTGCTTTGCAGAAAGTTGCCACGGCCTTTCTTTCCTCCAGGAGACTTTAAAATCCTTCCAGCCCCACTGGAGAGAGAGAATTCACACTGCCAATTTTTTTTTTTTTTTCAAAAGGTTTTATAGAATGTGCTATGCGTGCAAAACTGCAGCCTTTAACTGCTAGAAAAATACAAGGGGTTTGGAAATGCGAACAACAGAAATAGAAGCAACACAAAAACAGCAACAAAGAGGCCTGATCTGGAGGAAGAAGCACCCTGGTAACTGTGATCAATGGTAAACACGGGTTCTTATTTAGGGAGGCCAGAGCAGCAGCTCCTCTTGTTTCTGCCTGCTTTTTATAGCAGGTTAAAAAATAACAATATTGCCTTGGAGAGATGACGCCGACAACAACTTCCCGCTGCCCGAACAATCGCAGCAGTCAAGGCAAACCCCAAGGAACAAAGTGAAGGGGACAAAAAAGCTTCTCCCTCCCTTGGGCTGAGTGGGACTGCTGGAGTCTGTGGTTTGTCCAGAGCTCATTCTTCTGCAATCTTGGGCTTGTGGAATGCTCTGCCTCCCTCTGACCTTCGAAGCAGGGATGTGGCTGGGCTGAGGCAGGGCTTGAGCAGCTCTGGCTGCTCCCAGGAGCTCTTTGGTGCTTCGACCCCCCTCCACTGGCCCTTGGAAAGTCGTGGGAGTTTTCCTATTTATTTTACTGCCCTCAGGAGCAAGGCTTTGTTTGGGAAGGCAGCCTGGAGCAGGTTTAGGGACTTTACACTCTCAAGAGCAATCCCTCAGGCTGTGTTTTTTTAGTAATTCTTTATAAAAAGGCTTTTTTTTTTGAGCAGCACCAGTGGCCAAACCCTTCACATCAGCTCCTGTCCCACCTGAAGGGCTGTGCCTGCTGCTGCTGCTGCCAGGTGTGGCCCCAGGAATGGACCTTTGAGCAGGGTCAGGGCTCCTGCCAGCACAGCTCCCTGTGCCAGAGCTCCCAGAGACTCTGCAGAGCCTTTCCAAGCTGCACAGGCATCGGTTTCAATAACAGCCTGCTCCCAAAATTAAGAAGAGCTGTATTATGGCTCCTGCCAGAAATAATGTAAACTAATGTTACTCCAGGAATGGGGCTGGGGGTGACCACTTTCGGTGCCATTTGTGGGACACTGAGGGGAATTTGCTGTTCTTTTTTTTAAAAAAAAAATTAAAAATAAAATAGCTCAACTAATGAAAAACCGATAAGAAAATCATTCAGATGCCAAAAATTCTCTCTCACACAAACCAAACACTAATTCTTGTGATACTATATATATTTATTGGTTAAAAGCACATACCAGCCTGTCTAAATCTGTGATTGGTGCCTAGTTTATAACACCTTTGTGGCTTTTAGTTTCTCACCCAGACACATCAAAGCAGGGGACACTTAGCCAAGGAAAACTTCATTGTTAGTATTAACTCACTCCAAGAAAAAGATTTTTGGAAGTTTGAGAATTTTTCACTTCATAGCAATTGTTGATTAATGAACCTCAATGGACTGCAGCCTAAAAGAGGACTTTGTTAATAAAAAATGCTAAACAGTGCAGAGTAAGGAGATACTTTCTTTGAACCTAAATTGATAGAAAGGTGTACACAAAGAAAAGACCTGTGAGGATGGATTTATTCCCTGTGATCCTCTTTGCTTTCCAATTCTGCCTCAACCTATTTCTACTTGAAAAAAAAAAAAACCCAATTACTGAGACAGGAGGAGAAATCAGAAAATCACAATATAACTGGAGAGATTAGAGCACTTGGGAGATAATTAATCAATTGATTAATGATATTTAGGACAAGCAGAGCTTTCCCCCTCTTGGCTGCCCCAGCAGGGCTGTTGGAGCACCTTCAGCAGGGATGGGAACACCAGGGACTCCTCCTAACCCTCTCCTGCTTTTGTTTTTGGAGAAGTCACCCAAGATCTCTGAAGCAAAATGTATCAGTCTGAAAGCAGGGTTAATTAAAATGACTCACTGCACTGGGGTGATCCAGTTAATTCCTGTTTACACACTGGTTTGGGCTTCCCAGCACAGAATTACTATGTGGAAATGCAATTTTTTTGCTGTGAGCAGATGGTGCTGATGCTGCTGGAGTTGAACACCCAAACCAGTGAGTGCAGACTGGGCTGAGGGACCTGCACACACAGACCAGAGTCCCTTCCAACCCTCACCATCCTGTGAGCATCACCCACCACTGGGAGATTCCAGAGCTCCTCTTACAGTTCTCAGCACTGTGAGGGAGGGTTCTGAGAAGGGTTTTGCTCAGCTGTGAGGAAGCAGCAAAGCTCAGCAGGCAGAGAGTGAGGTCAGGGTGACCTTGGCCATGTTCTTCCTCTGATCACAGAACCCCAGCCTGGTTTGGGTTAGGAGGGAGCTTAAAGCTCAGATCATCCCACCCCTGCCATGGGCAAGGACACCTCCCACTGTCCCAGGCTGCTCCAAATCCCATCCAGTCTGGCCTGGGACATTCCAGGGATCCAGGGGCAGCCACAGCTTCTCTGGGCACCCTGTGCCAGGGCTTCTCCTCCCTCCCAGGGAACAATCCCTTCCCAATCTCCCATCCATCCCTGTCCTCTGGCAGTGGGAGCCATTCCCTGTGTCCTGTCCCTGTCCCCAGTCCCTCTCCAGCTCTCCTGGAGCCCCTTCAGGCCCTGGAAGGGGCTCTAAGATTTCCCTGGAGCTTTCTCCAGGTGAACATTGCAGCTCTCCTGGCTGGCTCCAGATCAGGGGTGCAGCATCACCCTGAGCCCAAACTCCAGCTCTGACCCAGAACTCCCTTTCCTCCCTCATTTACAAGTTTCTTGATGTGACAGAGACCTGGGATCAGTGAAACACCCACACAGAGATCAGTTCATGGAGCCCGTGTGAGGATGAGGAGCCCACTGGGGTCTGCTCCAGCTGGAATGTGTGTGAGGATCTGGTGTGCCCCTGCCAGAATCCCTGATTCTTTCCTTTGGGGCTCTGGAGAGCCAAGATTTGTGTGTTATTTTGAGGTGCCTGTTGCAGAGAGGGAGAGAGGGAAGGTAACATTGTGGTACCAGGCTCTGTATTTAGGGAAGCTGCATTAGAACCAGAGGAAAGGGCTGTGTTATGGAAATTATATGGGAAGAGCTGTGCCCAGGCAGTGCTGGCTGTGCTCTGCAGTCTCAAATCTCTGTGTCAGATGAGGGGAAGAGGCTGCTGTTTGCTGTGCAATGGCCTTTCTGTCTATATGTTTCTGAGAAAGAAATGAGAGCTGTGTTTCTTTATTAAATTCAGTATTTGTATCCTGCCTCTGTGATAAGGAGCAGTCTATAAACCATGGAATAAAACAGCTGTAAATCATCATCCAAGCTATTAAAGCCTCTGGGGTCTTTTACAGATTTTTCTACCCCCACTAGTTCATAAACACAACCCAAAATGTCACCCAGACACTTCTTCCCGAGGCCCCGTTTTTTATTTGGGGTTGGGAGCCTGAATTCACAACAGACCCAAGGCAGCCTTTATCCCAGCTGGGTGTTCCTTATCTCCCTGCTGTGGCTGTGCTCTCCCTTCAGCTCTCTCCCACCACCACACACGGGCAGCCCCATTTCTCTGCAGCTTGGAAATCTCTGATTTCCTCAAAGCACAGCTCCAAAGGGATGAAAAAACTCAGAGTTGGAGGTGCTGGTGCTCATGCAGAGCCATCCCCACATCCTGAGAGAGGGGCAGAGGCTTCCATGGGGCTCCAGAGCTCAAGAACAGAGCCCTGTGTGAGGAGGAGGGAGCAGCCCAGCAGGCAGAGGGGTTATCAGCTCCCAGAGGATGGCAGAGATATGGACAAGGAGGAGAATGCAGAATGTCTGAGCTCTGCTCTGTTTGGGTTCCCTGCTCCCAGGAGGGCTGACAAACCCTGCCTGGAAGGAGATCAGCAGGCAGGCTCAGGGAGCACAGCTGGCACACAGCATCCACACATCCCACCCTTCACATCCCTGGGTCTGCTGGGCTGGAGCCCATCTCAGCTCCAGATTTCCACAGCTGGCAAACACAAGTAGCTACTTCTGACAAGTTTTTTCCCTGTTTTTTGAATAAACTTGTATAAACTGCAAGCTCAGTGTGCATGGCAGAGTCCTGTGTGCTTGTCCTCCATCTGAAGCACATTCCACTCATCACTTGCATCAAGTGCTTCCTAAAAACCAGGACAAGGGTCTGGTTTTAGATAGAATATTTCAGCTGAATCACAAAGTGTCTTTACATTAAATAAAGTTATATCTCACCTGGCTGATGCACCTTAATGAAGTTACTACTAGGTTAGTCTTGGGGAGCTCCTACTTAAGCTGGAGAGAAACAATAAAAGGCATCAAGACCAAAAAAAATCCCCAGAAACCTCCAGAGACTTTACCATAGAGATAAATTATCAGTGGTAGCTGTAAGACAACAAGGATTCACAGCCTGTTGATATTGCATTGGGTAGTAAAGGCAACGTTTACAAAACAAAGCAGCTTAAGTAAACCCCTGATAATTCCAGTCAAGAACTGAGCAAAGCTTAGCTACACATCATTTACATATTAATTCCCACTTTTCTGCATCAAACCATGGAAGCCCATAGAAATCCTTGTCATAAATCAGGAGAAGGAACCAAGAAAAAAGATCTTGTTAGCATTTGAGTCTGAAAACAACCTCACCAAAATGTGCCTTAGACCAGAGAGGGGTTGTGCTTGTAGTAATTGAATATTGGGATTTTTCAGCCTTATGTAGAAAACAGATTTGAACCAGCCTAAGTCTGTTATAGAGTTTCCAAGCAGAAGATGTGACCTCGCACATTGTAAGGCCTTAGACAGAAATGACGTTTTCTGCACCACTCAATGGGGAAAAAGTTCCTCAATCCCTCTCCCTCCAAGCACCCACAGGACACCAGTCAAACCAGTTAAATCTCCATGACCAGATGTGTTGGAGCAGTGGGATGAAGGGCTGCCCCTGCCATTTCCTTAGACAGGTTGGGAGGACAGGATAAATTGGAAAAAAAATAAGCATCTTTGGCAAACCCGAGTTCTAAGGGTTTTACTGTCAAGATGTTGAATAAATGAAATAAATAACAGGCGACTGCAGCTGCCTTTCTCTGTGGAAGGAAGATGCACTTTATCCTCTGGGAACATCCCCAATATCTGCAGATTCCCATCCAAATCCAGCCATGGCTTAACTTTGTGGAATGAATGCTTTGACACTGAACTAAATCCTCTGGTGTTTGAGCAGGGAACAGGAATATCTGAGGGGCAGAGTCAGAGCAGAGGGTGCCAATGGGACAAGGTTTATCTGAATGACCACTTGCACCCCTCTGCTCCTGTTGCAGATGAACAAATCCAGGGATGTTGGAGGCAGGAAGGGCTGGCTGAGTATCCAATTCCTTTTTTTTCTCCAGCACTCAGCCTGCCTGCTGCCAATTCCAGGTGTTCAACAATAATGCAGCAGTTACTCCCATGTAACACCTATAATTTGAGCCACTGGGACATTTCCTCTGGCATTTCAAAGCATATGGAAAGGAATGTGAAAACCTTTCATTAGCCACAGGCAGGCGGCCGCTGTCAGAATCACTCAGAAGTGCCTTAAAAGTTCTCCAAAAAAACAAATCCACGTCTCTGAGCTGCTGGGCACCACTGGAGACCAAGGATGTGAGTGCAGGAACAACCTCTCCTGCCCTCTGGAAGGGTTTCAACAGCAGAACGTGGTGTTCAAATCACTAATCCTCCTAAAGCATCACCCGTGCTCTCTGAGGAAAGAGGGATTCCCTTTGCCCCTGGGAATGACAAAGGGCATGTGGGGTCAGAGCTGCAGGAGGTTTCTGTTCTGCTGCTCTGTCCCTGCCTTTTGTGGAAAACCTGCAGCCTCTCCTGCTCCTGTGATGAGCAGAGTTGCAAATCTCTGTCAATATTCCACGGGGTGGGTGTAACTTGCCAAAATTTTCTGTTTACTATGGAATTTCTGCACAGCTTCAGGAGCCCCTCTATTTTATAAGAAAACAGAGTGGCATATAAAAACATTCTCAGTGCTGCTTTATTTATACAATTAATGGCCAACAGAATAAAATGTACTTTCATGCACTCCACCTCCCTGCCCCAAAAGGCAGTTCTGTTTGACAGACAGTTTTGTTCCACGCTCTCAGGGGGTGCATTAACCTCGGCAATATCCATGGGTGAGTTCAGAATTGGCATCATCTCCTCCTGCTCCTGCAAAGAAAAACCAAGCAAGCTCAACACTGAGCCTCTCTGTCCCACCAGGAGGGAATCACTGAGCTCCTCTTTGCCACTAGAAGGGATTCTTTCAGTGGCATCCCTCGGTCCCACCCTGCAGCTCTGTGGCAGTTGGAGGCTGCTGAGCTGTGCCAAGTGGGAATTCTGCCTGTCCAAAGGTCCCAGCAGCTCCTGGGGCTGGGAATTCCCATTTTGAGACAAAGTCTTTCTAGCTGGGCCAGTCAGACCCTGATGTTCTGTGCAGGGCAGTGCTGAAGGTGAAGTTTTGAGGGAAGGTTTTACCAGCCCTGTGATGCTGGTGGATCTGCAGCTCCTCATGGGCTGTGAATGTGCCATGGATCCAGCTCTGGTGTGGATTCCAGCCTGGAAACTCCACCAGGACCATGAGCCTGAAGTCAGGACATGGAATGTTCAGCCTTGAGCCATTTCAGGTCTCAGTTTATAAAAAGAGTTCAGAATCTACATGGGTTTCACAGTAGCCTCTTGTTTGTTACTCCTGGTTTGTTCCTGACTGGACATTGCATGATTGGGATGGCCATCCACCTCCTCCTCCACCTCCTCCTCTTCATCCTCCTCCTCCTCATCATCATCTTCCTCCTCAACATCTTCCTCATCCTTCTCCTCCTCCTCCTCCTCATCATCATCTTCCTCATCCTCCACGTCCTCCTCCTCATCCTTCTCCTCCTCATCCTCCTCCTCCTCCTCCTTCTCCTCCTCTTTCCTGGAGCCATGTGCTCCAATCCAAGGCCAGGTAATGGTGCCCAAAGTCACCAAGAGTCCAGAGTTAAAGAAGCACAAACATGAGATTTACAAGAAGCTAAAGAAGCAAAATACGGAGAACAAAACCTGAGGAGTGAACTCAGCTCAGATGTGTAAATTACAACCGACTCCCATCCGAGGAGTTCCTGGGCATTTTGTCCCTAACACATCCCAGCTAAACTGATTTAAGGATGGATAAAACCAATATGAAGATGTCTACACTAAAGCTGTCTAGGAGTTTAATTAGATCAATTTGAAACTGATTTCGTTAAACCAGTGAATGTTCTGTAATATGGAGCAGACTTTGAATTTCAAGCACTTCAAACCTCATTACATGTATCCTTTATTATAACAGTGCTTCCCTCCACGCTCTCATGGCAGATTCCTGCCTCCTGAGGTTTGGGCTGGAATGCCAACAATTTATTTTAATGCAGTTCAGACATTTTAAAGCTTTGCTGAGCTATCCCCTAAAATAACCACTGATAGTAGGTGGCAAGCACCCTGAAATGATTAGGGTCTTTCTTGTTGAGGGAAAAAAAAAATATATATTTGATGGGGAAAAAAAAATAAAAAAAAAGAAAACTGATGAGAACAGGATAAGCATTAATGGAGCAAAGCCATGTGTTGGAGTGCAAACTGGTTGAACTCAAATATTCAACATGAATTATATTTTTTAAAAAATATATCTTTGTAGGATGATGGTCACTGGGCTTGTTGTGTTGGGATTTTATTTAGCTGATTAAGAGTTGGAACCACATTTCCCCTTTCTTATTTCCATGTCCCCCCTGCACTTTATCCCATCCCACTTTTTCTTCCCATCACATTGTTGGGCACCAGCCTGGGCAGTGTTTGATCCTTCCTGGTGCCAGCCAATAAAATGGTTTTTGTTAAATCCCTGCAGGCTGGCAGCAAGGAGCAGCAGCGTGTGGTGACCCTGGGGATGGGATGTCGTGCCATCTTTGGCTGACTCAGCCTTTTGAAGCTGTGCACTGATAGCAGGGCTGGTGCCTCTGGTGATTAATCAGCTCTGGGAAGTGACAGCTCATTTGGGAGAACATTTGGGAGCTCTCTCTCCATACTCTAAGCTGAAACAGGCTCTGCCCCAAACTGAAATAATCCAAACAAGGCTTCTCCTTCCCCATGGCTGCTTCAAAGTGTCACCTCTTTACCTTTGTAGGAGGGAGAGAGCTGCACTTCTCAATTGGTGAGAAATGAAAAGCCTGAGGAACAAAAGGTTCTCATTCAGGGACTCCAATCCCAACCCACAGCACTTTTTAAAGCAGAACATCCCTGTATTTAAGTCACAATCAGCATTAAAGTCAGGAAACACTAGTTCTGCCCTAGTTCTCCAAGTTCCCTGTACTATTACATGAATCTGTAACCAAGTAGGAATAAACATGAATCCTCTGACCCTCCAGGTTTTACCAACCTTGCAGAGTTTCTATGAAACCCAATGCACGGCCACAATCCTTTTGGATTTTTAAACAGATCCTTCTGCAGCTTCCAAGGAATAAAGTCAAGCAGAGAACTTGAGTGAGGTCTCTTTGTGGGATGCCTGGGAATGGCAGGAACAGCAGGGAGGATGTGGATAAATTATCTTACTCCAGAAGGGACCAGGGGGGAAAAATCCTTGTGCCTGAACAACCCAGAAGTTGGTGGGAAATTTTTAGGCCAGGAAAATGCAAGACTAGGAATGACTCAGGTGTTGGAAAAACAGCCTTTAAATGTGGTTAAAGTGATAGAGGAGATGCCACCAGAGGCTGGGGGGATGCCCAGGGCACAGTGGAGAGGGAGGGGCTGGAGGGAGATGGGCACAGAGCTGGGAGCCAGAGGCTCCAGGGGAGGCTGAGGAGGGAGGAGGGAGCTGTTTGCTTTGGATTTTGTGCCTGTGTTTTTGCTGCAACGCCCCAGGAAGACACAGCAGGGAGTGAACTGACCAGTCTGGTGAACTTTTTATATTCCTTTTGGCCTTTTAATACCCTGAGAAGTGGAGGATCTTTTATTTTTAAACATAGCTGAAGGGCTAAATTAGCATTTTGGCAAGGGAAGCGAGCCTGGAAGGCAGCAGTGAGGGAAGCAACTGTTACCTGGAGCCAAAAGTGAATGGAAACTCAGGCAGAAATCCCACCAGAGCTGCAGTCCCATCCCTAGTGAAGAGGGTGAGGGGCCCAAGAGAAAAACCTGCCCAAGCCTTTGCAGCATTCCCTGCTGATGAAGCCCTGGCAGTGGGACACCCCTCACTCAGGTGGGTTTTTCCCAGCAGCTCTTCCCTCCTGGATCCATCACCCAGCGAGCTGGAGGTCCCCAAACTCACCCCACACTGGGCTGAGGGCTAAACCTGCAAACTGGGTGGTCCCAGGTGTGTCCATGGAGCATCTGGGCACCACCTTTGCCCTTTGTGCATCCTGCTTGGGGCACCCCATGGTACACAAACATGACTGCCTGCTGCAGGGGGAAGGGAGATGGCACCACACACCAGGAATGCAGCTGGAAAATGGAATAGGATCAGAGAATCCCAGGATGGTTTGGGTTGGAAGGGATCTCAAATTTCCTGCCATCCCATCCCCTCCTGCCATTCCTTCCTCTGTGTGCTGGTGCCAGGAGGCAGCACTGGGGTCACTCTGCAGCTCCACACTGGCACAGACACTCTGCTCATTCCCAGCACAGCCTGTGCCTGGGATTGACATCCCCAAACCCCACCTGACACCACACCAGAGGTGATGCACACAAACACTGCACAGCCCTTCTCCTGAGAGGAGCAGCCCATCCCAACCTGCTCAGCTTCCCAGAGCCTGTGGGAATGACAGGAGCAGAGCAATTCCCTGGGGATGGAGTGACTGGGAACAGCCTGCACCCCCTTCCTGTGCTGTTGCTCACCTCTCCTTCAGCTCCATGGCCCTGTGGAGGGATGCTTTGGGTGTCTCAAAGGTGGGGATTCTCCCCATGACCACCCCCAGGCAGGGCAAACCCTCAGCAATGCCTCCAAACAGAGATGTTCAGCTCCATAAAAATCCCCTTTTTTAATATATATGGATGTGAGACAATACTGATACCCAGTGGCTGATTAAGTTAATTACAGTTGAATAAATATCCCCCATGGTCACCCCCAGCATGGCACCCCAAGGTTGGCTCCAAGCAGCAGCCTGTAAGCAACAGGATATTCAGTTCCCACTCATTTTTTTGGCATCCTCCTGGGCAGAATTGCTGCTAGGAACTGTTTTTGACTGAGGATCAAGTGCAAGTTATACCTACTCTGCAGAGTCAAAACATGAGCTAAGGCCAGGGCTGAATCCTTTAATCATTCCAGCATGTGATTTGCATTTGCCTTGGCTAACAAATGCCAAGGAGGCATTAGCAAAAAACCAAAGCTGGATCCTGCTGAGGTCATGTTATGCTTTTTTTTTTTTTCACAGCGACGTGCTGCACCTGGATATCAGTTTTTTAAATGCAAACAGGTATGTTTTATCAATTTGTAGCAGGAAAAGCCTATGGTTTCACGAGAGTGGAAAAACTTTGTGTGAATCAGGATTCCAGGCAGAACCCGCTGCAGCCCCCGGTGAGAAAGTTGCTCTTTATTTCTCCATCAATATTTTCCCTTCCCGAGTCCATTTAGTGTGAAAGAATTAATGAACAGCATAACAAATCCCTGTGCACCACAAACATTAGGCAGCACAAGCCTTCCCAAGGTAAGCCAGTGGGTGAAGGTTGGAATTTATCAAAACATGACAGAATAAACTACTTAATTATGTCGGGGTGATTGCCAGCACACAACAATCCTCAGAGCAAAGAGCATCTCAAACCAGCCCCAGGGCAGTGGTAGTTTGGAATCTGCTGTTTAACCATAGATTTCAGAGGTTTCCTGAGCTTCATTCAGTCCATGGGTTCCTGCCTGTTTTCCTGCTGACATTGATGGCTGTGGATGACACAGTCCCAGAGCTGTGACAGCTCTGAGGGGCTGCCAGAGCTCATCCCAGTGTCTCCCTTTGGTCACAAACTGCTTTTTGATATTAGAGCAAACCCCAAAGTGCCCCAGAGCTCAGCTCCAAGCCTTAAGGCCACCAAATTGTCCAATTTCAAGGAGATGTGGAGCCCAAACCAAAGGCAGGGCTCTGTGAGGAGGGAGCCAGCTGGAAAGGGAGGGCTGGAGGAGATTTGGTCCTTTGGGAACACCAGGAGCTCTCCCATCCCACCAAACACCACATTCCTACAGCAGCCACCTCCTGCAGCTCTGCCAGGCTCCAGCTCACCAGGAGCTGGACTCTGCTGCCTCACTCTGGGTTGGAAATGGGCTCCAGGTTTGTCCCTTTCCTCACTCAGCTGGTTGTGACCTGCCCCACTGGCTCAGGAATGACATCTCTGTGGTTTTGGATCCCAAGTCCCTTTTTTAGGCATTTAGAATGATCCCATGTCCCATCCCTGAACCTGCCTGTGACACTTCACACCAAAGGTTTAGGGTCTTAATTTTAGAAGATTTTTTTTTCCCCAGCATAAACTGGAGAAAGGTGATTTCCACAGCTGCATTATTTACCTCAGACGTGACTAAGGCTGCTTTTCTAACAGTGCTACAGGTTAAATCCTCTGTTATTTCCTGCCCAACCTGACTTTACTGTAAGTTACAGTGCACAGTAGTCAATTAATCCAAGCAATAAAAGAGAGACCAGCACAGTCTTCCAAAAGAGGACCTTAAGGAAAAAAAAAATTAAAAATGTAAAGAAGGAAAGAAAGAGAGAGATGATGAGCTTCACTTGAAGCTGGGGAAAGCTTCTCCCCTACCAGGATGGGATCAATAAATCTCTGTCTCCCACCAAGGCTGGTGGTTCCCACCATGGATTTACCTCCTGCAGCACCCTGTGGTTCCCCTTCTGCAGATCTTCTCTCCCTCCAGCTGAGCCTTGGGGTGTCTCCTCCTGGGTAACACCACCCCAGGCCAGTGGTGGCCAGTTGGGGAGAGAGACACCTCGAAAGTGCTCCCTGACCTGATGATCCCATCCCTGACCTTAAAGATCTTTTCCAGCCTTAACTCTATTTTACTTCCACCCTCCTTGCCACTTCCAGAGCTACTCATCCACAGCCAGTTTTCCTCCAAAGGGGGACAGGGTGTTTCTATACTTGGCAGCATCCCTGCTTTGAGAATTGATCAAAATTGGCAAAAAATTGATCCAAAAATTGGCGTTTTGCTGGTGGAAAAGCAAACAGAGCCCTCTCAAAGTGTGCCTGGAGGGAGCTGCACATCCCTGGTGCCCCTGGGCCAGCCATGGATGGTGGTTCCCAGTGCTGGGTCAGTATAAATAGATCCAGAAGATCTGTAGGAAAAAGCAGCCTTTGCTCTGGCCTGGCAAAGGTTCTAATGAGATCTCCCACAAACTGCGTCAGAACATCAAGAGGATTTTATTCCCTGTAATTGAACTGTGTTCATGCCTGTGTTCTCTGTCCCGCCCTTCAGTGCTCTCCTCTCTCTGAAAATTCCTTTGTTCAGCCTAAAGAGACATTTCATTAAATAAGAAATAATTTCTGGGAGTGGTAATTACAGCCTTTTTTTTTTTTTTTTTTTTTTTTTTTTTCAGATGGATGATACGTAGCTGGGCTGTTTTCCTTTCTGTTAGCAAAAACAAAGAGAACCCCAGTGCCTTTCATTAGGTGTCAGCTCCAGCCACCCAAACTCCAACAGACCTGTTTTGATCAGGTTGAATTTGCTCTTTGGAATGGCTGAAGCTGGAAGCAAAGATAAATGTGGCTCATTTTCTGCAGGATGATCCATTCTGCCTCCCTGAGCTTTGCTACCCTTGGAAAGAGATTTTTTTCAGTAGTTCAGGTTGATTTTCTCTCTATTTTTTTCACTGTGAGCTCAGCACATGGGAAGGGAAAGGGCTGAGAGAGGAGAGAGAAGAGCCTGGATCCCCTCCTGGTGGAATTACACCCTAAAAAAGCATCAGAAGCACAAACCTGAACCTGCTCCAAGGTGTGCTTTGACCACCTGTTTATTCCCTGTTGGCCAAGACATTATAACCAGCCTTCTACACGGCTGGGGGGGTGGGCAATGCCCGAAATTTCTGCCTTTTTAGTTAATGAGACACTTCATCAAGGTCTGGTTTTCATCTGTGTTCCTCCTGCTTTGCCCAGCTCTTCGCTTTACAAATCAAAGCAATTAACAGGGCTGCTAACAAAGCCCCACAGACAGCACTGTGCCCATGGATGTCCCCAGACTCCAGAGGAGAATTCCCACTCCCTAGGGAGCTTCCTGGGCAGCTTTTCTGCTTCCCTGCCCCAAGGCCAAGACGTGCTCTTGGCACCTGCCTCTTGCAGCCTGCAGAGGCAAAAGCAGCAGCAGCAGCAAGACTTGGATCTGCTCAAAGTGTCAAAGGCAGCTCTGCCTCATTTTTAGGCCTCTGAGGATTTGGGTTTAGCCAAAGCAGGGATTTGTCTCCAAGCCAGGAGTCAGTGTGGAAATCCATGGGACAGCACAGAACCATCACCAGAGACTCTTCCCATGCAGCATCAGGACTTGGACAAAGGTGCCACCAGGGTGTTCCAGTCTCTGCCAGTGGGTGACATTGTCCCAGAAGAGACTCTGGGCCTGTGTCTGCTCTTTGGGACTGGCTTGTCATGGATGTTGCTGGGAATCACCCCTGGCACTGCTCTCACTCCTGATGCAGCACCAGAGTCCCCATGTGCCACGGTTTCCTATTTAACCTGGGTGCATTCCCAGGCTCACACCCTGAAATGGCCAAACTCAGCAGCCTCAGAGATTAAATTCTCCATTTTCATGAAAACAGGTGCCAGGTAAAGAAGAGAGGATTTTGGTTTCCCCTTTGGAAGAGAGGGAGGATGAGTGTGAGTCACAACTCTTCCACCACTGGAGATTCTCAAGGTGCTTTCCTGAGGATCTCAAAGTTCAGGGGCGCTCTGGGAGTCACTGATAAACCCCAGAACATCCCTTGATCTGGCCAGAAGCTCTCTGGGAAGGCAGGAAAACTGAGCTATAGGTCTTCTCCCCAGCAGATTTCCTGTGTGACCTGGGCAAGTTGCTTATAATCATCTGAGATCTAAGAAGTGCAAAACATCTTAAATTCCCTTAAGTAGAGGGGAAAACCTGAAGGTTTCAGAATAAGATTTGCTCATTTGGAATTCAGCCAAGCCTTTGGGTTTAATACCCTTACATTTGCAGAAAAGCTGTTGGAGATCCTTAATGCCCTCCAGAGCTCACAAGCTCGGGTTTAGGTTTCAGCTGGAAGCCAATAAACAACCCCAAAGAGTGAAACAGCCACTTTGGTGTGAATCTGAAGGATGGTATTTCCAACCAGCACCATGCAAGTGTCATTAAGGTTGCCTACAAACTCCCCACAACATGATATAAAATATCCTGAGTGTTTTTAGCATTGAGGATGAGGAGACAAACTTAGCCTGGCTCTTTCTAGATTCCCCTTTCCCAAATTTTTCCAATGAAACCCCCCCAGTCACGCTCTCTGCACTGCTCTCACTGCACCAAGGCAAATAAAACAGGAGTAAGCAGATATGCCCAACTTGTTTAAGCTCAAGTAGCAAATTCCAGCTGGCAGCTTCCAAACTGTGCCTCTGATTTATTGGCATTTCAAAATGTTTTACAGAACCACGGTCCACTGGCACTGTCACACTCAGCAGAGAGAGGAATAACACAGCACAAAGCTCTTTATGAAAGTGCCAGGTCCTCAACACCCCTTTTGGAGGGACACTTAGAGCACAATTCATGTGTTTCCAAATTACTGTGTTTTCTGCCCAAACAGAAAACAGGCTGGAAAGGAGCCTTGAGACAAATGAGCCTGGTCAGAGCTGAGTTCCTTGAGGTTACAAGATGCACAAGTGAGCTCCAGAACAGCCCAGCTCCAGCAAAATCCATCCCAGTAAATCCAGCCCCAGCAAATCCCATCCCAGCAAATCCAGCCCCAGCAAACCCCATCCCAGTAAATCCAGACCCATCAAAATCCATCCCAGCAAATCCAGCCCCAGCAAAACCCACCCCAGTAAATCCAGCCCCACCAAAGCCTGTCCCCAGGAAATCCAGCCCCAGAAAAACCCACCTTGGTAAATCCAGCCCCATCAAAATCCATCCCAGCAAATCCAGCCCCACCAAACCCCATTCCAGCAAATCCAGACCCAGCAAAACCCACCTCAGTAAATCCAGCCCCACCAAAGCCTGTCCCAGTAAATCCAGCCCCATCAAAACTCATCCCAGTAAATCCAGCCCCATCAAACCCCATCCCAGCAAATTCAGCCCCATCAAAACCCTGTCCCATCAAACCCCATCCCAGCATGATCATCTAAAGCCCTGGGGCATGGATGATGTATTAATGTGACAAGATCTGAGAGCACAGGGATTTTAAGGATGGCAGACCTCTGAAATGACAGAAATTTCATGGTGCCAGCTCAGGGAAAGCCCAGGAGAACCTGGAGCAAACATGCACAAGCTGGTGAAGTGACTGGAATAAACAGAGAAGAGAATTCACCTGCAGTCCTTGGCAGGAGGGAAAGAAGGGAAGGCACAGGGAGCACCAGAGCTCTCCCCTCAGCCCCGGGCTGTGCCTGGGGGACCCGTGGTGTGTGTGTGGGTTTTACTACAAGAAAAGGCATCTCTGAACCTTCTTGTGAAGCCAAAGCTGGACAAACTGGTTTCCCATCCTCAGCCCAGGCAGTTACAGGCTGTGGTGTCAGGCAGTGCAATTCTTCCCTTCCCTCTTTCATCCCTGTCCTGTTTAAACCCCGCAGCTGCTGATGTGCCTCTGACAGGCCTGAGCACCCCTGGGAAGGAGAGGATGGAGCTTTAGGGACTGTGGGTTAATTCCTGAGACCTTCCATTTGTATTTTATAGAAACTGGTGCCACCCTGTATCTCCTTCAGAAGTAATTGGGGAGGAGGGAATTTGAGCTGCTGGAAAGGCTGACATGGAGTTAAATAGGAACAGTGTCCATCACTCTCTCCCTCCTCCTGCCTGCTCTGTCCCAGTGTCCCCAGTTGTCAGAAAACCCCAGAGCAGTCCCAGGCAGCCCTTCCAGTGTGTGAGCAAGCACAGCTCCCTGCTGCAGAGCTCGGGGTATTTATGCAATCCCGGCTGGCTCGGGGCCCACGCCAGCTTTATTTATCTAATGTCTGCGCTGCAGGCGATGAATTCAGAGAGAAGGGATTATTAGAAGACAACACACAGAAAGGGGAGGAAAAGAGTAAGTGAGAAGTCCAGTGGAGTGAGGCTTTGCTGCTCTCTCAGCTCTCTGGAGCAGCAGAGTCACACACAGCCCTGAGCTGGAAGGGTCTTGGGCAGAGCCCCTGTCACAGCCTCGTGGAGACCCTTCCCAGCAGTAAATTCCACTAATTGCCTCAACCCAATTAATTATGCGAGAAAAGATGGAAAATGAAAATTAATTCCATGAAACCGGTCAAGGAAAATTATCCTGGAACCTTAAATTGGCATTTCCACAACAATTAGGAGTTCCTCTAAGACCCTTTTAATGTGGAAAGGAATCTTAGTCATTGTTTCTTGTCATGTTGTCAGAAAAAAGCTGTTTCCTAGAAAGAAAACCACCGACAGAGATTTGATATTTGGCTGAAAGGATTTAAATTTCCAGAGTGTACCTAGAAGGGAAATACATCCGCCACAACAACGACCAGCCCAGAACTGCCTGTGCATTAAGGAGATAATAAACCTGTGGGATCACAATCCTCTAGGGATGGAAATGTCAGAGCATTATGAACCTCTGTATTCTATTTTCTATTTCTATTGCTATTTTCCCCTTTTCTATTTCCATCTTTGGATTCAGGACTCAAAATCCCATTGAGTCTCGTGCTTTAATCATCAGAATCTGCCACGGCTGCAAATCTGAACAGGGCTGGCATTTTCCTACCCCTAATTTGGACATCTGAAAGGGGGAAGGGGTTGTTTTGGGTTTTTTTAGGGTTAAGTTTTGAGGATGTTTGGTTTTGTGTTTAATTCCTGGAGTCTTTACCCAACTCTTAAGAAAAATAATAAAAAAAAGAAAATAAGAAAAGCACCAGCTAAAGCAAGGTCTGAAATTCTTCCTATGAGCATCCCTGACGGGGCATTATCTGGTAAGAATTATTTGCCACTATGCACAAACTGCTAAAGAAAACTCCTTTTGTCTCTCCTCATTGTTATCTCCAGCCTACAAACCATCCTGTGTTCTCACACAGACCTGGATGGAGGTTTAAAAACAAGTTACCTCTACACTTGCCCGGCTTGAGGAGCAAAATGCTCCGTCCCAGAGCAGGTACAGGATTTGAGTCGTGCCTTGTTACCTCAGCACACTCAGTTTTTCTGCCTCTTTTTTCTTTCTGTGAGCTCTAGACAGGGGGAAAAGTGCAATGTGGGGACCTTGCATTGCTGGGGCCTCAGTAATATCCGTCAGTAAACCTGTAATTAGATAGGGAGTCCTATTAATCTTGTGCCTTGCCCGAGGGGCATTGCCAGCATCCAGCAAAACCTCTATTGATGAGGGAGGATTCCAAGCGTGCCTGTATGAAAAATGAAAGAGATGAAGTATTTACTTACTTTACCCTTCCCTTGGTTGCCAACCAAAGGATACTCCAAAGCCCAACAGACTAAATTTCCTCCTGACATCAATGCCTGAACACAAAATGGGCTCCTCCTCAAGTTATTTCAAAGAAAGCTGCGAGTGTGACATTTTTTCAGAATTTTAAATTTAAAGCGTGTTCATGGAATGAGAACAGTTATTGCAAACAAAGATGTTGGTCAGTTGTGATAATGGAAGAAGGCAGAGCCTGCTCATCCTTCCACATGATTCATAGCTCACATCTCATTCATCTGGCATCAAGGAGGTGATTTATAGATGTTCTTTCTCTGCACGCTCCACCCTTGTTTCCTGGAGGAGAGGGAATAAACTGTTTTATACAGAGGTAGGAATTTTTTTCAAATGAGTCTGTAGGGTGAGGGATTACTCTGGCCTATTACAGATAGCTGAAACACCTCCCAAAAAAAAGAGTTTTCTTATTGGAAAGGCATTTAATAAAGCTGGCATTGTTTCTGTTACACCTAACTGCCAACTTCATCACTTCCTATCTTCCTATGACTAGTTTTTTTCCCCCTCTTTTTTTCTTTTTTTGCATTTATCTGCCTCATTAGAATTATTTGAATGTTGGAAATAGGGAAGAGGCCAAAAGATGGAAACTGCCCATCCATAGGTGTTCAATACATTCAACTGAAAACATTTGTGGCATTTTTTCACAAATGTGGAGAGCAGAATTGAGACAACTTTGTGTTTTTTTTCCTTTGAGGCTTCTTATTTTATTTCTCAGCCAATTATAATATCCTTGTGAAAAGCATCCCCTGGCAGATGTTATTCCCCTGGTTAGATTTTTTTTTCAGAGTGAAGGAAAATCACAAAATCAGAGGTTTGTGTTGGAAGGGACCTTAAAAACTCATCTCATTCCACCCCCTTGTCCAAGGCAGGGCACCTTCCCCTAGACCAGGCTGCTCATTCATTGATTGAACCCTGGATTTTGACCTGAGCACAACCAGGACTTTACCCCACTGCTGTGAATTAACTCTGCCAAGGCTCAGGAATTATAAAATGTGAGGAGTTTGACAAGATGAGCCACCAAAGGAAACGAGGCATCAGTTCCAGGGTTTTGCACATCAGGGCTCAATCCCAGCAAGAATTGTACACTCAGCATTAAACTCTTTTGATAGAAATGTGACCAAATGAAGAAAATTAGCATTAATTATGCATCCAAATGTTTTGGATATCAAAGCCAAACTGCTCTGCAGTTAAAGTTTGGGGACCAAACCTTGCAAAACTCCTTCCTCACATGTGGCCACCAAACTGCCAGTGGATTGTGCAGCCCTGTGGACATTCATTACTCAGGACTCATTTTCAAACCCTAACAAGTGTGAATGCCATATCTGTTAGGACTCTGAGGAGAAAGCCAACCTGCCTGCTACATTTTCCCTGGGGGAATCCCACCCACTCTGTCACAACCATCATTTTTAGTATTTAACTTCTCATTTTTAAAAAAGAAAAAAAAAAAAAAGGAAGAAGTGGCAGCCAGAGGAATGAATGGAGCCCAATGTGTCCCCCTGTGTACCCTCAGGACCACAAGGAAGTGAACTCTCCAGCTGAGGCACGTCTGTGATTTCAGCCCAGGACTTGCTGAAAGTTGAATCAAAATGGGCCAATCTAATATTCTGCAGCAAATATTTTTCCCTCAAAGGAAGTGGCAGGATCTGAAATGTGCCCGTTGTGGCAGTGACTCAGGGAAGCTCATTAAAGCAGTTCTCAGGAGAGCAGCTGCAGGAGTTAAGCCAGAAAATTGCAAACTCCATTTGCCAGTCACTTTGCCAACATTTACATTTTTAACCCAGGGCTTTACACTTTGGTGCCCAAAGTGCTGCACCACTGACTGAAACTGCTCTTCCCAACATGACCAAACACACTGGAATGGGAATATTTTACCAATATATGGGTTTATTTCATGCTGAGCCTGTGTGAAGGAACTCTGCTCTAAGAGGGTGCAGAGTCAACCAGGAAATATCTGAGTAAGACCAAAAATATCTGATGATTTCCTACCCATTCCTCGATATTTCAAATACACCCTCCAAGCCTTCCTTGGACATGCCTGAAGATCTGGGCTCCATCTACAAACCAACTGCAAAAGCTGGTCACTCAGGAAGTAAGAAAGAGTTCCTAAAATCTTTTTCTGTTAAATGGTAAATCCCAGCAGCAAGTGCTTCTCCATTTTAGTCCAGCAGATTTCAGTTCCAAAGGATTTTCCCTATGGGAAGAGCGTTAGCTTAGGGGTCCCTGATAAACTCTGCATATAAATCTTTATTAGCGACACTGCCAGACAGATTATGAGAATCAAACATTTGTGCTCAAAGACTTTGGTCTCTATAAACATAATTTAAAAAGCCTCTGGGCCCTTTAAAATGCCATATGTTCTTCTATGATTAAGGGCTGCATCCCCCTGGAGGCAGCAAAGCAAGGACTAAAAATTGATCATTTTATTTAAAGCCTTGGATAAACCAGCTTTGCTGTGATTTGGGGAATCTCACATGGAATCCATTCTTATCCAGCTTAGGGTTTGGCCATTTGTAGGCTCTCCACAGGATTTTTGCCCCCTCAAAGCAACCAGCACCCAGTGAATTCAAAAGCTTTTAGACACACACACACCCAGAGGCAGCGTGATCACACAAGGCTCATTTCCTTAGGATATTAGGCAAAAAAATGCCTCCTTGAAAGCTGTTTGATGTTGGATGCACCTTTCTCCATTTCCTGGTTCTGCATGAAACGCCAGGGAGAACCAAAGACATCACAAGTAAAAGCCCATCCCCAGCAGACTGTTATTAGCCTTGTTTCTAGAGCAGCTCTTGGCTGGATATCAAAACAGAACCTCCTCCCCCTCTGGGGTTTGCTCACCCCATGCAGATCTGTGGGTGGCATCTCCTGAGGATCCTTCTCTGCGGATCCTGCTAGTAGAAATTAAATATATTTAGGAAAATATCCTATAAATACCAGTTTTTAGCTCACTGTTTGAGTCAGGACATTAATGGTGTTGCTCACATCACTGTCAGTGGCTCTTAGGTGAGCCTGGTCATCAGGAGGGACATTCCAATGGTGTAGCAATAATGTCACTCCAAGTGCACAAATCCATTACAAACAGCCTCTGAGATAAGTCAGGGGCTTAAATCAGACACTTAAAGTTATTTAGAGGAAATAAAGGAAGATTTAGCACAGTTTGTATAAATACTGGCAGGATCTTGTCATTCTGCTGCTGGTGAAATCCAGGCACAGGTGAAATCTTGCAGGTGAAACACGGCCCCAGTGGGACAGGATGGAAAGAGAAATGAAACACAAAAGGATGAATGAGCCCCTTGGGGTTTATTCTGGGAATCAGGGGGGTGAGGAGGGAAGCACAGAAGAGCTGCTGCTGGTCTAGCATGACTCCATTTGGAATTATGGTCAGTGCAGGGGCTGTTATTGAGGGGTTATTCCAGACAATTTCCCCTTGTGGTCAGCCCTCAGACTGCTGAAGGTGGATCCCTGCTGTAAGGCATGTTTTCAACATTTAGCTCTAAGGTAGCTAAACTCTAAACCTGCTCATAGCAGAATTATTTTAAGCCCTTAACCCCAGAGTCATGAAGCAAACGTTGATCCCAAAACCATACCCTCAACTCATCTCCCATCCAAATCCCTCCTCCTGGGAGATGCTGAGTTACCTCTGCTCTCATTCCCTTCAGTGAGAGCTGAGGCTGCTTAGCACAACACAGGATCAGACCTGCAGGGTGGAAAACTGCTCCAGTTCCTGAAGAACCAGCTTTAAAATGAGGAGCAGAGCCTTGCTGTGAGCTGGGAGCTGAACCAGAGAGGGAGGCAGCAGATGCACACTCCAGTTAATGATATTAAATAACACCTTTTAAGAGATACCTGGATCCCTCTCCCCACTGCTGCTGCCACCTCAGTGCCAATTATGCTGACCACGGATTTCTTTTCAAAGGAGGAAGCAAAAAAATAACATTCAGTTGAAACTGCAGGAAGAAACTTCAGTGGGCAGAGGGTAATTATCCAAACTGGAATCCAGCTGGGAACTGGAGTAACAGACCCCTGCTCTGGCTGGGAGGGATGAGGGGAGAATTAAACCCATTGTGAGCCCAGCCTGGAGCTCTGTGAGGTGTCTGAAGGCAGCAGCTCTTTCAGCACAGCACTTTCAGTCTCTGTTTCCCCATTCTCTGTCTTCCTGAAGAGACAGAATTGTGTTTTTTTCAGATAACCACACCGCAAATGGAGAACTATGAAACCACAGAGATCTATTTTAAATTAACATTAGGCCGTGTAGCTGCAACCCACAAACCAAGGCAAGGCTCTCCCCACCATAACTCAGGGCACATGGCAGGTGAGATAAGAGAGCTGCAGCTTTATTTGGTAAATTTAAAACCCACCTCCTGGGCGACCTCTCAGTATCTGCTGCAGCTGCAGCACAGACAGCCCAGGTGGGTGGGTGCAACCACAAACCTGAAATTTCCCAGCTTTCATTTTTAATTCAGTTCCTTCAAGTTCTTGGAGGGAAGGGAAGGGATGGGCTTCGGGGTTGGGTTGGGGTGGTTGGTGGTTTGTTGGCTTTTTTTTTTTTTTTTTTTTTTTTTTTTTTTTTTTTTTTTTTAGTTTCTCTGCCAATTTAAACTTCATTTTATTACGCTCAGCGCTATGTTTAGGCCTCTCTCCAAAGACCGTCTCCCAAAAAAATTAAGAGACAATTTTATTACTACACAGAGGAACTTCAAAAAGGGATCTGATAGTGGGGGACTTTTCAACCTTGCTTAATGAGATCTAATGACTGGAACTTGCAACTAGACATATTCGACCTTGTATGAAGATGTAATCTCGTAGCTGTGAGGGTAATGACACACTGGAACGACTCCTCATGAAAGGTACCTGCACTATTGCTCAGAAATCTTACCCCAAAATCAGATTATCATTCTGGGGCTGGCTGAAGGTCTAGGGGCTGGAAGCAGACAGAAGGGAAAGGGGATGAGATCAAGCTGGATGTTTATCTGGGCTTTAGGGCTGGGAAAGTCTCTATCAGCCCTGGGCATCGCTGTCCTTCCCTGGCCCCAGGAGAAGGGACTGCCCAAGTTGCTCTTTGTGCTCTGCAATCCCATCCCCTGCTCCCCCAGCTCCACAAAGCAGCTTTTCCTCTGGCAGGAGGTCCATGGAGAAGAGATTCCTTCTGGGAATGTCCAACTGGAGCGGAGAGCTCCTTATTGCCTGGTTGGAACCAAAATCTCTTTTGCAGAAACCATCTTAGACCTGAAACCATATCCACTGCTACAGAAATGAAGTGTTTATGGCTGATTTTGAAAAAAAACTTTCCACTGAAAGGTCACAAATCATGGAGTTTTATCTCAGTATTTCCATCTTTCCTCCCATTTGGTCAGAGGCCTGGTTAAGAGCAAAACTTTTCTTTGTTCTTGTTGGAGAACAGGCTGCCAGTGCCCACCTGAGCTCACCCTGGGGTTATGGGGCAAGGGAGGAACAGGAAAAAAACTTGCCAGGGGTAGGGGCCACATGGGACACACTGTGGGGGACAGGGACAGGTGGCTCTGGTTTGCTAACCCACACAGTAATATATAATTATATAGATATATATATGTGTGTGTATATATATATATATGTATGTATATGTATATATAGGATATATCAATAGGGAAAGGATTCCAAACTAGAACTAGAGGAGGTAAAACTATCCCTGCTGATCAGAAACACATTATTCCTGTTAAATAATAATGCAGGGTTGTGTTATCTCCAGCAGGGAACAGCTTTGGGATGGGGAATTGTTTTAAACACGAAGGAATGAAAAACAGCAGCATAAACCCAACTAAGAGCAAAAACAGGGAAAAAGAAAATAAAGATCAGGTGGACAATGAGAAAAAGAAAGAGATTCTTGCCTGTCCATATGACAACAGCCCAGCAGACCCAGCAATCCTTCAGAACTCTTCCCACTGCCCATGTTACCACCTATAATTGGAATATATTTTACAAATATGAAGAGAACCTCTAAAATATTTACAAATAAGCATAATTTCTACCAAAATAACAGAATCTGCTGCTATTCTGAAAGGCCTGAATTTGATTTTGTAGAAATTTGTGGGGAAGAGTCAAAATAACTGGGAAATGTAAACAGCACATGTTATTTAAAAAGTGAAAATAAATGTCTGAGATGTTTTGCACACTCAGGTCATTCCTGCAGAATTTTTTAACCCTGGTGCTGCTCAGCCCAGCTCAGGCAGGGGTGACTTGCAGGGGCTCAGAGGTGACATTTTTTATTTGCAAGTGGAGGACAAGCATCACTTGTGGCATTTTGGTGAGACACATTCACTGATTCCCATCGTGCTGGTGGATGAGAATTTATTTAATTTAATTTAATTCCCTTTAATTCCCCCCAGGTCTCACTTTCCTGGCTATTTCCACTGCTTTGCTGGATGTGGAAAGACTCTCATAAATTTTAAAAAGAAATTTTTTTTAAAAAAAAAGGAATAGAAAAGTGAGGAATGGTCACGGAGGCTTCACAAATCACACAGAGCCCCAGCATTTGAGAACATGCCATTGTTTTATGAACTGCCTAAAATCCAGTTGGAGCTCGTGGTGCTGTGAGAAAGGAAAGGGCCAGTTGAAGATCCTTCCCTAAAGGAAGAAAAAAGACGAGCTGGAAGCAGGCAGGAATGTTTTCCAGTAACAAATGCCTTTAGAAGGATCCGATAAATCTTGGCCTGGATTTATTTGAAAAGGAAAATTCACATAAAGACACTCCCTTGATCAACATAGCTTGAGTGGCTTATCTTTAAATCAAACCCAAAAGCTCCAAGGCACACATCTTTGAAATCTGAGCTTTAATGGCATTAAGAGACTCAGAGACCACCAGTTTCAGACTCAGATCCTGAAAAGCAGGACTTGAACCAAACTGGTTGATTGTATCCAGAACAGCATTTTTGTTTTCAGCTCGGGGGAGGCCAGAGAGCGAAGGGTCAAGCAGGACTGAGATTTATTTACTGGCACTGAAAAGTAAACACCAGGCATTACCCTGATAACAACCTGGCCCTGACAAAGGCCATTGGCAAGGCACATTCTTGAGGAGGAAGAGTTTGGGTTGCTGGATTTCTGCTTTGCTAAGGGGATAGGCAGTGAAGCAATTACATTCTTGAGTGCAGACGAGGCTGGGAGAGCTGCCCTGTGTTGAACGTGGCAGGGGAAGGTGGGAGGGAGGGCAGAGTTGCAGAGGGCTCAGGGCTTTGCCAGCTCCTCTTTATTTCCCTGCTGGGTATAAACAGGACAAATCCACTCTCCAAAACCCACCAGAGAAAAGAAATGACTCGTTAGAGAGCTGCAGAGTGAGGGTTTGGTGCTCACCACTCTTATCCATCCATCCATCCATCCCACTGGCACCAGTGGGGGAGAAAAATCCCTTCTGGGTAGGCTTAGAGTAAAAAAAAAAATGAGTTCTGCAAGGGAAAGGAAATACAATTGAAAATCTTATGCTGGGAGGCTTGGGAAGAGCAGCACAGACCTGGGATCAGTAAGAAAGGCCTCCTGTGGCTATAACATCTTCACACCCTGCATTTCATCTGCTCATTGTATTTAATTTTGACTATTTCTTAATTGCACAGTAAAGAACACCTAATTTAAACTGATTTATTAAAGCTGAGCTTCCAAAGTCAGAAGATTCAGAAACTTTCTGAATGTAAACATTGAGGGCACCACGGATCTGAGCTCCAAAGGGGAAGATTTAAGAGCATCCCATAGAACTGCACCAGGATCCTGCAGGAAGCAGGGTGAGCAGCTAAAAGCACACAAAACACAGCTGCAGAAAGTCCCCCAGCCTGAAAACTGAGTTTCTTATTCTAAAGCAGGTGTTTTTCTCAGGTGCAGAATAACTGCTGGAGGGTGGGACCTGCAGCCACAGTCCTGGTGAGGAACAGCCACATGCAGAAAACTGAAATTACTATTTTCAGTGTGCAGCTGTAGAGAGATTTCACATGTTCTATCCCAGCCTGCTTCTCTTTATTTGTGAATTTACTTGTTTACATCAGAACATTTTCTGAACAAAAATACTGAGGGGTTTTAAATTCTTCATTCCCCTGAACCAGGGCTCACTGAAAGCCCTTTGTTGTCACAATCTCTTTATCTGCCTCATAGTCCAGATTTTCTTCATTTTAAGGGACCTTAACATATAGCACAGCTTGATAAATTTATGTCTCAAATTACCCCGAGAATAAGCACAATTTAATACTTTGTATATTATTTGGAGATTTGATTAACATTTGATGACAATGTGTCTTGGCTGGGAGCCCAGAATGCACAATGCACCTGTCAAAAATGAAGAGGCCTTTATACCCATTGCTTTCCCTGGGACCTCCACATTAATCATCACAATTTGCTGGGTTTTTGGGTTGGTTTTTTTTTTTTTAACCAAAAAGAAACTTAAATAGTGGGTTTGGACTGAGTGCTGCTGAAGTTGTTCATGGGATGGATGGATGGAACTTCTGGCCATTCAAGTGGACTTTGATCTGTGAATTGGCTCACCAGGACCTTACTGCATTTTTCCACCTTTTTTTTTTTTGATGGAAAAGGAGGAGAATTGAGCTTGTCAGAGCAAAACAACCAAGAAAAAGCATCAGAGCATTTGTGACAGTCAGTTTTGCTCTCCTGACTGCTGATCTCCATGGCTGCACTCTGCAATTCCATTTTTATACATTTGGGGTATGAGAGTTTTCAGGTTCAAGAAAACCAGTTAATTGGTAAAGCTCCTGCCTGCAAACCCAAAATACACCCCATTTTTTCTAGTGACAGCAATTTGGGCTAGGAAACTGTCAGATTGAGCTGTACTGATGGATGGGATGTGGCAGAAGCAGCTGGAAGAACTTCCTGGCAGAGCAGGTGAGTCCCCACCTTCCAGCACTTACCTCATTTTATTTCTGGGGGGCAACTCTGCAGAAATCTAAACCTGAGGACTCATAGAATCATTAAGGCTGGATTAAAGTCCAGCTTTTGATCAATATCCTCTTTCCCACTCAACCTTTTCCCAAAAGGCCACATCTGCTGGGTTTGTCAGCCCTTCCAGGGATGGTGGCTCTGTCACAAGTCCTGCACTGAGCCTGTGAACCAGGCAGGGCACAGGGAGATTTGAAGCACAGGGAGATCATCCCATGCAGAGTCTGCTTCCATCTGAAGGCAGGTTGTTGGAGATGGAACAGGGAAAGCAGCAGTAAGAAAAACCTGTGATATTTCAACATATTTTTGGCTACAAAGACCACACTGCGACGTCTGCTGATATGGAAACACCTCAAGGCATGCTTTTTTTTTTTTTTCCCTGGCTTCTCCAGTATAATAAAGATACTGTTGACAGGTGACAGACTGTGGTCTTCCAAACTGCAAGATGAAGGAGGGAAAATAAAGCTGTCGATCCATGCTGTGCCTCCTTCAGAGCAGGGAGCTGGAGGAGCAAGAGCACTCCCACAAAAGGCCAGCACAAAACAGGGGCTCTCTCTGTTTAACCCACACAATTGCCCTTTATGATTGTGTGTTTTGACACGTTCTTTTTGATCACTTTTATTATTAAAAAAATGCAAAGCTCAGAGTTTCTCCTGTAACTGTCAATATAGAAGAGCCACTTCTATTTGTTTTAGCCAGCAGCGTGTGGGAATTCAATGTATTGTTAATTAATGTTTCATATTTTGATCCTGGAAAACTCAAGAAGCAGCTGAGATGATGGAAAGCTCAAGTTCAGCTTTTCTCTGTAATTAATTGTGGTTACCTGTGCTGGTACAAATGGTTTGTGCTGCTGTCAGAGCAGAAAGGTGGATTTTTGCCCTCACTCCACACTCCTGCAGATCCCACCAGAAAAGGGACAGCTTCTGGTAACAGAAAATCTCAGATCTCTCCTTTATCCACTTTCCAGTTCTCCCACAGAGAGGATTTTAATTCATCTGTATTCCCTGTAACACGTGGGGTAACGGAGCAACACTCCCTCCTTCCCCCTCTGCCCTTTCCCTGCTCATCTCCTTTTCTTTTCCCATTTTCTTTTATTTACACAAAGTCCTCCTGTGCGTACTTTTAATCTTTCTGGCCACTGCTGAATTATGTTCTGTAAAGATGTTTAAGGAACTCTCAGCTCTGTTTATATACATACATAGAACAAAATGCAGTAGGTAGTGTGCAAAATAAACTTTCCCATAATCCTTATAAATCTGTCTTGTTTCAGAAAATTGTTCTGCGTGGGAGAATGGTGAGGTCACTCCAAAGGCCGAATTGCCAAACTCCTCTGGCAATCTCTCCCACCTTCTCCTTGTCCTCACCCCTCTGCTCCCCTTCCCTGCTCCATCCTGTCATCATTCCCCTTGTTCCTTTATTCATTTTAATACCAATTCCAGTGCACCTGGAAGGAAACACACATGAGGGCAACTTCAAGAGCAATAATGAAGTTCTTAAAGAAAAGCACATGGCAAGTCTGAGCAGTAAAGAATCCCAGGGTGGTTTGTGTTGGAAGAGACCTTAAATCTCATCCAGTGTCATGAGCAGGGACATCTTCCACTATCCCAGGCTGCTCCAAGCCCTGTCCAACCTGTCCTTGGGCACTTCCAGGGATCCACAGCTTCTCTGGGCAGGGCATCCCCACCCTCACAAGGAGGAATTCCTTCCCAATCTCCAATCCATCCCTGCCAGAGAAGCCATTCCCTGTGTTCTGTCCCTCCATCCCTTGTAAAACAGAGCCCTGTTTGCATCTCTGGGTACATTTTGTCCTGAGCAGGGACCATTCTTCACCTGTCAGCACAACTCAGGTCACATCCTGATTTCCAGGAGCAGTTGCACTGCCAAAAGGGGAAAAAAAAAAAATATATATATATATATATATATCTCCAGCAGCTCTTTCTTAGCAGTTTTTCATTCTCCAGCCTTTTCTAGAAACTGGAAGAGCTCAAGGCTTGCTCTCAGTAAATCCCACTGGATAAATAACTCAGCTGAAAGCACAAGCAATGCTCTGCTGTGCTATCAGGCTACAGAGCCAATAAACTAAAACAACACTCATGAAATCACTTAACCAAGAGGAGCTTTCCCAGTCTTGTTTCATGGGAAGAATGGCATCCAGCCCTGATCCCCAAAAGCAGCAATCATGCTGCAGGATTAATAAACCCAACTTCAGCTCCACACAAAAACACACGCTGAGGGTTCTCTTAAGAAAAAAAAAAAAAAAAATCCCCAGCTAGCAATGCAAGGAAAAATATGTGTAATGCCCTGATACAACTGACAAGAAAAACAGAGAATAAGATTTATAGAGTAAATTCATTAAACTTTCAACTCGCATTCCATCGTTCTGGAGTCCAACTCAAATTACTGTATGAAAGCTCTTTCTCATGGAACTAGATGAAATTTAAGATTACTTTTAATTACAAAGGGTGTGGGAGAATGTTTTCATGGGAGACAAATACCTCTACACCTCTTACCAGTGTGGATTTAAGAGGTTCACAACAAACAGAAACTGATTTATGAGCATTGGGGCATCATTGTGTCAGGCTGCAGCATGGGCTGAGACTTAATTTCTTTACTTTTACTGCCACGTATATATATCTTTTGCAAGTTCTAATTGGAAATTAAAATGGCAGAAATTTTATGGGAGGAAAGTTTATTGCTGCTAATGGTTTTCCAAACTAGGCTACAGAAAAATATTAAACCGTGGTGATGATGTGTTCTTTTTAATTTAAATTTAGTTGTGCTTTCAATAACTTCTTACATAAATCACGGTTCTGCCAAATTGTTTCTCTGGTTAATCAAATGCATCCTGTTTATTGAATAAATAGTGGTCTCTGCCTTGCTTTTATTTGGGAATGAACAATTGTGCAGGAGCTATTAGCTCACATGCAGGTTGCAAGGCTTCTTTTTTATCAAGATTTCCCAAGTTTGCCAAAAAGAAACCCTTTTACAATTTCCTGTCACCCTGCCAAACTAACCATTCCTGCTGAAGCTTTCCGTGCTAAGTACTGGGTTGTTGTTTTATTTTTATTTTTTTTTTCCCTAACCAAATGGTTCAGCAACTTCAGAAGAAAAGGGTTAAAACAAAGGGAGAAAAAAAACTTTGGTTACCTGTCATTAAAGACAGATAACACAATATATGTGCCAGGGGGTCAGCTGAAGGTGAACTGTGACAGTTCTCAACAGCCAAGCACTTGACTTTGTGGAAAAATAACCTTTTAAAGGCAGCTCAGGTTTGGATGTAAAAGCAAACAAGCACATCCCTGGGTGCTGAGCATCTGCTTGCACACATTCCCACCCAGCTGAAATGGACCCAAAAATAAATTAAATTTACCAAAATGCAAAGACAAAACCTGTGCACATGTGAGGACAGAGCATCTCTGAGATGTGGACACTTTGGATTGAAGAAAGTTTGTAAGAAGAGGTTGTTGTGTTATCAGTTGATGTACAATTTAAACCTTAAATTATTTTCCTTTTTGATGGTTTCTGCATAAAGGTGTAAACTATGACTCCAGTGCTCTCTGGGAGCCCTGGAATGGGATTATTGCCCCACAGAAAGGTAAAAGCAGCTCTGTGAGACAGGTACTTCCCCAGCCAGGAAGGGCTGATTGTAGTGGGGGTTTGGAGGGTCACAAGAACAGGGTTTGGAGGGTTAGGAGAACAAGACCTCAACATAAAAATTGCCTGTAGATTATTGCTTGCTCAAATTCAACAGGAACAAAATTCAAGTGTGATTTGGGCTGCCTTGACCCACACAAGTGTTTATCTCTGCATCCAACATCTTCTATCACTGGGACTGGTAAATACAGCACCCACCCCAAACTCTGTACACAATCTCTTTGCTCTCTGCCCTCCATCCTATTTTCAACTTTTACAAAGGGGTGGAGAGAAGCTGTAGAAAACACCAGGATGCAATTGCAGGGTCATTAATTCCAGCATAAGTCACTGCTGGCACCGTGTCCTCCCCATCCCTGCTGGCTTTGCTGCCTGCCCCGTGCCAGCACCGCAGTCCTGGGCTGAGCTGTGATCCAGAGCAGGGAACTGATCCAGCTCAACAACAACAACCAAACCCACAAAAAGGTGATGTCAGCACAGGAGAGGAGCTGGGATGAAGAGGAACAGCAGGCAGGAGGATGGAACCACCCTGCTCTGCTGCCAGATGAAAGGAACCATATAAACACAGTTTCAGAGTTGTTGGATCGCTCCAAGCTGCTGCAATGAGTTCCTGTATAAATGTATAAATGCACACTTGGATTTCAGAGTTTCGGGGTTGTTGGATCACTCCAGGCTGCTGCAATAAGTTCCTGTATAAATGTATAAATGCACACTTGGATTTCAGAGTTTCGGGGTTCTTGGATCACTCCAAGCTGCTGCAATAATTCCTGTATAAATATATAAATGTACCCTTGGATTGTCTTTGCAGGTCCATCCCAAAGTTCTGCAGTTTCGCTGCCGTGGCTCCAAAGGCATCCAGACAGGATGAAAGACTTTGTTCCTTCAAAACACTTTGCAAAAGCTAATTATTACTCCTGTGCTGTCTCTCAAAAAAAGAACTAACAAGATCTCGTGCAGAGGCACAGGTTCTTCAGGTTAAGGGTTGTTTTATATCCCTGCACTATCAGGGGACTGGATCTTGCTTTCAAGAAAATGCATTTCATGCTGTTGTGCTTCTAAAGGGAGTATCCACTTGTTTATGGCAGGAATTTCAGGCAGGAACCCAGGCTCTGCTATTCACAGATATGAGAGTCACAAGCCACTACCTTATTTAAGGAATTAAATGAACAGAAATTATTTATACAAACCAAACTATCAGGTTGAACCGATGTCCAGATGAACAATGGAGGTGAACATATGGAATTGTTACTGAGCTTCGAATATGATTTTTTTTCTTTGAACTGAGATGATGATGTTGATTTGGTTTAAGGTCATTTTCCAGATCTGCTTTAGTATTAACTGAAGCTTAGCTGGTACTTCTTGTGGCACTGTGCTGTCTGCCAGGCTTTAGTTTTGGAGTGATTAATGGCACCTTTCATGTGCCACCACCCTCATGAAAATGCCAAGTGCACCTGCAGGGAGTCTGTGGAAGCTCACAAGTCACAATTCCCTTCTTCTCTGGTATTTCCTTTGTTAAAAGTTCAGCTCCTACCTTGAAATACTTGCAATCAAGGAAAGGTGTCTCCGTCACAATCCCAGCACGTTTTGATGGTGACCCCAACCCCAGCTGCAGGAGGGGGTTTGCACCTGGGGAAGGGCAAACTCCTACTTTAATTCCATGGATGGGGAATGTTGTTCAGAGAAAATTCACCAGGGAATTTTGTTGCTGTTTTTGCACATTTTCCTCTCTATTTTGTGTTGCTGTAGCCAGTTCTACTGCCCCATCAACAACTTTTAATCATTTTCCCTATTTTCCTTCATCAGCCATCTTTATCTCATAAATACTGATATTTTCCAGCCTCCTGATATTATCAGTCTCCTATTTCCGCTTTATTTCCATTCCTGCACTCAGATATATGGAAGTGCCTGTTTCCATATGCACGTTCACAGAGCAGCTTCCATTTCCCTTCTCTGCTGGGCTGAGGGAGGGGAAGGTGGGCTTTGCTTCCCATTGACAAAATCCTCTTCCACAACTGCAAAGCGAGGACTTCTACAGCATCTGCTGAAGTTTTCTTAAACCATTCCCCATTATCATCAACATTGTTTGCTTTAGGGTAGTTTTGGCTTTTTTTTTTTTTTTTTCTTTTCCTTTTCAAACCACTTTGCTCATAATTGCTTTAATCTTTGGGAAAACAGCCCTTTTAAAGAATCCAGTATATCCATTATACAATTAATGACTCCCAGTGGTCTTCCCTAGCGTGAGATGCCTTGACAGAAGGGAAGTGGAGCAGATTTATTTGCAATGGCACTTCACAAGATCTTGTTTCAATTTCTTGGCCATGCTTCTTTCTGGGACAAGTAGGTCATAGCACATAAACAGACAGCACTGCCATCGAGCTTTCCTTATCTTCCTCAAGTTAAAAGTGGGATATGAAAAATTAAGTGAAAAGCTCGATTGTTATTTATGGTTTTGTAATGTTTTAACGCTCCTGTTGCTGTGTGCTGTGTCCCACAGATGTGATAAACAAGCAACAGTGAAAACAAACACTGTAAAAGGGAAGGGTGGAAGAAAGGAAATAAGATTATTCCCATTTTACCAAAGGAGAATTGAGGCACTGAAAGATTAAACAACTTGCTCATAGCACAGTCACACAGAGAAATGGAAGAAGAATCTGGGACTGAACTCAGATCTCCCACAAGGCAGTCCAGGACTTTAACCACAAACCATTCTTCATCCATAATGAATAGCTGCTGGCATGCACAAAGCAGCACCCAGCCAGGGAAAGGGACATGTCTAGTCAGGAGAATTTTAACACTTAGTTGCAAAATGGTCACTGGACCGTCCCTGGGAGCGCAGGATCCAACCCAAGTGTTTGATGAGATGATGAAGCAATTCAACCGTTAACTCCAGATTGATTCCTGGGATACAAAGGGCAATGATGTAAACCCGGGGCAGAGGCTGGGACTCTCATTTTCCGCAGAAAGACATTCGATTCAAATGCTGATTGAGTTTAAAAAATGGAGCTCATTTAAAATGGGGTGAAGCTTTTGGCATTCCCCACTCCATAGTTCATGTAATGTACCATACCAGAAGATCTTGGTGTTCCTGCCAAACTTGCAGCCAGCAGAATCCTTCACTGGTGATAGCTGAACATTGCAGCCCTGTGAGAAAGCAGGCATTTCCCATGATATATGGGGAATCATTTTCTTATTGGCAAAGTCATTGGAAAATTGCAAAATATTCTGCCTAAAAGAGAGAGAGAGTTTCATCCTGCTTTTTGCAGGAATGTGTAAAGAAAAAAAAAAATAGAAGGCAGTTCTGCAGTTTCCAGGATTTCTGTTAAAAGATAGGAAAAATGGGTTTTTTGTTTGAAGTGCAAGTGTGAGGTTATTGAGCCTGTGATGTGTCACAGCTCCTCAGAGCCACCATGAATGGAGCAGCCTAACCCACTCTTGGTTTACCTTTTTGAGCTCATTCCTGAGGCACAGCTCCCACTCCAAAGCTCTCAGACTTTCACCTGCTGCAGGGACAAATTCCCTGAATTCCCCCCCAGGTCCAGAGCAGCTCAGGACTGACCCCAGGGGCTGCACTGCTGGAGCCATCAGGAGTGGCAGCACAGAGGTGGCTCAGTGACAGCTCCTCACATCAAAGCGCCTGCACTGAGGTGCCTCTAATTCAAATCAGATGCCAAACAAACCACAGGCAAAAGCAAAGAGCAGCAGTGAAGCCTGACACAGAGAATTCCAGCAAAAACTTCTTTCTAGAGAATTCAAGGAGCAGCACTTCTGCTTTCTGCCACAGGAAGGTCAGCTTGGATATGATGATGAACCTGCAGATTCCTCAGTAGCACTGGAGAAAAAAATGTGCTGCTGCTGAACAGCAAAAGCAGCAAAGCCACACCTTGGCATTTGGCCTCTGGCCAGACAGAAATCTGAACATAAGATGGAAAATTTATTGTTGGGCTTTTGAACTAAAGCTTTGCTCTTTGTTCAGAAATAGGGCAGAGCCCCAGCAGAGCAGCCCCACACTTTTAGGGACAAGACAAACCACAGGAGGCAGAAATCCTGCCTGAGGAAGTGTTGCACTAAGTGTGGAAATCACAATATCAAACAGCTCCTCAACATTTTCCCTTCTCTCAGAAGTTTTACTGTCTGAAAGAGAGGGCTGGAAAGGAGAACAGTAAATGTGGCCACATGTCCAGGCCTGTGTGTGCCACATGAGATGTGTTCTCTTGCCCCTGCTCCCACCTGGGAGCTGCTGTGCCTCCCTGCTGCTCCTGGGGCACAGTGGCAGCTGTTCCTCACACCCACTGCAGGTCAGCACGACCTGGATCCACCAACAAGCTCTGTCTTGCTGCTCACACTAAATTAGGCTTGGATTATTAAGTCTCCAGGAGTATCACCCAAAGTGAATGAAGATTGTTACCCACGTTATGTCTGCCAAAGGTAGCTCAGCTAAGGTATGGCTGTATCTCATTTTTTGGTTTATGAACTCACTTGGGGTGTGTAATGAAACCCTGATTTAATTTGCAATATCATGAACTGGAGTCCCTGAAGCTCCTGATAGCAGAGATGGCTTCAAACTCCTTCCAAGCAAGGACCAGATTTCCAGTGTAGATCTGGGTTCTGCCCACCAGAGAAATGAATCTCAGCTCAGAACTGGCTCTTAAGGAGAGATGGATGATTCCCCAAAGTCTGAGCCTCTGGGGTTGGAACTGTGTTTTCATCAGGAAGGTTTCCCAGTCCACATCCTAGTCCCAAAAAATGTGTGAAACTGATGGATGACAGCTCTGTCCCCTTTGTGACAGTGGGAGGGATCCCAGGCACTGCAGCCACACCTGCACCCCAGCACGGCCCTTGTGCTACCCTGGAGAGGGAGGGGACAGGCCCTGCAGTGATGCTGTCACAGGTATCATCTGTCACCACCCCAGCCCTTAAAACTGTCTGGCTGCAGTGTGAAATTGCATCTGGAATGGGGATGCTCACGAGGCAACTTCCTGGAAAAGCACATTAGAAAACACTTTTTTTTTTTTTTTTTTTCTTTTTTTTTTTTTTTTTTTCTTTTCTTTTCTTTTCTTTTCTTTTCTTTTTTCCAAAATATAGGACTTGGAGCTCAGAACAAAGTTTGCAGCTAGACCCAGCATGCTCAGGCTGTAAATCTTGCTGGTGCAGAACCAAGTCCTCACCCTGGCTCAGCAGAACCTCTTAGATTATGTGGTGGCGTTTGCTGCAGGTTTAGAACCACTCTGTATGAATTTTGGCAAATCTTTCCCCTTTTTGCTCCTTTGCAGATCTGAGTGTGCACAGAACCCAGGTAATGAAGGTCATCTGTTCCACATTACCCAGCAGGATGCAGCACTGCAGCTCTGTGGCTCAAGGCAAGTGTAGCTTGGGTATTTTCAAATATTTGCCTGAAAACGCTCGCTTTGGATCAATTTTTCTGACTTTTGCTGGGAGAGTTTTCCAGAAACATCCACCCTGAGCGAGCTGTTGTGCTGTGCAGGGAGTCATGCAGCTGCTATTCCAGATTAGGAACTCTCCATGATTTCTCCTTGGCAGGGCTGGATTCTCAGTCAGGCTTGTGGCAGCTTCCAGCAGAATTCCCCATCCCTGCAGGTCCACACCTTCAACGAGCCCAGAATCCACCAGCTGCTTGCCCTCATGCAATTCCCATTATTGGGAATGCTGAGCACAGGATGCTTCTTTCCTTTCATTCTTTCCCACATAGAAAAGCAAATACTTATTTTTTTAATTATTATTTTTTAAATCTAAGGCAGTCCAGTGGCCTTTTCCATATTTGAGAGCACTTAGCACTCTCTCCAAGCACCTGCAAAGAAGGCAATGAGAGCCATTCCATTATTCCCTCAAGGTAAAAAGAGGAATCTTTCTTTCCTTTCTTCATCTTTCCCTCTCTGCCTTTGTTGCAAGATCCATTTTCAGCCTGGCCCTTTTCCCCTCTCAAGCTGAGTTTCTTTTCTCTCTGTTATATTTCTACTGCAAAGATGCAGAACTGAAGCAACTGCTTTGGATCTGCTCTGCACAACCTCGTTTCACCCAGGAATGGATTTTGGGAGAAGAAAGAAGGATTACCTCATCCTTATCTTGAAGCAGCTCCTTTCTCTTGACTGTATCATTTCCCTGACATCCCACATGCCCCAAGTCCACTGAACACCACTGAGCTGGACAGGTGCCAGTCCAATATTCATCCAGGCTCCTTGTTAACTCCAGGATTTCACAAAGCTTGGTGTAGGAACTAATGAGAAATCAGGATCTGGCGCCGTGGCTGGACTGAAATCAAACCATGAAGCTCCTTCCCGACCTATTATAAAAATTACAGTGTGGAAAGTGAATTTAATGGTGCAGAGTGCTTAATTGTAATATCAGTAAAGGCTTTGATCTGGGTGACTCTTGACATCACAGAATGAGGAAACTCCCTTAATGATTTGAAAAACCACACGAACGGTTGGGGAAGGAAATTTGGTTTATGTGTATATATTAAAAAAATGTTACTAAGTCTCAGGAAGAATTTTATTCTGGCAGGGGGGAGGATTGTTGGAAAAGGGATCTGTATCGCAAAGGGAAACAGAGCTTGGCTTAAAAAACAAACAAGACATGGAGGACATTTTTAGTGCAGTGGAGTCACAATGGCCTGGCACAACCTGGCTGAGGATTAAAAAATGTGATGGTCTTAGCAAGGCCTGTGCTGAGTGTGGGGTGTCACCCTTTAGCCCAGGAGAGCTGCCCAGGGCTGAGGGGTGAATCTCTGCCTCCTCAGCCCATGGATGATGCAAGGCAGATCCTCCTCCAAAGCAGCTGACTCCAGTTGTTGTGTTGGAAAAAGAGTCATGGCTCCAGTGACTCTTCCAAGTGAAAGCTTGGGAATTTTCTTTGGCAGAGCCTGGCTGAAAGACCCAGGCAGAGGCAGAGAGGAGGGAACTTCACCCTTGAAATCAAACATCTTCCATCCCAAGCCAGAGGCCTAAACACCTCAGGAATGCACTCAGCAAGAGGTCCCACCTCCAGCTGGCAAGGAACAACCACTGGCTTAAAAGTTCTGTCCCACTTCTGCTGGATCTTCTGCATCTACCTTAACGTCAGAGATGACATTTCACTGAGCCAGGTCTCCCAAAAGGAAGAATTTCCTGCACCTTAGGCTGCTGACAGCTGCCAGAATTGATCTGGCAAGGTTTTTTTCAAAGCCTGATGTGAAAACCAGAACTTTCGATGACGCCAAGGCGCAGGAGTGTGATCTGTGGCTTAGGAGAGGAGAGGAAAAAAAATACATCTATTGGTGCAACTGCAGAAAAACAAATCAGGGTGACTCATGAGGTGTCTGTGGTCCTTCAAGGAGAATTTTCAGGTACCTGGTGTCCACTCAGGCTGCATCAGGTAAACCTCCAAAGCATGAGTGGGAAAAGTCTAATTTCAAAGGATTAAAATTTAGAGGTTCATCTTAGTGTTGTGATTTAGCTGATAAGGGGATGTCAGTCATAGGCTGGACTCGATGATATCAAAGGTCTTTTCCAACCTTGTTTATTCTGTGACTTTGTGATTCTGTGGGGTATTGTTCCTGCTCAGCCTCACTGAAAAACCTGGAAAAGCTGCCCTGGTCTGAGGTGGGGATGCAGCCAGGAGAGCTCTGCTGTGTCCCTTGCCTGGGGATGGACATCATCCCACAGGGCACCTTCCATCCTTCCTTGGGGACTCAAGTTACACAGAGTCAGGATGTGGCACCAGACAATTCCAGTGAAAACCTCTAGTTTTCAGTTTTTAGTGTTTTAGAGTTTTTAGTGAAAACCTCTAGAAAACAATTCTAGTGAAACTAGGTGAGATGCACAGTGAGTTCCTGCAGTGGGATGCTTCAGTCCTTACAAGCTGTAGGATAACAACTCTAAAACTGGAATATTTTATCTGAGCTAAAATATGAGTGTCTGTCAGGTAAAAAAAAAAGTATTAATGTAAAGTTTAGCTGTGTGCATGCAAAGTCACCTTCCAGGCACTGAAAAACTCCCCTGACATTCAGACTGTGGCACATAAAGCTGGACCAATACAGCTGTAAATAGATCAAATCTCACCCCACCAATGAGTATTTGCAGCAAACACCTATTTCTCTGTACTCCTGTGTCCTTTCCCAGCCTTTTCCTCTGCTTTGACTGTTGCAGACTGGAATGTCTTTGGGGGCAGGCACCTCCCGAGGCTGGGACCTCTCAGGTACAGCCATCTGCAAACACCACAAGATAAATGCCTCTCCTGCAAAGTGTTTTAAGTGCAGGGAATTTACTTTTCCCCCAGCGGCTGCCCACTGATACAGGAAATCTAAACCTAAATCTCATTAGGTTCTACAAACAATTCGGCCTCTTTCCCCAACAAAGTCACCACCCTGGACTGCTGAATGTTTATATTTTATTTCTCAATTCCTTTTTTTTTTTTTCTCTCCATTCCCCCCACCCTTGCGATTTTCCTCTTGGTAAATATTTCTACATTGGAGAAGTCTAGCCAAAAGAGATTTAAAAAAAGAAAGCAAGAAGGAGAGACAGAGTATCAATCATTTACCTTCAATTCCCCTGGGAAGAGGTGGGGAGAAAGAACAGCAAGGTAAAAAGTTAAAAACGGCAGAACCACAGCGGAGCCCTTTGAAGAGCATCCAAATCTATTTCTTCCAATGTTAAGGCCCTTGCAACACGTGCCAGGACTTGGAAGGCAAAAAGAAAAAAAACAACCCAATTCACTTCCAAAAGTGAATTTTTCAGCATTGAGCCAAACTACTCAATGTTAATTTGGTTATTTGGCAAAAAAATAACAATAATACTAGTACCTGAACTGATGCCATCTGCATCTAAAGATTCTGGCCAGCCCATTTCCCAGGCCAAGAATTACAGCAGATACCCCTGACTATTAAAAAAAAAAAGTTTGCTATTTAAATGTTTATTGTATAACGAAGTGTTGCATTGTGTTGGGAAGGCACTGACAGAGTGTCTTGTACACAAACAGGGGGATGAGGTAAGAAAAAGTGATATATCAATTGTATAAACACTTCAGAGGTCGAATATTGGCTCCCATTTCCTGTCATAAACACACAGCTTTAATTAAACACTCAGAAAAGTGCCGGTAAAGTGACTTATTTTTCCTTTGTTACCCACGAGATGAAAATATTCAAGAGTGTCCTCAGATGCCACATGTGGGAATGCCTTGAATGTGCAGGAAAAGGAACACGGCTGCTCCCAAAGAAAAGCTACTGGCAGCTCCTGGGGTGAGCCATGGGACAATCCCAAAGAGACCACCACAACCTTTTCTCCAGAAAAAGCAGCAAGATGTGGAGCTGGGAGAAAAATATTTCAGCCAGAGCCACGGCGGGGTCAGGATAGGGATGGAGGGAACACAGAAGAGCAGGACTGTGCCAGGCTGATCCTGCTTTGCCTGCAGCCAGGAAGGAGCCCCGGGGAGCTGCTGCTCTGAAGAAAGAGCTGGAGGGAGAAAGGAAAGGAAAATAAGGCAGAGGTCTCTGCTCGCTGCCCACAGACCCCTCAGGGAGCTGCTCCAACCCCACTCCCAGCAGCAGGCTGGAGACAGGGTGGAGCCAGCACTCATCCTGTGCCTCAGCCATGTCCCCTGGTCACCTTTCCCAGCTCACAGAGAGCCAGAGGGGCAGACACAGGATCCAGCCCCCCTCCCAGGCTGGCCCAGGGACACCCCTGGGACAGCTCCACTGAGCTGCCTCTTTAAGACACAGCAGGGAGACTCCCTCCTTCCCCTCCCAGGCAATGCATTGCATTGTCATTAATTATGTTTTGGATGACTCCTGGAAATCATGCCTTCGAATCATTGGACAGTGCTTTAATTCAAGGCCTGATAAAAAACACATTGAAAGCTGAAGGAAGGGTGCTGCTGGAATGTTTGTTTGTGCAGGGCTCTTTTTATGGAGAGTCAATCCTCTGTTTAAAGCTTCCACTAATGGGCCAGGCTGCTTGGAAAGTTTCCTGCTGATTTAAACACTCACACCATGGACCTTTGCTCTCACAGGACCTTTGAGAGCTCAGAGAGGACCAGGATCTCACTGGGCTCCTTCCCTCTAGACCATGGCCATGATGCAGCCAGCTTGGCCTAGAAAATGGGGATAAGGATTGTGAAAGAGATCACAAATTCTCCTGAATTATCCTCTTTTCTCTTATGAAAGGCCTCCATACTCAGGAAATGCTGGGGGATTAACCTATCCTCCAAAAAAGGGAAAAGCTTGCAATTAAGAGGAGCTCCCTGTGTACTTGCCCCTTATCTCAGCCCCTCCTGTGGAAAGGCCAGGCAATCTCCATAAAAAATAACTTCAGGAGCAGAAATCTGACAAATATGGGCCTTGTGGGCTGGCAGTGATGGGGCTGTGAACCAGCAGCACCAACCAGTGCCTGGGGCCCAGATGAAAAAGCTTTGTCCCAATGACACTGAGGGTCAGCATTGATATAAACACAATGGAATTTGTACTGATTAAGGCCTTTCCTCCCCACGCTGGATATAGGATTTCCTGTACTGAAGCATGTTTGAGTATATTATTTCTATGCCAGGGAAGGGAAAACACTCATACACTGAGAGGAGAAAAACAGATCTCATGGGGTGAGGAAAAGATAATGAAGGAAAGAATCTCAGCTGAATGACACAAAGGTTGGGGACTTGCATCACTACTGACCACCCTCTTCCCCAAAGCTTTTTGGGACGGAAAGAAAAACCTACAAAACCTACTCCAAACCTACAGCCATCAGGAAGGGGGCGAGAGAGAAGAGAATATGAAGCATTTACAGTATTAAAGGTCTAATTCATGTTCTGAAGTGACTGGATAACCCCACGGGATTGCTCTGCCCCAAAACCATGGGAATTTGGAGATGATGATCAGCAGGTTGACAAAAACACGCTGATCAGGGCAGCTCCTTGAAGTGCAAGGAACTTGTTTATTACAACTGAAGATATTTTCCTGCACCAGCCCACACAGTTCCAACTGAAAATGCAAACAGTGAAGCAGAATTTTTACACCACCAGGAAAACAGAGAAACAGCAAAATGGTCTTCACTGATGTGTATTCCAATAGTTAAATGTAATAAATGGGTGATGAGCTCAGTCCACCACAGAGTTACTCACTCAGTACCACTGGGAGTAAATGAAACCTCCCAAGTGAAGTTGTGCCTCATAAAAATTCCCCTGTGCAGGACACGTCCTGCCACTCACGTGCTGTTCTGCAAGAGGCCTGAAAGAACGAAAGCAGCTTGTGGTGCTGAGATGATAAAACAGATCTCCAGGACATCTTTCAGCAGCGCAAGCAAAATAGTCCTGGGACTGTTAGTGATCCTGGGGAAAATAAACACAGGGACCCCAGCAATCCTGGGATTGTTGGAGAGGCTCCGTGGGTGGCTTTGCATTTCATTAAGAGCAACAAGGTTTCTTTTTCAAAGGACGTTTTGCTGTTTTTTAAAAAAAAAGAAGTGCAAGGAACAGGCATTACAAGCAGCGGTCATTCCGGGAGATGCATGAACTCAGGACTGACTGCATGGAAAAAGGCATCAATACCTCAGCTGCTCATCCATCACAAGGATCACACTTTGCTTTGTGCTCTTACAGTTGGGGAAAATGCAGACACTTTCCAGAGGGTTCCTGCACTCCAAGCTTTTCCCTGCTCAGGACGTTCTCCAGCGGGCAAGCCCTGAGCAGTGGGGGCTGTCAGGAGCCAGAGCCACGCCAAGGAAGGTTTCCAGAGCAAAACTGCACAAATTGTCTGAATGCAGCCTGAATTCACAGGGGGGGCTGCAGCAGGCATGGAGACCTCCAGCAACAAAGCACTCCAGAAAAAAAAAAAAAAAAAAAAAAAAAAAAAAAAAAAAAAAAAGCCAGAGGAAAAACCAAACAAAAGGCTTGGAGAGTTTTCAGAGGAAAGCAAGAGTAACCCTTGAAAGGACTGCATGACCACTGTGAAGGGATCAGTAAACCAACACTGCCTCAAGCCCAGGGGAATATGGAAATCTTCAATATAATCCTGCTGTGCCCCAGTCCACGAGCAGCACAAACCATCAGCCCTGCACAGGAACCAGAGAGATCCTGCTCAGGGCCCTGGGAGGACAAAAGTGCCACTAATTAATGTTTTTGGCCTGGCCCAATGCAAATCAAATTCAGTAGATAGTTCAGCTGGAATATATGGACCGGATCAATACTGGGCATCCATTCCTTTCCACTTCCTTCCTCCAGTCCTTTCTCAGTAAAAACTCAGTGTGGAGACAGTTCTGCCTCTCTCCACGCTGAATTACAGGTCCAGTTCCTCACCCTCTCCCCCTGAAAGGCAGGCTGGATGCCATCTCCAGGGAAATGATGCCTTGTTACAACTAAATTTTAATTTAAACTCACAAGTTTGAGCTTTTGAAATCCCTATTGAGCAGCTGTCAGGTACAGTGTCACTGCAGTAATTTGGTCGAGTAGTTGGTGGTCAGAAACAGAGGTTTAAATGATCAAACCAGCAAATTCAAAAGAGTTTAGAAAATCCCATCTGAATACAAAAAGTTAAGCAAAACACTGTCATGAAAACATTTCTGATTCCCATCCAAAAAAGCCTACCATTTATTATGAAGCCTTTAAAATTGACAATGAGGGAATTCTTCACTGTGGTCTCGCCCTCACTTTCACCCTACAAAGCAATGCTGTATGGAGGCAGAGTAAACACTCTGTGCTCTATTTTCCTAAATAAAGTGAAGGAAAAAAACAGATCAATGTCTATTCTGCTGCCAGCAGATATGGAGTCAATTAAAAAACTAAAATATACAATAACTTAACTCTTTGCACAGAGCTCCAAACATATCAATACAGTGAGGAGAAAATTGTTTTCCATACAAGCACTCAAACACCCTGGGTTGAAACACACTCTCAGTTTTTCAATTTTGAAGGTGAATTTGTTATTCCAAAACCAAAGGATCAGCAGGCAGGCCACAGGCAGCTCTCACAGCCACTGGAAGTTTTTTTCCTTGCCCAGTTCTGCCAAGGATGTTCCCCAAGTTCATTTTCCCCCAGGAGATGTGCCAGGTATGGCCACCCTGGCAGGGGGGACATGCAGAAGGGGCTTTAGCCTTTCCCCAGGCTCCAGCTTTGGGAACAAGGACACCAGGCAGTGTGTCCTGCCAGGCAGATAAAAGCAGCCCTGGTGCTCATGAGAAGCTGTAAAAAGACAAGAATCTTAATTTCTGAAGAGCAATTTTTTGCCCTTCTCTTGTTTTCCAGTTCCACAGCTGCTTTAAAATCATCCACCTCATCTTTTCAGCTGGTACCAAACCAAAATCCTTGGATCAGCTCCTGAGTATGGGAATGTTCTGGAGGTGAATCCACTTCCAGAACTGCAGTCTGGGGTTGGGCAGCAGCTCTCCCACACTTTGTGGGGTGTGTTGTGCCTTCCAATATCCCAGGAATTCAGCAGGCCTGGCTGGGAGAGCTGCTGTCCTGTATTCTCCTCTAGGACAGGATTCCAGGTGCCACATCCCCACACTGATGCCATTACCTGCTGCTGGAGCCAAGCAAAATGTTTCCTTGCAAATTTTGGCTCTTCCCTCCAGCTTAGCCCTCACTTAGACAAATTCTCCTGCCTTCAGATTTTTATTTCCCATTAGCATCACTGCTTTCCTGAATAAAAACTTTTCAAAATGGGCAAAATCCAGGAGATTTTGTTAGAACAGCTGCACAGCTCGTGCATTACAGCTCCATTTCCAAATGTTTTCAACAGTGTGGCACGATGTGAGGAGCTCACATGGATAAAAAACCACCTTGACATGCTCTGAAGAAGGCAGGGGCTCTAACCAAGGTATTGAGAACCACCCCTGCTGCAGGCTGGGTGTAGCTGTGACAGCAAGGACGGCCACCAAAGAGGTGCACAATTCCAACAGCTGCTTTTTGTCAGTTCTCTGGGCACATTTCAATGGTTTGGAGGCAGGTGGGGCTTTGTTGTGTCCTCATTCCCCTCAGTGGTACTGGCTGGCCTGGCAGGCACTTTCCCCTTCTGCCTTCAGCTCATCTTCTTGGCTGGAAATACCAATATCAGTACCAATACCAGGGCCATGGTATTTCTCCATAAAATAACTCCTTCAATACTGCAGAACTTGATTTCTAAGGTAACTTTTGGTCTCTGGTAAACATTGGCCTCAAGCCCCTGTGCTGCCCTGGAGAGGGAGCAGCTCTGAGCCCCAAACATCCCCAAATCAGATGGGCAACCTCCCCCAGGCCATGGCATTTCACAGCCAGGTCCAAATAAAAGCTTTTCACTGCCTTCATCTGCTCCAGGCACAGAAGCTTCTGGAATGCTGGAGGAACTCTCAGGCTGGTGGGATGCACAGTCTCAAGGGTTCTCTGAGCCCACTGGACCACCCTAAGCTCACCCTGGACCCAGGACTCTCTTTGCCCAAGTGACTTCAGTTTCTCTGAGAATTTCACCCACTTAAGAGGGTTTTAAGTGACTCCTAATTTCAGTATCCAGGTGAGCACATCCCTCCCCTGGCCCCTGCCTGCAGCAGGGACAGCTGCCAGGCCAAGCCAGGCCTGAAGAAAAGCAGACTTTAATGTCATTTAAGAGTCACACTTTTGCATTCTTTGAGAGTTAAATAACCAGTAGAAATAATCCTGAAGTAATCGAGCTGTAGCTTTCTTTTTATGCCCATATATCCATCCTCATGCCCCATCTGGGGCTCTGCCTATGTAGGTGTGTTTATCTCAAGCTTTTTCTGCTTCTCTTGCAGTGCTGCTCACAGAGTGATTAACTTCACCATCAAAGAGTGTTTTTAGTTCCTCCAAGTCAGAGAAATTGTAGCATTCATTAGTAGCCATCCCCAGAGCCTGCTACTAGCATTGCTTGGCTTGTAAAACATTATTTCCTACAAATTACTCTTTGATTACTTTCAACATTTGGGTTGTGATCTTCCAAGCAAGTGTCTGTTTCTAGCTGAATTGCTCGCAGTCATTTAAACTCCAATTGTTCTGGGAAGGAGTATAAAGTTAAACACTGCATTAAAGTGTTTGATGACACAAATTCCAAAAATTTGGATTCTAGCTGTTTCAGACTAGGCACCCTCACTGGCTTGGTTTATTTTTATATGTATTTATTCTACAAAACAATCCTGGGCTACCTCTAAATGATGGTAAACACCCATTTCTCTTCATTGGAAACACTGGAAAAAGCCACTCATCTTAGTGAAGCATTTCAGGTGAAAAACTGGTGAAGATCATGCAAACACATGAGAAACGAATAATTTCATCTGCAGACTGGAGTTTTCACAGCTTGCTGCAAGGATGGCCTTACCCATGTGGAGGATAAAGAGGAAGAATTCATATCCTGAAAGCACCCAGCTGATGAAATGAGCAGTTCTCTCCCAGGTGGGGTGGCTTCCCTTCCCAGCCCGGGCACCTGCACACACAGGTATCTCCTGCAGCCCTGAGCTCACAGATCAGCACACGTGGAGCCAGAACCACGTCAAATGACAGCCCAGAAACTCTTGCAGGGATCCCTGTGCTGCTCTCCCCAGCTTTGGAGCCTTCCCTGCACACCCAGAAGGTGCAAATCTTCCTTTGAACCTTTGTTTGTTTTCTTGTTTTTAAACGGGAAACCGCCGAAACTCAACGACTGTTTCCTAAGTCGAACACTTTTATTTTCCACGGGGGAAAAGCAAATCCCACAACAACAAGTAATTGCCATTCAATCTCTACCCTGGGTTAGAGTTCCCAGTCGGTTTCTCATCTTCCAGGGCTGAAAGGGAAGATTTCCCTGGGGACCTGCAAACGATCCCTCCATTAGGCCGAGGCCGTGCGGGCGCGTTCGCGGCATCGCAAATCTGAGTTTCCTTGAGCGACTCTGGCTCATGGGGCTGCCATGAATCCATATTAAGGCAGTCCCCAATATTTATTGTCAGCAGCATTAGAGGATGCCTTGCCTCCTGTTTCAGAACTTAATGGCCCATTGACCGCACTTCCTGCGAAGCACAAACTGTGTCCCACGACACTAAATCTGTGCCACGCTAATGAAAAGCCCTTTTTATTTCAGGCCAGGATCCAGAGTGGAAATGATTTAGATCACAGTCACTGGGTATTTTAACTCACTAACTCACTATTTCTTTAGTAATTAGAGATGAGGCCCATGGCAATGCCAAGTTGTAGGCTGACCTGAACATGCCTATCTATTCTGGATACTCTCCTGGAGATTTTTATTTAACACATTTCAAATTAGAGCTGAGGTGGGAATGAAAAATTCTTTGGCACAAGCGAGTGCATTTTCCACTTGGTTTTTTGGTCCTTTACACAGCAATATTTTATTTCATGTTAAGGACACCCAGATGAGATGTGACAACAGGGACGAGGTGGATTCCAGCAGGGCCCTGCTTAGGAGTGCAAAAGCAGAATAATTTCCCCTCTGCACCTTTGGGCTTGTCCTGCAGGGTGACTGGGGCAGAGTCACTCACACAGACTGGCAATCGCTTTCCTCCTCGTTTTATGTTTGTTATTTTTCTAACCTCTTCAATCTCACTTTGCTGAAGCAGAGGAAATGAGGTAAATTGGTCCTAACACAGGCCAGGAATTGCTGTCCTACTCCTGACATGGGGTTTAAAGGCACTGTGGGAGTGGAACAGTAAATCTCTGGAGCACAAATTTCTTGTGATAACACTAAATTTACCCAAATTTTATTGCTAAGATACAAAGTGTTATGGCAACGCAAAGAAAAACAAGTTCTAAGGTTTTCCTTTAAGGCATAAAGATCCACAAAACTCCACATAGTGCAGCCTACACTTCAGCAGGGACATGGTGAGACTTCCATAACACAACTGTGCACTGACATGCTCTTTTCCAGTTTTGTGACAGCAGATTTTGGTTTTCCTTGCTCAGCAAGCGCTGCTGTATGGATTAGGATACTCTAGATCCCTTCAGTGTCTTTTGCTTTCCCTCTTTATCTCCAAAGATAAGCCCAGGAGCACTCCATGCAGGGGTGTGTGGTGGCAGGTGGAGTGCAGGAAGGTTTGGAGTGGAACTGGAATATTTTCCTGCAAGTTAGCAAGAAACAAGTGTGAAACTCAGTGTAACCCAGAGACCCTCCCAAAGCATATTAAATAAATCAGAGGATAAGAGAAACAACACAAAGGTCAGTGTTTCCAGACACACAACCTATGAGAAGCATTACTAATGACATAGACAGGCATAGATACACACACAAGCCATCCCATGCTTATTATAACATAGTTTTGGACCTAAAATCCACGTTGTTCTCCTTGAAGTGAAAGCATCACCTTGATTCCACATGGATAAAGCAAGCCCTGCAGTCTTTGCCTCCATTCTATTTTTTGATAAGATATTTCTACTGTGTATCTTAGGTTAAGTATTAACTTACATGAGAAACAGATGTTTCCCCTCTGCAAGGAAAAGCATCTTTTCAAAGGTCATCAGTGGGAGAGAAGGACTTCCAGGATGTACACAAGGCAGTGGCAGTTCTGGCCACTGTCCCTTCTGCTTTTAAGATCTTTTCCATTTGGCGTTAACTCTCCCCAGTTTTAAAGAAGTTCTTTCATCCCACTACCTGGTAAAAGATATTTTCCATACTTCCATTGCAACCAGAGTCGTTCACTGGGCCGTTCCTAAAACCACAAAGGCTATTTTGTTGAATAAATCCAATCCCTGTGTTCATTCCTAAACATAACTCAAAATATTTCAGCGGTGCCTCCCCTCCTTTAGATGTTTTAATATTGGATAGGGAGATTTGCAGGATATAAGCTTTACAGCCTGTGAAGTTTTCACATCTCCAGGTGGAATTGCTTAACAGTTACAAAAAAAGAAAACTTTAAAAAAAAAATTTAGAAAAAAGAGGGACAGAAGACTTGAACCTGCTGGTCCATGAAAGAGAAGTTAATAAACCACAAAGAACTGTAGAACAATAAAGTTTTCCTCACTGGTTAAACACAGTGGAATTAATGGTCTGAGTTCCAGGGATATCTAAAAGCTGTATTGCATTACTTTGCATAAGGAATAAACAGTCCCTGTCCCCTTCCAGTATTTCACCCTCTTCAGGAGGATGAGGAAGAACTTTCATAAATAATAATGTATAAATATGCAGATGTGCAAAGATAAACAGCACACAGAGACCAACAGCAGAGCAGAGAACAGCTCAGACCAAAATTAACATCAGCACCCGCAGAATTAAGAGAATTTGATGTGCAATCCTTGATCTCAGCACATGAATAAATCAGGATGGAGGAAAAGGCAGATCTAAAGTGAGATCCTGTTAACTCCAGGTAAGGATAACATCCCAATCCTTTACACCACCAGCTATGGGAATCACAAATGGAATGAGGAGCTGGGGATGGAGGAAGAACTCTCCCTTCTTCCTTTCCAACAGCCTGAGCTCATCTGATCTCCCAGACTGTTCCTGGGAGGCTTCACACCTGGGAGGTGGCACAAGGACTTAGATCAACCCCTGCCCTTGCTCACTGATGTTTTTTCCCAAAGCCCAAGCTGTCCCCAAGGTCCCCAGCCCCAGCTGGCCGTGCCCAGTGCTGAGGAGAAGGAGCAGCACCCACAGCTCGTGGGGAATGTGGCTCCTGCCAACACCCACAAACCTCCCAGAGAGGAGCAGGGAGCACTCCAGGGAAGGGCAGAGCAATGCCAAACCACAGGGAGGGGTGAGGAGAAGTGTCTGCAGGAATCCTGCAGCTCTGGGACAGATTGCATCAGGGACTGACTGTGTCAGGATCACACACAGCTGGAATTATCAGCAAGTCACTTCTCAGGAGAGCACAAACCCCAGAGCGTGGCCCTGCACTGGCTTGGGCGGCTCTTGAGGCCTTTTTATGCCTTAAATAAACAGAATCAAAGTCCAAGAGTTAAAACTTGACTTCGACTCTTATAAACTGCCAGTTTCTGAAATTACACAAGCAAACAATACTAAAATAAATAAAACCTACAGGCGAACCCTTTCTAAGAGCCCACAGCATTGTTAATGTCAGTACCAGAGAGCGTTTTGTCTTCTGTAAAGTTATATGAAGCCTTGGTTTGGCTGAACTCACGTTGTCTGGTCACTTCTCCCTTCCCTGGAGAGAATATGAATGGTTTCTATTTCGAGGAGGTTACAGGTAGCCATAAATTATCACCTAAGTGTGGGCTGCCTCAGTCCCAGCACCTTGCCAGCTCTTCAGAGCCCTTGGATGGCTTTGGCACTGAAACCTGCCAAGTGCTTGGGCCACGTCAACTCAGTTTTTGACATGTGTTATGTGGATCATAGGGAACCATTGCAGAGGCCTCGTTATGGAAGAATGAAGCATTTTTTCCCCATCTATCATAGGTACTTTTCAGATGACTGCATTCCTGCAGGACTAAATCATCTTTTTTTAAAAAAAATTTTAGCTCCTCACTGCCCGTGTCCCTAAAATATCAGCCATGACCAGGTAGCTCAGATTGTCACTGAACAAAGTTAATTATCACCTGCACGTTGCTAATTGTGGAGCTTTGTCTTTCAGGCACAAAAAGAAATTAATTACCACGTTGAACTTTCTGACTCAAAAGTCAGTTGACATAAAATCCTGCCACGAGTGGAGATGCACACAAAGGACTTTTCCAAAGTACACATTCCCTTAAAGCTCCTGGAATAAAGCTATTTATATGTAATGCATGTGATATAGGCTACCTCACTGATCTTTTGTAGTGGAGGAAGGGATGTACTTTAAAGGCAGAGTTTAATTAAGTTTCTTAACACTCCTTTGTGAGGATAAAATAGTCATTCCTGTTTTGCAGGCAAATGTTAAAAAGTTAATTAAATTACAAGATCCAGACAGTGACTTCGAGGCAGAGACAGGAAAAGAGGTGAGGAGACTCAGTTCCAATCCCAGCTGAAAGGAAACTCTCCCCAATGTATGTTCTTCATCAAGACAGATTTCACCTGACTCCAGATCACACCACAAACCTCATATTTTACTGAAGAGACAACTTGAACTGTGAGAAACATTTCTTTCTTATAGAAATCATAAAATAATCTGGGTATTGCAGAATGGTAATAATGATAAAGGAATACTTTGGATCCCAAATCTCAAAAACTCAGGGAAAAACCCCAAAATTAAAACTTGAAACAAAACTGCAAGAACCTGAAAAAAGACAACACCTGATTTCTTTGGATTCTGAAGCTTCTGAAGGGTTCTGCTCTATTTGCTTCCTTCATCGAGTCCAAGATAATCCGAATTAAATGAACAAATAGTTATTACTGGATGCAAAGATGCTGTTTGAAAGAAAAAGAAAGCTGGAGGGCAATCATTAAAATGATCCAGGTAGAAGGTCCCCTGATTTACATAGAAATGATTTGTTATTATTGTATTAATGATGTCATTTCTTTATCAAGTCACGATACAAACCCAGTCAAGTGCTTGGCAGGGGATTAAAGGAAAGCTGTAACCCAAGAGAACATGCACAGCTTCATTCTTCTAGGAGAAATCTTGAATATTCAGTTCATTGCGCCATCGCTCCCTTGATTGGGCTAATTAAGTCAATTATGTAAAAATATTCTGGTTTGCCAGGGTAGGCAAGACTTGAGGAACAGTGGAAAAGAACAGAGAGGAGGAAGGTGCCCCAAAACTCTTGGGGAGCACCAGCCAAGAAGGCAGATGGGTGAAAGTGAACCCAGTAATTTGGGAACCCAGAATTAGAGAAAGCTGGATGGAGTTTGGTTGGTGACACAGCCTGTGGTCGAGTCATGGTGATGCCTCAGTCTCCCATGTGGATTCTGGGATGTTGAGCAAGATGTGAGAGCTTCCCAAAGCCAAAATATTCATGGCATCATCAGGGCAGCTTCTCTGGGAGTGTTAAATCCCTTTGGGTGAACGGCTTCAGCCGTATCTATCTGTAGAAACAAACAGAAATCTGTAGAAACAGAGAAACAAAACAACTTTTCCTTGGAAAACCAGCTCCCAAACACACAGAGCATCAGAGAACAGGTGTCAGGAGAGAGAAGGGACTGTGCATCCTGTGCTGCAAAGCTCTGGAGACACCAGAAATCCACCTGGATTTAGGGCTCTGGGGAGACACTCAGGGTATTTTGCTGGTTTTAGAGAAGATCCTGCAGTATTTCCTCTAAATTCAGCAAGTCTCATAGCCTGATGTGGTTTCCTGCTGCCTCTGACATTGCTCAGCTCAAAATGCCTTACAAAAATGGGGCAGATAAGAATACAGAGTGGTCTTATCACAGGTCAGCTTTCTGTTCCATAGGGAGAATAGTCATGGCTTTGCCTTTCATTGCTTAGTACAGTGGAGAAAGTTTCACTTAATGAAAGGTAAATGTTTTTCTTAAATGATTATTCTGATTTAAAATCAACCAATTTTACCAGAAACAAAAAATGACTGTGAAAACCCTTTTTGGGCCAAAAAGGCCCTTCTTTGTCACACAACTGTGACAAAGTTAGTCAGAGTTAACTGTGACATTAACAGCAAAGCTGGCCTGATCTGGTCGTTATTGTCTCTGAGCACCTGCTGCAGAAAAGCTCCTGCTTTGTCCCTGCTGTGAGCAGGACTCTGCACACCCACAGCAGCACAAAATAAAGTCACACTGTCCTGGAGACACGGGGACAGCCCAGGGACTGTCCCTTTGGGCAGGCAGAGCTGGCTCTGGGCAGTGCTGGGCAGCCTGACCTGCACAAATCCAACCCAGAGCTGAAATCACTGCGGTGCCCCTGCCCTGAACTCGTGCCCTGCACACACAGTGAAGGCAGGAGCAGCAATTCTCTGCTGGCTCTGGCTCTCTGCTGGCCTCCAGTGCTCCCCCAGGTGCAGAGGTGAGCATGAGGTAATCACACCTCCTTGAATGTGAGGTTTAGTCTATAGGAAACCAGCGGAATTTATGTAATTCTGGCACGCAGGGTGTTTCTTCTGTGTAAATGTAGCAGCCAGTAGCACAGTGAGCTGCAGAACAGTGTGTGCACTATGCTGAGCATGGATCCCCCCAAGGCAGTGCTCTGTGGCAGGGCAGAGCCTCAGCCAGGGCCAGGGGCTGTGACCTTGGCCATCACACCCTCCTCACCACTCCCAGCTGAGCTGGGACATCTCCTTGTGGCCTCCCCACCCCTGCAAGTGTCCAAGGGGATAGTGGAAGGTGTCCCTGCCCATGGGAATGAGAGGAGCTTTATGGTCTCCAGCTCAAACCATCCTGGCATCTACAATGCACACTGAAAAGGGGTTTTGAACAGAAACTGTGTGTGTTTGTTCCCAGAATCTAAACTCTCCCTCAAGGATACATTTCCCAAATGATGCAGCAGGTTGCTGCATTTTCAGCCCTTTTTTTATTGCAGAATGCTCTTGTACATACAGTTCCTTCACCAAGTTTAAAGTTTGAATTCCAGTTCGACTCCCTGCCTTAGAAATGAGCAGAGCCCTTTCAATGGATCAAAGGCTTGCACTTAGAGGAACAAAACATATTGTTCTAAAGGTAAATACATTTCAGCTTATTAGTTATTCATCCTCACGCTCTCAGACAATGAGTTTTTAAGGTTTTTCAAAGTCATTGAGCTGTCCTGTTATTAGGCTTTTAAAATGTATTAAGTCCCTCATTAGGTGGCCACACTGCTATGACACATGTACTGTATTAGAAGCTGTGAACTTCTGCAGGCCAGTGACTTCTGGGCTCTTTATTTTGTTTTACCAATGAGAAACATTTTATATGAATACAAGACTCCATTGTAAAAAAAAAAAAATAAAATTATATTTCCCCAGTGTCTCTTTGTGTCAACAAAGGACTTTCCTGGAGAGTAATGAGTTTGCACTAAGCAGGCAAACACAAATAAACCAAGTCTATGGGGATAACCAAGTGTGGTGTCTGTATATATTGTATCTCCAAGGATTTAAAAACCCAACAGCACCAGGAATCTGCTCCTTTTGGAAAACAATAGCCATTTATGAAACGTTTTTGCCAATTAAATTGCCAGAGAAATATTAACCCTTATTATTGCAGACATTCTCAAAGAGATTCTGAATAATCACCCTGCACCTTGCAGAGGGAAGAGGGTCTGGAGCTGCCTTGGGCTGGAGCTTGGCCTGTCAGTGCAGTGCTGGAATTCCCAAAGCCATTAAGAGATTTAGGTGCAAACATCCCCCTGATTCCAATGGAAATTAAGAGTTAAACTTCTCCCAAAGTTGGAAAAACCCCAGCACGGACTAGGACTGGCTTCACCAGCACTGTGCTGGAACTTGGCAGTGGGTTAAGAGGACACATCAGCACTAAACAACAGTTTGGAACAGGAAGAGAAGATGAATATCTAATCGGATTGAAACTCCAGAGGAAATATCACGCAGGCTGCCTGGAAGGGGCCCAGCAGGCTCAGCCTGATGACTCTGGGCTTAGGAAAAGCTCTGCTCTGCTCAGGGTCTCACCACCAGCCATCCCCACCCCACGGCAGCAGCTGGAAACGGAGCTGGATTTGGAATAGCCAGAACCTCCCTCTTATAATAGAACTGAAAAAAAATCAGTCATGGATCTTCTAAAATCCAAACCAGTCTATTAATATGAATGGACTGATGGTCAGGGATGTCTGAGGATGAAGGATCAAATTCATCCTTGTGTTTCCTTTATGCAGAATACATGAAAAAAAAAAAAAAGTTTTCCAAAACATAAATCCTTCCTATTTAGGATGCAAGTAGGAGGAGCATTGCCCTGTTGCTTCAAATGGAAAAAGAAATAAATATCTAAAATCTTTCACCCAGGAGTCCAAGAAGATTCCAAAATTTCCTGGTTATCGAGGAAAACCCATTTACACAAGTGGTGTTTCCCAACACAGGAGCTATAAATCACCTCCAACCTCTGCACAGGGACATCCCCAGGACTGAAACTCCCCAGAGCTGGGCCAGCAGCCAGAACCTCGGGGAGCAGCCCAGGGTTCCCACACCCAGCTGTTCCACGGGAGGCCTCTGGTGTCTCCAGCCCCTCCTGAAAGCTGCTCCCATGCACATCCAGGAGAATGTGAAGGAACCTGTCTCTCCCAGGCTGAGCCCATGGGAAAAAATGCTAATGCAGGGCAGGTCCCACGTGGAGGAGCTGCTGCAGTGAGTGGCTTGGCCAGGAGACCAGGGCAGGGAAAGAATCAAACTCCCAGTGATTCATTCCTTAGCCTGGCTCCCACCTGGATCTTGGTGGGCAAATTTAAAGGTTCTGTCCTGCTGCAAGTTGCAGAGGCACTTCAGCCTGGCCTAAAGCCAACTTGGGGATTTATTTATTAATGTATTTATAGTCTGGCTAGTTCTTGGCTGGGTCAGTTTTCTGGTCCAGGTCATTGCCCTGAAGTCTGATGCTGGAGCAAGGGAGGCAGCAGCAATAAAACATCTGGAAGAAGAAGAAGAGATGGGATGGGATTTCTGTTGTGCCAACAGCAGATAATTATTTTAGGATGAAATGACACCTAACAGCAGCCTCGCTTGCTTTTGGGAACATCTTCTGGACACACCACCACAAACTGCACTCTGGGCACTTTTCCAAAGCAATACAACCTTTTAAGAAAGAGAATATTCCACAAGAGAAATGGATTCACGTCAGAAATTTGGGGATTCAAAAGAAGATGATTGTTGGTGTTGAGGAGTGAATACTCCTGTATTCCTTTCTCTCAGATTCCCATTGGTTCACTGTGCTGTATTTAAAAATCCCATTGGAAGTTCCTGAATGGTTTTTCAGGATGAAGTGGGGGACAAAGCCTTGGCAACACTCAGGCTCAGGCACAGCTCAGCCACTTTCTGCTGCACAACTCCCCCTCAGGAGGGGATTCCCTCACACCCCACATGGACACTCTGTGTGTGCTCTGCTGTACAAGGATGACACCTCACAAAGGACACTGAGACCTCAGCTCCTCATCAACACATGTTCCATAATTAGAATCACACTAAGTGTGGTTTTAGCAAGGTGGTCCTGTCAGGGTGAGGCCTTGCAAAGCTGTGGTTTTGATTTACTGGATGCAGTAATTGATTTCTGAGATGAAAGAACCAAAATATGTGTCAAAATAATAATGGCCACTGTCTAAGGAGGCAGAAGGCTTGTGCTGGCTCTTGGGTGATGTGATGAGTGTTAACTCTGTCAGTCCAGCCCAGCAGCTGCCCCTGAGGCAACACAAACCTCACCCTTCACTCATTTCCCATCTCACTCTTTGCATAAACATCTCCTGACGGGAAACTGTTTGCCCTCAAGATTTCAGGGGTCCATGAATGCACAAATAAATTAATCAGAGGGAATAGATGTGTGCTCAGTCTGGATCTCCCTACAGCGGAGCTATTGGTGCCAAGATTTCATACCGAGGTTGCACGTGGCAATTCTTTACATAGAAAATCCCTGAAAAAGGGGTCTGGGTTAAACCAGGGACCTGGGCAGCTTCCTGAACAGAAAGAGCTGGCCCAAGTCATGTTTGGATTATTCCAAAAATGACCTGTCCCAGCAGGACTTCACTGAGCTTAGCTGGGCATTTTCTATTCAGATCCCAATGTCCAAAATAAGACCTGCACTTAATAAACCTTCTTTATGCTGAGGATTCAAACCCTGGGATTTCACTTCCCTCTCCCCACACACATTATTTTGACCCACAGGACAAGTGTTGTGCATCCTTTCTTCAGCTGCAACAGAGCACAACCTTAATACTCCTGACAAATCCATTTTTTGCCCAACCCACTTTCTCCTCAATCATAAATCCCCCTTGGAAACGCTTTGAACTAGACACTTGCTAATTAACAGCCCCACAGAAATTTAAATAATTCTGCAAAACTGAAGCATCTAAAATGATATTTCAGAAGTCCTGTCTTTGAAAGACCCTCAATCCAGTTTTATTTCCAAAATCTGCAGCATGCAGGTTGAAATAAGGGAAGAAATAAAGATCTTGCAGCCTAATTCACTTTTTAAACATCGCCATTGGTGTTATTTCATGAAGTTTTGTAGAAGATTTAACTTCTCCCTAAGCCTCTTATCAGCACTTTTTCAAGTAATGACAAATCTGATTTGTTACAGGAAAAAAGTTGAGTGTATCCCAAGCCCTGAAGTGCAGCTTAGGACCAAAGAACATCGACTTCCCAGCTCCCAGATCCCTCTGGAAACACTGAATCCATTGTACAGGACTTTTTCACCTCCACTGCACGGAGCCTGTGGAGGCTGAAATGGGCTCAGTGGGATTTGTGATGGAATCCTGAGTGCCCTGAGGTGAGAGAGACTCGTGTCAGGGATGTCAGGGAAGTTGTATTTCACTGCTGGAACCTTCCTTGTCTCCAGGTACACACACACAGCTCACACGGGATGGGCCCTCCACAGCCACGGCTTTAAAAAGCCTTTAATTGTTATTTCATTACACAGATTTCACCATTTATCCAGCATCTTTCATTTCACCCCCTGATTTGGGAGATTTACAGAAGCAAAGCAGTACAACTGGTTTGGATATAATGTTGTAGCTCCCTTTATTCCAAATGATTTGGGATTTTATTTGCTATCAAATAAAGGCTCCAGAAGGTACAGGTTGCATCCTATGTGTGTGAACACAGGGGTGCAGCCCTGGGAAATTCAGAATTTAAGGAACACAGAGTCATCTCTGCACCAGTCACCAGTTCACAGCCTGCAAACACAGGAAACCCAGTTAAAAAAAGATCTGAAGACATGTGGGACTCCTCATGAAGGTACTGACAGCCTGTTTAACCCCAGAACCCTCACAGGGACTTCAAAATGAAACTAATAGGAAAGGAAAAACACCTTTTTCCATTAAACTTTCCCAGGGAATCTAATCTTTCTGGTTTTAACCCACTTAAGTTGCTCTGCTGCTGCAGAGGGATTTTAGTTCCTTTGCTACACTTTGGAGAGCAGCATCAAAGGGAGAATTGGACTTTCTGGATGAAATGAGTGCCACCAACCACACTCAGACCTTCTAAGGAGAGGAGGATATTTCCTCCCTCTGCTCTCCTCAGTGGTACCTGTAGTTGGTGTCTGTTCTCCCAGTGAGGTGGGGAATCCTCTCTGGAGAAAAAAAAAAAAAAAGCCTTTTTTTCCTTACAGGGAGATAAAAATCTGATGGATTTAAGCCTCTTCAAAGTAATACCTGAAACAGAAATTCAGCTGCCAAGTCTCCATCTATTTTCTCCTGGCTGTTGTCACTTTCTCACACACCTTCTTCCCATAAAGGTATGGCCTGAGCTCACCCAGAGGGACACAGGGGACACAGGTGACTCCATGGCCACCAAGCTGTCAGGAGAAAACCACCTCCCACTAATTCCATGGGCCATAAGGCAGCCCAGACCTCACCCAGGGATTTTAGGTGGCACCTGAGTGCAAATGACAACCCCTGACAATAATGACCATTAGCACTTTCCTTGAAGGGGATGATAATTATGGACAGGGGCCTGTAAAGACCCTTTTTTTTTTTTTTTTTTTTTTTTTTTTTTTTTTTTTTTTGAGTGCCCCTACTGTAAATTGCCAAGAATAACTGTTGCCTCCCCTAAAATGGGAGTGAAAACAGCCCTGCGGGTTCCCTCTGAAGTGACAGCAGCTCTGACCGACTTCAAAGGCGGCAGGAGGTTTTTAGTGAGGGCTGTTTGTTGATTTTTTCCCCAGTGAAGTGATATTACATGGCATTTCCAACCCTCAATCCTATTAAGTGACAGAACTACCTAATAGCACTCATTAAATAACATAACTTGGTGTCAAAAATTCACTGACAGGCTCCTGCAATTGAAGTGGTAGATTTATGCCCTAAAAAAAAAATTAAAAAAAAATACGGGTTTGGTGTTATTGTGACTGGGGGTTTTTTAATAAATGTCATTTATTTTAACAGGTGAAAGCATCAGAGCCAGGACAGTTCATGGAAAGGTTATCACAGCTGAGAATCTGATGCCTGGATTTTATATTTAGAGGGAAGAAAGCACTAAGAGCATGTTCATTGCTGCTGAACTCCTCCAGCTCTGGGAGATCATTTTTTGGGTGACACCACCTTCTCTGCAGTGCTGTCACAATGATGTTCCAGCACTGCTCAGGAACTTTCCATCCTTCTGTCCACTCAGAGTTGAGCACAGGTGAAGTATGAGACAAATAACCACCTGAACCTCTCAAAGGGCAAAGCCAGAATTCAGAAAATCCTCTGTTATCACCATTACAGCTCAAGGATCCTGTCCATACATCCTGCACGGGGCCAGGTGAGGTTTGGCACAACCAAACTCATTTTAGTGACAGAGCTGAGCTGCTCTAAAGCTGATGCTGCTGAAAAGTCTGTCCCACAGCTTTCTCTCCTTTTTTGTTTTCCACCAGCACTTCCCATCACCCAATCCTGCTGCTCCTTTTCACCAGTTTGAACTTTTACCAGCCCTTCACAAATCCTCAAGAGTTTTTCATTTTTCTGCAGATGCAGTGAGATGAATGTGCTCAGACAGGAGCCCAAGTGCCAGAGCAGCACAGGGAACCTTCCAGGACATGAAACAATTTAGGTGTAAAGGGACCTCTGGAGGTCACCAAGCCCAGGACAGTGAATCACTTTTCTTGCCTCTGTTGGATCAGGCAAATCATCCTGCAGCCTCCTGCATCTGGCACCAAAATCCCGACTCTCACAATTGTCCAGAGAGATTTAAACTTTGGTTTTTTTCATGCAACATTCATATTGTTGCAAAAAACAACTTCTTTTTGTACTCTAAAACAACAATTAAAAAAAAAAATCTTCCTGGAAATAGCAATTATCAGTTAAATCCCTGACTACAGCATTTTGACCAAAGGTAAGAATGCTCTAAGGAATAACAAAACAATGCAGTGAATATTTGTGCAGCAGGAAGAGTTTGGAGGTGTTTGTTTATCATAGTTTGTTCCTACTAGACAGAAAGGTTCCTAAAGAACCTATATAAAGAGCTCTGATTATAAATAGAGTCATGAAATGGTATTTCTAACCTGTTTATAAATGGTTGAAAGGAAATCACAAATACATAAAAAAACAACCCCAAGTTTACAGTAAAAAGGGCAGGGAACTAAATAGGTTGTTCCAGTAAGCAGTAGGTTATATGGGACTGAGCTGAGCATTTCTGCCACCATTTTACCTGGGAAAAAATCAAAGTGGGAAGAGGAGGAAAGATTTTTTAGTTTGTCATTTTTTTCTTGCAGAAGCCAAACAAAAGGGAAAAACCTAAATATTGTCTTACCCTGCTGGACATATGGTAGTTGGAGTAATGCACACAATGATTTCACAATGTGCTTTGAGAAGATTCAATAATGGCTTTGGAATATGGGAAAGTAATTTTTAACCCCACATAAAAAAGTAATAGAGGGCCCAATCCTGTCACCACTAACTTAAACTGGGGAGAGCTGAACTTTCAGGATCTTCTCATGGATTTAAAACATTTTTCAACAGCTTAATTCAGATATTAGCAAAGTCCAGCCTGGCTGGCTCCCATCACATCTCCACTTGCTAAATTATTCCCTTCCTCCGTTATAATTTAGCACAAAAAATATTTTTAATATGTTGACTCTTTGTGTATTTGGACAGTGCCTGCCTTTCCCTGTCATTGTGACAGCCCTGAGCACTTTGGCCATCAGTTACTTGAGCATGGAGAACTCCAGCCCAGCCAGAGCTGCCCACCCTCTACAGCAGCCCTGAAAGCACCAGAGTCTGCTGAACTTCTCATTTTCTGCATAATATTGCCACAAAAAACAATGTCTCACAATCAGTTAGAGAACAATTCTCAAAATGGAAAGGAAATTCATTTTACAGAGATCTTTAGGTTTGAAATAAACGTTTTAATGTTGTCTACACAGTAGAAAAATGCCAAGGACAAATGTAAGGGCCCGAGGTTGTGTTATGGACCAGCCACTCTTCCCATCAATAACATCAGAATATTTCAGAAGGTGAACTTGTGCATCTCTTCCTTCCTCACCCATTCCTGCTGCAGTTTGAGGTGTAAATACCAAACCTCTGGAAAATACCAAACCTGGAAATACCAAACCTCTGCATGTGGCAGGTGAGATTTCAACCACTGCCCTGCAAACTTCCCAAGGTGCAGCTGGATCAGACCAAAAAAATTCTGCTGCAATTTATTTAAAAAGGGAAAAACCCCAAACAAATGAATACTAAGTTACTTTTTCTTGTGCAATCTCACTGGCCAAGTCTGTCCAACAGGGCTCATCCCTTTCTGCCTGCTCTGGCTCCCACCTCGGGCACACCCGGCACGCTCCGATCCAAAAGCTCCGTGTTGTGCACAGGGAGTTCATGCACTAAACACAAGGGCAATGACCCAGAGTTCTCACCCACCCTCTGCTTGTCTCACAGTGTTTGCAGTAGAATTTCTACTTTAAGCAACTAAAACCTTTCAGTTTCTGTCAGCTGATGGAACTTGTGAACTGAAACCTTGAAGCTGCATGAACACAGAAGAGTTCTGCCCACTGTGTGCACCAGGGCTCAGGAATCCTCTGGGGTGCCTCAGAGCCAGCTTTCCCCTCCATTTCCAATGTGTTAAACCCTCCAATTCAACCCAAATAAACCACAGACTCTAAAAGATCCAGTGGTTCCTTCTAGTCCCCTGGTCTGAGTTTGTATGTAGTGCTGGCTTTAAGTTCAGCTCTACTGTGAATGCCTTTATCAGTGCCTGGCAGTTCTTCACATGTCTGACAGCTCATCAGATTAATCCAGGCTGTTTTGTCTTTTCCTGCTGGTTTGGTGTTGTCCACAAACAGTAAAACTTTTTCCTATTCAATTCTCTTGCTGCTCTTGAAGGGCTGAAACAACGTGGTAAAAAAGTTCTACCAGGGTAAAGTTGGTCTTGAGAAGGAAAGTTCATTTCTCGTGCTTTTTATGACCTTGCTGACATTTCCTAGCCATAAGCTGGAAATGTTAAATGATAAAAAATTGCAATATTAATCAACCAATTGAGTTGCCAGTTCTAATTTTGGATAGAGAACTGGACAGAGAAATAATCAAAGCCTTACCAGAAAAGCAGATGGCTGCACAGTGCTCCTGGCAGTCATGCTGCTTGCACATGGGACCACTTGCATTTAACAAATTGGACAACAGAGAGAGAACTGAAATGGAAATTGGGGCTCTACTCCATTCAAATTCTTCAGAATGTTTGTTTTGGATTTGTACCTCTGCTGCAATTTACAACTCTAGATTAGATAGAGCAAGAGTCATATTCTTGACTAGAAGGAAAACAGAATGGCTGAACTGTTTGCCAACTCACACACATTGTATCCCTGTGTACAAATAATACCAACATATAAATGGGGATAAATAAACCCCAGTACTAAACGTGTCTTTTACTACACAGCAGTAAAGTTGCATGAGACATTTCCCTGAGTCCAACTTCAAGGCCCATATCAGCATGGAGAGGGGATGGAAGGAAAATCCAGAGCAACTTGAGATGTCACAGCTGTCCCCATGCAGCAGGGACCTCCTATTGCAACTGAGAATCCACCCCAAAACACACTGCTCAGGAATTAAAGGGGCATTTGTTTCCACCATGAACCAGTTTTGAGACACAAGGCATACTTTGATGCTTCTTAATTGATCACAAAACCAAAATTAGCTGTATCAATACCAAGACACACAGGTAGCAGATGACACCAAAAAAGGAAGAAAAAAAAGCCTCATTCTGTCAGTCTTCCTGCAAGAAATCAGTTACCTCAGTGTTTCACAGGAAAACATGAAGGTCTTTCTCAGTGAGATGCCAGTTTGCAGCTTAAGGAAATGTATGGCCAAATATGACATCACCCACCACAACCAAAAATTAAGATGAAAGTTGTGCTGGTCTCAGGGACCAGTCACTCACCAGGGAACCAGTGGTTTTATGTGCACGCCTTCCTGAAGAATCCAAAAATAACATTTTTCCATGGAGCAGAAATTCCTGCAGCGTTCAGGCTTTTCCTTTCAGCAATGTTGCAATCCAACGTGCCAGCCCTGTGCAATGAGGTCACCCGACAGTGTAATTTGTAGTATTTTAGCCTGTCAAAATTGATCCCGGTGTTTCTATGGCAACTAGATCCAAACAAAAGATGGAGCAGACAGAATTTGTCTCTCCCTGCCACCACCCAGATTTTTACATAAATATATATGTGTGTGTGTATATATATAAAGCATTACACATATATAAAGTTAATGTTCATGATTCATCATTGAGCAGCGTTAGAAAACTGGCACTGGAGAAATAGCAACACACCGAGCTAACATTAAAAAAAAAAAAAAGGTCATAAATGTATAAGCTGACATGAAAAAAATACATTAAAAAAAGGTAATTCTTCAAGTCTCAAACACCTGGGGACAGAGCATGCTTTTCCCCTAAAACCCAGTCAGGAAAAGGTATTATCCATTTCTGGCTGGGATAGATGGAAGGAGATCCTGGCTTTGCTGCCATGAGGTGAAGAACATGACACCTTCCCCCTAGAAAAAATCACCTTTCAACCATCACTGTTACCATGCTCAAGGTGGGATGAAAATCTTGATTTTCCTACAGATCACTTCTCCTTTAGATTGGAGGAGCTTCTGAGCACTCCTCAGGTGACTGAATTTGGGTTTTAAACACAGATTGCCAACCACACACTGTGTTCCCAACACAATTCCTGACAATCCATGCAAATCCCCAACAGCCACATGGGTCCTGACTTGGGCTTTAAAGAGAGGATGAACCTCTCCTAACAGGTGACATGTACCTGCCTCCAAAAATCTGTGTGGAGTCCATGAACCATTTTGTGACTCCTGTGCAGTGTCAATTTATAGCCTCTGGTGTAAAATCATGGGACAGTTTGGTCAGATCCCTAAAAAGGGTGGGAGGGAATTTCTGATGTGTCAGGGGAGAAGAGGGTGATACACTGACTTTTGTTGTTCTGTGTCACTACAGGTCCTGGGGGTTTGCTGCTGGGAATCTCTGGAGAGATGTGCCTGATTCCCAAGGCTCTGGATCAGCCACGAGATGGGATTGTGGCTAGAGGGAAGTTTGTCCTCTAGGCCAACTGCTGCTGCTTCTTAAGAGAAAGACAGAATGTTAAATTAGGGAAATACTGGCCATTTAAAAGAAATAAACACACTCAAAAGCAGTGATGGCAAATTCTCCTCCTAGAAAACAGATTTCCCCATCAGTTTATGTCTGATGGACAAAAAATTCATGGTGAATACAGAAATAAAATGGTGTGCATGCATAAACACAGGAACATTTCCACAGTTTACTATCCTAAAACTAAACACACTCAAGTCTTTCACCTGAGCAACGACCCTGAGCCCACAAAGCTCATCCACTCCCCAGCAATTCCGTTGAGTAATGAAAAGTGAAGGATCCAACCTTGACAGAAACTGAAGTATGTGTTATACTGAATTATAGATGCTCCTTTAACAACTTCTGTCTTTACAGAATATTGGCATTTCATGGTTTATCTTACAGCAGACCCAGACCTTGGCATGTCTTCAGGTGAATATATTTATAAAAATATACACAATGAGCTGTTACCTCTTTTTAAATTCAAATAAAAATGATTGCTCTGATACTGCAGCAGAAGATGTAAAATGCTCGTTTAGGCAGGAGTATAAAAGTATAAAACTGAATGAAACTGTGGATTTCTTCCTAATTATCACCAGTTTGTGACTGTCAGAGATGATGTACCTTTTCCATGTGAAATCCCTCATTACCCCCTCCTTCCAATAAAGGCAATCAACATTGAATTTAAAAGTTTCTGTCTGATTCTCCTTTACTGGCTGCACCATCCTGCCCTCTGAAACAGAGTCATGTACGAGGCCCACCAGAAAAACCGGAGGAAATTGGAGATAAAAAAGATTTTAAAAATTAAAAAAAAACACTATTTATGCCTCCCAAATGAGAAGTTTGGAGCAGCGAGGGCAGGAAACGGGCCGGTTATTTAAGCTGATTACCCAAAGCAAAGTCCTCTTGCCTTTTCAGCAGAGCCCACAGTCCTTCAGTCAAACCACTTCAATTAATTAGAGTTGGGGGCAGGCAGAGAGGGGGAAAGATGTCAAATTTTCTCTGGAGTGTTAGTGACGGCTGGGCTGCCGAGGGGCTCTCGGGGCTGTTAATTGGGCCCGTTTGCCGGGATGCCACAAGGGGTTTGTGTGACGGTCCCTAACGAGCCCCGGGCACAGGTGGCCGCGCTGTCAGAACCGCTCAACGCCCGCTTGGCTGAGCCCAAAGGTCCTCCCCGGAGAGGGACACAGAGAGAGATCCTGTTTGAACCAGGAATTCACACAAATAAAAGTCTTTTTTTTTTGGGCCGCGCTGGCTCTCTATGGATATGGATCTTATTATGCGTTTTACCTAATTATCCGGCGGGCTTTTCTCCTCGCTGCCGTGGGGTGTTTGCACACATGTAAAAACTACATCTCCTCATTCGCACTTGCACATAACTGACGAGACAAATAATATTATCCTAGTGGGAAGAGCCAGAATTAGAAAGGAAATAGTGCAGCGTTTAGATTTTAATCTGGTGAGCGTTAGATCATGATTCACTCTGACATAAAAGCTCCAGAGCGCATTTAGCCAGGGTGAAACGCATTACTGTGTTTTACATGAGAAGGAAATAGGGCTGATGTTTCATGGGCTGCATTATTTGCTGTTGAAATCCTAATGACTGCCCACGCTCTACACCTACATTGGGCCTAATGAATTGGGTTTAAATTTCAGAAAGCTCCAGCAACAAATTGGACGGTCGTGTTTGCTTCTGGCTCTCCACCACAGAAGGAGGTTTTTAGTGGAAGAGAACAGAAAAATGACAATAAATTAGAATTTAAAAAAAAAAGTTTCAAATGTAACACTTCATTTATCTTCCCCACATTTCACGGGAGTGTTTTTAAAATAAGCATCTTTTTTTTGATAAAATATTTTTTCTAACAGGTAACTACTCAAACAGTGCAAGCAGGATTGGTTTTCAATATCTCCAGTTAAATATCCTGCTCAAGGCTCAGGAAGTTTTGCTTTATCAAATGAAACACTGAATTAATGCTCCATATGAAACAGTGGCTGGATCAACACGAGTTTTACAAATGCTTTAACCCAACCTCCTGCTTTCTTCTCACCCACAAGGTTCCATTGCTTCCCTCCCATCACCTCCTGCTTTTTGGTGGCCACAGGAAAGGACAAATCCCTGGAACCTCCTCCCTGCTCATTCTCTCTCACCTCAGTGACAGAGCAGTCACTTTGGATGGCAGCACAATCCTACCCTGGTTTGACACAACCCAGGACTGGCAGGCTCCAGGAGAGACCTTTCTTCTGGGAAACACCCAGGTCCAGTTGTGTTTCCCAACCAATGTTCTCCATCAGAACTACCAGCACTTTCTCAACAGGACAGAATAGACTTTATTTCATAGGACCATGGAATAGTGTGAGTTGGAAGGCACCTTCTAAAGGCCATGAGCAGGGGGACCTTCCACCAATTCCCATCCAGCCTGGCCTTGGGCACTTCCAGGGATGGGGCATCCACCACCCTCCTGGGCAACCTGTGCCAGTGTTTTACCATCTCCATTGTAAAAACTCCTTTCTTTGGCCTAATCTAAGAAATTTCACCTCTCTGCTGTTTATGGGAGGAATTTATAGTTGAGATGTGAGCCACAATGTTCCTCAATGCAGTTCCTCAGGCCAAGGCACCCCAATAAAACCCCCACATCTGGTTTTCCAGTGTCATTTGGGTTTTACTTGGACTTGTGATCATCTCAGCACGTTTCCTTCATGTAGCAACAGGAATAAATAGATCTAAAAATCCCAAATACACAGAACAAGCAGATGAGTCTTTCTCACAGATGCCAATTCCCAGGAGCTGCTGTGACTCCATGAACACAGAATTCTCCTGCAAACCCAACTGAGGGTTGCAGGGCTCTCCAAGTATCTGCAATTTCAAGGCAGATAAATGTTATGTAAACTCAAATTTTGCAACTTTATTGCTGTGTATTATTCCTTGCCAAGTCGTGCTTTACATAGAAAGCAAACATCATGGAGTTTATTTTCTGAAAAAAAGCAAAATAAAATTTACAGTTCTGCCTGGTCTTTGAGTTTGTTTATATACACAAGAGCAGAATGGCCTTATTACAATGGGGATGGCAGAAAAATAAAAAACCTTCTTCAAGCTGAACATGAGCCAAGAGTGCTCTCAGCAAGTGAGGGCTTCATCTGAGGGTGGCCTTGGCCTCTTGGGCCTGATGAAGAAATGGTGATTTAATAACAGGTTATCGAGGAGGAGGTAGATAGATAGATAGATAGATAGATAGATAGATAGATAGACAGATAGATAGATATTATAGTGAGGACACAGCCAAACTTCTTGTTTGATGAAGAAGATGCTGAAACAAGGGTCAACATCAAAAACTGCTCCTTGGCAGGCTCAGATCAGAGATTAGCAAGAGCTTTTCAGCAGAAAGGTGGTGCAGCCCCCAGATGAGTCCCCAGAGAGCCACAGGATGGTGATTTTTGCAGATATTTCGTGCTAAACACATGTCTTTTGACACTTTTGATAAAATATACTCCAAAAAAACCTTCTTGACGAGGTATTGGAGGAACCATGGATGTTTGGAACTTCTCAAAAGCACCTGTCCCTCTTTTTTTAATAAACAAACACCTTCAAAAGCCTTATCATGAAATGCCTGATGACTTTTGCTCCATGCCCTGTATCCCCAGAATACCAGACCATCTGAGGCTTCCATGCACACCCTTGTTCTGCTGGGATATTCCCTATAAACACAGACTTAGGAGTAAAACAGTGCAGGATCTGTTCATGCAAGTTGTGCCACAAGAGCAAACTCCACATATTTGAAAAGATTATCAGTCAACTACAGTTCTTTCCACTGTAGAAACAGTTACTCAGTTAAGATAAACAAAGAAATTCCCATGCACCGAAAAGGAAAACCTATTAACTGATTAAACATGTGAATCAGTTGATAAACTGGTTATCAAAGTTCTGAAAACATTTTTAACAATGACCCTTCCTGCCATGTTTAACAATGACCCATAAAAGCTAGAATAATTCAGCCCTTTACAGGAAACCAGCTGGATAGAAAACAGAAAGTATTTCTGATCTAAGAAGCTGCAGCTATGCCATATGAGCTGACAAATTTAGACACTAATTATGAGTTAAAGTAGCGATAAACATTTTAAATGGCAATTAAAAGCTTTGCATAAAGTGTTTTTTCAAAGGTTTCTAACTCTTTTCAGCACATAGGAAAAAATTGAATGGATGTTTGTAACTCATTCCTCATTTCAGGCTTTTCAGGTAACTATAAAAATACCTATTAAAAACAAAAGCAAAACAGCCCTTAATTTTTAGGACAAGTTGAAGATCTGGAAGCAGAATAAGAATGTAAAGACCTGAGTTTTTCTTTCAACTGATCATGCAAATCTCATCTCAGAAAAAACTCCACCTCAGAACTATTTGCAGACATGCAAAAGCAGAATGTAGCACAGACTAATAATGACATTTCACTTGATAGGGAACATAATTTTACTTCTCAGCACATTTTAAAAAAAGGTAAATTGAAAAAATTGTTAGACCTGGCCCTTGGGATAGTTGAAAGATCCTTTCAGACAAGTCCAGATTAAGAGAAGAGCAAATATTTTGGTGCCAGATAAAGGTCCCCTAATCTTTGTATCAGACATGTAAACCAAAATATACCCAAATCCTATTTCTGTGTGGCTTCATGGCAAGCAAATTGCCCATAGGTTTATTTTTCACTCTCAGAAAACTCTGTCCAGCTAAAAAGGCAACACCACAAGTCAGAGAAACCCCAGATTGCAAAGAGATTTTCACCAGGGTCTTGTACACCAAGTTGGCCAAGACTTTGACAAAAACCTTTTCAATCAACTAAGAACTTTTTAAGAAGTCACAGAAAAAGGTTCAGGCTTTTTACCAATTACTGCAGAGTATTGGAAGTAAGTTAAAACAGTATTTAAACATTTGGCTTTATAATGATCTTAAAACAATCCAGTATTAAAAAAAAAAAAGCTCCCATCCTTCTTCTAAGCTGAAATAATAACACATACAGAATTAAATGCCAGTATTCTATTTTCATTCCAGAAACACAACATTTAAAAGCAATCAGACGAGGCATTTGTTAACAGAGGAGCATAAATAAAAAGAAAATGTCCAGAGGTTTTCAATTTTGAAAAGCCTGCTACCATTTCTGGGAACGTCATATCTCCAAAGCGTGGCTTGCTCACTGTATAGAAAAACTGTATTTATTTGGCTGCAGCCCCGTTCTCAGTAAGCACTGATGGCCCTGCTTTTGGAAGAGGAAGAAAACAAGAAGTTCAGAGTGTTATTTTGAAGTGTATTCCAAGACTTTAATGGATTTGGAACACGGCTGAGCCCCATGCAGACCCAGGATGTGGAAGGAGCATCTCTCTGTGAAGAGCTCCTCAGTTCACCAAAGTTAAAAAGAGATAAATACAACAAGGATTCGAGAGTTTCAGTTCTGTAATTTGAAAAAGATGTCCAGACTGTCCACTTCATATAATTAAGGTCATGGTGCACTTCTCTGGTGTCCAGAATCAAAGCAGGAGCAGAACAGTCTGTTCTCCCCATCATCTCCCTCCCAGCAGTGAGAGCTGCTCCCAGTGGGAGCTGCTGCCTTGCAGAGGTTTAATTGTGTGTGGACAGAAAGTCAGAAGGAGTTTCCCCATAACCCCTGGCTCAGGCAGTGCCTCCTCCTCTGCCTCAGAGCTGGACTCCACGTGGACTCTGTGGAAAGAGGAAATGCATCTTCCCCATTGATAATAAACTGAAATATTCCTTCAAACGAGATGAAGTAGAAAAATGTACAGTCAGGTTTGGAACCTTTCCTTTCTCCTGCTTGTCCCTTGCTTTGGAGCAGCCACTCTGACATCAGCGCTGGCATTTTGCAAAATCAAACATTATATTTTTACAGACACTGCTTGATTTCAAATGTTTCAGTTACCAAATGCTCAGCTTGGATACCTCGAAGAATTTTAAGGTTTTCAGGTAGTGAGAACACAGAACTTCTAAGTTTTCTTTCTCCAGACAGCCCAGAATGACAGAGCCTACACTGATCATCAAACATTTCCAGGGTCTGTTGTAGAAACAGTTGGTTACCTATAAATACATTTACAGCTCTGGCTATGTCATACATCCCAGTTGTGTCAGCATTCAATTAAATGCTTTTTCCTATTCTATTTAGATATTTTTGCAGTTAAACGTGGCATGCAATCCTTGCTCTTCTCCTAGGGATGAAATTTGAGTTGTAAAAGCAAAACAAAGTGATGTTGAGATCCATGGCACTGCTTTCAAAGGAATCTCCATTGGAATCTGTGATGCAATGAAGCATCATTTTCAAAACCAAGTTTCAAGCTTTGCAGACAAAGGCAAAAGTGTCAGACAAACAACACTCAGGTCTGGCCCTTGCTGGATCAAAGGCAGCAGGTCTGGAGTGCCAGGCTTCCTGCAGCTCCTCTTTGCCACTGGGGATTCCTGCCAGCTCCAGGGAAGGTGTTTTATTGCTCACACTCAGCCTTGACTCATCATTTGCAGCTCGATGCTGCATCAGGCAGACCTGAGAGTGTCTCAAAACAGCAGCTGGGGAGGTGTGGGCACATCAGCACGTCCCATGGGTGGGATATGCTCAAGTGCCACCAGTTCAGCCCCTTTGAGCCTTTCCTAAGGGGGGGGAAGGGAAGGGAAGGGAAGGGAAGGGAAGGGAAGGGAAGGGAAGGGAAGGGAAGGGAAGGGAAGGGAAGGGAAGGGAAGGGAAGGGAAGGGAAGGGAAGGGAAGGGAAGGGAAGGGAAGGGAAGGGAAGGGAAGGGAAGGGAAGGGAAGGGAAGGGAAGGGAAGGGAAGGGAAGGGAAGGGAAGGGAAGGGAAGGGAAGGGAAGGTCTTTGGGCAAGGATCATTCCTTGGCTGCCAGCCAGTGTTTGCCATGGCAGAATCCCATCCCTGACATGGAGGCTCCTCCTGTCCCATGTGTGCCACTCATTTCCAGCTCCAGAGGGGAGCAGGTTGGACCAGAAGTTAAAATAAAGTATTTCCTGATGCAAACTGTCACTGCAACTCCTCAGTTCGAACAAACAAATCACTACAGTAACAATAAAAGGTGACTGAGCAATCTCAGACTAGTGCAGGTAGGAACTGTGTTCAGTGCAGGGAATGACAGCAAAATTTCTTCAGTTCACTGCGAAGTATTTCAACTCTCTGCACCACTGAGGCAATTTTTCAAATTGAGTAATTCAATAAAATTGCCACAGACTGACCAAACAAAGCAACTGTGTCAAATCTGCAGTTTCCCTGTGAGACCTGAGGGGGAGAAAGAGTTAACAACGACCCTGAATGTCTTTATTTCAAAATAAACCACATGTTAAAAAAAAGGAAAAAAAAATAAAGAAAGAAAGAAGAAAAAAAAAACCAAAATCACTGTCTGTAACATTATAGTTTTCAAAGACTGTGCAGCCAGGAATTACAGATAAGCCCTCTTAAGACCATAAAGAAAAATCTTTTGATAGTGTTCAGCTTATTGAACTGGCTCCTCGGTGTATTCACGGCAATAAAGCTGTCAGGCAGACAGAAAAGGAGAGCTAAGTGTTTCAAGGCTCAGCCACATGAACTCCTATTAACCTGCATTACCGTGCGATTGTTGCTGCGGGCAGAGTGTTCCCTGTGTCAAGTGCCTGTAAAGGACACAGGGAAAATCTCTCAGTGACAGACGAGGTGGCTGCTGCCCTGTCCCTGATCTGAGCACAGTCTGCCCTGGCAAACACCACCCTGAGAGCTGTGAATTACTCCTGGAAACTGCTTAGAAAATTTCAGGATGGGGAGAGATGTGATTTTGCTGTAATAACTTCCATGTTTTCCATCCCACCGAGCCCTTGGTGGTTTGCTGGAGTCTGAGGGATGAGGGAAGGTTCCTGTCTGATCACACAAGGCAGAGGGGGCTGGGGAGGAGCTGCTTCAAAGCTCTGAGAACACCCTGACAAATCCAGGGTGATGAGACAGGGGGACATTCAGGACACAACCTCAACACTTTCATCTTCCCTTCAGTCCATCTGAGCTGAATGGGAGCACACCTGGAATTCCCCTGGACACAACCCCAAGCCACGAAGCACAGACAGATTTTTGGACCTGGCTGCAAAGCATGTTCCCCATCACCTGGAACCAGTAGCTTGGAATTCTCTGCACCACTCCCTCAGGCACTGCAAAGATGCACCTTTAGGATGCACCAGAGAGGAGCTGAGAGGAGGCACCCAGGGGCTGTCTGCAGATAAATCAGAAGGGCAATCAGCAGGAAGAACTCATCCAATCTGAAGGAAAACATTTGCACAACAAGCAGTGGCTATGAGCCAGCCCTTAATAAATTTCTGCTAGAAATGAGAAAAAGGTGTAGAAAGATTCTGGCACAGCCTTCCAGCAGGATGGGAGAAACCACACACAAAAAAAATGTTACTGTGGTTTAAAATGGTTGTTTATAAATTCACAGAGAAGATGAGAGGCTGTAGTGCCCTGGGACTGCAGGGACTGGATTTTCTCAGTCCTTGCCTTGGATTTGTGCTTCATGTTCTCCTAAACTCCCCTCTTTTCCAGCCAGTGACATCCTGGCATTTGATTAATGCTTGTGAGCTTCAAGGGTATCACTAAAAAGATGATGTGGGAGCATCCTCAGAGGGCAAGATACAAGTGCAGAGATAGATGTGCCTATCCTGGGCTGGTGGTTTGTTGTGGGCATTGCTGCTGCAGGTGAGGAGGTTGCTGTGTCCATGAGGCCTCTGCTCTTCTCTCAAGCCTTCCCAGACTCATTTACAAGATTACAGATGCTCTGATTGATACCAGTGGACCAAATGGGAGAAGGAAGGGAGATATTCCTGCCAGTTTGCTGGGGGAACAGACTGGTGATAACATCACTGCACTGCCCTACTGGAATATTTTCTGGAATTGCTTCTGTGAGTCCTGCTGGGTTTCCTTGAAGAGATTGCTCCTGGACAGGCCTCTCTGATTAAACTTCAGTGTCTGGAAGTGCAGGGCAGCACATCAGCACACACTGAGCAGGTAATTACAAAGCCAACTCTGTAGGTTTCATAAAAGCTCTGAGGAAGTTTCAGGTCCATTTACTCCCCTGGGTTTCATTCCAGGCATTGCAATGTGCCTCCCTCACCTGTCACCATCCTGCTTTAACAAATGTAGCCCGGGGGGGATTTCAGATCCTGCATCCTGAGCCCGGGTTAAAGTGGCTGCTGCTGACAGATGGAGCTGAGCAGCGCACGCAGAACCGGAGCTCACAGACAGGAGAGGAGCACGTAGCTGAACTTTGCCAAATTACTTCAGAAAAGCCCTGCTTGAAAGGGATCTTCATTGTGCAATGCTGAAAGACACACACACATGTGGAAGCCCCTGAAACCACTGAGGTGCACGGGCAAAAGGCAGAGAAGCAGCCTGGGTTTTCTGAGCCTCATGGGCCTGCTCCTGTTCAGTGATGGCCACATTGGATTAAGGCATTCCAGAGAAATCCTACCCAAGGCCAGCCTAATTTCCACTGTAGTTAAAGGGCTGAAGAGCCTTTTAGAGCTGGAGGAAGCTTGGGTTTGCTGAAATCCATGCCAGCAATATCCATGGAATTCCATGGAATCACTTTTGCTCTCCCATTTTTTTCTCCTGTCTAAACAGAACTGCTGAACAGAGATTCACTCCTCAGGCTTGTTATAACTCTGCTGTGTAAAGATCTCCTATTTCCTGCTTCATACCATCCTCATCATGGGACACTTCTCCTGGAGATGCTCTGGGGATGTGGCAAACAAAAAAAGAAATAAAACACACATCTCTCCAGTCCAGCCCCAGCAAGGGCAGCAGGGTTCTCCTCAAGGCACTGGCAAGCTGGAGCTGTGGCATCTCCCTGCTCTCCCAGTAGCCACAGCAACCACCAAACATTTTGTGAGAGATTCACACTCCTGCCTCTGTCAAGTGCAGATCCAGGTGCCTTTTCCAGTGGAATTCCAGCATCCCTGCTGAGTGAGAGCTGCAGGAGCCTTGGCTGTGCACACAGGGCACGGACCACGGTGAGTGATGTACACCCAACTGGTTTCACCTTTATTCCCAAGACGTGTTTCAGCCTGACTGACCTACTTCTTCAAATCCTCTGAGAAAAAGGACAGAACAGGGCTCCTTCCACACAGTAGCCACTGGAATTCAGCATCCAACAGTTCTCTTTTGTAATGCAAGAGCTGTAACCACCGACAGCAACCACGATTTAGGATACGACAGCATTCACCAACCATTTCATTGAATTGAATGTGTATGAGCAGCAAAAGGAAACATCAACAAATTCCAGATGCAGAATGTAATTACGTTTGGATGGTAGAATGTTTCATATTGTTTTCTATAGGGGAAAAAAAAAAGTCATCATTAAAGCAGTGGAATTTCAGTAAACTATGTTTTGGGTTACAGCCCAGAATAGTTCCACTTGGCAGTTCAGAGGCTTGGGTAAAATATTCCAAGGTTCATAAATCCTTGACTTTAATTTGTAGCTATAGGTTACAGCTTTAGTATCACTGCAAGGGGGTAAATCATGCTCCCACCTCAGCAGCTGCCAGAGGGCACAGGACCAAGCCTTGGGCTGGATTGGGCAGCGTTTAGGAAAACCACACATCAGTGTTGTTGCCATTCCCATGGCACTCAGACCCTCGGTGCTCCCAGAAGGTTCCTTGGCTGGAACAGGCTCTGCAGCACCTATTTTTAACTCACACTTTAGATGGTGGTGTCCTGTGAGGGAAAATGATACCTGGACGTGGGCAAGGCAATTCCTCTTTCACATCAGCTTCTATCAAGTGTCTCAGTCTTGCAGGCAGTTTGGAACTAGGAGGGATTAATCTGTAAACCCAAGAATCCAGCAGCATTCCACAGCCAATAAATAACTGCATTTACCTTGCATTCTCTGAAACACTGAAAGGAGTTCCAGTGTGTGGGTTTCTTGCATTCTCTGAAACACTGAAAGGAGTTCCAGCAGTGTGGGTTTCTTCAAAACATTCGAAGTGACACCTGTGTTAACCTGGCTCTCTCGCAGTGCCAAATTTCTGGAGAAAGGGAGTCCCTCATAATCTGGCCAGACTTGCTTTGTTCTTTGAATTCCTGCTCACCCACAGCACCTCTGCAAATACAGTCTGAGGCTGAGCCAGACTCCTCCAAGCCACCAGTCCCGCCATTGTCCCAAAGAGCAGCAGGAATTTGGGTGGCTCACCTCACCCAGGGACTTTGTCTCCTCGCTGCTTGTTTTCCCTGGCAGTCTCCTATTAAACTACAGCAACATGTCCACACAGCAAACATTCAATAACCAGGTCACCATCTAACATCCAGAAATTAGAGAGCAGCTCCACTTCCACTGCTGAGCCAAACCCCAAAATGAAGTGCTGGCCCAGATTAAAAATTCTGCCAGAAAGGGAGAAAATTGTGGCCTTGTGTCTCAGAGTCTCGCCATGGCTCCGTTTTGGAGGGTTTGGAGGTTTGTACTGACTGGGTTGTGCCAGACAGTAAATTTGCAGTGGAGACAATCCTGCTTCTCTAGAGAAATGTCCTCTCCTGAAAGCAAACCCCAGTTGTCCTGCATCCCAGCCTTGCCTCCCAGGCCAAATGCATCTTCTCCAATAAATGTCCCGAAAGAAGTTGAAAAATCACTAAAGACGTTTCCCATAAATCCAGATTTATATATAATATATATTAAACTGCAGATGGCAGAGGAATGTAAAATGCTCTGCTAATGGAAGAATTCAAGGGAAAAGCCAGAGTTTTAACATGCAAAGAATGCAAATATCCAGCAAAGTCTGCAGATCCATGGCCTGAGGAGTGGACAACCCCAAAGAACGTGTGGAAACCCAAGAGCAGTTTGTACTTTTATGTTCCTGACTCCCTCAGTGACTATAATGTCTCACTCTTTGGGTTCTCCCAGACCCAGATTCTCCAACATATTCAAATCTGAGAGGCTTGGGACTCATCTTGATGATGCACTGCAGTGCTGGTCATAAACCAGGCACTGAAACTGAGCTTTTCAAAATGACAGCTCTGGCTCCAAAGCCTGTGTTTGGAACAGGAAAAGAGATGGATACAAACAGGCAGGAGAAGGCAAGGGAATGCTTCCAGCTCAGGAGGATGGGCAATATTGGCAACTCAGCTTTACAAACCCAAGCCAACCAAGTCCCCACGCCAACAGGAGCTGAGCCAGGGACCTGTGAGATCACCCCAGAGCACCATCCCCAGGAGGTGGCTCAGCTTCAGCCACTGTGATGACATTCCCAGAATTACAGACTGCTTTGGGTTGGAAGGGACCTTACACACCATGTCACTCCTCCCCTGCAATGGGCAGGGACACCTTCCACTATCCCAGGGTGCTCCAAACCCCATCCAAGCTGGTCCTGGACACTTCCAGGGATGGGACAGCCACAGCTGCTCTGGATATTCAACAACCATGAAGAGTCAAGCAAGAACTGTACATGGCACAGTGAGGGAGGTTTGAGTGACTGTGCCTGTAAATCCAGACAGGCCTTTACACAAGCAAAGGTCAAAACCAGGACACAAAGCATTGGAAAAGGTCTGTGCATCTCAGTTCACATCCGGCCTACAACAATTTCTTTTTTGTATCTTATTTACATCTTCTTCTGAATAGAAACACAGTAAATGAGGTGAAGTTAAAATGGTAAACAAGAATTGCAGCTTTAAGCTTTGGTTTAGATGATGTGCTTTCTGATAGTGCTGATGTGAATTGTGCCCTTCAGTTATTTTTGGAGGCAGAGTTTATAAACAGGTAACCTACAACAATGTTTCTTAATCCCCCCACCCATTTAATAAAGTGAAGGATCACCTAAATTTAAAACAATATATTTAAAACACCAAGAACCATTTCCTGTAGTGTTGCCTAGTTTGTTTGATTTTTTTTTAACAAAAAATAAAAGAAGCCCAAGCTGTGAATGTTTGTTTATTGCTTTTATGTTTCAATTGTACTTATTTCTGTGCTCCTACAAGAGGTAGCACATAACTTTTATTTCTACAACAGCCTTTTTAAAAAGGGAACTCACTTCTGCTCCCAATTGTGTGTGTTTTCAACTAAGGGCCATAAGATATGAGAAAGTGGACCACAGAATGATAACAAAGATTAATTTTAAAGTTTTTTTAATATATATTTTGACAAGTAACTTGCAGTCATGTTTAGATATGCTTGATTATGGGAAGCACATGATGCCCATTCCATTTTTTTTTTTTTTTTTAAATTCAGACTTCCCTAAATTCTTAAATTCCCTAATCTAAGTGTCTGGAGAGTTTAGAGTCTCCCTCCCACAGCTTCCCCAGGGATATTTCCTAAAGCACTGAGAATGGAAAGATAAGCATTCCTCAGTGTTCACACTGTTTGCTGCATTGTTTCATTTCCCCACAATTCTCAAAGAAATCTATATGATAATGGCAGTGCTGGTCTCTCAGGGAGAACCCTCGTTCCCATGGATGTGGATGGCAAAAAAAGCAAGGAAATGATTCCTGGGGTGTCTGTGCAAAGCCAAGGATCTGACAAGGATATTCCATGTAAAACACCCAAACCACAGCACCCACAACTCTGTTCAAGGTGAAATCCTGAATGTTATGATTTGTAAAGTATTTACAGTTTGGTGCCTAAAATGGAACCCCCCCAAAAAATTTAAATGAGTTTTGGCCATACCTTCATCTCAGACTGAAATGATTTTTTTTTAAGGTTTTTCTTTAGGATTTAAAGGTAACAGATGAAAAGCCCCACTGTGGAATAAAGAGGAGAGCAACAAGGATTGTCTCTCCCTTATGATTCCTTCAGCAGATGTTCCTTCCCTGGCATGGAGGACTCTGTGCTAAGCTCCATGAAGACCCTCCTTCCTTTAAAAGCTGTCAAAAAGCAGCTGTGGTTGAGCCACCTCTACCATGAGATTGACCCCTGCCCCTGCCCTGCCTGCTCCATCCAGGCTCTGTTCCCCAGGGACACGCAGGGCAGGGTAGAGTTTCCCTGCTGCCATTCCAAAGGAAAAGCCAGAAATCCAAGAGTCTTTGCTTAATAAATAAAATCCCAGCACTGTTCACGACACTGGTGGCTCAGTTTACAGCCAGAGTTGACAGAGTTTTTCTTCTTGCTGGGGCTCGAGTGAGTTACAGCGATGAAGGAAGACCCAAGAATGTTGATTAATAGATATTGGGATCTCCAAAAAAGGAGGCTCAAAATCCATGGCTGGAAAAGCAGAAGGACCAGGGCTAAGAGGCAACCAGAGCTGCAGCAATGCTGGGGAGCAGTGACACTCTGGCCAGATCAAGTAACACTTTGTTCTTTGCAAATCAAGGAAGGACTCATGGTAGAAAAATTCTAAATATCAGCATTTCCAACTGCACAAAGACAACTTCCAACTGTGTGAGCTGCTGGGCACGTGGAGGATTTGAAGCACTGACCAAGATGGAAATTGCTTCTTGTTCCATGTTTTTTCTCTCAAACCCATTGGTAGAAGCACTAGTCAGGCTTCTCATGGGTTTGGTCTCAGAATCTCAGGGCTAAAATTGAAAAAAAAAAAGTAATAAAATTGTGCTGTCTGCCAGGAAGGTGCTGGAGCCCTCAGGACACTGGGTGAAAGCCTGGTTTGATCCAGCTGGGGAGGCCTTGAGCTGTAACCATGGGAGGTTTGAGGATGAACAAACAGCTGTCAAGAGGGATGTTGGTGTAGCTGATCATGGGAAGGGACTGGGAGATGTTCTGATCCAATTCCTGAGCATTTTCACATCTCCAGCCCTGCTGTAAAGCACTGGAGCAAAGTGCCCAGGGAAGTGGTGGATGTGGCACTTGAGGATTTGGTTCAGTGATGGACATGGGGGTGGTGCTAAAATCAATGATCTTAAAGGTCTTTTCCAACCTTAATTGATTCTGTGATTAATTTGATTGTTATTCCTCCCTTACTAATTTTACAACAAATTGATACTCAACATCCACAACTTCACTGATTACTGACACAAACACTAATAAATCTCTAAAATCCAAGTCTCTTTGAGCTGACACTCCCAGTGAAGAAAGAGCAGGACACACATCTCACCCTGTCAGAAATCAGCCAGCCCAGCAGAACATCCAGCTCACAGATCACTCTCCAGAATCTCAGACAGGAGAATGAGGAGCAGTTTTACAAATTCCAGACAAACGGCTCGTTCTGGCGTCATGACAATGCAATAAACACACATTTCAAAGCCACTTTGGTCAGGTTCCTCTGTTGTTCACTGGACAGTTGCCAGAAGGAATGAAAATGTTACCCAGGGGTGAGCTCTGAAGGCATCGGAGCTGGGGCTGAACTGTGCTGATGGATCTCACAGAATCTCAGTTAGGAGGATGCTGGATATTCTGAATTCCACGTTAGATTTATGGAAAACAAGGTGATACTTAAAAAAAAAAATAAAATTAATGTTCCAATACTGTGATAGATTTCTCAAAAGGGGGAAAAAAAAAAGAACCAGAACTAAACCAAACCCCACAGTCAAAGGGAAGAAAGTAACCATCAGTCAGCTGTTAAATGAAACCTGTTCTTTCTTTTAGATTAGCTACTGTCTAGTGGTCCATAATTAATATTGATTTGAAGGCAGCCTGCCCAGGGGATCCAGAACAAGTGAGTGCAGCTCATGCTGACAAATGAAATATCATAGTGGTCACTCTGCAGCAAGCCTTGAATCAGTACCTATCACTAAGGAGGGGGTTTTTCCCCCTCACACTTCCAAAAGGCAAAATTCTAATTTGACCAGATCTCAGACGCTGGAAAATGGAACTGATACTTGAGGAAACTGGAAAGTACTGTTCTATTTTTTTTTTTTTCAGCTTCTTTAATCAGTTTTTCATGTCAAGCCCAGACTGCGAGTCTCGGGGAAAGAATTCTTTGGTGAGAGTCCCTGGACTAAAGGATGGCATTAAAAGCTGCATTCCTGGGTGGGTTTTGTGGGAGTGTTCCATGAGCAGGGACCTCCCCACGCACTCAGGGCAAGGAGGGTGAGAGGTCAGGCTCTAACCCAGGGTTTCAGCAACCTGAATTTCATTTCTTGCCCTGCCACAGGCTTTCTGTGAAACACGGGGGCAATTCTGTCAATTCTGTATCTTTTTTTGAGGTTTACTTTCACATCTGTGATAAGGGAGTGACAGGATCACCTCATGGAGGCACAGAAAGGATAAAAACCAAAGAGCTGAGAAAAATTAGACCTCTGATAAAAGTGTGATTGCCCAAAGGTTTAGAAGACCATGATCTTCTGCCTGACACTCAGAAATGCAGTGCAGAGACCAAAATTCAACAAACTGAGGAGGTTTTTGATTCATAAATGCAAACAGTAATCTCCTCAGAGGTAAAACATCACAGGGGAAAAAGGATTTTGGAGTTTTCTCCCCCAGAACCACCCCAAGGGGACTCTGGTGGGAGGAAGGAGCGAGTCCTGCTTGCTGCCTCCTGTCCCTCTCCAAGTGGGTTCAGGGAAAGGGTAGGAACTGAGGGCAGTCTCAAGTGATAATTAAAAGGATAAACTAAAAATTGCTTGCACAAGGAAAGCAGCTGCTGTGTGAGACCTCTTTGCACCTTGCATTGGACTTTCTTTCATCTCTCTAATGACTCCTGCAAGTTCCAGAGCTCAGTGCAATTCCAGAGCACAACATCAACTCCTGACTGTGTCAGGACTCTGAGGATGCAAATAAACATTACATAATTGAGTAAAAGCTGTGCTCATGACCAGGACAGGAGCTGGAAAGATTTCCTATGTTTCCATAAAACATCCCATTTCCCTCTATACAATCCTATCGCAGGAAACAAACACAACAAAACAAAACCTATTAATTCTGGGTTCTAAGACTAAAGAAGGAAATGACAAGTTATATTAAGAAAAAAAACAGGGTGGTAATTTAAAAGGAAAACCAAGATGTCCCCAATTACTAAAAGCAGATTTGTGTGTTCCCTTTGGTACTGAAGCAAAACTGAAATAATTTCAGAATTACTCCTTTTTCTTCAGTTTATTTTTAAATAAGAATGTTGAATGATAGATAAATCTTAACCAAAAAAAAAAAGGAACAAGCCCAGAAATCATTAATATATTTCAGTAAGATTATTTAAACTCCTTAAAATGTTTGTTTCCAAGTCCAAAGCAGTTTAAAGCTCTCTGTGTAAATTCTGAGCATCCTGCTGAATTCAACAGCACAGAAAACCTTCGGCATCATTAGAAACAACACATTGTTTGCATTTTTCATAAAGACATCAAGTGTATTTCATCCCTCTGAAACACGATCTCCCCCGGGGAATTATGGATGAGCAAAACCAGAACAAGTGGAAGTTTAATTTTTTTTCTTTCTTTTTTTTTTTTTTTTTTTTTTTTTTTTTTAAATGCCAAGAAGCCAACGGGTTAAGCTCTCAATTTATCTTTGTTTCTCCAAAGATACAACACTCTCACAGAGACATTAAGAGTGAGACCACACCTGTGTTTCTTTAGCGGTGGCCTGCTGAAAATATTTGTCAGGCATTGTGTCAGGAGCCAGAGCACATTCCTTCACTTTATGATTAACCTTTGGAGAGATTACGCTGGGAAAAGGCTCAAAGTGACATTCAGAGTGAATTAACGGCGCTCAGGCTCAAGGCTCTGCCCTTGAAGCTGCCGGTGTGGCTCAAACAAAGCCCAAAGTCAGACGTGGAGTGAGTGTCCAGAGGAAACAGAATCCACAGTCAAGAGCTGGAAATGAGCCAGGGACGTTTTGATATTTGGGGCAGTGGTAAATTCAATTCTCCATAGGAAAAAAAAAAAATAATAATAATAATAAAAAAAAAGACAGATGAGAGAAAAGTGATCCTTCTAATGAGAGCTGGTCACAGGGAGCAGCAGATCAGCTTCAGTGGAGGAAAACCTGAGCAGAACCTGAGCCCACACTACACCAGCCCAAACATCTGTAAGAGGTTCTGCCATCTCCGCTGGGCTTGGCACGGCTCAGGACCTTCCTCCTGACAGGGTTTGCTCCTGGATCTGTGTCAGCTGGGGCAGCTCCAGCCTTGTTTCATTGAGAGTTTATCTCGAGACTAAAGCAAAAGTCAGAGGCTGCCCCAGCCTGGGCACTCGGCCAGCTCTGCAAAGACAAAGAACTTTGTCCAGCACAATGCTAATAAATGATTACACCCTCATTTTATAAAACATTGACTGGGGGCACAGGAGCCCTTTTCCAAGTGTACAGTAGGGGTTTAAAGTAAAAAAAAAAAAACAAACCCACGGCAAAGCAACAGCAACAAACCCCCGAGCAAAGGGATTTTCCTGCTGTACATTGACCAGACTCCCCTGTCCCATAGCGGTGATTTGGAGCAGAAATGAAGTGGCAGGAGCGATAGAGGAGTGAATGTTTGGGAGGTGTCAGGAGCACAAGGCAAAGGCTCTGCTGCATTCCCCCATCCCGGTGTGTCCATGGAGAAGGAGAAGGGAGATCCCTCAACACCCCGTTCTATTGTTGTGCTCCGCCTTGGAGCTTTGCCCACTCCACATGTTTTTCCCCTTAAATCCTGGATGGGGAACAACACCGAGCCCTTCCAGAAGGGCCAGGCCGGCTCTGCTCTGCCCGGGGGTGACAGAACTGAGGAGTGACAGCGCTGGAAGCAGCGCCCATCCCAGTGCAGCCCTCCCAGCTCAGAGAGGAGAATATTCCGTGTTGTGGAGCACCATCTGGTGGTACCTTGGCCACGGACACACGGGCAAACACCTCCACCTGAGGCTCCTGAGACTCCTCTGCCAAGGAGGACAGCAGCTCCTTAATGTGGGGAATGGATTTGTAGAGAATTCTCAAAGCTTGGCAGAAGGTTCACATAAAAGAGGCTCCTCTTCCAAGGAGGACAGGAGCTCCCTTAGCCCACCAACTGCTCATCTTGCTATCACCCCTTCCAATTTCTTGTTATTCTCACACCAGAGCCTGACATGATTTTTCAGGGTGGCTGGGGTTGGCAAAAGGTTGTCAATACCTGTCTGAATGCAGCTTCGCCTCAATTTGAAATTTATCCCATCAGCTAAAAGTCCGTCATTTGAGAATGAATATTTAGTAGCCCAATCTCCTACAAAAAATATATATATGATGACCCTCCTGAGAGCGAGGGCTGCCCTAAAAACTCCTGGGAAGGGATTTCAGGACAACCAGAGGATGTGTGGTTTCATCTCCATCCCTCTGTTGTTTCCTCATGAAAGGCGTGAGGATGACAAGGGAAATCATACAGTTCACTGAAGTAAATTTTCAATACTGCTTTGATAAAAGCTTTTTTCATGTGATTGACAATAATTCCCTGTCTTAAATTATTAAAAGACCTGTGATAGGGATTGGTTTGAGCCCTGCAGCCTCTGCAGAGTCTCATTGTCTCCCATTTCCCAAACTGCTCCCCAGCAGTTCACTCTGCCCTGGGAATGCAGTGAGCTGGGAGCTCCATCCCTGCATTTCTCAGGAGTCTGTGAACTCCAGATGGGAGCACTGGATTAATCCCTGCAGGAAAGCATCTGATATCCAGGAACATCTGGGGTTTCTGCAGTGTCCCACAGTGCAGACCTTTCCTGCCACCAGAGCATCAAACTCAGCTTGCCCAGGTGAGAAATATCCAGGACACTGAGTCTGTCCCCAAAACCCAAAGATGAACCTGCAGGTTGTGGGGTTTGGGAGAGTTGTGGGGTTTTGGTTAATCAGAAAGACTTGATAGCAAGTAAATAATGGAGTTTGCAGACATTCTTTCCTCGTTAAGGGACTTCTCAATACTTGGACTTTGGGGCTGTTTCTGTCAACATCAAGGATTTCTGGTTTTTACTTTTTTTTTAATAAATTCCAAAAATCCTTGAAAAACACTAAGACAAAGGCATGACTCATATTCAGAATTTCCTGTTGATTTTTTTTTTAATGACCAGGATGTCATTGGACAGCTTGTCCTAAAATAAACTGATTACAATGATTTTAAGATACGTGGGATATAGAAAGTTTAAAGCAGCAATTCTGCCTCATGAGCCCCTCTCTCCAGCAGTGCTGTGAGTGAAGCCCCCAGGGGAATCTCTGGGACTTCTGCAGGTACAACATTCCCAGAAATGGGTTTTAGAGGTCCAGTTCTCACCAAAGACTGACAAAGCTCTTCATGTAAACTGAGACTCAACAGAAACCAAACCTAAAGCCGTCTCCAAAATCAGGAATGCACTTCCAGGTTTGTCCTCCTGTGGGATATCAACACAGCTGTGAGGCTGCTGAGGACACCAAGGGCTGATAAATTCCTCTTCCCCTGGACCAGGCACGCTGGGAATGGGGAGGAATGTCCAGTCTGGATCATTTCAGGTCAGAAAACTGGGTCAGTTTTCCCCACGCTCCAGGTCAGAGCCAGCTCTGCCACCAGCACCACGTCCCTGTCTCCATCAGCAGCAGGAGCTGGTTTCTCTCCTGGGTTGCCAGTGGAAAGGAGATGAAGATAAATGTGAAGGAAGCACAATAGCAAAACATTAAACACAGAGGAAGTGGTTTGGGATGGCACTTGGGAGTGCCCCAGGAGCACAAGCCTGGCCGTGGGCTCTGCTGGAACCCTGCGGAAGTTGAGGCACATTAACCAGAAAAAGCAATTTTGGGGTTTTTCTCAGGCTCTCACATTCATCCAAAGCATTAGAAAATCTTTCTATTTGTTCATATTTGTGGGGGATTTCTGCTGACCAGAAAGGCTGACTTTGAATGCCATATGCTCCATAAAGGCAGCGGGTAACGCTGATGAGCTGTGAGTTATTTCATTAGCATCGTGCAGCTCCAAAGGGGGAGAGGCCAACGCTAAACTCCATAAAAACTCCACGGAATCCTGTGGAGGAGGGGTGCTGGGGAGAGAAGGAGACTCTCCTAATCCAAATAACACATTATGAAACTCGGTTCTGCTCAGGCTGACGGGGTTTGCTAAGCGAGCAAACCTTTCACACGCACATTTTGCAACTGCAGAGGAAAGCCTTGGTACAAATTACAGAAGGTTAAAAGACAAGAGGACAGTTCCTTGATCCATTCTGAAGTGGGGTATGAATCACAGAGGCAGCTGAACACAGGATGCTCAAAGACAGGAGCAGGATCTCGATGGGAGAGAACAACAAACCGGGGTGGGAGGTGGTGGAGCCCAGCTTGGGAGCACAGCCTGTATGACTCATTCCCCAAAAAGCATCTTTGAGAGTCTCACAGCTGAGAAGGAGCCAGCCAAGAGACTCTCTTGCTATTCAGAAATTTAGTATACAAGGAATGAAAGTTTGTTATGGAGTTGCATATGGCACTACATCTGCAAATATTTTACATTTTCAAATGTTTAGAGAATTGCAGAAATGCTAACTCTTCCAGCCTCCCTGTAAATGTTCTGAACACATTTTATAGGAGCAGCAGAGGCAGGAAAGTAGTTTTTCTCCAAAGCCAGACAGTCAGTAGCAGTTTTGAGGAGACCCAGAGCTAAAAAATATTGCAGAATATTTAAGACTGCTCATTGCATGGCACACACAGATTTACCACAACAGCATTCACCTCTGCTTTTATTCTTACAGTTTGGAGATCACTATAAAATTTTAATTAAAATTCCATCACGTATTTATGGCAAGGAGATTGGTGGCACCACCACCTTTACACCAGTTATGATAAAGCAAATAAAAGAGAAGCCTTTAGTTAATTTTAGGGCCGTATTATCTCTGCATACATTTCATGATATTAATGAATATTGACAGTGAATGTTGTGTCAACAAAACCAAGGACTATGTGGAGGATTGATAATGAAACAGCCAGAGCAAAAGCTCCTTTTGAAATTCTGATTTAACTCTTTCTACTTATAAATTCCCAGCCAGCCTTTCAGGACACAGAATCATCACTGGAGAATTTAGTTGCTCCATGAAGTACTCCACATACAAAATAATGGAAGAAAGAGAAAACAAATCATTTAGGAACATCTTTTGGGCTCAAATCTGCTTTCAGGAAATCAGTCCCACACAGATCATACAAGTGAACCAAGAAGAATGAAATTCTGGTAAAAAAACAATCTATAAAGGGGAGAAAAAAATCAGTAAATTCCTGAGTGCAGGCTCTGCTCAGGAGCTCCTCATTCCCAACTCTGTTTCCTCAGTCACATCAGTTTGTGCCACAGGAGCTCCAGCTGGAGAAGGCTCAGTTTGGGTGTCCTGGATGACAAAAGGCAGCAGTGCAGGGACTGGCACTGCTCCAGCCGGGATTTTGGCATCCAGCTCTGCCCTCCCTGTATTAATAAAGATGGGCTGTGCCCTGCAGGGAACGGCCACTAAACTCCTAAGTGGTGACCTGCTGTTATTGCAGCCGAGCTGGGATGGACCTTTCCTCCTCCTCCTCCTCCTCCTCCTTTCACTCTCCTCACTCACTCCCAGCCCAGATGGCCAAAGCCAGGCGTGGTTTTAGGGACTTCCACTGCTGCACCGCCATGTGAGCCAGTGTTTGTCTGTTTGCAAAGGACACAGGAACTGATACAACACATCTGCTCCCACAACACTATTTCTTTCATCTGTTGGAGTTTTGGCTTCTCGGAGAGGAAGTAATTGGCTGTTAATTATGGGGGCTGAGAGCTGGTCACATCACAGGACTGTGTTTGCAAAGCATGATTCATGACAGCATCATTTCTCAGCAGCTGTCAGCAGCAAAGCAAAGGCACTTACAAGAAACTATTATAATATTATACCAGCAAAAGGATGAAGACAAATGCTGCGCACAGCTGAGAAAGCAGCAAACAAAATATTTTTCTTAAACCTTTATTTGATAGAGAATCGACTTGAAACATGCTGTTTCTCAGGAGAGATAAACAACAATGCTGCCAGCACGGCTTCCCAGACCGTGAAACTGAAATCCAAACTCCTCAGATGTCCTCCCCAGAGCTGGATGAAAAATGAAAAGACCTTTTCTCATTAATAGCTGGAAATTTTAAACTTGTTCTTAATACTCCCCAGACTGTCTCTGTTCCTGTGTCTTTCTTGTCTTGTGTTTAAATTGTTTGCTCCTTAGGGAAGACATTTTGATTTGTTATCTTCTTATAGGCCCCAGGAGATCTGGCCAAAATCCAGCCCTAAAGTATTTAAAAGCAGGAAAACAATCAACCTGCATCAGATCAGAAGTCCATATAGAACAGCATCCTGTCTCCAGTGACTCCCAGTAGCAAATGCTTTGGGGGAGAAAATGCAAATATCAGAGTATTGTGGACTGAACTTCTTCCTGACTGTATTTTCCCTGCTCCCTGCAGCTTAGTAATAAACAAACAATAAGAAATAAAATGGGCATTATGGCTCTGGTGCAGAAAAGAGAGCTCTAAATGCCATTTATTGTTGCTGTCTCTGTGGATTCTTTTTGAGGGAGCTTTGGGGAAGTTTGTCCTGTCAAGTGTTGCCTCATCCTTGCAGGTCCCACCACCTGAGGCAGCTGCAGACCCTGTGAGAGGTGGGCTGTGCCCATCCCATTTCACAGCCCTGAAATCGAGGGAGCTCAGGTGAAAATGCTGGGCTGCAGACTGAGGTGGTGATGATGATGATGAAGGAATTCCTTCCACAGGGTCCCATCAGCCATTCCTGCTGAATCCGCTCACACACAGCACACAAAACACTTTTATCCCTTTAAACAAAATCCAGTAGTGAAAAAAATCTCTTCCTAGAAACCAAACTTTAGGGCACTGGAAGGGAAAGTTGCAGGCAGTTTGTCATAACCTCAGTTCTAGGCTGGCACAAATAAAAATGAGAAATTCTACAGAAGCTGTGGAGAGCCCTTTTCTCCCCAGCCACAGCCATAAATCTCCTGTCTGCCAGAGCAACCACCACGAGGAAGGAAGATGGTAAAATGGGCACTAATAGTCATCAGCCATGGTGAAAAACAAGGTGGCCCAAAGACAACAAACACTGAGGAACAAGGACTTTTACAAGAAACTCAAATACTTTTGTATGGGCTTCAAACTTTTTTTGGTGTGGTTTGACATCCGCAGTTCCCTTCCGGATAATTGATGCTGGGGGAAAAGTCTGGTTTGCAGTAGGCAGGAAAAATTAAGGCTTCATGTTGTTTGTGGGCTAAACCAAAATACCAAGACTTGTATGTAAAACACAAATGAGAAGAAAGGAGAAACAATGTTGTAAAAAATCCCTCAAAGGAGTTTAAAGGGAGCTGACAGATAACGACATCTCCACAAAGCAGAGCCTTTTTCCCACTGAATTCCTGAGACTCTGGAGGAGAAACTGAGCAAAATGTTTGTTTCTTATTCCTCAGGAAACTTTCAATTCAGGACCACTTCTATCAGGAAAAAGAGGAGCTCTAGGAATTTGAAGATAATGATATACTGCCCTCGAAAGTTTGATTTTTCACATCAGAGAAAAGCAAGACATTTCCTTAATTTCATGACAACTGGCTCTCCCCAGGGTTAGAAACAAAATACTGCAGTTTTATTGATGGGCAAGTGACTGCCAGAGAACAAATCTTTTGTCCAAGAACCAGAAAGTGAGTATCAATAAGAATTTTTAAATCAGTTTTAAGGTTCCACAGGGGCAGAGCTGTGTCATAGTGCCATGTAATGGCTGTGAGGACAACACACAGGAACATGAGCAAGTCTGTAGTTCAGGTTTTGTCTCTTGGTGAGCATGAGCTAGAATAACTGAAGGTGCTCTCAGCCCCAAAGAGTCAGGGGTTATGCTCTAATACCATCTGACTGAGCTTAATCCAACAGTGACCAGTTCCTGATTCATAAATCTTTGTGCAACTCTTCAGGTCAAGTTATTCCACTCCAAACCCAGCCCCTCTGCACCATCTTTGAGTCTGGCCAAGACACTGAGCACAGAAACAGAAAGAAATAAAAAAAAACAACCTCAGACACCCCTGTCCTCACACCTGCTCAACACTCCCAAGATAAATTAACCCAGGCCTTGTTGCCAATGTTAACAAATGTTATTTGAAGAAAAACAGTATGTGAGTCCTGAATCTAGAAGTTTGGAGGGCACCAGGCTCTGTTTCTGCAAGTTTTGCAGAGCAGACAAATAGTTCTGATGATAGTTGAGAGTTTAGTCTGCAGTAAATGTGCCACAGACCATAGAGCACAAGCACCCCAAGAGTTAAAGGCTGTGTTACCTGACTGATCAAAAGCCAAATGGTGAAGCTTTTCAAAATCCACACACTTCTCCAGGTCATCTTCATAATCCCTGGGCCTTAGAGACATCCAGAATAAGGTGAGCCACCCCAAATTTGTCACCCACACAAGAGTTTCCAAGCTACTTCTGCCTCCTGATAAAAGCTCATCAACTCTTTAAATATTTTCCATATTGGTACCTGTGGACTAATAATGATCCTGCCCTCACCTGTGAGGATTTGACCCCCTCAGTGGTGAAACTCAAACCCTGCTGGGTGTAAGAGCTGAGCAGAGCTGGAGCTGCCCAGCCAAGAACACACGGCTGTGAGTGGCTGCTGATCTTCTCTCAAGGTCCATCTCGAGCTCTGGGAGAATTGGTGGCTTTTGTTCCACGGCCACAACTGGAGCCATTCCTTGTGACTGGAAACAGGGAGCCAAAAATCTGCCTGAGAACGGCCCTGTCTTACAGAGCTCACAATCTGATCTAAAATCAGGCTAAAATCCCGTGCTGATGGTCTGTGCCAAGAGGGTTCTGATCCAGTGGGGAGTGTGGGAACTGCACCAGGCACCCCCAGGAACAGAGCAGGCAGCTCTGAGCACAGCTGATCCCCCAAGTCATTCCTTAGCTGTTCTCCTTGGGACACCCTGAGCTGGATTTAAATCCAGGATTGAGGATTTAAGGCCTTGCAGGCAGAAAGGTGCACACCTGGACAGCCCTGGAGGCACTGCCTGCCCACCCAATGTCCATTTCCAATCCACTTCTGCAGTCATGTTGAAGGTTCACCTAAAAAATAAAACATCTCAGCTGGGCAATCTTTAACCAATTCATCACAAAGAAAAAACAGCATCTTTTACAGAGGAAACGTGGACAGTTCCCTTCTGCACAGATTTATTGGAAAGGTTTTCATAAACACAGATGTTGGGAACGGATGGCTACTGTGTAATCATGTGTAGAAAAAGCCAAAGAACAAAATATCCCTTAATGAAGACCCACATACCATTCAATATTCCAAAACAAGGGAAGAAAAAAAAAAAAATGGGTGGTGCTACAAACAGACAAATTGCAATAATCCAGATGCCAATATTTATTTTTTTTAAAAATTATTTATTCTCCCGCTCTATTTGTAAGCAAAAGGGCCCAAAAAGTCCTTGCTCTGAACAACCCACAAGGCAGCTCAAGAGACCTACATGGCATTGGAGTCAGTTTTTAGAGAATTAAGCCCAGCTTAAAACAACAGCACTGAGATGGGAGATAACTCTCGGTATTTCTGATATCCTGATTTAATGCTTGCAAGGACTGCATAAACGTTTTAATTGACATTTTAATGTCACAATTTATTTGAAGAGCTTTTACTGGATTTTATAGAATCACAGAATGGCCTGGGTTGGGAGGGTTAAAGATCATCTCATTCTACCCATGGGCAGGGGCACCTTCCACCATCCCAGGCTGCTCCAGGCCCTGTCCAACCTTGCCTTGGACACTTCCACAGCTGCTCTGGGCAATTTAAGATTTTAGTCTGTTCTGTTACAGTTTTTAGAGGTATAAAATAGATTTAAAAATCTTCATGAAAATATTTGGGGCAATGAACCCATTGCCCTCTGCAATTCCCAGTAGCAGCACTGATTCTGCTCTGTAGAAAGTCCAAATTTCTGGCTTTTGGCAGTTATTAGTGCAAAAATGTGTATTTTCATTTTTCCAGAATATCTCCAGAGCATTTTTTAAGGGAATTTCACTCTCCCTTCCCCCTCCTTCATTTGTGACTTCCATTCATTAATCACAGCAAAATAATATCCAAGGAGAGAAAGTGTTTTTTGCCAGTGTTATGCCAGTGAACTTTGCAGAAGAACCCCAAACTCGGGCAACTTGAGAATATATTTGTAATATCCAACAAAATAATAAATTCTACACATGACACAGGAAATAATAATCAGATGATCTCAGCCCCAGAAGTATTTCACTGCTGTGGAAATGCCAGGTTGGAGAGTTCATGTGGAAAAGGAAAAGCCTTGTAACTTCTCCAAACATCAGTCATCACTTCCAGATACCTCTAAATACAGCCATTCATTTCACACTGCAGGATATTGTATTGAAAAGCAAGGCAGGGCCAACACAGCACCTTCTACCACTAAATATGCACTGCACAAACCTTAGCTAAGTGTGTTTTTCCTATTTGGAATAGGGCTCTTTCATTTCCAAAAAAAAAAAAAAAAAAAAAAAAAAAAAAAAGAGCTTCGTGCTTCTTGCAGAGCAAAATATTTATAGCCACATGAAAAAAAAAAAAAGAAAAAAAAAATTTACAAAAGAGCTTGAAAAGGCAAATGCAGAGGTATTCCAAGATAGCTCTGTGTCAAATATAGAGTGACTCATCCACCTCTTTCAATGAAAATGTTCATCCCAGATAGATCAAAGGCCCTGAGCACACCAAGCCCTTTTTGCTAAACCTGGCAGGAGAGTAAAAAGGTTTTCAATCAGCAGCCACTTGGTGGGAGGTCTGGGAACAAATGAAAGCCAGAAGACGCTGGCATTTGAGAGAGAGACCATCCCCTACAAAGCACAATAGGGACAATGTATATAATGTAAGCACAGTTTGGGAGGAATAGAGCAAAGCCCGGCTGGATGTTTTTGTGCAGCTCTACCAGATGGAGCTGATGGGAGCAGTTCTGCCTTATTTTTGTACAGAATTTTAGAGATCCTTCTCGGTGCCCATCACCCACGTACTTGCAGAGCCACGGCTTTGAAGGCTGGGCTCTTTATTGAGGATTTATTTGGGGTTTGGATGGATCCTGCCCAGCCCTGTGGATGCTGAAGGAGCCTCTGCAAAGTGGGATATTCCTGTGAGCTCCCATTTCACCGCTTGGGCTTCCACCTCTTCCGCCACCCCCGCAAAGGTTGGGCTGCGGGGAAGGGAAACCACAAAACACAGGAAAGCAAAATGTCAAAGTCGAATTGAAAATAACCCTGACCTGCTGCTTGCAGTGGGAGAACACAAGGCTAAAGATTATCTCGCACAGTGGAGTTTTGTGTTGAGCTGCGGCTGCAGCCTCTCCCTCCGGCCTGGGATGGTCCCGGTTCCCTCCCAGCCCCGGGATGGTCCTGGTTCCCCCAGTCTTGGGGATTCAGCGGTTCCCTGGTTCCCCTGAGATGCTCCTGGTTCTCCCCATCCCGGAGATTGAGCGGTTCCTCTGGGATGCTCCTGGCTCTCCCCATCCCTGGGGTTCCCTGGTTCTCCCGGGATGCTCCTGGCTCTCCCCATCCCGGAGATTGAGCGGTTCCTCCGGGATGCTCCTGGCTCTCCCCATCCCTGGGGTTCCCTGGTTCTCCCGGGATGATCCCCAATGCCCCTATCCCGGGTGTTCCCTGTTCCCCGGGCCTGTTCCCGGGGCCGCAGCGCCGATCCCACGCTGCCATCGTGCGGTCGTTCCCGGCTCCTCGCACCTCTCGCTCATCCGAGCCGCAGTTACGGAAAGGTTTGGGTTGGAAGGGACATCAGAGATCATCTCTCTCCATCCCAGGGTGCTCCAAACCCCGCACAACTTGGCCTGGACACTGCCAGGGATCCAGGGGCAGCCACAGATCCTCTGAGCACCTTGTGCCAGGACCTCCCCACCCTCCCAGGGAATAATTTCCTCCAATATCTCATCTATCCCTGTCCTCTGGCAGTTTAAAGCCACGATCTCCTCTGTCAAGCACTGCTGGGGCTTGGGCAGAGCCGATTTCCTCGGGGACCGTGAGCTCTCACAGTCTCCCAAGGCAGGGCACAAGTGGCCCCTCCTGCCAGGGTTAAATAAGAAGGAACATTTCTGGGTGTGTTCCATGCCCGAAGGTTCAGCACTTCCGTGCAGTAAAACCATCATCCCAACACTCCTCTCACTGAGTGCTTTTACCTCACTGTCTGTGGGAAATGGAGAGAACAGCATCCATCCAGTAAATGCTCCTTAATTCCTTCCCAATTTCCTTTGTCCTCCCGCCTTGCTGGCTGTTGTTTACCACTCCCAGAGACAGCAGTTAATATTTAAAGGAGACCTATTTCCATCCTGCAGCGTGGCTCATCCATGGCCAACAAACAGCCAGAGGGGCCAGGGATACACAGACTGCCCAAATCACCCCTGAGGAAGGCAGCACTGCCAGACCACAAGGCACAAAATCCAGCTCACTCCACACTGGGAGATTCCAAACACAAGGGGAGGGATGGCACAGGCTGGTGTTAACACCACACTGAGCAGGGCATGGGTTACTCCTGCTGCCAAAACTTTCCATACACAGGAATCATCTGGGCCACGATGCTCCTGCAGAAACACAGTTTCTAAAAAGTCATTCCAGTGAGAAAAAAAAAACTAAGTTGTGAATTTCTTGAGTTTTTTCTGCTATATTTTTGTAGCTCTTTTTAAATATTAACTGTGCAGAATTGACGATTCTTACAGAAGGGAAAATCCTGACACTAATATGCTTCTCAGTCATAAAGAATTCATGCATTTTACCCTCTTTTGAAACTCATTAACCAAGCTGCTGGAAGCAATTTTTCCATGACCCAAAGTAACAAACAGTTTGCAAATTTCTCGGGGTAACAGTTGCCTACAAAGCACTTAAAATTTATAAACTTCTCATCCAGTTTGTGCCATTTATCATGGCTGGAGTAAATGGAAGCAGTGGAATCGACTATGCATCATGAGTAATATAATGCAATATTAAAGGACACCCAGTGGAGCACTTTGGAGGCTGAAGGATCTAAATCATCCACTCGGTGCTGGGAAACCATAAGGAAAAATGTGCAGCACCATTTGTTGGTGGCTGGAGCTGTCAGTGCTCTGTGAGCACAGGGATGCAGGACTGACAGCAGGGATTTACTGTGGGTGTGAATGAGGAGAGAAAGGAAAGGATTCCTAAGGAGTGATCACAAGCATTTCCACATTTCCACACTACACAGAAAGTTGCAGGGAGATGAGGAGATGAGATCAAGGAAAGGAAAAGCCCAACTCTTCTCACCTTCCTCCTCCATTCCTTCACTGCTTCTTATCCATATCCCAGGAGAATATATAGATTTATTTTAGCATAATAATCAGCCACACTTACACTTTGCAATTATTTTCTTTCATCCTCTGTTTTTTCGTATATTTTGGTTTTTAGTCTGTCACTCATTTTCTTTGCCTCTTTTGGATTTTTCCTTCAGTCCTACTGAAGATGCACAGAATCCTGATATTAGAAATAAGTCACCCTTCCCATTCCTCTGTTCCTCCTCCAATAATCTGCAAATTCCATCAGCTGAAGGATGTGGGACAGGGATAGATTGGGGCAGACAGGGAGGCACAGACACAAATCCTGCCTGGTACAGGCCTGTGCTGGTACTGGGGAAGAGTTTTAGCAGAAGGATCAGGACAAACCCTAATCATGTTACAGAAATTGTGAGATGAAAATGAAAGTTTCAGTTCCTGGAGTGTTTATCTCCAGGAATTTGTGTGTTATTTGTCCATTTTTGTCTCTTAAGATGGACACGTAGACATTACTATCCCCAGCCAAATGATGAGAGGATTTATGAAAGATGAAGCAATATGAACTTCATCTCAAAATGCTATTTAATTCATGTTTGTGTCTTTAATGTCAAAATAGACATTATTTTTCTGGTATGATGGTCAAACAGTTATATTGCTCTTCTGGGATAATTACTTGCATTATTAGCAAAGGAGCAGCTTCTGAAATCATAAAAGTGATTTTCAGAGTGCTCTGTTTTCAGAGTTTTTAATGAGAAGCTTCTCTCCATCACAATTACAGAACAAAAGTTTGGAAGAAAAGAGATACAAATATTCCAATGACCCCAAACCACCCAGGAAACAATGACTTTTGAAAGCCTACTTATTATCTGCTTTAAGCTCATGGTCTCTAACAAAATCTCCTGACTTTAGAAAACATTTTGGCTTTTGAAAGCTACCACTTGGATCTATAAAGCTGCTTTTCACAGCCACTTCCTTCAAATCTTTGCAGAAAACATCTGGGGCTGACACAGGGAGCAAACAAGGCAGCAGGAGTCACATCAGCTCGAGTGCTTTGTGCTTCCCTGGCTTGATGTTTCTATGGCAAAAATGTCTTTATTTGTAAAAGCAGCAATGTTTTATCAGTTACCCAATAACAGGGATGCAAATCTGCCCCAGGAAGACTTGGAGACCCCTGGAGCTGTGGCTGGAATGATTCTTTACACCCAGGAGTCCATGGAATCTTGGCCTCCAGTGGCAGCTGGGCCTGGCTGGGCTGGGGGGCTCCAGTGGGAACTTCCCAGGCAGGATGGATGTGCCAAGAGGACATCACCCCTTCCAGGACATTTTCAGGTCTCTCACCTCTCCAGAGTGATGCTACCAAGAGTAAACTTTAGCTGGGGACTTGTGGCATCTTCACCAACATCCCCAGTTTAGTCTGGGAGGAAAGATTTCCCATCCCCAGCTCTAGCTGACATCCTCATTTCCACCTCCAGATTCAACAAAGCTCCTCTGCATTGTCCTCCCATAAAACCCCACCCTGTCCTACACAGGGAGCTCATGGAATAGTAAATGAGGCTCTGAGCTTCCTGAAGATCCTTTGGGAAAGCATTAAAAGGGAGGCCACATTCATATTCTAATATTCCAGCTATATTCAGTGCAATATCAAAGTCTCATCCCCATGGCTCTGATTTCCAAAATGCCAAGTCCCTGCAGGACACACACACACACACTTCAGAAACAAAACACCATAAAAAGATCAAAGATGCCTCTGGGAATACATTCTCTGCACTCTTCAAAGCCAAATGTCCCCTCACTTGCCCCCTTGTAAACTGATTAATTTCAGTGGGAAGAGTGCTCACAAAATCAGCAGATCCATGCAGTGAGGAGAAGTGTTTGTACATGTTAACTCCACAAAACCCCTCTGTATTTTCCTCTGCTCGACACAAACAACAGGATTTACACTTAATTCTCATTTCCAAGCTGCACTTGGTGTTTCATCTGCGAGCAGGGCAGCTTTTTACTTGAGTGGTTTTGCACATGGATGGGATGCAGCCCCTTTTGCCTGAGCACAGGAATAAATGAGAGCACCATCTGGCCAGGCCCTGCCTGCGGTGCAATTCCAAAATGTGAGGAATGCTCACCCAGAAGACTCCGTTCACATCCTCCCTCCCGTTGACTAAAGCTGCTCTGGCCCTTCTGGGCTGCTTTAGAGAAGAATTTGGTGGGAAGAGGAGGCCTCTGAAATCCAAACCATCTTCAAATGTGCCTGTGTGTGTGGTCCGAGCAGGCAGCTTATGCAATGAGAAATGGGAAGCCACTAAAATGATTCTGCTTCTAAATATTTTGACCTTTATTGACATTTATAAGTAGCAGGCAGCTTAATTACCAATTAAAGGAAGTTATTAGCTACAAAAGGAGCCTGTTCTCTTTTTTTTTTTTTTTTTTTTTTTCCTCCCCTCATGGCTCCTTTCCCAAAGCAGGGCTGTTAGATGAGATGTCTGTGGCAGGACAAGGCAGAGGAGCCCAGGAGACCTTGGCTACTTTATGGCAAATGTGTACAGAAATTCTTATAGAAATAAAAAACCTTCCTGAAGGGGATATCCAGAGACAGCCCATGCAGAAGAACAGACTCTCCAAACCTTGTTTTACAGGACTGTCCCATGTTCCTACATGGAATTGCTGGATGGACATTATTTCTGGCTGATTTTCTTTCAAGAACAGCCATAAAAAGTTCTTCCCAAACTGGTTTTGTGGGGTTTTTCTTCTCCTCTTTTATTTTATTTTCTTCACAATGTGCATTTAGGGGTTGGCCTGAGGAGCTGAGAATATTCAGGACTTGGCTGCTAATCCTGACACACACTGTTAAAACAACTGGAAGTTCTGCCCCAGAGGTGGATGAATTCCTAGAGCAAACAAAGCAGCTCTTTTAAAATCCTAACTCTTCATATTGGATTGCAAGGGCTGGGAGCTCTACACATATTTATTGTCTCACCAGAGCATTGGGATTGTTTGCTGAAGGATGGCACTCATGAGAACATCTTAATTAAAAATATATATATATATATATATATATATTGGAATGATCAATGCTCTCCCATAATTTTAGAGTATCTTTCAATAAAAATTAGGTACAATGCATCCCAAAAGTGCAGGGTGAGCAGAGCTCTGATACTGACAGATGCAGATATGATTTTTTAAACTTAATTAGTGCTAATATGAATTTTAAAATAGCCTTGTGAAAGAATTCCCCTACACTTACATTATTTTCAGTTCTGTAACATGCATTAATGTTGTTTTAAGAGTCTTTATGTATGAAGGAAGACACAATGTAGAGAAGACATGGAAACCCAAAGATACTTAAAACATTATTTCCTCCCTGGGTGAGTAACCCCAAGGTATGAATTCCTCAAGAGCTGGGAAGGTGGATGAGTGATCCAAACCTCATTCTGGAGTATGATATGGAAGATATGAAAGTTCCAGGCACAGTGATTTAGCTTTTCTTCAATTCTTCTCCTGCTTTTATTCAAAGAAATCCCACAACCTCAACTTCTGATTTTCTCACAAACTTCTGGACTCCCAAGCAAGACTTTTAGTGCTGTTTTCTTCTTTCCCTGAATTTTTACCCCACATCTTCATAGCTTTTTCTGCTCTGTATTCTTTACACCTTCCAGTCATCAAATGCCTGAGAAGAAATTCTGTTCAGATATATTTGCCTGCAGTTTAATAACAAGGAAAGCTCGTGCAAATATCAGCTGCAAAGGTTTGGGAAAGCAAATCAAATCCAAGCTTGCAACAGTGAGCAGGTATCAGTAATAATGAAAAATTTGCCTGGATTTTGACAGCCTTGAACAATTCAGTAAATCTGAGCACTCCACGTGCACAGCTTGATAAAAATAATAATTATTATTATTATCAGGCAGCTGTACTGCCCTTGAGAACTGGGCAGTGGGTTCTGGGAGGAAGGAAATTGCTGCCACATGCAGTAAATAAAAAGAAGTTTTAAAAAAAGAAAGAAATACACACAGAGTTGTGCTGCAGAATCATTCCATTGAGCCTGGCTAGAAACACAGGCAGCTACAAACCAATCATTCATCTCCAACATAAACACAGATTGGGCTCAACTTGCGGCAACATAGGTTGAGATTTTTAGTAGATGACATAAATAAATGTATTTTTTATATTTCCTGACCACATTAAGCTTGAAATCAAGAGTTCTAAAATGTGAGCCATACATACTGTAAGGCTTCTAATAGCCAATAAATTCAGGCAGTCACACTGAAGCAATGTTTTCTCCTTAAAGGTACATTTTGCTGCAGTGTATACAAATACAAGGGGACTTGGGTTTTTTTAATGGATTTGTAATTATGTGTAGCTGAACATGATCATTCAATAAAGGTTAAAGTTCTCTTAGGAGGATGGCAAGATGGAAACCACTTCAGAAGGCACAACCTCGGATCCCAAATATTATTTCTACATGGAAAGACGTTAGTGGAGATGGGGGAAAGTTGAGGAAAATTACTTTCTCCAGAAAAAAAGATCAGTTGAGGAAAGGTAAAATATTCTGGCTCAAGAACATCAGTGTATTCTTCTGTTCCTGCCCCACTTCTGCTACACTAAGAAAACACAAAACCAATTCTTATCCTTCCCATGAGTAAAGTGGGGATCAGAGAGCTGGAATTCCTTCAGGTGGTGTTAAAGGAATGAATGATCCTAGAAAATCACCACTAATACACAAAATACTCCCTAATAAAGGTAATTTTTCATTTGCAGCCCTTACAGCCCTTCGAAGTGGAGCTCAGCATTACCCCCACCATATCCCACACTGGGAAATGGAAAACAACAGAGCAGGAATTTTTCAGCCTCTCAGGAAGGGCCAGCAGCAATGTCAGGAGTGATTTCAGGTGGCAGAAAAGGTGTGTGAGATGCACCAAGGCTGGTGCCCAGCAGTCAGAGAGCTCCCAGGGCTGAGTTTCAGCTCTGCCTGAAGGACACAGTCACTGCCCAGGCTTGGAAAGCAAATCCTCCAGCACAGGATGAGCCCATTTGGGTTTTGGACCCCAAAATTTGAGTGAGTGTCTCACAGAGACGTGTTCCCAGTGGGGGAGCCATAAAGAGTCAGTGTGTGCTGGCTGCAGAGCCCCTCAGTGCCTGGATGTGCTGGAAAAGCCGGGTGGAAATGTCTGAGTGCTGATGTCACTGAGCTCAGTCTCAGCTTTCCTTGGCTCACTGAGCTTTGTCTCCTGCCTGGAGCTTTCTGAGCAGAGAGGAGGGAAGGTGGCAGCTGAGAGCTTCACTTCACAACCAGGCAAATCATCCTTTAAAGGGAGAATTTATCATTCCTAGTCCAACTTAAAAACCAGCAGTTGAGACTGAGTAAATGGAAGGGATGAGGAGAATAAATTTGAAATCATCAACTGCTTTTTCAAGGGGAATTGAGTTGCATTTGGGACAAAATTAATAAGAACTTCCCCACCCACCTGAGGTTGAAAAGTCAAGTGTTGAAGGGCTGGAAACACCACAGTCAAGGCTGCCATGTGCAGTCCTAATTCACATCTCCTGTGTGATACAATTAAAAGCTATTTTTCCCCATGGCCTCACCCCATTTGGTGGGCAGGATGAACAGAGCTATTCAGTATTTCTGGTTGGGGTTTTTTGGTTGTTTGTTTTTTTTTTTTTTACCTTTTTGAGTCAATGTGTGGCCTTGGCTTTATTTATAGCATGCCATTTAAACTCTTCACTGAAAACAGGATTATTCACATCCTTGTGGGTTTTAATATAACACTTATCACAGAAATATTTGCTTCAAAAACATAACAAATGTCTCATGACAAAACCCCTGCCAGTGAGGTAGGATGGTAGCACAATCCCTTGAGCCCAAATGCTTAATCAGAATCAGAGGTCCCACAAGCTTGTTTTGCTTAGGATGAGATCATTTGAATGTAATAGAGTGTATAATATATTCTGGGGTTTTAGCAAACCAATGGTAACAAAAACCCCATTTCTTTGGGACAGAGCTCCAAAACTTGCAGTGCCCTGAGTTCTGCCTTTGGGAAAGCATCTGTTTCCTCTCAGCAGTGGCCACAGCATTTGCAAACCTTGTTCTCTGTGGTTTAAAGCAGCTCCTTCTAAGACCACGGGGCAAACAAGCCAAGTTAACGTAGCAAAATAAGGCTGGAATGAAATTATTCCTGGCTCACTTGATTCTGGAGGATTCACACTGAAATTTGCAATTTAAAAGGCAAAGGAATTACTCCTACCTGTGTTTGCAGGCCTCTGTACATGCATGTGGTTATACAATACACCTAAACCCAAAAAAGTTGTCATATCTGATTGTAAAACCCCTGAAACATATTTGAATGTGTAGCACACAACACTGCTAATCTTCTTTTTCAGCAGTTAATCAACCATCAGCAAAGGTTTAACAGACTTGAGCTCAGGCACTACACAATCATTCCTCCCACAGACAATTCACATTTGCCCTTTTAATTTGGATCTGGGTTACAAATCAAGTAATTTCTCTTTTGAGACATTGTAGAAAAAAAAAAAAGTTGCTTCAGGTTCTTCCACAAGTATGAAACCATTTGATAAATAGAATTTTCAAGTTGATACAAGCCTGCAGTCCCACCTGCACATCCTGTCAGGGAAATCAATCCACAATTCCCTGTCATGCTGCTTGTTTTACAGCACAGGCTCAGAGAAAAAATGCTTGTTATAACCATTTTTAAAACATTTACTCACTGTTCTGACAGCCCTTAGGATCTCTTCTCCTTTTTCTGGTCTGTGTGGCTTATCTCCCACTGTTCCTCACTGATGTTGTCTTCTGAAAGAAAAATGCACAGTGCCAACAGTTTATATCCACCAGAGTGGAAAACTTGGCATGTCTAGAGCATTGTTATTATTGTTATTATTATTGTTATTATTATTATTATTATTATTACAAATATGTTTTGGAATTTGTATTTTTGGCATAATGGGAAGATTCATTGTAAAGAATGCAGCTTAGCTTTTGAAAAACGTGTTAAATCACGTTAAATCAAACTAAATCAGTTTGGATCATATCAAATTGAAGTATTTCAGGGATGACTGGGACTAAGATTCTTTCTGGACTTGAGGTAGGCAAAAGAAAATTCACAAATATAATCTCAAGGACCACTTGGCAGTATCTTAAATATTGCTATTAAAAATACTGTTGTTATTATTATTATTATTATTATTATACAGTTTAGACTGTATTTAACCCTTCCATGGCAAAGTGACAGAATTGTCTCAGAACTCACTAAGCCAGGTGTTAATTTGCTACACTTTTAACTGATTTATCTTCACCTCAGTCCCCAAAACAATAAGGAGGCTGTGATGGAACAAAACTCTGGGGCAGATATTTCATTTTAAGAACACATTAAATCTCCAGTGGCATCACTTGGTTTTGGACTTGAGCTGAAGTTGCTGAGGAGCATCAGTGAGGCCTTGTCTCTGAATTTATCCTTGAAAAAGCAAAAGTTAAAGATTTCTTTTTAAATTTCTTTTTTCTTTTCACTGGTCTTGTTTGTTTGATTTGATAAATAAGCTACAAGAAGGTCAGGCCGTGGCACCAAGCAACTGTCACTTGAAGAGCTGTGAAAGAATTTAGATTAACCCAGTTCATGTTCAGTTTCTCCATGAAATTTTAAATTTTCTTTAGGAAATAAGGAGCCTGGCAGTTCAGAAAGGAGTTTCCTCAGGCTGTGCTTATGTGAGCAAAGCCCTCCTGTCCCTGGGAGCTCCTGGGGCTGCACAGAACCTTCTGCTGCCTTTGCTGCCCTTCCCCACCTGCCCTGGCCAGGCAGGCAGAGACACCCCTGAGTGTTCAGGCAGAAATCCGAGTTTGCAGCTCCCTGGTGCCCTGTGCAGAACCTTTCACTGGTGTTTTTCAAAGGGCTGAGAAGGCAGGGCAGGGCAGGGCAGGCTGGCAGTGCCCAGGCTCTCAGTGCTGGAGCTCAGCTCTGTGCTCTGCAAGGCTCCAAACTCTCCTCTCCAGCCTAAACCTCCAGCCATGAGCAGAAGCAAAATTAATCTGAATGTCTTTAGCTATTAAAGTGTTTTATCTGTCCACTCCCTGTCAATTTGTGCCTGTCTGGTGCATGAGAAAAAGCCCTTCTGGGGCAAAACCACAGATAAAATGTGCTTTAAAACTGAATTTAAAGCCCTGGATGTGAATGTTTCATAATCTAAGCTGAATATCCATGGAAAGAACAATTGTATGATTTTGGTAATGACCTAATTCAACTAATTCAATAATGAACTAATTCAACCCCTTCCAAAACAATTCATGAACTCTTCTTACTCATTATCAACACACAGTGCTTGGGGACCTGCACTAATTACCACTATTCTTTGGTGCTGGATGTATTTATGTCATGGTTGCAGGGTAAAGATGGACATGGAAAGAAAATATAACTGTTTCCTTTTTGTTCCTACTCACAAACAGTGATGGGAAAACCTCCAAAAGCTTTCTTGCTGTTTTGTGGTTGTCAGGACACTTCATTTTCTCTCATTCCCAAGCTTCAGAAGCTTCCTCTTTGTGATTGCAAACAGATGATGGCAGAGGCAGCAATTAGACTAATCCAAGTGAATTCCAATCACTGGTAGCCTGCAGCAGCTTGCAGTGCTCCCATCAAGTGGAGGCCCACCCTTAGCACGAAGCTGTCAGCAGGAAAAGAGAAATTAAAATTGATTTTTTTTCTGAAGGAAATTTCTGTGACCTTCCTCATTGCACCCAGGAGTATCTATAACATCTGTCATTTATTATATGTCATGGTTGGGGTTTTTGAACCAACCACTGAGCTTGGGCATTCCAAACCCAACGTGCACCTTTGGCTGTGTCAGTGCAAAGTCCTGGGAGTTTTGACCATCTGGGAGTTCCACAAGAGGAGGAAGTGTCTGCACCTCTTTGCACACACCAAGAAAGATTAAAAATACACAATTTAGGAGCTCGTTTCAAAATGACACCTTTAAAATTGGATGTTTTAGGACAACCAGAATAGATTTCTGCAGATTTATCCTGTCCTGGCCAATCTTTCTTTGCAAAACAGAGGTGGCAGGTTCTCAAACAGTTTAATTTATTTTTTAATAATGACCCAAATAAAACCAGTGGTTAGTGATAGCAGCTATGGGCATAAAATATGAGAGCAGTGTCTTTCATAACAGTGCAGGAGCTGCTAAGGAAATTTAGTGTAAGTTTCAGAGTCACTCAGCTCCATCTTTTCTCAGGAATCCCAGTTCAAACACAAGATTTCCCAGACTCTGGAGGTTTTCTTGCAATGGAGACTGTCTCCAGAAGCTGCCCACAGATCTCCCAGGACACCAGACTGATGCTCTCCACAGCAAAGCAAAGCATCCTCATTTCTCTTCCTTCCAATATTCCTCCATAATTCCAACGTTTTTCTCAGAAAAGCAAAACCAGGCCATAAACCCAGTTGAGCTTTAGACAAAAAAAAAAAAAAAAGTTTCCAAAAGCAGCAAATATAATGCAAGGAGAGTCATTTTGTAACAGAGAAAAACACAAGCACAGTTATACAAGTGTTCTTGTTCCAAGAACAATTGTAAGTGGGTTTTGTTTTGATTTGGAAAAAAACTCCAATATCTCAGTGTAGCTGCAGCAGACCACACACTGGAAAAATGACGTGGTTTTCTGGTGGCTGTATAATAAGAAAGGATTTTTCTCTCTGAGACAGAAAAGGCCTATTCAAGGTTGGGAAGGGAGTGTAGCTTGGAAGAATGAAGAATCAGGAAGCTGAGGAGATAGGTCAGAGTTGTGTGAGGATGATGTGGGCTCGTTGTCTGAACAGCTGCCAGGGAATTAGGAAAGACAGCTTCTCCTTTTTCATCAAAACATCAGGGCTGAAAGCAAAAAAATCCAATAAATAACAGAAGGGCTAAAAGCAAAAAAATCCAATAAATAGCAGGTTTAGGGTGTTTGCTCCTAGGGGTGGCTCCAGCCCTGGTGTCCAGCTGGAGATAAGAGGTTTTGCAACACAAAGTGGCACAGGTAGAAAATCAAGTGGGAGGATAAGCACAATGAGCTCTGGGCCAAAGATTTTGTGATGTGCTCACACAGGATCCTGCAGTGAGAGAAGCCATAAATCTTTCCAGCATTTGTGGATGGAGATCCACTCCAGGCTGGAGACAAGTGACCAGCAGATAAAGCATTTCCAGAGTCAGTCTCTGACTTCACACTCCTGGAGTGAGCCCATTGCAGAAGCTGCTTTCCAGGTTATTTTACTGCATTTTACTTCATTGGGCAATTTTGGATGGACTCCAATGAGTAGATTTTTTTTAAAACATTCTTTTTACCAATAAAACACAATAAAAGATTTTATAGCCTTGATGTGTTTCTGGCATGGTTTAAAAACTGCTGCTAATAAAACTTTTCCAAGAGGAAAAAATGACCAAGCTTGTCACAATATAAATATGATTTTTACATTTTTTTTGTTGCTTTAATTTGGAGTTTTATGCAGGAAACTGGGAAACAACATCACAGGAAAAGATCATGTTAAGAGAAAAAAAAAAAACCTATCCAAGCACAACTTAGAGTAGAACAGTGTCATGTTCCTGGCAGCTCATGTTAAATGCACTTGGAAAGAATTGTGTTTTCATGCACACCAAGGGCTGGCTCCTCCTGACCACTGAGTCAGTGACAATCCACCGAGTGACTTCAGTGATGCCCTAAAGCAGCAGCCTGGCTGAGGAATCTGGCAGCAGGCAGCCAGACAAGAGCTCTGAGCTCAGTGCTGGCCTGATCCAAGCTCCCCTGTGTGAGATCCGTGCAGCTTCTCCCATGGAGAGAGGGCTCATCTGTCAGTCTGCTCCCCCTGCCAGCTCTCTGAGCAGTCCCAGCCTCTCCTGGCACGCCAAAGCCTTTGTTCTTGGGGTGTTTTTAGGTGCAATTATGATTTAACAAGGAATGAGTAATGCCCACCTTTAATCCTCACAACCCTGGAGCTGTGGTGACTCTGCTTCACCGCCCTACCTGGTTCTGCAGGAGATAAAATGTGCCAAATGCAAAAAAAAAAAAAAAGTGATAAAAACGTGCCTTCAGCACCCAAGTCCCCTGCAGCAGGAGCTGTGAAGGAGCAGAGCCCTTTGTGTGCATCACAGCTGCAGAAGCTGCTGGATTTTCAAGGATCATCCCCTGTGTCCCTGACAATGGTCCCTCCTGAGGAGCAGGAGGGCAGACAAATGTACAGAGAGACCTGCAGGGATGAACAAGGAGCTCCTGGTGATATTCCTGCTCTCATTGCAGGGCACTTTTCACTCCTGAGAGCTCTGTAAGATCTCTGAGACCTCTCTTCTGACAGGCTCTGCAAGAACTGCGATGTTGTTATTTATTTTATGCTGCCAGGCAACATTCTCAGCTGTGAAACTGGCCACGCGAGGGCACCAGCACTGCTAAGAAAAAGAAAAAAGAGAAAAAGAAAAAGAAAAAGAAAAAGAAAAAGAAAGACAAAAAGGTGAGCAGAGATGTCTGAAATCATATTTTTAGGTTACCTCATTTTGTGCCTTTTCAATGGACATTTTCCATGAGAGGGACTGAATGTAATTCCAGAAGTGAAAGAATTGAGGAGTTGTAGCTTGAGCTGAACATCCAGAGTGGGCGAGTTGTTTTATCCACAAAGACATCACCATAAGGAATTCCTTTAGAGAGAAAAGCAAAACCATGAGATTTTTTTCAAGCCTGCATCTTAATTATCTGATTTTAAATGATGCCACGTAAAAACAAAACCTTTGGCCTCACCAAATCTGCCACTGAGTTCTCCCTGCCAAACACCACCCAGGACACAGACATTTGCACCTTGAGAAAATCACAGAATTCAGAATCCAGAATGCTTTGAGTTGGAAGGGACATTAAAGATTACCTGATTCCACCCCCTGCCATGGCAGGGACAACTCCCACTGTCCCAGGCTGCTCCAAGCCCTGACCAGTCTGACCTTAGACACTTCCAGGGATCCAGGGGCAGCCACAGCTTCTCTATTCCAGGGCCTCCCCACCCTCACAGGGAAGATTTTTTTCCATAAATGTCCCCTAAATTTCCCCTTTCAGTCTGAACCCATCCTTGGCCCCATCACTGCAATTCCTGATGAAAATTATCTACAGCCCCCCTGTTGAAGAGGCAGCTCTGTATGAATGTATAGATGAGTTCAAAGCTAATTTTGCTTACAAAGGAAAATCCTCATTGCTAACAGATCCCTGTGGTTAAGCTAAAGCTGGTCCTGCAGCATTGACTGTGGATACAAAAGGATTGTTCTTTTTTGTTTTGGCTGTTAAGTGAACAAAATGCTGTTTGCAACTAGATGTTTCTCCCGAGGTTTTGTGATAGCCTGGATTAATTCCACGCAATTATTCTGGGCAAGTAAATTTACTCTGAATGCCCTGGTGGGTTTGTGGCAGTTCAGAGGAATCTCCCAGATAGGACACGTCTGTTGTGGAGAACACCAGGTAAGGCAGGAATTGGGGGGGAAATTAAAATAATTCCAGCTACAACCAGGGCAGAAGGGAGCACAGACAACAAGGGGGTGAAAAGGGTTTTACAGCACCACCCTTATATCTGAATTTATTAAATCTTTTTGCACTCTTTGAAAAGCTCTTTCTTCTGCTGTGTTTGTAGAGGTGCAGGCCAGAAAACCAGAGAGCAATGAAGAGCTCCAAAACGCACAATTTGAAAAGGGTTTGATTGAATATTCCACAGCAGACTCTGCATAAGATAGTTTTATTCAGCACAGGGCGATGTAAAATCCTAAAGTGTTTTATTGTGCTTGAGCAGTTTGTGAAGTACTGAAATTATTTCTAATTCTACTACTAAGAATAATCAAGCCAAAAGTGAAAAACATATTGTTGGGGGGTTTTGGGGTTTTTTGTTGTTGTTGTTGGGGGTTTTTTGGTTGGTTGGTTGGTTGGTTTTTTGTTTGGGTTTGGTTTTGGGGGGTTTTGGGGGGCTTGGGGTTTTTTGGGGCTTTTTTGTTTTGTTTTGTTTGTTTTGTGTTTTTTTGTTTTGGTTGGTTGGGGGTTTTTTTGTTGTTGTTTTGGGGTTTTTTTTGGTTGGTTTTTTTTTTTTTGGGGGGGGGGGTTTGTTGTTCTTGTTTTGTTTGGGTTTTGGGTGGTTTTGGGGGGTTTTTTGGGTTTTGTTTGTTTTGTTATCCCTAACTCCAAATGAGTTCCGAGCTCTGTAAAAGCACAGAGCCCTGCTGCCCTGGGGCAGAGCCTCAGCTGCAGAACCACGACAGACCCCATGGAACATTTCCTGCTCTCCTGGCTCCTTTTCCCGGGACTGTTGGTCAGTGCTAATGAGAAGATGAAGGGCAAAGCTAAATTTAAATTTACTGGCTAAGCCAGAGAGCTACTGGCCATGCCTGTGTTAAAATCACATCTATTTGCAACCTTTTATATTCAAAATAAAAGAAATTCTGGAGTATTTAGAGCTGATTTAAAATGTTTGTAGTCTGCTACAAGCTTTTTTTAACCCTGTAATCTAAATGCTCCCATTTGGAATGCCGAGGTGGAGATATTTTTAATCCAGGACTAAAGCCTTTAGTGCTGAAGTTGTTACATTTTCCCAAGGCAGCTGTACAGTTCCTGTGTTAATTAGGAGATACAGGATGATGATTAATAAACAGAGGAACAAGACATCTCTGAGGTTGTACATTTATTCCATGTTCTGGAAAGGGGGTCAGTCGTTTGCCTTTTGTTTTTTGCCAGTTTTAGGGGTTCATTTTGGTCAGGAGCCAACCTGCAAAGCAGCTCAGGTAGTCTAATGCAAAACGTGATTATTTTAAATATTTGTTCTGTTTTTCCTCAATGTCCAACCCCATCTTCAGATTCAGCAGCGGATGCTCAGGAATATAAAACATCCTTTGGGGACTGTGCCAATTTGGGGGAAACAGTGCTTTTCTAAAAAGCCCTTCTGAAACTTTATTTAATTCAGCTAAAATGTTTAACTTGATATCACAGTTTAAAATTGATGCTGGGACTGAATAAAAAGGATGACATCAAGACAAAAGCTGCAATTAATTAATACTGCAATAATTGCAAGTATTAGTTTTCCTTTTCAATTTCCACAGGGCTTGTTGTCATGACAGGTGGGAAGATGCTACCAGCGTAATCACTTCTTTCTTGTCATGTTTAGAGGGTTTTACTTACTTATATTTGTGGGACAGTTGGAAATTCAGAACAAAATAGGTACCAACAAAGAGACCTTTAGGATAAGTAACATTATAGGAAATATGTGGCTTCTAATAATTATAATTTTGCACCACAATCTTCCCTCATTTTCCCCACCCTGCCAGAAGTTTAACTGCTCCTTCCACTCAGCCCAAACTTCCAGCTTTCAATTATAGTTCCCATCCAGCAGAAAAAAAAAAAAAAATCAGCTTTTCTCTTTTGACCCCTCCAAGGTCATTTGTGGAGCAGCAACTCCTGACAGAGCTGTTGTGTTTTCCCTGGCAGGGAGCAGCAGGAGATGAGGAGGGACACCCTGAGGTGCTGGGCTGTGCTGGTGGCACTGATGGGACTGAGCGTGGCCGAGGACTTCCCATGGACCAAGAACAATCCAGGCTCCTTCTACTACGGCACTTTCCCAGCTGGTACCTCCCAGTCCAGCTGCTTTGGGGGTTGGAATGTTCTACATCTGCTCCTGTGTTTGCACAAGGAAGGTTTTCCTTGTCCTTCCAGGGAAATGGCAGGGACAGAAGTGAAGGTGGCTGCAGAATGGGGATCAGTGGTATTGCATAATTAGTTAGATGAGAGTTTAAGGGAAATATGGAATTTTATGCTTATTATTTTTTCCTTTGCTTGCTTTTAGTAATGCAAACTTGCCAGTTAGACAGCCTCAAACAAATGTCTGGATGCCTTTAGCCAAAGGATCAGGTTTAGATACCCTGTCTGTCCAATACAACCCCAGAAAAGCCATTTTCCACCTGTCTGGTTGGTGTGCCAGGAGAGGCTCGGCCAATTCCAGAAGAAATCCATGAAGCCATTCAATGTACACTGTGAGAATCATCCACATGGGATCTTTGGTCTCCAACAGATGGAGTGACCCCAAAACTCTGGGATCTACTCCACACAACCCTGCATTCCACAGATCCACTGGAACAGGAAAAATACAGAGGAAAGACTCACAGAGGAGCAGTTCATATCCACATCTCCCTGAGTAAAATGCAGTGTAACAAGTCACACCTAGAAATCTCCTTTTTTATAAATTACCTACAATCAGAAATAAACTAAAATACCCTTTGTTATGCAGCTAATTTAAGAAATAAGTGAAAAAACTGTGCTAGGTTTGTTTCAAGCTGTTCAGTATCATCCAACCCACTCTTCAGTATGGATTTATGAACCTTATCCTTTCTTCAACACATATTTAAACACATTTCATCCAAACAAAATCAAAACTACAAAGATACAGGCACTGGCTGGTTTTCACGCTCAAGTTTTTAAGTAATTTTTAAGTAATATGATATTTTGTGTAACAACAGGAAAATAATCCAGAACACTTCTGTATATTTTTCATACAATCCAGAATATTTCTGTATATTTTACATAATATTGAAGCTTGTAGTTGCTAGAACTTCCATGAAAAGCAGTAGGGAGAAATGATGTGGAAACCTAATTTGCTTTTTGCAGTAAGACCTTTCTGCTGCGCTATCAATGCCCCACCTCATCACTGCAAAATACAGATTTTACAGATTTAATAAATTAAAGGATTCTATTCCTTTTTCAGTGCATCAGAATAGGGCACCTTCAGTTTATTACCCATTTTCAGACCATTTTAGGTACAGATACATTCTGAAATGTAGAAAATCTCAGCCTCTCCAGCAGTGCTTGCTGTCACTTTCAGTTCTTTTCTCCTTTGAGCATTTAGCATCAAGATCACTCAGCAGGAAAATATTTCAATAATTCCCCCGTTTTCACCTTCAGGTTTCTTGTGGGGTGTTGGAAGTTCTGCCTACCAGACCGAAGGGGCCTGGAACAAGGATGGGAAGGGGCTGAGCATCTGGGACGTTTTCACTCACAGCAAAGGGAAAGTGCTCAGGAATGAGACGGGAGATTCCGCCTGTGATGGTTATTACAAAGTCAAGGTATTGTTCACCTTGAGGAATTAATTACACCTCTGCAAATGTTCTGGGGTTATTCCTTGATCCTGCTTTCCCATTTTGAAGTTTTAGTTGCTCTAAAGGCTTATTAAACTTAGGAATCCAAGGGCTGATATTTTTAATCAGTAAAGGAAAATCTTCTTTCCTTATAATCTCATAGAACCAACAATCCCAAATACATCTCAGATTTTCAGGATTTTTGTGTCCAAAAAATATTCTAGATGTTGTAGGAAGACCAAATGCTTAGTGAGCAATACAATAAATACATTCGAGTTTTAAATGAAATTAACTTTACATGTGTGTGTACATGCATGAAGTTTTCCATGTGTTTTTAAGAGGTTTTAAAATTCAGTCTGGACATTCCCCATTTTTTGAAAGGACAACAAATAATCAATGCAGTTCTGTTCACAACATGCTTCCAAGCCTAATACCATCAAAAGCAATTTTCAAATTACTGTGCTGGAGGAAAGACAGATACACAGCAAGAGGAATCCAAATGACTGTGAGAAGCCAGGGTTACATAACTGGAATTACAACTAATTTAATAAATTATATTCCACTGAGGTTTCTCCACATACGTGAAGTCCAAGGGAGAACCAGAGGTCTCAGCAAGAACTTAGAGAAAAGAAAATAATTATGCCTTACTCTTCTAGAAAGGGAAAATGCAGGAGAAGTTTAATTTGAGCTCTCAAACCAGCAGAAGTTTGAAAGAACAGCTTTAAATGTATTTTAGAGAAGCTGGGACTCTGAGCCTTACTGAGCACCAGAAGAGATTGAGGCAGAGACAATGTAGATTTGTATTTAGAAATACTTTTGAAAACTTGCTTGTATTTGTCCAGTTACCTGGTCCTCTTTGCATCAGAGCACTCTTTGCTCTCATCATCAGAATTCTCTTTGCATTGGCACAAATACCACCAATTTCTATTTCATTGAACACTGAAGATGACCAATTTCTTAGCAAAAGAATATATATTCATATGGGATTTAGGGGGTTTTCTCATTCCAGTATAAGACAGTAAAGAAAAGTCCAAGTAATTATGGTTTAAGCCTGAGCTGAAATGCTTGAGGTCAAGATTTACAGGCTTCTATTATTTTCTAATACAAATTCTGACATAAATATAATTGTGTTGCAAAACCTCAGCTCATTTTTCTGTAGTGCAAACATTCAGCCTCCCCAGTTACACAAAACATTCCAGGACTTCTTTGGACTGTGAAAAAAAAAAAAAGAAAGTGATTAAAGAGGAAGGCTTCAAGTAGAATGAGCCATCACCTCAAAGATCAGAAAATAACAGGTGGAATCCTCTTCTGTGCAAATCTTGCACAGATTTTCCACATTCAGAATTATTTAAGACAGATGAGGAACTGAAGTTATTCTGTTTGGCCTCAGGATGTGTTAACTGGTTTTTCTTCTCACAGGATGACATTCAGTTACTGAAGGAGCTGAAGGTGAATCACTACCTCTTGTCTATCTCATGGCCAAGGATTATGCCCACAGGCATCAAAGGTGAGCACAATTTCACCACATTCTTCCCAATATTCTTATTTGTAAGGAATTTTACTCCTGATTAAAACTGCTCAACATTCCTATTAAACAGATTTCTGTTTGTCTGCATTTAACCATTCCAGAACTCCCAACACTGTAATGGAAAATTCCTTGGTTAATTTTTTTTTAGATTTTTGTTCTTCCAGTTATTTGGGAATTAATGCAGGTAATTCCTTGCCTGTGTTTTTCATCAGCTGAGCAACTGAATGAGAAGGGAATACAGTTCTACAATGACACAATTAACAGTCTCCTGGAAAACAACATCACCCCTATTGTGAGCCTCTACCACTGGGACCTGCCACAGGTCAGACAATATTTAAATCAGTGAAACACCTCAAACAAAACCTTCTGACAGAAATAATTTCCTATGGTTAAGAACTAAGAGTGCTTAAATTAGAGAAGCCTGCATGATTTTAAGAACTTGTAAATATTGCCTATTCATTTACATTTTATGTGCATTGAAGTTTTGAAAGAATCTCTTTCTGAGCTAGAAATAGAAACAGAATTAAATAGAAATAAAAGTCTTCTTTAAGCAGCAGCTGACCCTCAAGTACAATCATTGAATCTTGAAATTCTGATTTCCAAAGGTTCTCCAAGAAAAGTATGGTGGCTGGCAGAATATCAGCATGATTAATTATTTTAATGATTATGCAAATCTGTGTTTTGAGAAGTTTGGTGACCGTGTGAAACACTGGATTACGTTCAGCAATCCTTGGGTAAGTCATCAATGCTTTCCTTCCAAACACTCCCATTGCTGGTTCTGTTCCCAAAATTCTGTGGAAGTGACACTAGAGGAGAGTAGGGGGAAAAACGGAGAGGGAGAGGATTTAAACCATTAATAAAGATTTAAACCACTAATCTTTGTGGCCAAAAATCTCAGCGGGCAGATTTTGCACAAGGGCAGAATTTTGCGACATGAAATTCCAGGAAGATTTTGAAAACTCCTCAACTGGAGAGACAACAGGAATTGGAAAGGCAGTTGTTATTTACCCTTCCCTGCTCCTCAGCTCACCCCACTTACCCTCCTCACCAACACTCTGCTCCCAACAAGCCACAGCTGGGTACCAAGCAGGCAGCGGGGCAGGAAATGGGAGCCAAGGAAGGGAAAATGGGATTGGAGAAGGAGGAGAGGACAGGATGCAGAGGATGGAGCACATCCCCTGGCTCTGGAGCTCAGAGAAGGGCTGACTCTCTCCAGGACTGACTGTGTTTGTTTGCAGGCAGTGGCTGAGCAGGGCTATGAAACAGGAGAACACGCGCCAGGACTGAAGCTCGGCGGCTGCGGCGCCTACAAAGCTGCTCATCACATCATTAAAGTAAAAAACCTCCTGAAATTGTGCTTGAAATTATGTGTCAGTTAAGGATTTTTATCATGTTTCACTCTTGGAACAGAAATATAGTTTCACAGCCATGTAATTTCTAAGTAGGACATTGAAACTCTCATCTGGCTTTAAACCTCCAGTGTATAATCCAAGGCACTACCAATGTTTGGTGCTTCATTTAACACAATAATTTGAATTTTCCTTCTATTATAAATGTCCCTTATAGTTTGTTTCAAGCTGGTTGAAAAAGAAAACATCCAGGTTAGTTCAGAAAGAAGCAGAAACACCCAGGCCTGTTAAAATGAACCTGAATGTTGCAAGTGACTTGAGGAAGTCTCTGGTAAAAAATAACTTTCATCAGCCTGAATAAATTAGGGAAAAATATCCAAAGAGTAAAGACAGGGGATAGAACCCTGTCCTGAGGGCTGGGTGGCAGCTCCATGTGGATGTCCTGGAATTCAGGGAAGGAATCTTGCACAGAGATTTGTGATGTCTTACATGAAATGAAAGTTTCTGTAATAAACACAAAAGAAATTCTGTGGTATTTTCAGCCAGACCTCAGGCCAGAAGTGCTCACCAGCTTTTCATGGCGTAAGAGATGAAAATGTGCACATGATTTATCCCATTTTTACATTATTTTCACAGACTCACGCCAAGGTTTGGCACTCCTACAACAGCACCTGGCGCAGGGAGCAGAGAGGTAACCAGGATTCATTCTGTCATTGTGCTGCTCTCTCTGTTAAGGCCTTAAAGAACTGCAGAACTGTCCCTTTGTTTTAAGGGATGGTTGGAATTTCCCTAACGAGTGGCTGGGGGGAACCTGTGGATCCACACAGCCAAACAGACAGAGATGCTGCTGAAAGGTACATCCAGTTCCACCTGGGATGGTTTGCAAACCCCATTTACAGAGGGGACTACCCAGAGGTTATGAAGAATTATGTAGGTAAGTCCCAGTAACTCTGACTTGAATAGATCCACACTCCCAGCACATTGCAAGGGAATAACTCCTTATTAATAATAATACACATAATAATGTGAGCTTTAATCAAGTGAGGGCACAGCTGAGACACAGCAAAGCAACCAAAGGCCCCTAAAGCAGTTTGGGGACACATCAGGACACTTTAAATCACTGTTTCTCCATGTATTGTACCCAACTTAATTCTCCAACCCAAATGGATGAAAGATTATCTCATCTTAAAAAAACCAGTTAAGCTCAGGCGTCCTTGACATTACCACTAAATTCAGGAAAACCATATTTGTTCCTAGGACAGTTCCCAGAGAAGCTGTGGCTGCCCCTGGATCCCTGGAAGTGTCCAAGGCCAGGCTGGATGGGGCTTGGAGCAGCCTGAGATAGCAGAAAGTGTCCCTGTCCATGGCAGTGATGATTTTAAAGGTCCCTTAAAACCCAAATCAACAAGGATTTTATGATTTATTGTTGGTGAGACAAAGAAAACCAATTTCCATGCTCCTCAGAAGTTGTTTCCTGTAATTATTTTGCTAGGCAGGAAGAGTGCCCAGCAGGGCCTGGGGACATCAAGGTTACCAACTTTCTCAGTGCAAGAGAAAACCTACATTAAAGGCACCTCGGATTTCCTGGGGATTGGTCATTTTACCACTCGTTATGTCCTGCAGAAGAACTTTCCCTTCCTCCAAGTGTCCAGTTACCACACTGACCATGACCTGGCTGAACTGGTGGACCCCAACTGGCCAGCTCCAGGCCCTAAGTGGCTCTACTCTGTGCCCTGGGGGTTCAGAAGGTTACTCAACTTCATTAAGGTGAGTAGAGCAGATCTTGAATAATAAATAGATTTAGTTTTAGATTTTCAGCAGTTCCAGCTATTTCTCTTGTGGGAATTTTGTCAAAAAAACCTTTAATTTCAGCTCAGAAAACTACAGAATTAAGTAATTTTAAAGTAAACCCCTGTTAACCTAAATTCCTACTACACGTTTTTCTTACTTAGGTAAGTAAATGTAGAAAATTGCTTTTAATGCACTTTGCTAATTCACATTTTCTGTCAAAATAAAATGATTTAATGTGAAACAATATCAACATTTCTGTTTGCAGACCCAGTATGGGAACCCCCTGATTTATGTGACAGAGAATGGAGTGTCTGAAACAGTGCAGTGCCCCCAGCTGTGTGATGAGTGGAGGATCCAGTACCTGAAGGGATACATCAATGAGATACTCAAAGGTCACTAAAAACAGCCTTAGAGGATTTGACTTTTGGAGGGTTGTCACCTTCTGCCTATTTTTTACTTTGTCATTTCCATCACAGAGAAATAACAATTCACAAGTCAAAATGGACAGCAAACCAGACTTATAAAATTTCACCAAAATGACAACATAAGCAAACATATTAATACTAATAAGTACAATAACCTACCTGAGATTTAATACTACAGTAAATCATTCCACTTTCAGAAAGGAGAAATTGCTATGCCCATAGAGCTCTAGTTTAAACTAAAGACAACAATTTCAAAGAATCTAAATTCAATTAATTTATACATCATCTTCCTGTCCTCCTCCCCATCTCTTCCTGCTATAAACCAAACATTTACAGAACCATATTTTAAGGACAAACCCCACCTTTATCAGTGATTTGTGTTCTATTTCCAGCTCTAAATGATGGTGTAAATGTCAAAGGTTACACTGCCTGGTCACTGCTGGATAAATTTGAATGGAACAAAGGCTTCTCTGAAAGATTTGGGCTTTACCACATTGACTTCAAAGACAAGAACAAACCACGGTACCCAAAGGCATCTGTTGACTACTATAAAAAGATTATCAGTGCAAATGGATTCCCAAATCCAAGAGAGGTGATGTCACCTGCTAATTTTGATCTTTTTTTTTTTCCTTTTTCTTTTTGATTTATGTGCAAATATCACATTGAATTTCAAGAAACAACTTGTATGAGTATGGTACAGAAGGGATCTGTAAATTAGGGATCTGTTTAATACAGAGATGTTCAGATGCTGAAAGTGGGAACAGCCTCGATTGTTGTTTCTAAACATTCCGCAAACTCCAACTGGACTTACTGATGCAGTCAAAAATTCTTTATCAGAAGTTATTTAGCAGTGCAGTCAGATTTTTAGGCAGAAAACTCCACATATGTACTACCCTACTGGAAAATAACCTGGAATGTGGTATATACTGTTAAAATTTTAATTAAACCATTAACTCGGAGAAACACACTGAAATAAAAACCACAAAGAGACTTTCAGAAAATCATGTGTTGGTAGAATAAAGTAGTTTGAAGTTAATTGCAGGGCCAAGGGCAGGGAGGGAGCTGTGGCAGTGAGGAGGATGCTGCAGGCTCACAGAACTGTCACCATTCCCCAGGTGGAGAACTGGCATCGGAAGGCCATGGACACCTGCTCTGCCTCACACCAACACCTGCCTGCAGGTAATGATGCCTCTCCTTTGGTCTGTAAAGCCAGATTCTGTAAAGTTCAGATATTAAATTGCTCTCTGAGAACTGCTAAAAGCTGTTTTCTCCCCCAAAGCACTACAAGCCTCTAAAGAAAAATGTCTTTATTTACTGTCTCCAACTAAAACCACTGTAGCTAAATGGATCAGCTGTGGATGTTACTGAAATACAGGAACTGGAAGAGCTCTGCTTAAAACTGAGGTTGGGGATGGCAACATTCTCCTTAAAATAAAACTGCTGAATGCTTTTTCAAACACAAACCAAACCCAGACAAATGAAGACAACCACACAGACAGAAAAAACTCTAAATGTTTGACTTTTATGTAAAGTGGAACTATAAAAATAAATAAAAGGGCTAAGGAGTGGTTTAAGATTAAGCTTGGGCTCTGATGCTCTTGGTAACAAAGAAACCACAACACAACTGATCCAGAACACCTAAAAAACCTTCTCGTGTAATTCAGGACCTTTCACAAGTCCTAAAGTAGGAGTTTTTTAAGGAAAGATCAAATATTTCCTATAGATTCTTACAAGAGGATGAGCTAAATTCCACATGGTAGGAAACATCCCAGCAGTCAGCCCAAGTTAACCCTGCCCAGCCTCCACTTCCAAGTCATGTTCAGTGGGAATGAACTGGATTGAACTGAACTCTTCCAGGCTTCTCTGTGGAATAAAGTTCCACAAAATAAAACCCATTTAATTTTTTCAAACAGATACAGAACAATCATAAAAAGGCAAAAGCTTCCCAAGGATTTCTCTTTGACAATTTTTCTTTCACCTTGGGGTGAGGGGAATAAAAATCAAAAGACCAGTAAAATATTATTAATGCCCTGCAGCTAATTCAGAGCAAGGACAATTTTTACAGCCCTTTGAGCACTGACATGTCTTCAGAAATTTAATTTAATAAGAAAAAGAGAGGGAAAACTATCATGGATTTGCTCCAGCTTTGACAGACTCAGGAAATTCTGTTTGCTTTGTTTGCTGTTTATGCCAATATCAACACTTTTTATGTTCAAAAAAATCTTGATGTTAACTCTAAGTTAGGTATTACTGTACTCCAGAGGATTCAATCTCTTACATATTCCTCCTCATTTCTCAAATTTTTAGATTCCCTGATTACTCACATGGAAATGGTGACAGAGATTGTTCTTCCTACAGTTTTCACACTCTGCATTCTCATCAGTATTGTCCTCCTCATATTCTACCTTCGAAACCACAGCTAAAATTGATGTTTGCACACATCTTCCTTTGCCAAAAGGACTAAGCTGCAACTGTTTTATTTGAGTGGTTAAAATTTACCACAGATGCCTCTTTTTATGCCCCTTGTAATGAAATATTATTTACCAATCCACCCAGAGCTTTCATAGTTTCTCTATTTGATTCCCAAGACATCTTTTTGTTTTTTTACCAAAACACAAAATACATTCTCTTTCCACTGATTCTAAGTAGTAGGTTTTACAATCTTTATAATTTTGGAAACTGTTACACATTTTGTTCACCAGAAAAATAGTTGAGAGCAAAATTATTCAAATCTGGCCAGCACAAATTTCAAGTGATTAAAAGCTGCTTGCAAATCTTTCAGCCTGTTTATCAACAGCATTTTGATTACCATGTAATTGCTATTTGGAGAAAGACAGACACATGATTTTAAAATATAAAAGGACTTAGATACTCCAAGAGAACTGCTTAAATATGAACTTATGTCTAAAAGTTAGGATAATTTGCTATTTAGGTGTGGAGAAGAGTTGTTTGAAGTGAGTAATCCAAGGTGACAACTTCTGAATCAGATTTAAATCACATCTCTGCAGTTTGGTTTACAGGAACCAGACTTACCTTATATAATTTTATAATATATTACACATAAAAATGTAGATTTTAAGTAATCCAAAACTTCCAAAATTAATTTTCCACCTTAAATTCCCTTCTAGTGCAGGTAGAAACAAGTACTATAAAAACTTCCACAATTCAGCCGGCTGTACTTGAAATACAACTTCCTGTGCTTGAAACCAGAAGTTATAAAAATTTATAATAATCATCATCTATAATTTATAGTTTTTAAAAGCATTGCTATTGGGGGTTTTCCTTATTTTTACTTACCCATTCTTAAGGTTTTAATGCAAAATATTTCTGTCTCAGATTATTTAGTCAGTATGTACAAAATGATGGAATTGTTTAAATTAGACCATCAAAATGTTTCCTCACTGATTAATCACCTTAACACATGCAACTGCCAACATATTTAAATTATTAATGTCCCGCCAATTCTACTGATTTTGTTTTTCAAAAAATTATGCAAAACCTACAAGACAACACTGTTAAAATAACTCACTTCACATTGAAGGAATAAAATAATTGGAAGAGGAGAGAGAAGTATTTCCAAGAATCCTCCAAAATATAAATACAGGGACAAAGAGACCCAAAGTGGCTGAAGATCCCAAGGCCCTGAATGAAGAAATTTCCAAATCCTTCAGGATGATGAATGAGCACTTGATCCCAGGAGAACATGAAAATATTGTTTGGTTTGATGGTTAAGATAATTCACACTTTGAACAGTGTCTGATTGCATTTTTAATGATCAAAAAATAAAATATGAAACCCCAAAGTGCACAACTTTGTTGAATGCCTGTAAATATATGAAAAAACCCACCATATCTACAAAATATTTATACTGTACAGTCCTAATTGCACTGCATTTTTAACAAAGGAGGTGTCTACAGGTGAATTGTGGCTGTGGAGATCCCACTTAGGTGTAATAAAGCAAATAAATCAGTGAAGATGAACTGTTTGAAGCCCAGAGTGTTTCTAAAGGTTCTGTTGGGACAGAAAACACTGAAATTTTTCCCTTTCTGTACCTTTCCAGTCCTGCCTGCTCAGTAACATCAATTTAAGTGAAGTGCACCTGACTGCACTGAGTCATGGTAACAAAATAGAGCCTTTCTTCAGTGCTTCCATTCACTGTGGAGTCCAAAAGGAAACCTGCAAGGACAAAGGGAAAAGTTGGGATCAGCCACTCTTGTTAGAAGGTAGAGATCAGTCCATGGAACTGTTTTCAAAGTGCAGTTTTACTGAAGCACTTCATGACAAAAAAATCAATAATGACAGGAAAGATTTACCAAATCTTCACATCAAACGTCATCCCAAAAAGGCAAATCATTTCTGTACCAGTCTCTCTGCTTAATTATTCCCCATTCTGATGCTTTTTCACTTGTCCTACATTTGCTTGCAGCAAGGCAGATGTTCTTCCCCTTTGCACCTTCTTTGACTTGAGACCAGCATTGACAACAGGGAAATTTCCTTTCAAAACTGTTCTCAGATTCACTGGCAAACATTTTAGAAATAAGGTCCGAGATTTTTTGGGTATCAATCACCTCATATTTGGAACTATTCTGTCATTTTAACTCTAAAAATGTAACTCAGCCAAGCTGAGAAGGCAAAAAGTCACCACTTTCTGAATATCCTTAATTCTGTAAATACCACCTCACTCTATTAGCAGAAGGCAAAATATCATTTTGCTTTTGCTAGAAAGTAAATATAAAGCTCAGACCCACTGAACTCAGGATAAAAACCGAATTTGTTTGAAGTTTGTGCTTTGATTATTTCATTTCAGCACCACCATTCCCCACCTGAATTGTTGGATGTCCCATGTTCAACTGGAGCATTGGTGCTGATTTGCCACGTTGTTTTCACCTCCTTCTGTCCATGCCCACTGCTTATCTCCACCCTCCAGACCTCAGGGTTATCACTGAGAGAATAATCAAAAAACATCAAATCTGAGGCAGCTATTCAGTCACATCTGAGTTTTATGCTGCAAATGTTGAAGTTTCTCTTACTTTTGATAGAATTTCTTCACAAGAGCTGGTCTGATGGGCAGCTGAAACACATGCTTCTCATTCAGAGGGTTTTCTTTGTAATATTTCATGCAAATCCTACAAGAGATATCAGGTTACTTTCTTTAAAGAAATGCTTGTATGACAGAGAACAAACCTTGTGCAAAATTGACTGTACTCTCACATTTTATTATTTCTTTTAGTTTTTAGTTTTAGTCCCAAAGCAAAATTTGGCAGGAAGATCCAACTGATCCTTCTGCAGTCTCACTCTCACCAACATTGAGGTGTTTCATTAAAACTCTATTTGTGATTGTGATTTAAAGAGCAAAAGCAGAAATGCAATAGTTACTGTGTCAAAGGGAAGAGGTTCTCATGTCTGAACTGCAATAAGCCTGTACAGCTGACCATTATTTCCAGCACATGGTGAAGCTTTTGAACTCGGTGCACTTGTTCCTGGAGATCCACTGATGTGGAAATGAAATAATCCTGGAAGAGGAAAGAGATTCTGCTCTTACCTGAGCACTCCATTGCTACAGACACACAACACACCCTCAGTAAATTAAATCATCTTCCTGCTTTTTTTGGAGGAGCCAAGATTTTCAGTGTGGCCCAGAACAAAGTCCCATCAAAGTGTGAAACAAAGGTTCACTGCCTTGACAGTGACCCAGGTCTGATATCAGGGAATTATCTGGGAATAAGGAAACAAAAGAATGACATTCCTGCAGTGTGTGGTCCCAGCCTCATCTGATCTGCAGTTCAGTTTCTCAGTTTTTATGATTTGCATCCCACCATCAGCTAAGCATGCTCTGCTTTATAAAATAAAAATAAAGCATCTCACCAAGTAGTTTACTGTTGCAAGTTCCTGGCCTGTAAAAGGAACAGCAGGAAAAAATAATTAAAATTTAATACATGGTATCAGATGAAATATAAGCAACATTCAGGTGATCAAACAGCAAATTCTACTAAAGCACAAAGACAACAGGAGTGTGATGTTATTTATTGACATGATCATTCACTCCAAACAAGAAAACCTCCCTGAAGTGGTAAGGTCAAGGCAGAATTTTTTTATTTATCACCAAGGTTGTGCAATGAAGAAACTCACCATGTACTTGGAGTACCCTCCTCAGGATGTACAAATTTACAAGAGTAGTAAAAATAAAAAAGCAAATAAACAAAGAATGAAAACAGGATGACAGATGCCAGAAAGAAATGAAGGGGTAACAACAACAGTAAAACACAAAGCTATGCTTCTTTTGAAACAAGTTTTTAAATTTTTGAAATTTAAAAGCTGAGAAGTTCCCACTATTAAGGAAGCTGGAAACTGCACTTCAGCAGATAGGAAAGAAGAGAGATGGAGGTTATCCAAAAAGTTCATTATTTCCTGAATGAAACACTTTTTCTCCTGAATTCCTCATGCTGTTACCAAGTGCCAGACTCACCTATGAAAAAACTGACATAATCCTTCTTCATCTTCTCCAGTCCAATCTCCAGGAGCATCTGAATGGGAGTGATGTCACTGAGGGAAACATCCTCCATCCTCCCATGGTAGGACTGTTGGATCAATTGACTTAAGAAGCTGCTACTCCCTTGATGGATCTAAAAATAAACCAGTTTTTTGTGCATCAAACATCCTCAATATTGTTTTGAAGTTCAACACACAATTTAAAAACAACACAAATGAGGGGCAGTGAAAGGACAAGAACTGTATTTTACTTGAAACTATCCCAAATTTTACCATCTCTTGTGAAATTACAAATACATACCCATGGCTGTATCTCACCACGTTGCAGGGATTTTATGACCAGTGTGAAACAGTCTATTAACTCCTGATAGGAGCTGACACCTGGAAAGAAAAACACAATATTTTAATTATCAATCCAGCCTCTTTCTCTGGCTGTTAAGTCAATAATAACAGGCCAACAAACCCTTGCAGGAACAAAACTCCTCAATTAAAGAATGAGAACTGAAATTACAGATTGAACAGCTTTTTGGCAGTTTTGTCAAATTATGACTTTAAAAAAGGTTACTCTAAAAAAAAAAAAACAGTGATCAACAGAGATCACTAAACTCTATATACACTGAAAATTGTCCTTCAGAGCTAGAGACAAAGGAATTATAAAGTTTTTAGTTTTAGAGCAGATGGGTTTTAGCTTTAGAGCAACTATCAATGGTTTAGTACTTTTTGCAGTCAAATCAAATGCAATTATCTCCTGCTGGATGCTGGTCTGCCATTGGAAGGTTGTAAGAAAATACATCATCCTACATCCTTAAAATGTCTTTTAGGAAGAGCTGATACCAATTTTCTGAAGAGCTGATGAGTCCTTAAATCTCACAAATGGGCAGGAATTTCCCTACAAAAGGAATGCTGTCTAGCAGATAGAGAAGAAAATGAAAGGAAAACAGATGTGGCACAACACACTTACTTTTCATTTTGCACCATAATTGCTCAGTGAAGTCCAGGTCTCCTCGCTCACCAAACATTGATTTTATGCAACTGTCCACAGCAGCTGTGTCACATTTGATTTTCTGCAAGAATTTAATGGTCTTCAATGAAAAATGGTGCCTCAGAGCCAAAAACCTTCCACATCTGAATTTCTCCAGAGATCAAAACTGGCTGCAGCACTGATTCCCTACCTTTTCCAGGGAAACTACCACATTAATTTGGAAGTATATTTTTATTCAAAGTGAGCCTGATTCAGAATTATCACAATGGATAAATTGCCAGCCTTGGAAACACAAGGCAGTGTCAGAGAGACTTTAGATCTCAGCCAGGGATTGTCTGTGCACCCAGCAGTGCCCTGGGAGGCCAAAATCCAGACACACAAATTCTCAGAACAGAGACTTTCCCTGTAATCCTGATACAGAATAGTTCTGTTGACACAGAAATCAATATATTCTTAGATTATCAACAAAATGCTGCTCCACATTCCTTTACATCACTATTTACACATATAAACAATACACAAGATTTAGTTAAAGTCTGAAATAACTGCAGTTAAAAGGGAAGCAAAATGACAAAGCAGCTGTTAGGAAATTGCACACACCTCTGTTTCGTTCTTGTTTCCAAATATACAATCTCCATCCAGCTTCTTCTTTAAATCTAGGAAAAAAAAATAAGATCCACCTCTATGAAAAGTGTCATCAAACCCACCATTAATCCCCAGGCACATCATAACTAACAAATACACTGAATAATAGAATTGATTGATTTTAAAATGGTTTTATTGGGTAAGGATATAATCTGAAAAGACTTTTTAAAAATGTTTTTTATTATTATTACTTTTATTCATTATATTAGGACAAAGAAAAATGACAAATATGTGTTGGCCTATTTAACTACACTGTGCAGTGGATCCAGCACAGAAATGAATATTTCCAGTTCTAAAGCATTAAAAGTTGTATGTGGAATTCCCTTCTATTCCTGAGAAGTGCCACAGCCCTCCCTCCCCATGAACAAGCAGCAATTACCAGTCAGAAATTCCTGGACCAGTTTAAGAGCTGATTCAGACTCTGATGGCTCAGGCCACTCTGTCACACCCATCTTCAGACCTTCAGCCAAAGCCTAAAGGCAGCAGAAAATCATAACAGAAATCAGTTCTTCCTGGGAGTCCTGCATGTGTCATCTCTCATAGATAATTTCACCAAGAATCTCTGCACAACTAACCAGGAGTTGCAAATTTTCAGAATTCCCTGGATGGTTTGTATTCAAGATTTCTGAAACTGAACTCAAAGTTGGAGCTAAAATGAACACTTGGAATTTATCTTTGAAACATCTGATGAAGTTTTCAACAAAGCAATGATTAGCAGATCAAATATGAAAGTGGAATTTCTCCCCTGCACTCACCAGGAGGAACTGCAGCTCTCGGTACAGATGGAACACGGGACTTCTGGGGTCCCCCGACTCCAGGGCAATGTTCTGAAAGTTCCACAAGTTTATCTCAGTTTCAAACTTTAGAAATCAATTGTCCTAAAATTTTTATCAGCGAGAAGCGTGTCAGCACAACTTGTAATTCAGCTGATGAACAGGTTTTGCTTTTGTCTTTTATCTGTTATACTACTCATTATGTGAATTGTGCCAAGAGCTTGGGTTGATTTGTTTTTTCCCATCCTGACTCACCAGGGTGGCAGCAGAGATCAGTGGGGGAGTCTCCAGGATCTTTTCCACCCCATTCCATGTGATATCCACACTGATGCTGCTCCCAGCAGACTCTGCAATGGTGTCCTCCATTGCGGCAGCTGCAATCAGCTCATACCGAGCAAATCCTTTTGTTGTCATCTGAAATGAAAAGATTTCAAAAATGAAAATAACAAATCTGCCACGGGCAAAGTAATTTTAAAAGCATTTCACAAACATGCAAAGAAGGGTTAATACCAGATAAATGCATTATAAACATGACCTGAAATCACAGTGTTATACTATAGACTCATACTAAGGTGAGTTTCCATGGAGGATCTAAAAAACTTCCCCAAAGCAGCATCATAAATCCCAAAATAGAGTTTTTAAACTTCAATTAAAGCCATGACAGAGTGTAAAAACCTACAACAGATGGATGATGTCTTATTTTATGTTCCATTTTGAGCTCTTCCAGTTTTGCAAAACGGGTTTTATCAGCTGTAGGACCTAGGAAAGGAAAAAATTGAGGATCAAAACCTGCCATTTGACACAATTCAAATTTGGTACTTCAAATTCATTCCCAAATACTCCATTTGGTGCAGCAGGACTTGTGCTGTCCTTCAGAAAGCAGGAATTCTCCTGGAATTCCTCCTATAAGAGCTGATATGAACATACACAAATGTTTAGAATGAATCAGAGGTTGTGTAAGATGCTGAATGGCAGCACTTTAAATCTCCTGTTGCTGCACCTGATTTGAGGCAGACCTGCACAGCTACAGGTGCATCAAGTAGATTAAAAAGCCATTTCCCCCACATAGCATTGGTTAAAAACATCTAAAACATCTTTTCTCTTATTTTAATCCTTTTTTTTTCATTAAAACCAGGAATACAGATCATTTCCAAGCCAGCATCACACAAAGAACAAAGACAGCACTGTGACATCATCATCCCCACATTTTTCAGCCTTCCTGATTTAATTTTCTGTGCACCATGATCACCTTACCATCACAAGAAACCATGTAAATATTGAGCCCAGTGACTTTGCTCCCAGCCCTGAGGGGCTCAGCTCCAATCCAGCAGATGTGCTGAGGGTCAGAGCCATCACACCTGGCCCAGAGGGGAGGAAGCACCACCGGGTCACTTGTCTCCAGGTTTGGGTTCTGCACCATCGTGTACAAGGAAATCAACTGCCTAAAAACAGGAGCAAGGGAGAAAGGAAGGTGTTAGATTCTAAAATTGTATTGAATATTATATTTTAAGCTGATTTAAAAAATACATTGCTTAGGTAAACCACATTTTGGTACAATGCGCTGGTAATTTTAATAACAACAAAAATGAGAATCAGATTTTTAGGGCTTTTTTTAACAGGAACTTAAAAAAAAAACAAAAACATTGAAGTCTTAGTGAGCTTTTTTTGTTAATCTACACCCACTGAATGCCATTAACCCAACAGCCCAAGAGCTTTTCCAACACCTGGATTTTAACTACTTTTTTAAACACTTTTAGCCATTAAAAGTAAGGAGGAAAACAGGATGGAAAACAGGATGGAAAACAGCTACAGCTCCTCATAAATTAATGAGTAATTTTATTTAGGGGATTGAAAATACAGGTTCTGAATATCAGAAAAAGACAAAAGTACGAAAGAAAACTCCCACAGAATGGGAGGGAAAGTTTTCACACTTACTTTGCTCTTCCAACAGAAAGAGCCAGGGCTCTAGGACTTTCCTTTGGCAAAACCTCAGAGGCATAAACAGCATCATCTGTTCTTGATTCCTCCATGGAATTGCTTTCTTCATTGTGAGTCTTTAAGAGAAACATGCATGTAAGTCAAAAACTTCAAAGTGTGTGAAAAAAAAATCTGCTGGGAATTCAAAAGTCTGGATTACATTGAGCATCCACCATGGGCACTTACAGCTTTCTGCAAAATATACACTGCACTGCTTCCATTCCAAAAGCTTTCAACAGGACTTTTGCAACTGCCACCAACCAATGAGATCTCTACGTCATCCTGTGGAAAAAAAAAATCAAAACTTTTTAATGCACTGTGTAGAGACACTGCATTTCAGCTTTTTTTAAAATATATATACCAGAAATTGCACAATTAAATAATTGCACAGATTGTTTTCCAATTGTTTTGAATCGATTTGTGACCCATTTGCAGCTTTCCTGCAGTACCTGAAGGGAGCCTCCAGGAATAGATGGAGAGAGACCCTTTAAGAGGATGGAGTGACAGGACAAGAGTAGGTTTATACTGGAAATTAGGAAGAAATCTTTCATATGAGGGTGGGGAGGCCCTGGCACAGGTTTCCCAGAGAAGCTGTGGCTGCCCCTGGATCCCTGGAATGTCCAAGGCCAGGCTGGAGCAACCTTGGATAGTGGGAGGTGTCCCTGCCCTGAGCAGGAGTGCAATGAGATGATCTTCAAGCTCCTTTCCAACCCAAACCAGGGTATGATTGTACCTCATAGAGATGGGGCTGTTCGGGGATACTGTCCTTTCCAGCTTCACGTATCCTGAAACAAAACAAAACGTTGAGATGCACGATCTTTCCCCCTCAGCTTTCCTTATTAAACAGCAACATTATCCACATACATTAAACGCTTCGAGGCTACAACCGGAGCCTCAGCACCACAAGCTGAGTCAGATCTCCCTCAGCAGAGCAGCGGAGACCCCCGATCCTCACTGGAGCAAGAACCCGGACAGCCCCGGGAACAGCCCCGATCCCCACCGGAGCAGGAGCCCGAACAGCCCCGGGAATAACCCCGATCCTCACCGCAGCAGGAGCTCGCTCAGCCCGCGGGCCGCCCGGCGCCGCCGCTCCGCCGCCATCGCCCCGCCACAGTCGAACCTCCCGCCCGCCGGCGCTTCGCGCTGTCCGTGAGGGGACCGTGACGCTGTGAGGGGCGGCACGCTGGATCCCTCCGCCGGGACATAGTCCCCCGCTTTGGCGGGGATCTGAGCGGGACAGAGGCGCCCGGAGGGCTCGAGATGAACGCGATGGGGCCGAAGAGATTTTGCTGGGAACTAGGACCGGGGCTGCAGCTCTGTCCGGAGCTTGCACTGGGATCTGAGGCTGACCGACGGGCGCGGCAGAAGCTGCGGTCAGATCGCGGACGGACATCGACGTAGCGACGTGCGGTGACGAGTCCTTCCTTTTCCGGTCGGGGCGCGGCGCGGGCGGGCGGCCGCAGCAGCAGCTCCGCCGCCATGGTGAGCGCAGCGCCGGGCCCGGCCCGGGGCACCGAGCGGCCGGGGGACTGCGGGGCGGGCAGCAGGGCCGGCCCGGGGGAGCTGTATCCAGCAGGCAGGGTTGATCCACGGGCGGTTCGGGGCCCGCGCTGGCGGCGTGGGGAGCGCGGCCGCCATTTTGGGCCCGTCAGCGGCCGCGTGGAGCCCGAGCGGGGCCGGGCCGGGCCGGGCTGGGCTGGGGAGGCCGCGGGGGGAGCTCGGCGTGGTCTGCCCAAAATCCTCATTTCCATGGGTATGGAATAGAGTGAGAGAGGTCCCCATCGCCATCTGGCAGCGCTTTGTAGTTTTTTCATGTATGTATCTAGAGTAAAACAGGCCTCGTGGGAGCGTTTGCGCCTGTCTAGGGTGGGAAGAACGGCTTATGTATATCGCGGGTTTTTAACGTATTTTTGTTGCAAAACAGGCTTTAAGAGGTTTTGGTCTAGAATCAGGTTACAATTAAACAACTTTTCTTGCCGGTACAGCTCAGATTGTGCTCTGATGCCTTCACCCTGATCAAGTTTGTATTTTGTGTTTTCTCTGGGTTAATACCGGGGGCCAGAGCCTTTCTCCTGACCAGTGTGACATGCAGAGATGGCCCTGCCATTGCTGTTTGCTGCTTAGTTTGGACTTCTAGACTATTTTAGTACCTGTAAAATGAACTGCAGCTGGGAAAGAGATGAAGATGCTTTGCCTGTACTGTTACCACGAGATTAATTAACAACCAATTCAAAATAATGTTAAAACATTGTTTTTAAAGGGTGCTGTTCATCCTCCGGCTATTTTTGGGCATCCTTTCAGGCATCTGGTGCTGAGAGCAGCTTAATTTCTCACTGCACAAATTTTAAAGCACCAGAGACTGTTCAGAGGGTCCAGACTTCCCTCTGACTCTGTTTGACGAGCTGCAATCATTACAGTAGAGAAGTTGGTAACAGCATCTCCTAATTTAAATTTCAAGAGTTTGATTAATGCAGGTGGGTTTTTTTAATAGTAGATGGGAAGCAGTTTTGAAAGAGTTTGTTATAGAGCCTGGTGGCTGAGCTGTAGAAATGCCCTGGAAATTCAGGTGTAGTTTTGTGGAGGGTCCAGACTTCCCTCTGATGCTGTTTGATGAGCTGAAGTCATTGCAATGGAGAAATTGGTAACAGCATCTCCTAATTTAAATTACAAGTGTTTGATTAACACTTGGGTGGGTTTTTTTAATAGTAGATGGGAAGTAGTTTAGAAGGGGTTTGTTACAGAGCCTGGAGGCTGAGCTGTAGAAATGCCCTGGAAATCGAGGTGCAGTTTTGTGGACTGGAGCACACCTGGAGTGGGGCATTGCTGTGATGACGTAATTTGCGTCTTATCCAGTGCCCAGCGACAGTTGCCTGCTGTCCCCGTGCTGGCACTGCCAGCTGACGACTGCTTCGTTCTGAGCAATGCCCAGGGGAGCTCCAACTCCAGGGATTTAGGTTTTTTTTGTGCTGAAAGTGATCCCCTCATGCTCGTTCTGAGCAATATTAGAGGAGCTCAAACACCAGGGGTTCAGTTTTCCTTGTGCTGAAAAGGGTCTGTGCTTCCCCCAGGCTCAAGGAGCTCAAACACCAAGAATTCAGGGTTTTTTGTGCTGAAAGGGTCTGTGCTTCCCCCAAGCTTGTTCTGAGCAATACTAGAGGAGCCCAAACACTAGGAATTCCTTTTCCTTGTGCTGGAGGGGTCTGTGCTTCCCCCAGGCTCTTTCTGAGCAATACTAGAGGAACCCAAACAGCAAGAATTCCCTCTCCTTGCACTGATGGGGTCTATGCTTCTCTCAAACTCATTCTGAACAATATTAGAGGAGCTCAAACAGCAGGAATTCTCTCTCCTTGCACTGAAGGGGTCTGTGCTTCCCCCAGGCTTGTTCTGAGCAATACTAGAGGAGCTCAAACACCAGGAATTCAGTTTTTTCGTGCTGAAAGGGTCTGTGCTTCCCCTAGGCTTATTCTGAGCAACACTAGAGGAGCTCAAACACCAGGAATTCAGGATTTTTGTGCTGATGGGCTCTGTGCTCCCCCCAGGCTTGCGCTCGGCCGCTGATCTCCGTGTACTCCGAGAAGGGCGAGGCGTCGGGCAAGAACGTGACGCTGCCCGCCGTGTTCAAGGCGCCCATCCGGCCCGACGTGGTCAACTTCGTGCACACCAACCTGCGCAAGAACAACCGGCAGCCCTACGCCGTCAGCGAGCTCGCAGGTACGGGGGGCTCACCTGGAAATACAGCTGGGGCTGGGGTGAATAAAGAGCTCATCGATGGGGTTGTGTCACTAGACAGACAGGAAAAAAACACACGCAGCTGTGAGGTTGAGAGATGAGAAAGAAGGAAGTTTATTTTGGGATCTTGACTTATGTAGCGTTTGGAATTTGATCGGGGATTGGGGGACAAGGTTAACACCTCTCAACCCCACTGGTCAAACCAAAAGTCCATTAATTTGTCCTTCCCCCTGGAAAGGAATGTATTATTTACCAAACACCACTCTTTGTTTATGTTACAAGTGTGAGAACTCCAGTACAAAAATGTAAAAACATCAGAAGGCTGAAAAATCAGGGTGACACTGCTCATTGCTGGGGTTCTGTGTACAAGGCAATGCCAGTTGTTAACAGGCTGGTTTTAAACACAGCATTCTTATTTGTGGGCCTGGGAGCTGCTTAGTAGCTGCTAATATTGTCCCCCCAAAAAAAGTTTTCTCAAAACAATCTTGCTAAATAACTATTCTTTCTCAAAGCAATTTTTGTCCCACTAGTGTTTTCTGTTTTTTCTGGTTTAATCAATAGCATTAGAAAGGTGTTGTTCCTATTCACTGATCATGTTATGTCTGTGTCAAAACACCTTATAAAACATAGTAAGAATTAAACAAAAAAAAATTTTCTGTACTTTGGCCTTCTGAATTATTTGGAGTCTTTAGTGTCCAACAGTGACATTATTATTCTGAGGAGCATCAGGGTGGTGTTTTGGGGTTCTCTGGTGTTGCTGGAGGCATCACAGACCAAGGTCCTCAGGTGGAATCATGGTTCTTTGTAATCTTATTTCTAAATTTCATGTAAACGTGCCTTTTTAACCTTGTTTCTAAGTTTCACAGAAGCCTTTTAACTTGGTAAATATAGCAGGGCCAAGTCAGACTTCCAGATTGAGGATCAAGCTTAAAATAAGTGTCTAAGGTCAGAATCAAGTACATGAATAGACTAGGATGAAGTTTTCCTGATCAAGATTTGTTAGGCTGAAATGATGAAATTCCACTTCATTGGTCCGTGTTTCTGAAACACATGATTGTGTGGAAGTTCTGATTGGTGCCCTGAGGTCAGCATGCCTCTGACTCTGGGATGGCAGTGTCCTGGCAGTGATGTCAGTCCCTGAATGACCCTTTCTCTCTCTTTTAGGTCACCAGACCAGTGCTGAATCATGGGGTACTGGGAGAGCCGTCGCTCGAATCCCTCGAGTCCGAGGTGGTGGCACTCACCGCTCTGGCCAGGGTGCCTTTGGCAATGTATCCTTCCATGGCTCTGCTGGCTTTGGGGACACAGAACTCAGCCAGCAGAACAGTTTTTAATTATCTAAACATGAGATGGAATAGTTTTCTGGAGGTAATGGCTGCAGCTCAGACTTGATCTGATGCGATTCCCACTCTGGAACTGCGTGACTCTGTCTTGCCATGATGTCGTAATTTGCGCCTTACCCTGTGCCCAGGGACAGTTGCCTGCTGTCTGAGTCCTGGCACAGGTGGTTGACGACCCATTAATGCTGAGCAAGCAATAAAAGAGTCACTTTTGGGTAAGAAAGCTCAAAAAAGTTCTCCTTAACTGCAGCTCCCAGATGTGTCGCGGCGGCCGCATGTTCGCCCCGACCAAGACCTGGCGGCGCTGGCACCGCAGAGTGAACATCATGCAGAAGCGTTATGCCATCTGCTCTGCTCTGGCTGCCTCTGCCCTCCCAGCTCTGGTCATGTCTAAAGGTGAGGATTCTGCCCCTGGAGTTGTTTGCCTCAGAGCCAGTGTTGGGTTAAATGGAGTCTTGCAGTGTTGTTTGATTTCTGTTCATGGAGGCAAAGATTTACTCAACACACAAGATCCTGTGTGAGACAGACCTCTAAGACACCACTGGAACTCCATTTCTCTGGTTACTGTGCCTGACTTCATTTCATTAATTTCTATCATGAATTCAATTTATCATGTATCATTTATGAATATAGAAAGCAATAACCTTGAGGAATGGGTCCAGCCAAGGTCAGTGAGCAAGACTGAGTGTCTTCTGAAATCCTCTCTAGGTCACCGCATTGAGGAGATTCCAGAACTCCCTCTGGTTGTGGAGGATAAGGTTGAGGGCTACAAGAAAACCAAGGAAGCTGTTCTCCTCCTGAAGAAGCTTAAAGCTTGGAATGACATCAAAAAGGTGAGCTGGGAAGGTGTGACCTGAAGGGCAAAACAACAGGCGATTCAACTCTGCAGTGATTAAGAGCAGGAATTCCAAATAATTCTGTATTTTGACTTTTGAGAATGATGAACTTCTTCACTGGTCCGTGTTGCAGATTCGCAGTGATGATGGTGAAGTTCTGACTGCAGCAGAGTTTTGGGCCTGGCTGCTGGGCTCTGGGCTGCTGGGACATTTGGGCTCTGGGCTGGTGGGACATTTGGGCTCTGGGCTGGTGGGATATTTGGGACATTCAGTCTCTGCCTTTGCCAGGTTTACGCCTCCCAGCGCATGAGGGCCGGGAAGGGCAAGATGAGGAATCGCCGCCGCATCCAGCGCAGGGGCCCCTGCATCATCTACAACGAGGACAACGGCATCATCAGAGCTTTCCGCAACATCCCAGGTAACCACCCTGGGATACACTCAACTCTTCTCCTGGAAACTGCCTGGGATGATGAGATTCCACTTCATTGGTCCGTGTTTCTGAAACACCATGATTGTGTGGAAGTTCTGACTCGCTGCAGTAGTTGATATGTTCTTTGTAAGGGTGATGTTTAGGGTGTTTGTGACAAATGTTGCAGCTGTTCCCAACCCTGAACTGTGTTTGGGGCACAAATGAGGCTGCTGAGTTTGCCACTGGAAAAAGGCTGGTGATTATTATTATTATTATTAATTTTAAAATTCAATAGATTTTCATACAGAGGTGTGTGTAGCTCTGTAGTATCAAAGCCAAAAACAACCCTCAGTCTCTTTCTGCATCCTGTCTATTGCATAGCCTCCCATTCCTGGATTTGAATTACAAACTCAAAGGGATTGCTTTGCCTGCTTTTCCTGCAGGGATCACTCTGCTGAACGTGAACAAGCTGAACCTGCTGCGCTTGGCTCCCGGGGGCCACGTGGGGCGTTTCTGCATCTGGACAGAGAGCGCCTTCCGCAAGCTGGACGATCTCTACGGCACCTGGCGCAAGGCTGCCACGCTCAAGAGCGACTACAAGTGAGTGCAGCCAGGGTGGGACACCAGCCCCCCGTGTTCCCAGGGAAAGGGATACTGGGACCTGCTCCTAAATGCCTGGTTATGGTGTATTAGCTGTGGTTTTGTCACCCACTCACGCTCTCATCGTTGGTTTCACAGCCTGCCAATGCACAAGATGACCAATACGGATATTGGAAGAATCATGAGAAGCCAGGAAATCCAGAAGGCCCTGCGTGCTCCAAAGTAAGTGATTTTATTTAATGAACAAAGGCTTTGCAGGGAGGTTTCAGGCTGGGCATTTGTTAATTTCTGGGTAAACACAAGGAATTGCAGCCGTCCATATTTCAGGGATAATTTAGCAGAAGTGGCATTGAAAGCTCTGGTGACACAACATGGCTGTGCTTTACAGGAAGAAGATTCAGCGCAGGGTCCTGAAGAAGAACCCACTGAAGAACCTGAGAATCATGATCAAGTTGAACCCGTACGCCAAAACCATGCGGCGCAACACCATCCTCCGGCACGCCCAGAACGTGAGTGGGGCTGCCACGGGCGGGGCTGGGGCTCCTTCACATGTTGCCCTGATCTGATCCATCGTCTCTCTGTCTGTTACAGCACAAACTGAAGGAAGAGAAGAAAGCCAAGGCCCAGGCCAAGCTGGCAGCCAAGACTCCGGCTGCACCCAAGGCAGAACCTGCTGCCAAGAAAGCCAAGACAGCCAAGGCAGCCAAGCCCGCTGCAAAGGGCAAGGCAGAGGCGTAACCGGGGCCGTGCTGCCCCGGGCTCCCCGTGGCTGCTGTGCCCGGGGCGTGTCCCTAATAAACACTGTTGGAACAGAGAAAGCCTAGTCCGGGTGTGCATGTCTGAGTGGGCATTCAAACAGAAACTTCTGGGAAGAGAGGGAGGTGCACTGAGCCCGCAGGAGCCAGGACCGTGCGCATGTGGTGGCCAGGAGCGACTGCGGGTTTTGTGGCCAGAACGGGCCGTGGGTGCTGTGACCGGTGGTGGCCAGGAGCTACCGTAGGTGCCGTGGCCACTCGGTGCGGTGGCCAGAGGCTGCCGCGGGTGCTGTGACCACGTGGTGTGGTGGCCAGGAGCTGCTGCGGGTGTTCTGACTGTGGGTGCGGTGGCCAGGAGCCGCCTCAGGTGCTGTGTCCAGCGGTGGCCGTGTCCGGCGGTGACCAGAAGCCGCCGTAGGTGCGGTGTCCGGCGGTGGCCGCACGGTGGAGTGGCCCGGAGCAGCCGCGGGTGTTGTGACCGTGGGTTCGGTGACCAGAAGCCGCCGTAGGTGCCGTAGGTGCAGTGTCCGGCGGTGGCCGCACGGTGGCGCCCGCCCCTCTCCGCCGCGCCTTGGTGACGTCCCGCGGGCGGCCCGTGACGCGCCGGGGCGGGCGGGGCGGGGCGGGGCCTCCCCCGGCGGGGACGATGCTGAGCCGGCTGCAGGAGCTGCGCCGGGAGGAGGAGACGCTGCTGCGGGTCAAGGCGGCGCTGCACGATCAGCTCCGCCGGCTGCGGGTGCGCGGGGACGGCCCGGGGCTGGGGGCGGCCGCGGGGACGGGAGCGGCGGGAGCGGCAGCGGCGGGGCCGGGCCTGGCCCTGTGCCCTGGCCCTCAGCCCTGGCCGCGCTCCGCCACAGGCCCGGCCCGCTCGGAAAGGGGAAAGGGGGAATCCTGCGGGGATTCAGGCGGCCCGGGAAAGGGGGAGCCACCCACGGGGCTCTGAGAGGTAAATGTGTGCGGGGTGCATCTCAAAAAGGTAAATGTACATCTGTGAGAGGTACCTGTAATGGTCAGTGTATGTATACATTAAGAGAAATGTGAGTGCATGTAGGATATGTGAATAGGATATATCCCTAAGATATATAGGATCCTATATATATATATATATATATATATGTATCTCCTGTATGTAGAATATATCTCTGAGAGATAAATGTGAGTATATATATATACACTATATATAGGATATATCTGTAAGAAGTAAATGTGAATGTGTGTGTGTATATATATATATACCCTATATGTAGGTTGTATCTCTAAGGGGTAAATGCAGTACATATTAATGCAATGTAGGACATATTAAAAGATAAATGTAATTGTGAGTGTACACAGGATACATCTCTAAAAGGTAAATGTGAGTGGATGTAGGATACATTAAGAGATAAATATAAGTATGTAGGAGATCTCTAGGAGGTACCTGTAATTGTGAGTGTGTTACACATTAAGAGATAAATGTCAGTACATCTGTATGAGGTAAATGTGAGTGTGGGGTTTGCTTTAGCTGATGGATGGAGAAGGGATAGTTTGAGGCAGTGGAACTGAAGACTGCCTGGCTTTAGTAATAAAGGAGCGTAGAACAGAACTGCAGATTTAACAAAGCTTTTCCAAAAACCCAAAACTGGGGGTCAGAGACAGTGTCAGCTGGGCCGGGGTGTGTTAACACCGAGAGCCAGCAGTGAGTGATCCCTGCGGCTCCCTGCAGGTGGAGGAGCTGGCGCTGCAGTCCATGATCCAGGCGGGCGAGGAGAACGGCCCGGTGCCTCTGGCAGCCCTGGCCGAGGACACACAGCAGGTAAAGGGGTCCCTGGGCTGGGGGTGAGCATCAGCAGAGCCCTGCCTGCTTCTCCTGTGCCTCCTGTCCTCATCAGCAGAGCTCTGCCTGCTCCTCCTGTGCCTCGTGTCCCCATCAGCAGAGCCCTGCCTGCTTCTCCTGTGCCTCCTGTCCCCATCAGCAGAGCTCTGCCTGCTTCTCCTGTGCCTCCTGTCCCCATCAGCAGAGCTCTGCCTGCTCCTCCTGTGCCTCCTGTCCCCATCAGCAGAGCTCTGCCTGCTCCTCCTGTGCCTCGTGTCCCCATCAGCAGAGCTCTGCCTGCTTCTCCTGTGCCTCGTGTCCCCATCAGCAGAGCTCTGCCTGCTTCTCCTGTGCCTCCTGTCCCCATCAGCAGAGCTCTGCCTGCTCCTCCTGTGCCTCCTGTCCCCATCAGCAGAGCTCTGCCTGCTCCTCCTGTGCCTCGTGTCCCCATCAGCAGAGCTCTGCCTGCTTCTCCTGTGCCTCGTGTCCCCATCAGCAGAGCTCTGCCTGCTTCTCCTGTGCCTCGTGTCCCCATCAGCAGAGCTCTGCCTGCTTCTCCTGTCCCCTCATTGATGCTTCTCACCAGTGCAGAGCTCAGCTGTAAAATGTCTGCGTTGCCACTGGTTTGTTCCAAGAGTTTCACCTTTTCCCATCCCCAAAAGCAGCCCCGTGTTTCCAGGGGGTTGGGAAATACCTGTGTGGTGTTTCTGTTTATGGGATATTTTGTGGCAGCTTTTCACTCAATTCCTGCCAGCCTGAGCCAGGTGCAGCTTTTTCCATAGAGATCAGGGCCTTGTTGCTGTGACGGGCTCTCAGTCAGCAGTTCTAGCTCTGCATTAAATTAATATTTTATTAATGGTGTCTGCACAGCTCTGTCAGTGATTTGAGGAGAGTTTGGTGTCTGTGCTGGGTTTGGTAATCAGCCCTTTTCTCGTGACAGACTCTTGTGCAGATGGACAATGAGGCTGCCATCAATCAAACCCAGTTACACCTCAGTCTTCAGGATGATAAAGAGGAGGAAGAGGAGGAAGAATCTGATTCTTGAGAGAAAAAAAAATCAGAGATGGTTTTTAATACAGACTCAGGAATTCCTTCTTCATTCATATGAAACTCACCAAGTGATTTCCATTTTGTGCTGTGTGTGGATATGAACTATTTGATATCTCAGAGTTGAGGGCAGTGACACTGAACACATGAATTTCACAGCCTGGGCACATCTTGACTCAGATGTTGAAAGAATGAAAATCTGCTGCACAAATATGTAGCATAACCCATTCCACATTTCAAACCTAATGTAGCTCTTACAACATCTTTGGATGTGGAAGGGAGAAATAATTGATCAACCAGACTAATTAACACATGCACTAAAAGCAATAACTCATCTGTTCTCACTTCCTGATGTGAGAAACAAATCCAGGTCCTGAGGCTGGTGATGACATGATAACCTCATTTGCCTAAACTGGGAATTTAAGATACAGAGTGAGAAAAGATGTGTCCAGGGCTGTCTCCAGCCTTCAGCTGCTGTGTTCTCAGTTCTGTGGAAGTCACTCCCAGTGTCAGCCCAATTCTGTGCACAGCAGGGAGGTCTCTCTGTCCCCCTGGTGCTCTTCAGTTCTGTCAGTCTGTCCCAAAGAAGGACTTTCTACTTCTGCTCCTTCAGAGCAGCAGCCAAGGAGCCTTTTATTTGTCCACAAATTCCAGAGTAAGAAACGATCTGTGGTGCTTGTAATAAGTTAATACTCTTAAATTGGTGTTAATTTCTTTTTCTCTCATTGTAACCTCACTAATCAAGGCAAGGCCACCTGTTTTCATATGATTCTGCAGGAGGAGTTTAAGAACTTGATTATAAATGGAAAGTGATGTGAAATCTCCACAATTTTTGCATTTGGAGAAGTGTCTGGTGTCCTGGGGGTGGTCACAACTGACATTCAGCCTCCAGTGAATTCCTGCCACTGTTTAATCAGTGTTAATTTGGCTCTTGTTTGGTTTGTACCAATGGAAACTGTTGGGATGTATATGTGGCTTCATCCTGTACTAAAGACTGTTTGAGGATCCTGGATATCTAATGAAGGAATTTAAAACAGGAGTGAAGAGATTTTTTAACAAGATTTGTTTCCCAAGCCTGACAGGTAAAAAAAATCCCCGAAGTCTGAGCCAAAAATGTTATGGTCAAATAAACCTTTGCAGTGATGTGTGTGAAGAGCTGGTTTGGGAGGAGCTCAGGAGCCATCCTGGCCTTTCTTGGCACATTTCAACTCCAAAGGATAATTTTGACTGTTGAAAAGCGTTGTTTGTGCCCAGCATGGTCTAGGAGTAGTTTTCATGGATAAAATTCCTGCTGCTTCTGTGAACGAGTCCCTTGCTTTTGGATTTAACAGCCCAATTCTTGTGCATGTTGCAATAAAGTTCTTTTCCTGCTGCCCTTACCCACAACTGTGCTTGCAGTGCCCACATTATTTCTGTCTGGGGGGACAAAGTGGGAGTTAAACCTCTCAAACTTGGCTGTGTGTTTCTTTTAGCCAACAGTAAAAGACTCTGGTGTGGATCTGTTTGCTGGGTGTAGGTAAAGCTCGGGGAAGGGTTTAATTTACACCCCTCAGCTGTCACTTCAGGTGTCATTGCAGCCAGGAGAGGCTGGAGGGAGCCCTGGATGTGTCACTGAGTCATTTCCTGCCCTGCTGGGCCCAGGCTGTGCCAGCCCTTTGATACCTGATCCTTTGGCCATGTGGAAGTTCATGTCCCGCTGATGGGGATTCCTTTGGGGGAAGAATTTCAGGCATTTCCTCATCCAAGGCATCCTTTCAAAGAGCTGAAATTTATAGTGCAGTGACCAGATTAAAGCCTTGGTCAAGTTCTAAAAAAAAAAAAAGCTTCATGAAGTTACTTGATAATATATTTATTAAGAGAACCCATTGCTAAACATCTGAGAGAATAAAACAATAAAGGATTTTCATACACTTTTAGACACTAAACACAGTTGTCATGACTCTTTTAGGTTAAAAGAAAGCAAAGTGCTTGGATCATTGTCTCGATTCCATAGGACACTTCCAAGAACTAACTTTTAAAAATCAATTAGAAAGACATACATCACTAAATCCAAGGATGATGATATGTTCGAAAAAAAATAAATATAGAAATATGAACAAGTCTACAATTAGAATATCGCCCTGTGCATTCCGAGAAATGCAAGAGCTCTTGCCTTCTTCACCTGCAAAAGAGAGAGAGATCTCTAGACAACAGCAACATTTGGAGCCTAACTTTCAGGAAGAGCTGGGCAGCAGCAAAGCATGCTCACAGACAGGCTCGGAGCATCCCGATCCCGAGCCCGGGGAGCTCAGGGAAAGCATGATTGAAGTACCAACGATTTACAAAGAGTCTTGATAAAGTTCAAACAAGCCAGGGGCCAACCTCCCCACCCCTAACCCGTGCCCCAGTGATATTTTCATTAAGAAAGAATATCCATAATCACCTAAAATCAGCAAGCACTGGAACTTACACAGCTTACATTTGGTCAGTGAACGACGGAACCCGGTACGATACCAATTAGTTTAGGACGAGATTTAAAACCGTTTTTGGCACATGCTATCAAGACATTCTTCCTTAAGAGGTGAAATACATGTTTGAACAGGTACAAGCTGAGGAAAAAAGAGGACCAGGAGAGCATCGTTGTCACCAGAGGTACAGTCCAGGAGCTGCCCCCAGGGCTCAGACGCCGGCGGCGTGCGTGGGGGTGCTGGGCTGGTTAAGGCCGATGGTGGAGCAGAGCCACCCCGCAAAATCCACCTCCTCTGCCTCGGATCTCTTGATGAAAGCATGGATCTGGGCACAGGAGAAGAATAAGATCAGGGTGTCAGCTCTCAGCCTGCTCAGCAGCAGCCCCTCAGGAGCACCCTAAATCCACCTGGAGCAATGGAGCTGGAAAACTTTACACCCTGCGCGGGGAATTCTCGAACAGGCAAAGCATCCCAAAGGAATCCTGCCACAGAGCACTTGCAGCACAGAAATGGTAAGGATGTGACTCAACCACTCGAGGTAAAACTCTGGAAAATGTCTGCCTAGGCACTAAAAGGCTTTTTGTAATAAAGAATCTCTTTGCACCGTTATTGTGTCAGGGCAGGGAAAACCTGATTATCTGCAGTACAGCTGAAGTCCTGGCACTACACTTCAAATCATAAAAAAGATGCCCTGAGATTGATATGGTTATTTCATACAGGGAAAAATGTAGGATTTGTGTTGAGTTCTACAGATTTTACAAAACAAAGCTGGTAAAAAAAGTGACAAATTTTGTGTTTCACAACAGATGATTAAAAATGTATTTAATTAGTCCATATGGCATGTGGAGCTTTGTTCTTTTGTCTTCCTAAAAATATTAATAAATACTTTACCATTACCTAATAAACTCAAGAGAGAATTCTTTTGTTAATTAATTTAAGCCACCCATTGTGATTATCAAATGGCAGACTCCACAACCCACCAGAATTTTGGTCTCCTTGGCAGTGCCTGTTGTAGGAGGGTGTGAAACCTGCAGACCCTTGATCTCCAGCTCAGAAAAGCTGTTCCTGCTCAAGCTGAGCTGTTCCTGGGCCACCAACCCACCCTGGTCTGCTCTGGGCCAGCTGAGGGAGCCAACCTGCCTGGGAAAGGGCTCTTAGATCAATAAAAAACCTTCACTTACCATCAGCTGCTTCAAGTCGGCTCTCTCAGCAGGATTTTTAATTAAACTAGGAAAACACAAAGTGGTGCACAAGTTACACTCTGTTATCTTTTAAAATCAGGCTGGAGTTGTTGGTTGGAGTGCTCTGGTCTGATGACAGAGCTCCATAAAAACATCAGGTGCCTCTCAGACAGAGATGTGACCCTGCAATTCCCCTCTGTGGGTTCCACAGCTCCAGGTAAGAAATCCTGACTTGTCTGAGACTGCTGAGTGTCTGAACCAAGCTGGGGACAGAAATCCCATTTCAACCAAACCACCATGAACCACTTTATCCCTTTTCTTTGCCTCAAGTCTCTTCAAGCTCAGGACCAAGCAGAGCTATTGCATGACTGCCTTTTTTTGGAAGCTGTAAATACAGATATTTGATAAATAAACATTTGAACTGCAATGAGCTGCCTCCCTTAGCACTGGCTCAGTGCTGGCATCACTGAGGTGCAAGTGGGTGAGTGAAGAGATGGGGGAATGGCTGCTGGGATAATTTCCTGGGCAAGAAAAAACATCTGGAGCCTGCAAGATTCTGCAGCCTGTGGCACAGCCACTGCAGGATGATTTTCCTGAGCCTGCAGAAGCTGTCTGTGCTGGGGGTCACCCCCTAAGGCTGGGAAAGGCTGCTCTGAGCTGCACACAGCAGCAGAAATTCAGAGAGGAATCTCCCTGAGCTTTGGGGTTCCTCTGGGTGCACGGGTTGTGTTGCCTTGTGAGATGAACTTCAGGCAATTAACACCCAAAGAGGATTATGCTGATTGCAGTCCTTACATTTGCCCTGGCCTGGAGCAGGGACTGTGATTTCCCAGTGCCTGATGGACAAAGCAGGGCTGAGCCAAACGTGTCCCTCTGACACTCAGAGGAAATAGAGAGAAAATACTCACCATTTGTTAACAAAATCTTGAAATTCAGAACCAAAGACACCGTTGGGCAGTTTTGGAGGTGGCTGTAAATAAATATATTTTTTAAATCAGCAATCATTCAGCATAACTAACACATGATGATGCACAACCTACCCAGATCTACCAGTTGCATGTCCCACACCTGAGCAAAGCTGTAAAACCCTGGCTGATTTGGGTTATTACTGCCAGCTGCAGGATTTCAGGTGTTTCAGTAACAAATCAGATTTTCCCTGGTATGGGGTGGGTTTTGGTGGGTTTTGTTTGGTTGGTTGTTCTGCTTTCTCCACACACACACCTGAATGGGCTGAGCACAGCCCCAGCTCTCATTAAAGAAGGCTCAGAGCACTAATTAACACCCTGTCATTCTCCACACAGCTGAGGGAAGATGTCCTGCACATCATTAGTTCCATAATCCTTTTGATGTCAATTTTCTGTCCCTGGGAACGAGTTTCTTCAGGCTCTGAATTCAGAAAGAATTCTGACAAATAAAGAAGGGGAACTGCATAAACCTTGATATGAGATATTGCCTCGTCCACCAGGACTTTGCTACAGCATCAGGGTTAAGTTTCCATCCTTACACTGATCAAGACAAGGCCTGCACTCCTCCCTCACTGTGTTGGAGGGATCAGCTCCTGCTGGAGAAGTTTGTGCTAAATCAGAGGTGGCACAAGATAATCCTGCCAAACTCTCAACTCCTGCAGCTTTTCAGCCCAAACTGACCCCCTCAGGGATGCTGCAAGAGCAGGACCACAGCAGCTGAAGTAATTCAATGCTAACTCTGTTCCCAGAGTCAGTGCTGGCAGATTGGGCTGTTATATAATATGCAAAATAGATTTGTAATCTGAGAGAATTGTGCAGGCAGATGAGTTACAGAAGCCATTTATCAATTTCTCAGTGGCACAGGCAATGCAGGCACCCAGACACCAACTGTGCCTTTGAAATGGGTGAGTTGGACACTTTTCAATAATTCATCCAGCTGGAACAATTGTTATCCAATGCTACAAATGACAGCTAACATGAGCATCATTTGGGTTGTTTTTTTGGTTTTTTTTTTGAGGAACACAAGCAGTGGAGTCACACAAGTTTCAGTGGTACTTGTGAAAATACTGGAAACAATCTATTCTAAAATTTCTAACCAGCCTTGGAGCTCAGCTGTTTGAGAGGTAAAAAAGTTGTGACCCAGTCATAAGGCTAAACCAGACTAAACAGCATCAACCCCACAGTACCCCAAACTTCCAGGATGCTTTAAAAGTTTACACTTTTAAAGTGTAAAGTGCAGATTTTTAAGTTGATAAATTACCTCATTGACGATGTAATCCAGAAGTTCAAAGATTGCCATTGGGGGTCTGCTGTCTGATCCATAGGCTGGGGAGAAATGGGAGAGGTGGGATCAGTGTCACTGACCCTGCAGGGCTTTAGGATGCCCAAATCTGACACTTTTGGCACCCAGCAGATCTACAGGGAAAAGGTGCAACAGCAGCAGGGAAATGTTTTCATGCAAGGAGACATTTCCAGGTGTGGGAATCATCCTGCTGAACTTGGATCAGCATCTTGGAGAAAACCACAGCAACAGACCAGAGTTTGGGATCTCAGGGCTATGCACAAGAACCACCAACAAAAAGGTCTCTGGTGCTCTGTTCTCACAGGGCTGCTCTCACTGAAGCTCAGCCAGGTGCCCACTACAATCCTGATTTTCTAAAATTTTCAAGCCCCACTGTGCAGAGCAGGATGAGATACAAAAGTCCTTGAAGCTGGCAGGGAAGGGAACGAACTCAGCAGAGTGTTGGGAATGAACTCAGAGGGTTGGGAATGAACTCAGACGGTTGGGAATGAGCTCAGAGGGCTGGGAATGAACTCAGAGGGTTGGGAATATGCTCAGGGTGTTGGGAATAAGCTCAGAGTGCAGGGAATGAACTCAGAGTGGTAACTCACAGCTCATGGGCCGGCCGGGCGCTCTTTGCCTGGGCGAGGTCTCTGTGACTGGAGAATCTCCCTCCACGGGGCAGCCAAACATCAATTCCAGCTCCTTGGAGTCAGGAGGGGGAATGGGGTACCTGCCAATGGCCATCTCCACCAGGGACAGCCCCATGCTCCAGATATCTGACTGCACGGAGTAGTGAGTGCCCTGCAGCCTCTCGGGCTGCAAAACACAGGGGGAGGGGAGAGAGGCAGGTTTGTAACAAGAAATTACAAAATAATTTACATTCTGCAACAACCTAGAGAAATAAAATGATGCAACCTCTTAGCACAGCACGCTCAAATGAATGACTTGTTGGTATTTTCCTGGAAATACCAGAAAATATTTTTCTGTCATCTCTATTTCCTCAAGTTCCCCAAACATTCCAGCACTGCAAACAACTGTGAGATTCTTCAGAAATTCTTCTCTTCTGTGTTGATTTATTTCTTTAGCACACATCCAGTGGAAGTATTACACAAGGCTCTGCAGGCAAGATCACACTCAGCCAAAAATATCTTTTGTATTGTCTTTAGGAGAGCCACACACTGTAAAGGTATTGAAGTGTGGGATATTTTTTGGTCAGTTGAATCATGATCAGAAGTGTATCTGACTATTCCAGTCCCACTGCTTCACAGAGCCTCAGTTCTGAGCAGGGCATCCACCTCCTGCTTCTGCCAACACCAGCAGAGGAGGGCTGCACCAGCTCCTTTTGCTTCATTTTTGCACCTGCTTTGTTCAGTGCTGAATATGGTTCCTGAAATTATTAATACATTGATCTGCTTCACCCTTAAATCCATTTTTACTGAGAGTTCTCAAAGAAAACGTTCACTTTTCTCTACTCTTTGTAAAATCAAGCTCATATTTTCCCCAAATGGTGCAGATTCTTCTCTGATTACATGCACATATTGGAAAAATACATATGTAATTTGAAACTCCCTCTCAGAGAATGTGAGAATGCAGTAAAGCCTCTTCCTTCTGCCACAGGAGGGGTGATAGTTTTGTTTGATTAGTTTTGTAGCATTTACTGAGATTATATTTGAGTTTTCTCCAGTGTCCCATCTCAGTCAGTTCCAAAGCCATCTGGATAAACTACACAACTGCTGGACAGCAACAGAAATGTCCAAATTCCAAGATTTTCATAAAATATAAGTGTAAAGGAAGGTGGGTGGATCAGAAAGAGCAGCAAACAGAGAGAGCACTTGTTCTATAAATATAATTAAAATCTAGAAATCTGTTCAAGTTAAACACTGTTGTTTTTACACACCTCCATGTGGTAGGAAGGGATGTTTGCATGCAATAATTCTGTGTGGTTTTGTAAGTATAGGAGTGTGCAAAGGGAGCTACTGCAAGAGAAGATCCTTCAGACACTACAAGACAAAATCCCTCTTGTGGCTTGGTCTGTGATGCCAGAGAGCAAAGCCAACCCTCAGTGTGTAAAAAACAACAAATTGAAGAAAACTGAAGGCAGACAGCATTTGGCTCTTATCCCTCCTCCTGGAAGAGCCAAGGAAAGGCAGGAGCAGGGATGGATTTGTGGATTTGGTTTGGCTCATTAGCAACAGCCCCCAGATGTGAGAACTGCAAGGCCAGGCTGCTCCCAGGTGTGTCACCAAGGTGAAGTGACACAAAGACAATGCAGGTCTCCTGCTGAACAGAGGCTGCATTAAAGCTTTTTTTCCCTTCAAGCCTAAGCCCACACAGTTTTAATCCTGCAGCCAGAGCTGGGAACAAGAGCAGCAGTTAATTGTGTGCTGAACAAGGTGTGTGAGAATAAAAGAGCTCTTGCTGCCACGAGCTGGGGCTGGCACATCACACAGAGAGTTCCTCATCCACAGGAGCACAGAACAGCCTGGGAACAGCCCCAGGTGAATTCCTTGCTCTTTTTCAGGATTTCTCCAGGCTGGGATCTGGGAGCAGTCCCCCCAGGAGCTGGTGAGGCAGCACTCTGCCTACAGAGCAACCCCAGCAAATGCTGGAGTGGGAAGAGAAGGACATTTCCCAAGGAAAACAAACCACCAACACTGGAATTTTCTGGGAGACACACGTGTACAACCCCCAAAAAGCAAGAACTGACTTGGTTTCTGCAGTGTAGCTCTTCTGGAGTGTTGTAAATATTTCAAGTTTTTGGCTTTTCCTGCAACTGTTCTTTCTCCACACACCACACACACACACACACACAATCTGATATGACACCAGAATATTCCTGGAATGCAGGAAGAGCTGAACCAGGAACAGCAACAGTTGGTTCTTGTTTGATCAATCACCAGAACTGGGACAACTCAACCCCAACAAAGTCAGAGCTGTTAAATCTGGATTTCAAACCTGTACTTACAGACATGTAGGAGCGTGTGCCAACAAAGGAGTTTGCCATGGAATCTATCAGCTGCCCACTGACACCAAAGTCACAAAGCTTGATTTCACCTCTAGAGTTTACCAAAATGTTGGATGGTTTCACATCTGGGAAAAAAAACCAAAATGAATGGATGATTTAGGAGATAAAACACAATGCAAGGTGAGAATTCTCTTGTGCCTCCTTTTGTTGCCCTTCTGTGACACAATTCTGGCCCTTGTCTGGGAATAATCAAAGACTTGGGTCCATCTCTACTTAACTATAGACAAATAAAAAGAAATATTCTAAATTACACATGCAAAAAAGATTGTCAGCTTTTTGATTTCACCCAAATCCTTGGCTTTTAAATATTAGGTTTGGGCATCCACATCCTCCTTGCAGATAAATGGTCTCCTTTAAGATAAATAAGTGTACAACAGCAGAACTCTTCCTGAATGATAATTCTTTGCCTAGAAATGATCAATAAAGAGGCCCTACATATTTATTTTACAAAGGTCAATTAATTACAGCAGCCACACAATCATTCCTTCATATCTACATAGGATTAATCATCCTATGGCCAAACACTTCCTGGAGTGGGTTCTTGCTTTCTGGGTTTGGGTTTCTTGGAGATTTTTGGGGTGGTGGTCTTGAGTTTGTTTGTTGCTTTAGATTTGGGTTTTTTTGTTGTTGGGTTGGGTTTTTTTTTTAAGCTCTGAAAAAACCAAATTTCCTATTATTGAAAATGTGTATTTGAAATAATTTGAGGTTGTTTTTTTTCCCTGTGACAGAGCCCCCTCATGATTTTGAATTAATCACTTCTCCTAAATGGAAATTTAATAAGGGTCACTGGTAGCTTAGCAACTAATAACAGCTCTTTGTGAATGCAAAGGTACAGGGAACAAGTGTTCAGTGTTTCTTTTAGAGCTGCAAGGAGGTTTTTCCCTCTATCTCACTGCTTAGCTGGTCATTACCAACACATTATCAAAATAAGCAACCAACAGCCCACATTGGCAGAATAATGCTGCAGCAAAAAGGGAACTGCAAAATTGTTTTGAAGAAAGAGAACCATAATTTCACTTTAGAGCAGACTCAGAAGTCTGTAGGCTGCCACGTTTTCATTTGTTTTTCACTTTTAAGCTCAGATAAATTCCAGGAGCTGCCCTTTGGTTGGGATGCCCATGGGATGTCCCTGGGAAGAGGACACAGGTGTGACAAAGGTTTGTGCCTCACTGAGCAAGATCCATGGGGAGGGGAAAATAAAACAATTTCAGCTGTTCCCCTCCAGCTCCTTTTTGAGGAGTTATACAAAGTTTGGATAATTATCTACTTTGGGAAACTGTGGCTCCATATTTTTGTCCCTGACATCCCTCTCCAGGCAACTGAAACTGTCCAGGCAGAGTTTCCTGGTCTGATTTGTGAACAGAAAATCCAGGCAGGTATTTTGTGTGTGCTGCTTTCAATTCCCCACCCCTGGGAGAGGCTCTGGCCAGCTGGGCACACAGCTGGACCTTCTGCAAGCTCTGCCTCTTCTGGGCCAGCCCTGCCTGCTGAGACACCTCACCACAGGGAAATTTCACCATGGAAAGGAAGAATCCAGGCTGGGAGCTTCACCCAGCACTTTCAAACTCCAGTAGGAGCTAAAAAACAACCAAACCCAAAGGCCAAGCAGCTGGAGCAGGGAAGCAGAGAGCAGAGATTAGAGATTCCCAGCTGCACAGGGATCTGCACCCAAAGCTCTGTGCAAAAGCAAGGTGGGGGAAATGGGTTTGCAAAACACACTGGAGGCACAGCAGAGCCTGAACAAATCCCAGGTACCCACATCTGTGCTGCTCATCAATGCTCAGCTACAAATTCAACTCAGAACTCAGATGCCAATCCTCACTTTCACCTCTAGAGTTCATTGATACTTCTATCATTAAATGGCAAAGAAAAACCCATTACCACTCCACTGCCCCAAACAGAATTCTCTTTATGAGCATCTTTAAGCTTCAGAATCCCCCTGGTCTCCTGAAGGCTTCCCTCTTCCCCTCAGTGTTTTTGCAGGTGGCAATGCCACACTGCAGCTCTCAGAGCAGCACAGCAACCCCATCTCCTCACTGGAGTTCTGCACAAAGCTTCTCCTCCCTGGAGTATTTTCATTTTCCACACAAGGCACCCCCATGTGATCAGTGTGATGTTTAGAAGGCTGATGCCTTCCCACCCCTCTAAATGTAGCACCTATTCTATTTTCACTCCAGAGCCTCTGAGCACTCGAGCAGTTTCTCTGGAAACCAGAGATTTGTATTGCCAGAGGAACAGGAATGCCAAGGCATCCTGCAAAATCTCTGCTGGAACTTGCAAGGAACAGACAAAAGGAACACACAATGTGTTATGTAAGCATTTCAAGAAAAAAGAAAGTGGAAGATATTTTATATACCATCCCAGAGAAGTCCATTGCCAGGGGGATGGATTTATGACACTGCAAAGGGAGCTGGTAACACAAAGAAGTTTCCAGAATGCATGATAATTTCTGGGAAATTTACTGGGATTCAACTCGTCCCACAAGTTCATTCTGAAAGGTGGCCCTGGATGTTGTCACAACACCTTCAGGCCAGAATTCACTCTGTACCAGTTACTGAGCAGACCTGTGAGGACATGGACCAGAGATGTGTCCTGTACATTACTGGGATATCCCAAGGCAGGATCTCACAAGAATCCCCTGGAACTGCAACCCTGGAACACAGCAGTGACACTTCCCTGCTGCCTCCAGCTGGGGTTCAAAACCTTCCAGAGCAGCTTCTCTGCAAGGACAGACTGCCCAGAGAGGATATCTTTATTTATCTTTATTATTAAAATATCCAGCACAGTTGTGCTCCTCATCCCTTTCCTTACTCTGCCTGCCTTGGATCCCACCAGTTGAACTTTGTGACTTCATTCCTGTCTGCTCAGAGAGGACCAGAACACAGAGCACAGTGCTCCACATGAGCAAACCCTCTATAAAAGAACTGTCTTTTCCTCTGTAAAAGGACTGTATTTTCCATTCCTGCTCTAAAAAGCCCCAAAAACTTCTTCCTTGAGCTGTCTGGAATGACAAGTGAACACTTTTTCCTCAGTTAGTCCAGGACACGGCTGTGCACTGAAGCACTTGAGGTTAAATATTCCAAACTTGCTGATATTGCCACACAGGTAATAAAACATAGTGGTGGAATAAATTGCTTCCTGCAAATGAGTTCTCACAAGCCTGGCTGTCTTTAGATTTCAGAACAGATTTTTTTGGCCCTTTGCTGCCATGTTCTCATGTTTACAGGGATGTCTCTTCATTTTTAAGTCGCCCACCCTGCCCACAGCACAACTCCAATAAATCCTGCTGAAAACAAACCCACCAAGTGCACACATTTCCCCCAGGGATGGATGAGTGAGAACAAACAGCCCGTGTGAGATGCTGTTCTCACCTTGTCAGTGCAGCAGAGAAAGCAAAGCAACAGAAATCTGCAATTATTAAGAGCTGTGTATAAAATAATGCTGACACAGTCACAGGAAAAGTGCTTTTAGCAGCACTCTTTGTTTCAGCTGGGATTCAAGGAAGAGGCAGTTTGGAAAAACTGCCAGGAGCAGCTCCACCTGCACTCCAACCTTCATAAGGAGTGTCCAGATAATGCACAGACAGAGCCATGGGCAGCATTGAGGACAGGAGCTGCAAGTTTGGCTCTGTTTGTCCAGAGATGGGAAAACCAACTCACTGTTCTGACTGATTCTCCTTTTAGCTGCCAGCACTGGCCATGATCAACTCCCAAAATGTCATCTTGGCTCCCCTCTCTATCAGACATCACAGATGTGATGTGATCACAGAGCAGCTTCTGCAAGGAGTGCACAAGGTCACCAATTCCTGCTGCTGGCAGAGCACACACAGGATGGAAACTGAGCTGGAACATAAAAACCACAATGTGCCACATGGAATTTGACACTGCAGGGCACACTCAACCCAGGAAAACTGGAGGCAATGTAGAAGAGGAATTTTTTGTTGTAGAAGAGGAATTTTCTGTTGTAGAAAAGGAATTTTTGTTGTAGAAGAGGAATTTTTTGCAGTAGAAGAGGAATTTATGTTGGCCCATGAACCTGCAGTGTAACCTCTGATGTAGCAAATACCACGAGGTTAAGCTGCACTCAAACAAGATCAGGAGGGCTTCGTTTTGGATTTATGAGATTTACAGATGGTAAAACTGAAAATAAATAAATAAAAACTGCTGTCTCAGCTGAGTAACATCAACCTAAAAAAAAAACCCCAAGCAGCCAACATAGTAACAACCCACTGCTGTGGCTGCCTTGAGAACAACAAGATGCAGCAGTAACTCTTCCAGGATGCCCTAAAATAAGGTGATCTCTTTCCCTGGAGTCCTTATGCTCTGAACAGAGACAAATGACTTTGAAACTGTCACCAGAAATGTTTAGAGTCTCCCTCCAACCTCCCTGCTCCACAAGAGAGCTATATTTGTTAAAAAAAAAAAAATCCCACAAAGCAGAAATGTGTGATAAACACAGCTCCATGTGTAAGGTGATCCTACAACAGCTTGTGCAAGCTGGGATTGCTGATTCCTCTTCTTGGTCTGGGCAGTAAATGTAAATTCAGACGTGTATTAATGTTTGCTGCAGATATTTTATAATCTGAATATTCTCCTGTGCTCCAAAGCTCCACCTTCACATCACACACACAGCAGCAATAAATGGATTTATTACTGTACCAAGGGTCATTCTTCTTTAGTGGAACATGCAACAGATTAATGGAGGAGCTGGATTTTCAAAAGGGCAACTAAAAGCAGAAAATAATCCAATACATCTGGGATTAAAGAGCCAGGAGAAGCAACACTCCCATTTTACACAGCTTCACCATGTTTTTAATTGTTTATAAAGTATAAAAAGGATGCAGTTTTGCCTCAACAAACAGCATGTGAATGTAAGACAGATGGGGAAAAAAAGGGACTTTCTTTTAAAAGTTTTAATGGCAATGACTATTGAACAGTCAAATGAAATTTAGGTCAGAGGTTTTAATTGCAATCGGTCTCAAACACAGACAAGTTCTGTGTGCACATAAAATGCAAGAACAGCAGTTCAAGCATGGGTTATCAACCCAGATAAGCTGCAGGAAGACACCTGATAGTCATGGTAAGAGATATGGATTAAAAAAAAAAAAAGTTTGCCTTACACTGCCCAAGAAAAGCCCTTTGAACCAAAGTCATATGGAACCATAAAGAACCAAGCATAGAAAAGGAGAGATATTTTAATGTGAATAAAAATGATACTCAAGGAAAGTTACAACACAAACTTTTATCTCACCTCTGTGCATTATTTTATGCTTTTCTCTCAGATATGTGAGTCCTTTTATTACCTAGAGGCAAATGAAAAAGAAATTAATTTAGAAAGCAGAAGGGGGAGTTGAATGCTTTGTCTGTACAGGAATTCCAAATGCATGCAGCTTAACAGAAATCCCAAAATGTAATCACTGCCAATCAACCCTGAGCTTTAATTTGTACCTCCAGCTCAGACCAGAAAAACAAAAAAACAAACCCAACCCCTTTCCTGGAAGTTCTGGACACAGAGCTTGCTGCAGAATGGAGAGGAAAAGGTACTACTGAAAAATAAGGAAGTGTTAATTCAGAAACATCAAGTGATGCAAAAGCAGCAGCTCCAAGCACAGACACCAGGATGTGTTACTCATTCCACTGCCCACAGCTACCACAGACAAAGATGCTTTAGAAAAAAGACTAAAAAATGAAGAAACAGACTGAAAAATCTGGGAGTATTCCCCTCTCCCTCATCCCTGGATGTGGCACTGCCCAAGCAAACCCCACTCACCGCAATGCTAACTTTGCCCAGGATCTGCTCTGGAATTCTCCCAGCCTTCTTCAGCACTTGATCCAAGGAGCCACCATCCTAAGAAGAAATATTTGAATAGTCAAACTCGAATCAAATTGCTTTAAAATATTTTTAAGCTGTAAACTGAAGCCTAAATTTGTTTGTTTGTTTGTTTGTTTGTTTGTTTTTAAAGTTGCAGTTCATGTTTGCTTTAACGTTGTTGTGGTGCAAACCTGAAACAAATAAATGGCTCCTCAGGAGGAATCAGTTTGGTTTGTGTTTATTTTAAACAAACATTTGGCCACTAACAACATCCACTCAAATAAACACTGCACACAATGCTCTTCCAGAGCAGCATTTCCATGGTTTGGATCTCTTTAAGGAAGCTCTGTCCACAAACAGTGCCAAGCAAGCAGGAAGGTTTTCACAGGTTTCTGTAATTTTCAGTCCAATGCACTTTTTCTTTGTCACAGCCACCCACAATAATCCTCCTCCTCCAAAGACAGAAAGAAAAAAAAAAATTATTGATCCTGATTATGGGACTGAAAACTCACCATACTGGAAGAGATAAAAGTTTTCTGCTTGAAAATCCCAGAATGATGAGGTTGGAATGACCTCTAAGCCTGGGGCAGGGACAAATCCACTATCCCAGGGTGGTCCAAGCCCCTCCAGCCTGACCTTGGGCACTTCAGGGATCTGGAGCAGCCCCAAATTCTCTGGAAAACTGTGCCAGTGGCAGCTCAGGATGATGAGAGAAGCCAGATCCCTGTCCCTCCCCTCCCAGAGCAGACCCTGCACAGGAGGAGCTGCCTCTGTCACTCCTGCAGGTCCAGGGTGACTCTTCCAAGGATGGAAGGTTGGTTTGGCACACAAAGAACCAAAACAGAGAGAAAATGTTTTGAAGGTTCCCTGGTAAGCCATGGCCTTGTTTATTAGATTAAATAAACTGCCTGCATGCACACACACCCCCAGCAAAGGCAAATATATCCCACTGTTGCTAAGAGCTTTTCAAAAGGAAAACTGGGGAAAATGTTGTTTATTTTTAGCAACTGATTCAACAATAGACTTGTGCACAAGGTCTGGATTCTCTGGAGCAGAGAATATACAACCAAAGAAGTAAACTGAAAAGTTATTTTGAAAATTTAAAACCATATCCTGTTGTCTGGATCAGCACTGGATAACTCCCCATACTTGACATAAAGATCCAAGTGGAGTAATGAATTGCTTTCTGCCTTAACCTCTCCTTTGAAAGTTTTCATCAACATTTACACATGGTAAAAAGCAAAAAAACAACCTGGAACACAAAAGTTTATTATTTGAGGACTAAAATCTACAACTCTTATGAGAAGGGAAGTATATAAATACTTTTCTGATCACGTATTTTTGTAAAAAACACACCCACATACTCCACACTTGATTAAAAATAAACCAGCAGGAAAAAAAAAAATCTCTAGAAATTAAACCAGTCTGAATTTCTGGACAGCTGTCTCTGCTGAGACACTGATATATTAACCATCATTTTGGACAGAAAATAAACTTTTTTCCCCTTCCCTGAGGACCAGCTCTGATCCCAGACAAGGCTGAACACAATTCAGCTGCCTCGTGTTGGCTGCGGCCTTCAGTGTCTTGCAGGAGCTGCCTCCAAATCCTTTTGCCTGTTAAATACCTGCTGCTAAGCAAAGTTAAGGCATTGATCTTGAATTTAGGCACCTAAAAATATCCCACACTCAAGTTCCATTCCTGTTCCACCTCCAACTTTTTGTTCATAATCCTCCTTAGGTTTTGTAACCCACTGCTAAAAATAAGATTTCTGAGTGGTAACAACTGAAAAAAAACCCGACCACAATGGAGATTTTCATCCAATCTTTTAACCAAAAACTTCCACCCATGATCTGCCTTAAGCTTAATGCTAAATTAAGACTATAATTTAAACAATCCACCTCTCTTTGGGTTTCATAACTTATTGACCAGCTGTTCTAGGTGTAAAATGTTGTATCCAGTTTGGCTTGGAGCAGATTCACCACTAGATTTCACTCTGCCTTCTCTTAAATTGAAAATGTTTCCTGTCGGACATAATATTCCCTGTCAGATATATGATTCCCTGCTTAGGAACCTACAAACCCTCACTGCTGCTGGTGATTTTCTCATTGACAAATAAATTGAGACTCTTCGTGGCTTTTATTTATTTCTTGGATCACCATTTCTCCTCTGGAATGTGGTAACACACAAACTCCTTCAGCAGCCACAGCTGTGCACATCTGTGACATTTCACAGACTTTAACACCTACTTTACTATTTTTCCCCTCCTCTTCCTTTCAGTTTTGAGAGCTCAGCTTTGCAATTCCCAGCAGGAATTTGTGTTTTTGGGGGGTGCACACCTTCCCCTGGGCTCTCCCATGCCTGGAACCTGGATGGTGAGTGCTCGTTCCTAAGCAACCATCGATTCCTTCTAAAAATTCTGAGGGACCAGAGAAGCATTAAAACAATCACATGCACTTTCCAGAAAAAAAAAAAATCAACAAAAAAATATATCTTCTCTCCAAAGAAACAGTTCTTTTCAGGGGAAAAAATAAAGAGGTCTTCAGCTGTATTGTTAAAAAATCTCCACACCAAGTGAGGCAACAAATTTGACTGTCCTTTAATTACAGAGAATTTACTTTTCATGTTTTGAGTCCATATGGCTGGAGAAAGGCAAACAGATGTTGAGAAGAATGTGTACTTTGTATTAAAATGAAACACGGTTAAAAATATATTTTTTGGCGTGAAAAAAGTTGTGTAAGATCCCTCTGGGCTTGCTCACCATTCTGCATGTCTGCATTTTCTGTCAAATTTTAAAAAGGGACAAAATATGGATTCATATAAATAAGGAAAAAATAGAGTCTGCAGTATCAGGGTGATCTGGCCCATTCAGCAGAAAAAAAACCAAACTGAACCCCAATCAGAACAAATGTTTAAGTAGCAGGACTGGCTAAATATTTTGAAATATAACAAAAGGATAAAAGAGAAGCAATTGGGAAGTTACATTTGTGCAGGGCAGACACTGGAGAAGGGGATAAAACATCTACTAATGTTTCATCATCCTCCTCCTAAAACATCTTCTATCAATCCCACCCTCAGATTTGCAGAGTAAATCCAAACCACATCCTTCAGCTGAGCAGAGAACTCTTGTGAGGGTTTGCTCAGTGGACAACCCCCAGTGAATAAGTGCAGTAAATGGATTTTCTGGGCTCTCACCATGTGCTCCATGCAGATGGAGATCTCCCCATCACTGTAGAAGGCTCCATAGAAGCCCACGATGTAGGGGGAGTTGCACTCGTGCAGCACCTGCAGCTCCCGGATGATCTGGTTGCGGATGGCTGGTTTGATCTCCAGGTGGATTAACTGCAAAAAGAAGCCCAGTAAATGAAATGAAATGAAATCAAATCAAATCTACTTTTCAGGATTGATTTGTGCCATTCAGAGAGGTTTTCAGTACCTGGCAGGCCCTGAGCATGCTCTGATCATGTCATGACCTCCACAGCCCCTTTCCAACCCAAATTATTCTACAATTTAACTATAAAATAATCCATCTTTGTGTTCCTGGTGGCCAAGGGAAAACACTACAACAACAGCACCCATGAAAAGGCAGGAATTCCATCTTCTCTTCACAAAACCCTTCTCCAGCAGAAACCTTTTGTTCCAGCACATTTCCTTAGGGAAATGTGTCAAAGATGCACTGGCTCAGAGGCAGCTGCTGAAAAATATCTCTCCAGGTGTCTGTAAAGCATCAGTGGAAGGAATGAGCTGAACCTCCAAATAAAAGCTCCCCAATGCTTTTTCCCCACTAGACTGTTTATCACAAAAGTGTGTTCCTTATGTGAAAGGAAACAGAATTATGGAAATTAAATTTTGGTTAATAAATGGAAGAAAAATGACAATTCAGCAAACATCTCAGTAGCATCAAATATTAATGAATTGGGGCAAAATTTCCTGTTAAACCCACAGCAGGTGAAAAGACAAAAATCAATTGAATTGATTTAGTTCAAGAAAATCTCAGTGGCTTGTGCATTTTGTAATTCTCACATCTCAGAAATGGGCATTTTCCTTTGCTTCTCCCCAGACTGCCAGTGTCCTCAGCATAATTTATTCTTAGCACACACACATTCTCCTTTAGTTTTGCTGAAGATGATGCTGTCCCCTTCTTAAAAAGAAATATCTGAAGTCTTCAACTTCTCAATCAATAAAAAAAAAAAAAAAAAAAAAAAAAAAAAAAAAAAAAAAAAAAAAAAAAAAAAAAAAAGGGAAGTTCCCAGTGTAGTAAAACAATGGGACCTGGGATGAGTGTTCTGTTCCCAGGGATATTGACAGGAAGTGAAACCTTCTCATGTAAACTCAATGAGAATGAAACCACCCAGCTATTTCAGTCAAAAAAAAAAAAAAATAAATCTCAGTTGTCTTGCAAACTAGGTCACAACTGCTCCAGGTTGTAAAGCATGAAAAATACTCTCAAGAGAAGGAAAAATCCCTTCCTGCACAGAAACTGCCACCCAGGATGGAACTACAGAACAGGAGAACTTCAATGCATTCCCTCATTCCCATTTCTTTGAGCTCTTTTCTTCTCCAGTCTCATCCAGAGGCCCTTTTCTGGTGTGTGCCTGTGAGGGAGCTCTTAAGGCAGGTGATACCTTTTCCATTCCTCTAAACTTATTGCCCAGAATACACAATATTTTTGCCACTTTTGTCTGATTTATAACTTCCAGCAATTTTTGAGGCCTCCTACTCCTAAGTGAAAGGGAAAAAGGAGGAACAGATTCCAATCCTTTCATTACTAATGTGTGTGACAGACACTATGTCTGAAAAACTGGGAAGCTCATGCAGGATGAGGAAGTGCAACCTTTCCTACTTCTGGAAACACAAAATTGGCATTAAATAGTAATTTTTGTGTGTCAACAGCAGTTATTTCTCTAAATAAAGTTTAAATAAATAAATATTTTTAGAGATTACGTCCTCTATAATAAACACCACCCCCAAGTTGTTCTCTCTGACCCCCTCACCTTTCTTGCCATGATGAGGCCAGAAGGTTTGTGGGACACTTTGAAGACCACACCACCATTCCCTGCTCCCAGCTCACTGATCTTCTCAAAGTCATCATCCTTCAGCTCCCCAACCTTCTGTTTCTGGGTGAGGAACGCTTCCAGGCGCTTCCGCTGCTGCTCATCCAGCTCCAGCTCCTCCAGCTTCTTCTGAAGGGCTTCCAAATTTGTCCTGCACGAGAAAGAGGAGCAGGATTGAGCAGTGCTAGGAGGGGAAGAGTGAGGGAACAGAGGTCAGAGTTAAATCACTCCATTTTTGCACCTGCACAGGTTCTTTAGAAGGACCCAAATGATGTTTTAAGTTTTAGCTGTCGTGTTTTTGAGGTTCTGCCCAGGGGTGCAGCTCTGAGCTCACAGTCAGTGTCACTCAGCTCTGCACACAGCAGGGACACAAAACAAATCCTTTTCCTGCTGCACACCAAGGACAACTTTCAGCCCCAAAAGCACAAACAAGGGTGGGCTGAAAGGAGGAACAAGAAGGATGGGATCTCATAACCTGCAGCTGGAATTGGACATTTAAATCCCAATATGCAAATGGATCAAAACTTATAAAAATGTGAGACCTCATGACCACTCAGCCATTTTGTGACCATTTTGTGACCATTTTGGGCCCACCCTGGGTGTATCCCTGGCCAGGCTCTTGTCCTGCCCAAGGTGTGTCTTTAAAGGCCTTTCAATAAATCCCTACTTTATTCTCTGGCTCTGTCCAGTCTCTGTTCCAGCTCAGCCTTCCCAAGGCATCACAACCTGCACAGTCACCCCCATGAGATGTGTTATTGCAACTCTGATTTAAATAAACTGTGTGTTTATCCCAGATAAAACAATGACAAACACATCATACCCAGCTTCCCCATCTTGTGAGGTGCTGCCCAAATCCAGGAGTGGCTTAATGACTCTGCATTTCTGGTCAGACACAGCTCCTGAATCACAGCCCAGCACTCCACGCTATTTTTAGTTGTGTATTTTCAAGGTTGTGTTGTAATTTCCTACAGAGTTTGCCTAAATGTTTTATTGACTGGTTCTCACAGGACTGTAGAACCAACAATTCATTCAGAAGTTTCTTATTTAGCTATCAGTAAAAAGTCATCAAGCCCAGCCAAACAAATATTCAAAACACTGGAACTGTGCAAGTCTTTGGCCCAAAGGTTTTAAGCTCCTTTTAACATCTTTAAGCAACACAAAATAGAAAAACAAAACTTTATACAGGAGATAAGTTTGGAACTACAGACACAAGTTCAGTTTTCCAGGAACACTTCACAACTTCAGCTCCTATGGAAACACTTCATTCCAATATGACAACTTAAAGGCTCCTTTAAAATTTCCTATTTCCAACTGCAACAATAAGTTGCTGCAAGAGTAAATATTTAACAGCAAATACCTGCTTTGCTTCACCAAATTTAATGCAATGTTCCCAGGGAATAGTGTTGCCAGGATGAAGAATTAGAGGAAGAGAATCTATTTCTTCAGAAGTATGAAGAATGGAACTACTTTCCATTAATAAAAATAATTAAATTTCACCAATAATCAAAACTATTTCTATTCATCACTTCATAAAACGTTCACTTTGAAAATATGTTGTACAAAGGGACATCCTCACACCCAGTGAGGAGCTGGGCAGCTGAGAGGATTCCTGGCTACTACCACAACTGTCCCTATCATACCTTAAAACTGAAGCATCTGCACCAAAAAAATATTTTTACACTATATTTTAAAGAGAAACATCATTTCTGTCCTCATACCATGTTTTATACCTGTAAAATCACACACCAGTAATCCTGGAGTATCCCCAATGAAAAATCCCTCACGTAGATAAACAAGAACATCCGAGTCAATCTGTTTTACTGACTCTGTTTTAAAGACAAATCATTAAGAAAGGAACACATTTTTTGAAATTCAGAAATGCATAATTGAATGATTAATCACTGGGTCATTTTTTTCCCCTTCAAATGCACCCAGTGAACAACAAACTCCAGGCTGAAGTCAAAGTGAGCTGTGTCTTTCCTAGAATACACCTGAACCAGCTCTTCCTACACCGTGAGCACAAGAGAAAAGCTGAGGCAAAGTTAAGCCCCCCTTGTTTTCCTGCAATAAACTCCAGAGCAGCAAATGCTGGACACAAACTCCACGTTTTACCCTGGAAAATTACTGTTGTGACAAGACAGAACTCAAGTCTTTGTTACAATTTACAAGCTTTGAGAAGAAACTTGCTGTCGTTTTAAGGATTACTGGATAAAGCAGGGCTGTCCATTTGGAATTAAAAAAAAAAAAACAACAAACTAGAGACACAGAAACAGGATGCAACAAGGCTTTCCTTGCTGTGCTTTGAAGAAAACAACTATTCAGTTTTTCTCTCAGGCACAAGGGGGTTTTGCCTTTGGAGACAACGCAGAGATGTTTGAGCACATGATTGGAGCAGACAGACTGCTGGAGTGATGGAACAAACAACTTGTCCTGCTGGTGCTTTAGGAACAACAAAAATTTGCTAAGATAGAATTTCTCACATCTATTTAGTCTAGTGTTTGTCTGGATAAAGTTGGTTTTTTATTATTAATAAGTTGCCTGTTTCAATCTAAATAAACTTGGCTTTCACTTAAAACAGGAATTTCCTTGCTTGAAACTATGAATTATTGCTGGGGTCCCTGCTTGAAGATGAGTCAAGAGATTCCAAAGGCTCTCACAGATGGGAAAGTATTGATTTCATGAATTTCAGCACCTCAGGTTTCTCCACCAAGTGTAAAATCTCCAGAATGTTCTAAGGTCTAAATGTAAAACCTCCACTACTTGCAGTGATGAGAAATGAAGTTCTCAGATTTTTCAGGACCAATTCTCTAACTGTAAAAAGTGAATTAATCTGAAAGATATGAACCCAACAAATGCACTGTCAAAATCACTATTCAGAGTGTAACTACCAACATCTCCAGTTAGTTTGATGATAAGAATGTCAGGCATCAGGAAAGAATTGATTTTCTTTTCATTCTGGTCCTTTGCTTGAAGGAGTGGACATTAATCAATTTAAAATGCAGGTAGGTAAATAGGAGGTGTATTTTTGTCATCAGAATTAGTGGTGTAACCTACTCAGAGTATTTCCAGGAGGCAGGACTTAGGAAGTTTCAGTTTTTAACTCCAACTTAAAGAAGAGTGTAAGAACACTGGGAGCTGGGATTGTTACCTGGACCCTCTCCTGGTAAAAGCATCACAGCAAACTGCAAAGCACAAACAGGAGGAAAAGTAAATCATTACACAGGAAGTTTTACAAATGGAATGAAACCAGCACACACACACAACACAGAAGAGGGAATACTTCAGACAATTCATCACCAGGCACCACGAAAATGTTCAGGAACTTTGGCAGCTAAAAGAGCAACATGCCACTGTGCAACTGTCTGCCTCCAGAAGGAGCACTGGTAGTTACTTAATCTTATATAAAACTTTTATTCAGAGACAAAGATTCCCATTAAAATTCATCACCATTACCTGCTGCAGTCCTGGAGTTGTGTTTTTCACTGTCAAGGCACCATGGCTTTCTTTGCCAGGGATCCATCAAAGCAGGAAATCATCAAATCAGCTCAGGGCTCCATGGTGCCAAGCACTACTCTAAAGCAATAGGTTATCATTTAATTTATTGCCAGCAGTCTGAAAGCCAAGCACACACTAAACTGCACCAGGGATGGGATCCAGCCCTCACAGGGTGATGAAGCCACGGGGAGGTCAGTGCTGCTTCCCCCATTTGTTAAAGAAACAGAGGAATCCCACAGAACACCACCAGGAAAACACCTTCCCACTCAGCTGGCAGAAGGATAAACACCCTGCACAGCCAGGAGACATCTCTGCACTCAGTGCAGTGTCTTCATTATTATTGCAAGATCTCTCTCTTCCTGACTAAATGGGAAGTTTAAAAAAAATATATATATACACTCAGGACAAGTTTTTGGGGTTGTTTCTTTCTCTTTTCCAAGGGCAGCATGAGGTACCAGCTGTCCTAGAGGAGGAATTTTCTCCACCCACATTAGATCAGCGTGGATCATTCCTATGAACTCACATTGTTTCTTCCTTTCTGTGCTCAAGGAAGTGTTCTGAGAGTGCAGCATCCCCCTGGCCACGCGGCACTTCTATGACCTCCCAAATTCAAAAAGAATGCAGGAAGAACTCAAACACGGCCCACCTTCCCCAAACAATGACCTCTCAAAGAAGAAACCTCATCTTCATCCCTGTCCACCCGAGAGCCTGGGAGAGCCACATCCAGCCCTTCTGCTGGTGAGAAAGGTTTTCCAAGGAGCATCACAGCTGGGAATTTGGAGCCTTTCACACTCAGGGACTCCTCACCCTGGCCAAGCTCATCTGGGATCCTTAAATTCTCACCTCCTCCCAGCCCCTCACCTTCTGCCCATGGCCAGAAGTGGATGCTTGGGTAAAAGAATCCTGGGTGGACACAACAAGCCCAAATAAATAAAGCCCAGCAATACCTTGAGTCACTGCTGCACTGAACATCCTGTTCTTTGCATCTCAGACATGTCCATGGTCCCATCCACACACCCCTGCACAGACCAGGTGTGTCACTAACACCATCCCACCTCCAGGACACCTCTTAACCCCATCACACTGCTCCTTTATGTCGATTTTGTTCAGATTTTCTATGTAAACATCCAACCTCCCATGATTTATAAGCACTAAACGTGTGCACATCACACAGAGCTGGGCACTGAGCAGTGGGTTGGGGGACAAGGAGCAAATTTGGATTTTCCAGGAGCAGGATGGGCAGGGAGGAATCACAGATTGTGCAGAGTGAGAGCACACAGAGATGGACAAAAGGCAAGTGGAGATTCTCAGCCCCTGGATTTGGGGACAGCCACCTCAGCAATGAGGAAAACACTCCTGGAGGAGAGGCACGAACACTTTACAACACATTTGTTCTTCTTGGAAGCAGTAACAGGAAAGGAAATGCTGCTTTTAGTCTGCTAGCACAGAATGGCATAACAAAAACCAGAAAATAAGTCTTTAATTAATACTAGTACTCCAAATCCCTGGGAGCTTTTTTTTTTTTTTCTCTAATTCATGTTAGTGCTAAGTTAATCATACACTCAACCCTAAAGGCTACAGTAAAGCTGTTACTCAACTCCAAAGTCGACTTCAGAGAGAGAAGAAAAAAGTGTGGCAGGGGAAAAAGAAAAAAAAAAACATCTGAGAGTCTTTACCAGTAATTTGTCAAATATCTGTTCAAAGGCATCACTATCAGTGCTGCAAGCTGAACAATTAGCATGAGTGAAAGCATCAAGAAGTACTTTCACTTTCAGATCCCCTGTCGCATGAGGATACAAAGCTTGGGGGTTGTTTTCCAGAACAGTGACATTAATGCTTTCCCCAAGCCCACACAACTGTCAATTTGGAGAAGAAAGTAGGCAGTTCACTACATAATTTCCATGAACAACCTCAATCAGGGAGCAGAAATTAAGTGTTAGGAACATGAAGACATTCTGTGGTTTTGAGAAGACAGACTACTATGTTGTGTGACTCTGCCAAACCTGGGCAACAAGACAAATTCTCATTAAGCTTCTCCTTTGAACAAAGAGCAGTTCACAGAATAACACGGAAGATAAATGTAATTCCAGAAGTCTCCCAGCTCAGAGCACAGGTGTCTGTCTGGGCTAACTCCAGTGCAGCCTCATAAAACTTGCAGTCAGAGCAACAACTCAAAAAAAAATCCAAATTCCCTATAAATGCAAAGGAGTCTGTTTTGGAAAAATACACTGGTTTTCAACTCTTTTTGATTTTCTATCTTTGCAATGTGTTAGAGGAGCTTAAAAAATTTCTCTTGGACCTAGGTGGGATTTCTAGGTGGATTTTTTTAGCTGAACATCACAGACTGGTTTCTTAAAGCTCACCTTCCCCTGTCCAGGCTGCTCCAAGTCCTCTCCAGCCTGGCCTGGGACACTGCCAGGGATCCAGGGGCAGCCACAGCTTCAAATATCTAACTTTTTTCCCTAATATCTAACATACCATCCACTTCCACACTGCAGCAACATTGCATGGCACAGAGTGAGGTTTAATACTGCCAGAAAAAAAAAATTATCCAGTAAGAGGCAGACATTTGATTAAAATAATTTCTCAGTAAAAGGCATGCAAAACAAAACTGTAAGAAAAGCACTGCTCTGTCCAAAAGAGTATCCTGCAACCATAATTTCATGTAAATTCTCATTTTTCTGAGGCTCAAAGGCATGAGTTTTAAAGAAGAAAACAGGTGACACAACTTCAAATCTCCTATTGAGTCTCCAACCAACTGGAGAGCTGAACTTCCCAAACTCCCTCTAGGCTGAGCTCTTGGTGAAAATCTTTGCTTTAAGCCTCCTTTTTTTTTCTCTTTACCCTCCCCACCATCCCATTAAACATTGCATTTTCCTCCCCTAATCAGACACCACGTGTGAGCTGCAGGCAGAGCTCACAGACAGAACAGCCAGTGGTGGCACAGAGAGTCCAGAGTCATGCCCTGGCTGCCTCTGCCCACCAGATGTTTTCCAGCTGTTCCCAGCCATCCCCTGGTGCTCCAGCCCCTTTCCCTGAGGGGCAGCAGGAGCTGCCAGCAAGGCCCAGGCACCCCTTTGGCATATTGAGCTCTGTGCCTGAACAATACCACAAAGAAGGAGTTTAAGGGATTTTTTTTTTTCTGGGTTCAGAGGCTTCCTCAAAGTATGATCAAAGTTTGCCCTAAATCAGCTTTGTAACCTCGAGTTTAGAAATTCTACAGGCAAACCTCCAGAACCAGAAATCCAAGCTCTCCATCTCCCTTTCATGTCTGCACACCACGGATTTTTCCCAGCCAACACTACACATGATCAGGATAAAGGAACCACAGGGGCAATTAAAACTTCCTCATGGGCAGAAAAATGAACTTATTGATTGGATACTTAAAGCACAAAACAGAGGATACACAGAATTATAAATTCTGATCATCAGCTGACACACATATTTACCCAAGGCCTGTCATTTCTACTGTTTCATGTCTCTGAAGCAGGAGTTAAATATAATGACAAAAACAAAGGATGAGCAGATGCAATAGTTACAGTAACAGTATCTTCCCCACTCTCCCATGTGGCAGCTACACAGCCTCTGAGGGACACCACAATCATAAAAAAGATGAAGTTACAGGATCAGTTTACAAGGCCAGGGTTAGAACTGAGACTCCACAGCAGGACAAAAACTCCATCCAGAGCCACAGTGACCACTCCAGGGAGCAGGAAAAGAAACTGCCAGAAACTGTCTGAAAACAGACAAAAAAAACCCCACAAAAACCATCACTGGGATTCTGAGAAAGCCAGGCATGGAAGGTTTGCCTAGATTTCAAATGGATGGATTGCATAACACGGAACAATTGTCAGCCATTTAGCAAAATAAATTAATAACTTTTACTTAATATATGAACCCAGTGTACCAATACATGCAGAAATATTCACATATCTATATCCAAAGAGAACATTTTTTTTCCCCAAAAAAAAGAATGTGTTCTGCAACCTGCTGACTCATCTTCCCACCACACTGAAAAAAAAAAAAAAATTCTGGAAAAGCAGAGAACAATGCTGAGTTGTACAAAAATCCCTGCAAGAAAGGGAGAAGACTTGCCAGGAAGTTTCAAGGGTTTGTTATAAAAACCCATAAGGAGGTTTTTTTAGGAAGATCCTTGTTCATCCAAAGAATCCCACACTGTTGGAATATCTCCATCCTGGTGCTCAGGATGCAAAGTGAAATAATCTGTCCTTGTTATGGACTTCCACTTGATGCTGGATGAGGCTGGATCCAGGTGGAAATCCCATCCTGAGCTGTCAGCAGGGAGAAGTTCTGCTGGAATCTCCCTTCCTCCTGCTCAGACAGGGCTCAGGATGACAAAGGCTCCAACACAGATGTTTTGCCAGGAGTTGCTGAGCTCTGGATGAGCCTTTCCCAGTTGTCCCCTTGCTGTGGGCAGGAATCCTTCCTTGCACTTCTGTTCCAAAGTGTAACCCAAGATTTTAAGTAATCTTTGGTAATCTGAGCACGTAGCAAAGGCAGGAATCATCTGATTACTAATTTCTAGCAACACAAGTGAATAGAAAAAGAAATCCACTCAAAAAAAAAGTAAAAATAAGAAGTCTTTGGAATAAAGAACACGATTCCCCAAAAGTTCAGTTTTGCCAGCATTTCTTCCTCCAAGAGACATTCCTGTGTTTTGGCAGTGGAATTTGCACACTTTACACAACCCCCAGGGCAATGGTGGGAGAACAAATGTAGCTGTAAAAAAAATGGAAGGCAGGCAAAAAGGGGGAGGAGCTTTTTTACTGGAAAATTTAGAATTTAGTAATTGAAAGGTGAGATGGAAAGGTTTATCAGACCTCATAGAAAATTCCTACTCTGCTCATTTCAGAATGTTTCTCCTGTATACAGTGAAATACATAATCAAAATCCACTCCAAAAATTGGCTGGTGTATTTCCTGCCTCATGTAAATTCCCCAGAATTTTCATGTTTGGGTTGTTTTTAAGTTAGTGCTAACCCAAACCCCCTTTTCCCAGGTTAACAACTGCAGCACTGTTGTCATACCAAGAAATAATTCAATTATATGTTGGATTTACCCAGATCCTCTCAATCCCTTTTTTTTTGGCTATGAGGTAACACAGGTGATTTGTTCCTCTCGAAACAGACCTGAGATTATTCAATTAAAACTGCTCAGGAACTGCTGTAATTTCTGAATTCCAGCATCTCTTGGCTCCCTGTGCTGTGTCACTCCATCCTGCCAAGGCAGGAGGTGATGGTCTCACTCTGCCCCAAGCCACTCATTCCCAATGTACAAATTAATTTAAAATACTGGACATTTTCAGTGGGATTATTTCCCTGGCCAGTGCTGGTGGACAGAGAGAGCTCTGAGAACTCCTCCCTGGTGGGTTCTGAGCTCTCAGCAGACACAGGCACAGCCAGGAGAGGAGAGGCTTCTGCAGAAGGGCAGGATCTTGCACAAGCTCTGTTGTGAAATCACACCTCTGTGACTGTCTGCAGGCTCAGTGGAAAGGGACAAGAAAAGCAGCTGGATCCACGAGCACAGCTGCACTTCCCTCACCACTTATTCCTCCTCACATTTCCTCAGCAACGTTTATTTTTACACCCAGTTTTTAACTCCCCTAAACCAATTTAAGCTTTTTGAAAAAAGAAAAAAAAAAAAAAAGACACCTCATACAAACTAAAGTGCTCCTCCATTACCATCATTATGTTAAAATCTGACTGTCAGAACATAACAAGACAGGATTAAATGTCTTAAAATCCTTCCTACATCCATAATTGTCAACAAAAAGCTGCCTACAGCCAGTAAGAGCTGCACAGGTCAATGTACCCCTTGCATTAATTTCTGTGCTAGTGGTGTCCACTTAGTCATAATTTTTTTTCAGCACAAGTCTGTGAGGTGCTGCAGGCTCTGACTTTTCATTATTTTATTACAGCAGATCACTAATGTTCTATTAGTGTACTTAAGTAACATTAAAATGGTATTTCTAATTCAGTGAAGGACTATGCCAGGCTCAAGCACGTTAAAAGAGAAAGCTGTGCATGAGTATATTTTAATTTAAAATGTATTCTCTCATATCACATGTATTTGGAATCTTGATTAATCCTTCATTAGTAAGGGATTAAAAAAAAAAGTTTCTTTTTTTTTTTTAATATTTACAAGCTTGCAGTAATCCTACGTGTATATTGAAGCAAATGCAATTTTATGACTGACCCAGTCATAAAATTCCAGGGTCTAATCTTCCAGAACATTGCAAAAAAAGCTCCCCTGAAGTCCAAGGAATTCCAAAGGGGAAAAAAAAAACCCAAATAAAAAATCCCCCCCGAAGCAAGGCAGAAATGACCCTGCAAGCATTAAAGTGAACAACTCTGTGAAAATTTTCCTTTTATCTAATCTCACATCCAAGAAAACTGATTTAAAAATGGAGGACAAATCCTTTTGGAAGGGGATCCACCAGGAAAGAGCCCAAAAACCCAAACCCAAAGGACCACAACCCCATCCCTTTGATGGGACACAACCTGCCCTTCTACTCCTCAAAAACCCAAACTGAAGCTTCCCTTGAGAAAGATACTGAAAGACATGAAAATTGCAGCAAGCACAGTAAGTAAGCAATTGTTTACTTTGCAAATTGGAATAGATATTGAAGTGCAAACCAGTTCTGCACAATCCCCAAATTTTCTTTGCCAGGCAAACGCAGGGAGCTGCACCAGCCATTCAGGGACCTCCTTAAACACAATTTCACCAGAATAAACAGCAACAACAAGGAAAGGCTGATTAATTAATACTCAAACTATGACTGGAATTTGCAGTCACCCATTTTTACAGAATTACTCTCTGGCTTGAGCAGTTCTAAGGCACAGATTTATTATAATTAAGGCTTTACAAAGAGAAAACCACATTGTACCTGATGACTTGGTTTTACTCACAATTTGCTTTGGATTTTCTTTCTTTTTTAAAAAGAAATAGAGTTCCTAAGGTGGTAAAGACCTATGGACAGCATCTTAAATACCTCTCTAGGGCCCATTTCTTTTCAGCACATGGGAGAAGATGCAAATTCTGTTGTTTCCTTTTTATTTGCTCTCATTTTTATCTAATTAAACACAAACCTCCTGTTGTAGCTGATACTTCACATCTGAGATTTGCAGAGGTCACAGCTCAGGCTTGATTTGGGAGACACCAGTTCTTGCTAAAACACATAGTACATTTATATTTTGAAAAGAAAAAAAAAAAGTACTTCAAAATACTTTGTGTCAAAGCTCATAAAATACATAAAAGTCAGTGGCATTCAACTTTTAAAAGGAATTGTTTTCATTTTTGTACTCAATCAAACCCCAGGCAGTTTTGGAAGGTTTATGGTTTAACACCAGAGCTGGGAAAGTTGTTTGGATTTACTGAGAAAAGGTAAAACATGAGGCTTCAGAGCAGTTAGTCTGACCCTTTTCTCTGACTTTTTTTTTTTTTTTTCTTTTGTTATTTTAAAGATGCAATTAAAGAACTTCATGAAGTTCCATTCTTTTCATGTGAGCAAAAAAATTGTTCTAATATGGAAAGTGGTATTATCTCAAAACCTGGGGTTTTTTTCCTGCTTCATGTTCTAGGGCTGGGTTGGCTTCAGAGAAACAAAAACTGGGTGACAACTGTCAGATATTCTAAAAAACAGGGAGTCAGAAGTTTGAAAGGAACATAACTCCATAAACTTGAGATTTGTTCTTGTTCCTTTTGGCTATTAAGACACTAAACTACCCCAGAACGTTCAGCCAGAATAGTTTTCCTTCAATTAATTTTCATTCAGGTTTGCTTGGTTGGGTTTGTTTGGGTTTTTTTTTTTTTCCCTTCTCTGCAGAAGCTTTGCACAATTATATCTGTGCAGCTCCAAAGAATGAAATTAAATCTACAGCTGGCCAGTGTCATCTTGGTTTGAGCCTGAGGAGCTGAGGCAGCTCAGAGCTCAGAAAGGTTCAGCCCTCGCCGTGTAACCACAACTCCACGGGAAGTGTCAAAAACAGAAGTGAAGCTCAGGGCACAGGAAAACCTTGCACGAAGTTGTCTCTGTTATCCAACTGGGCACAGCCAGGGCTTGGGAAGGCCCTGGAGAATAATTATTCCTACAGGATTTTGTGGTTGAGTAATTGCTACAAGTGACAAAAATCTGCTGTCGGAGAGAAACATTGTGAAATTTTTATTTAAATATTCGGGATACATGTATTTAAATTGTAAGTGTATTAACTCCCTTTTATACTACTTTGCCAGGAAAATAAAAAAAGGATTAAAAAAAAGAAAGGAAAAAAGAGAAAAGGGTTATGCACATGAGACCCAGGCCTCCTGCATATCTTAAAGCCCTACACCATGAGCTTTCCCTTGCTCCAGTCAATGAGCTCCCATCACCAAATAAGGATGCAGACAGAGGACAGGACACGAACGCAAAGCAGGACATCCTGAATCATCCAGCTCTTTCTTTCACCTCCTCCCTTTCCCCTTCCTTTCTGCCAGGAAGTGGCGGTGTCAGCAGGGCTCATTCCTAACAGCGTTAATGAGTTACAGAACCTTCCCCCCTTTCTGACAGAGGGAAAGTCTCGGGATTCCAGCCCGCAGCTCCCCATGGCCCGTGCACATCCGTTTGGGTCTGCGCCAAAAATCACCCTCAGGGCCCTAAATAACTTCCTTCCTGCTGGATGTTCGGGTCCTTCAGGCACTCACAGGCAGGAATTTCATCGCCTCGCTTGGAATCTTCCTCTCTGCTTTGCCAAGTCATTCGAGCTCCTTCTGAGCTTTGCTGTCCCTGAAGAGCAGGGAGAGATTTGCGGGAGGACAGGTTTGTGTGTGTGTGGAGCCTCACACAGCCAAAATTCCGTGTGAATGTGGCAGGGCAGAGATGCACGGAATACTTGGAACGCCTGGGAACAGCACCAGCCTCGCAAATACCTGACTGAGGAATTCAGGCACTGACCAAAGGGGGAAAAAAAAACTCAGAGCAGGAGAGGGGAGGGAAATAAACAACCTTGGAGATTAAGGAAATGAAAAATAAAACAGCTTTCAACTCAATCCCAAAAACATGTTCAAAATTCTGATGCAACTGTTCTTAGCCATTTGAAATCTTTCACAATTGAGGGGTTAAAATTAGGAGGATGAGGGGATGTTTCCATGATTAATTAATCCTGGCTGTATATAGGACAAGCGGTTGCTGAATTTATTTTCACTAAGCCACTTCTTTTAAAAATACTGGACACCTCTAAGCCTGGGTATAAGGTCCTGTGTGTGACACAGATCAGAAATCTGGGGGACACACAGACACAAACTCCAGCCAAATCAACACACAGAGCAGAAAATGAAGCAAGGCAGATGTTCATCAGTGCAGAAAAGATTCAGCAACTCCCAGGAGTCTCCAACAGGCTTCCAACAAGTAAATGAGCACCATACACGTAAAAGCAATTTAAAATTAATGACACTTCTTGGGGGAAGAGATGTGATATTGAGTATATTGGGAGTGAGGTGATTTACATCAGGTACTACAAGCAGCGAGTGATTGGTGTATCAGATTTGTTCTTGTAGAACAAGACTAAAATGCAAGGAGATCCCTGGAGACTAAATCATCATATCCCCAACTGCCTTGAGAAAATCGACTGGAAAGTGCTACCCGAGCAAATGTAAAACCAGAGTATTTTCCCCCTGTCAATCCAGAACAAAAGCTCTGTAATATTCAGATCATAATGCTTAGATACAATCAGTGACTCCTGCCAAAGAACAGTTTTTAAACAGCTCATCGCTCAGTTGATCATCAAAAGAGTTTGCTAGAAATGTCACAGCTGGAGCTGCAAGATGCTAAATTTTTTATTTTTTTGGGGGAGGTATTCACTTGGTTTCAGGGTTACATTTCTTCTGCGGTCGATTTGGTTTTGGTTGTTTGAGTTAAAAAAAAAAAAAATAAAACAAGATGTTTGGGTGGTGAAACGAGATCTGAGCCTGTGTGAAAACGTGGCACTGATGAACACAGAGCGCTTTAAAGCCCGAGACTTGCACATGTCACTGCAAGGCTGCCTCACATCCTCTGTGTCACCGTGCTACAGCAGCTCATCCCAGCTCCGTTTACATCTCCCCGAGAGCACCGACCTGACCATACAGGGGCAGGAATCTGCTCCTCCGAGACACACCTTTGTTCCAAGGCTGGCTGAAGGGTTAGCCCCGACACCATTGTCTAAAAAAAATCAAGGTGTGAACGCTGACCCGTGAACCTCAAATGAAAACCTTTCTGTAATATTTCATCACTTCGAGGTGCTGGTTGCTGTGTCTGCCCACCCACATCCGTGAGAAACGTGCAACAGAAGCTCCAGCAGCGCCATGCAACCATCCAATATTCAGTATTTTCCCCCCCAGAAGGGGAGAGTGATTAGCTCAGCCCTTCCCACATTTACAGTGTCATGTTTGTGTTGCACACAGAGCAGCTCCGGAGCCCTATCTCCGCACACACTCCCTGCCGTACCCAGCACAACGCGCCAATTAGCGAAAAAAACACATTTGCTCCAACTAACGATTGTTTGGGTTAAAGCCAAGGACGAGGCAAAACAAAACAAAACACCTTTTCTACAAATCTGCGGCTTCCAGTATAAATTCACCCACACGCGCGTTTATGAAATACACCATAGCAAACGTGTAATTTGTCATTACTAGATAATTATATAAGCTAAGAAACCAGCCGACACCATGACGGACTGTGAGAAAGGAGTTATACAAGTTTCCCCCTATTTTTTCCAACAAGGTGGTGTTTTGTTTTGTTTTTTTTTTCCGCCGCGTATGTGACAGAAGTTTGTTTATCAGGGCAGGCAGCATCCCCTTACTCGGCAGAGGGGACTCCGAGGCTCCCCCGGCCGGGGCCAGCCCGGGATTCCCCGCCCGCGGTGTTTGCGGCGGCCGGGCCGGGGCTGCGGGGCGGGACGGGCTGGGGAGCACCGCACCCCGGGGACAGCGCCCGGCCCGGCCCGGCCCGGCCCGCACCCCCGCCCGCACTCACTCCGCAGAGCTGGTCCCGTTCACGGCGGATCCATCCGGAGCCGGGTTCAGCTGGATCGGCCCGGGCTTCTTCTTCGGCATCTTCGCCCGCACACGGCGCGCAGAGGGAGCGGACGGAGCGGCCGCGGCCCCACTTCGGGACAGGTCCGAGAGACTTCCTGCGGCGCGGTAAACTCGGGAAGGGGGGGGGGAGCTCCCCTGTGCGGCGGTGGCCCCGCGGGCTGAGGGCAGGTGGGGCCGTGCGGCTGCCGGAGCCGCCGCTCCGAGCGCTCCGAGCTCCGGCGGGCACTGCCCGGGATCGGGATGTGCCCGGCCGGGACCGCGCCGGCGCGCGCCGCCCGCACCCGCCCCGCGCGCCTGCGCGGGGAGCGCGCGCACGCGCACGGCGGGGAGCGAGGCCGCGGGGAAGCGCTGCCCTCAGAGCTCCTGCCCTTACAGAGCTCCTGCCTTCAGAGAGTTCCTGCCCTCAGAGTTCCCTGCCCTCAGAGCTCCTGCCCTCACAGCGTTTCTGCCCTCACAGAGCTCCTGCCCTCACAGCATTTCTGCCCTCAGAGAGTTCCTGCCCTCAGAGAGTTCCTGCCCTCAGAGCTCCTGCCCTCACAGCATTTCTGCCCTCAGAGCTCCTGCCCTCACAGCATTTCTGCCCTCAGAGAGTTCCTGCCCTCAGAGCTCCTGCCCTCATAGCATTTCTGACCTCAGAGAGCTCCTGCTCTCAGAGAGTCTCTGCCCTCAGAGCTCCTGCCCTGACAGAGCTGCTGCCCTCAGAGAGTTCCTGCCCTCATAGAGCTCCTGCCCTCACAGCGTTTCTGCCCTCACAGAGCTCCTGCCCTCACAGCATTTCTGCCCTCAAAGAGTTGCTGCCCTCAGAGCTCCTGCCCTCACAGCATTTCTGACCTCAGAGAGCTCCTGCCCTCACAGCATTTCTGACCTCAGAGAGCTCCTGCCCTCACAGCGTTTCTGACCGCAGAGAGTTCCTGCCCTCAGAGAGTCTCTGCCCTCAGAGCTCCTGCCCTCAGAGAGTTCCTGCCCTCACAGCGCTGCTACTCTCAGAGCTCCTGCCCTCAAAATTCCTGCCCTCAGAATTCTTGCCCTCAGAGCTCCTGCCGTCAGAGAGTCTCTGCCCTCAGAACTCCTGCCCTCAGAGTCCCTGCCCTCACAGTGTTCCTGCCCTCAGAACGCTCCTGCCCTCACCAAGCCCTGGCTGAGGGTCAGGGGCGATAGCGGGAATAATCCTTCCCTGGCAGGGTGGAGAGGCCCTGCCACAGTTTGCAGAGAAGCCATGGCTGCCCCATCCCTTGGAAGTGTTCAAGGCCAGGATGGACGGGGCTTGGAGCACCCTGGGATAATGAGGAAGGAGCATTGGGGCAGTTTAAGTCGGCTCAGTATCTGAGCTTTGCAGCTCTCTCACACAGGATGAGAGCCACACTCCCAGCTTGGCACAAGGAGGGCAGAAACAAGAGTTTTAACTGGACATGGCTTGGAACAGCCTGGTGTTCCAAGGTGTAGTGGAAGGTGTCTGTGCCCATGGCAGGAGGTGGAATAGGATGCGATTTAAAGTCCATTTCAACCCAGCCTATTCTCTGATGACTTAAACAGAACCTTGCTTTAACATCAACTTACTCCCACAAATCGATAAAGGACTGATTTATTTTGGGGAGTCTGCCCTTTAACACTAAAGGACATGCAAACTGCAGTGTTACAATCAGCAGGAGCAGAGGGATCCCAGAGGAGAAGCAGCAGCAGAGAGGACAGACAATGGTGTCCTGTGACAGCTGGGCTGGACCTGGGCAGCTGGAACAGAGCTGGTCAGTCAGCCCAGGACACGTGGGGCTGTCACAGCCAGGCCTGGCTCATGGGCCAGCGGGGCACGTCACCCCTCGGCCACGACAATGGGGTGTCCGTGTTCTGGTGGGCTCTTCTGGGGTAGCAAAACTGCTGTGAGGGCAATATATATCCTTGCTATGGTCAGTAGGATGTGTTCTTCCATATCGATTCTCTGAGAATTGAAATGTAGAGATTCTGTTGTTTAGCTGTGGATATTGAGGGGGTTGAGGGGCAGGATATGGAAAATGAAAGCACCCAATGGCCTTGATTGGATAACAAAGCCAATCTGGACACGCGTGTGCAGTTAACTATGACACACACATTAATCATATGGTGAGAGTCAGGAGGTAAAAGGAGTTCTGTATATTTGACTTCCGTGAGCACAGTGACACTACAATCCTGCCTTTACTGTAAAAGAACTTTGCTAAAGTTTGAGTTGCTTTATAAGATTAATTTCTCATTGTCTGAATCCAGCAGGAGTCAGCTGAAAACTCAATTTTAAGGCCCGTAGGAGTTACAAAGTGAGAAGAGCTTCCAGATTTCTTCTGATTTCTGACACAGCTGAGAAATTCTTTCTGTTGCCACTGTGCATTTCTGCACCACACAGTGCTCCATCTGTCAACAAACACGACACATCGAGCAGAAAAGACTCTGCAGTTACTCATCATTTTGTTAAGTGATAAACGAAACCCCTCACAGACACACGTGAGCCAAGAAGTGAAGCAGCACTGAGGAACTCAGCACTAAGGTGGAGGTAGTGGCTTGGTATTGGTAAAAGAGTGAAAAAACAGTTTCTTTGGTGGTTCAAATTTTTCCTAAGATTCCCAAATGGTCTTTTTCATACACAAGACGTGAATTTACCACTGACTGAATAACAACTTTCCAGCAGTGGATTGATTTTATACTCCAATGAGTTGATTCAGACACAAAAGGAAGTGCAGAGTTAATTCCATAACAAAATTTCTGCTGTGAATACTTTGGATAAAGAGCCAGCCTGAATTCTGTATGATTTAAATTTTTGTGGTTTGCAAAATACAATTATATTTTAATCAAAGCAATCATTAATGTTTTTACAAAAACCGAAATGATGAACAAAGTTCCCCATATATAAAGCAAAAATGCTGAACAGTTCCTATCATCTCACCCATTTCTAAAGTAAAAAAAAAATAAAATTTTTTTTCACAGTTTTGCCATTAAAGATATATTCCCTCCATCCAATTCCAGATATTAAGGGACAGCTCCCTCCTCTGGAGCAGTTTATCCTTGCACTGAGAACACTGGGCTGTGAAATTACTGATTTCATCAATCTCCTTTAAAATCCCTTTGACCAAAGCACAAACCCCAAAAATATCTGGGATGGACTGTATCTGGAAATAATTTCACAGGCATATGGATTGATGCCACTGCAGAAATAATTTCTGTACTGTTGTCTGTAAAACAAATTGGTTTAACGTCAGGGCATTTGTTACTAAAAATTAAGTATGTTTCCCCAGCCAAAACAGAACACATGTTTTAGAAATTTGAATATTCTCCATGGAAGGAACTGTATTTTGCTGTACAAACAGGTGTTTCTGAAGGTGAATCACAGAGGAAAAGATGAAGAAAAAAATAGAAAGTGCTGTAATTTCAGCAAGAGGCTTCTGAGGGGAGAAACTTTCTGATTTATTGATTTCACCACTGCTTGGAAAAATAGAAATAATTTGTCTCTGTAAATAGAAGTGGAACAAAGAAGCTTATCTTCATTACCACTTTTTTTTCCCCTTATAGAAACCGAAATTTTGCCTAATTTCTTGCATGAGAAGAAAACCACAATTACTCTATCGATCAATTGCATCTAAATGAAGCCAACTTTTCAGACTCGATTGCCACACAGAGCTGCATATTTTACTGCCAAAACATGTGCACACAAACTTCTATTTGCAAGATTTAATACTTCTTAATCTAAGCAGTGGTTAGCAAAGCAAGTTAGGGAAATAATTAGTCCCATAAAGCAATGGAATTTAACAAGTCTGGTTCAAATTTGAATAAAATTGGCCAAGAGGATCAAAAATTATTTGAAGGGAGTTGACAAAGAACCTGACAGAGATCACGACCTGCCTTGCACCTTATTTTCCTCAAGAAACAGAGATTTGGAAGAGCACTGTGGATCACAGCACAATTTAAATGTTTTGTGATATACTAAAAGCTTAGAAATGAACGTTTAAGGTGGCTGCGTAATATCAAATTTAGATTAGATCAGCGAGGTATAAATGTAAATAAGTATAAATCACAAATAACTGAAATTTGCTTAATCCTTAAGATGTGACTTCTCACTAATACAGAAACAATGGCAGCAGTTATGCTGAGGGTTTGTGGCACGAACAGCTTTGCCAACATAATATTTGAAGGGTTTTTTTGCTGAGTAAATTCTGCTCCCTTAGGAATAAAGCCCTTCAAGCGTGGAAACAGGCAATTATCCATTTGACAGATTTGCTTTGCCGTATATTACATGTAACAAAGCAGGAAATGAGACTGAAATATAAAATAAGGTGCTAATTTTCTGCAGTTTTTCTGATGAAATTACAGTAATCAAACAGAAACAAGCACTAATGTTTCTTTTTCACCTAAACTAGAAACCTGAAGTGTTTTCTAGAACAGAGGCAACCTGTGGGGGGTTTTTTGTTTGTTTTTTCCTGACTTATTATCTTAGCAGCATGTGGCTGGTTATTCATTTCCTGAAGAAAAACCAATAATCAATGCCTGCCAGCATTTGCTTTTTATTTAATTAGGAACATAGCACTGGAAAGAACCACCTAGGTCATCAAGTCCAGCTTCTAATTAAACACTCTTCAAAAATATTGATTAATCAAAACTGCATAAATATGGTGGGTTTTATAACCCTGTGTCCTCTGCAGAGATTGTAAGTGATCTTCTGCTTTCTTTTTTGGTTTGTAAGGATTTTTCAGTACAAAGAGTGACTATTATTTTCAATGCAAAGAGCTCATCATATAGATATTTGATTTTCAGTAATTTTATATGACAATTACAGTATTTTGTGCTGGAAATTAGCAGCACTTGATCTATGATTATTATTATTAAATCCCTGTGTTAATTTTCATACTTCAGCTGCATCAATCGATTGAAGAAAATTTGCCATATCTAAAAAGATAAGATAAATTGATTCAGTGCTAAAAAATCCATTTGTGTGTTCTCCCTATATTTAATAGATTCTTGACTATAAAAGATGCTGCAGCAGTTGGGAATACCCATTTAAAACATTAACTGTTAAAATAATTTTAACCAGAAAGTAACTGCAATTGATTTTGTCCTACTAGAAGGACTACATTAAATTACCAGAAACATTGTCTGTCAAATTTGAATTTATAGAGAAATAAAGGAAAACCAATTCCTTTAATGGATTAATATTTTACCTTAATTTATATAGTTTTGTTTAAACAAAGAGACTATAAGTCAGATACACTTCTATGGACTGAGCTGTAAAAATATGAGAATAATTTGCAGCTCCAGCTGCATTGGAGACGGGAGCCTGGAACCTCTCCTGTTGTCCCTGCAACCCAAATCCTTACATGGCATTTTACGTGCACAGCTGCCAAACCTCTGAGGGCTCGGCACATTTATCCCAGCCTGGACAACTGCAAACTGTTCAGTTTTAAATTCCCAGAAGGTTCTGTCTGGAGAAGAGCTCGGGATTGCTCACTGTCCTGGTTCTTTCCTCTGAGACAGGGGGTGGGAATCCCTGACCTGGATTGGGAATCCCTGACCTGGATTGGGAATCCCTGACCTGGATTGGGAATAGGGCAAAACACAGGAGCAGGGCAGTGATTCTGCCCAGCACTGGGCACTGGGGAGGAATTACTCAAGTGCTGTGCCCGACCCCTCAGTTCAAGGACATTGAGCATGTCCAGGGAAGGGAACAGAGCTGGAGCTCCAGGAGAGGCTGAGGGAGCTGGGAAAGGGGCTCAGCCTGGGGAAAAGGAGCTCAGGGGGAATTTCTGGCTCTGCACAACTCCCTGACAGGAGAGCCCAGCTGGGGGATCGGGCTCTGCTCCCCGGGAACAGGGACAGGAGAAGGACATCGGCTAAAGCTGCACCAGGGGAAGCTCAGGTCGGACACCAGCAGGAATTTCCTCACAGAAAGGGTGGTCAGGCCTTGGAAAGGGCTGCCCCAGGGAGGTTTGGAGTGCCCATCCCTGCAGGTGTCCAAGGAATTCCTGGATATGGCACTCAGTGCTCTGGGCTGGTGACAAGGCGGGAATTGGGCACAGGTTGGACTCGATGGTCTTGGAGGTCTTTTCCAACCTCAGGGTTTCAGTGACTTTGTGAAGTGACAGGGGGCTCAACAGGTGCTCTTTTAAATCCCATTCTTGGAGGTGACTCAGCGTGGAGCTTTCCAACATTGGATATTTCAAATTAAACACTAATCCCCAGCACTTCTTCCCTGACAAAGTGACACTACAGGCGGCTGGAGGTGCTGGTGAGTAAGACACTGGACATGCCTTGGCCATTTCTGCTTTTTTGGCAGCCTGGAAAGCCGAGTGTATCCTGGGCTGACTCCGCAGGGAGAGCAGCAGGGGAGGGGGAATTCTGCCACCCTGCCCTGCTCAGGTGAGACCCCACCTGCAGAGCTGCCCCAGCCCTGGGGCCCAGCACAGGAAGGGGAGTGAGCCCAGAGGAGGCACCAGGATGATCAAGGGGATGGAGCATCTCTCCTGTGGGGAAAGGATCAAGGGGATGGAGCACCTCTCCTATGGGGAAAGGATCAAGGGGATGGAGCACCTCTCCTATGGGGAAAAGATCAAGGGGATGGAACACATCTCCTATGGGGAAAGGATCAAGGGGATGGAGCACATCTCCTATGGGGAAAGGATCAAGGGGATGGAGCATCTCTCCTATGGGGAAAGGATCAAGGGGATGGAGCACCTCTCCTATGGGGAAAGGCTGAGAGAACTGGGATTGTTCAGTCTGGAGAAGCTTTGGGATGACTAAACTGTGGCCTTCCAGTTCATGTGGGGACCTTACAGGAGGGATGGAGAGGGACTATTTACCAGGATCTGGAGAGACAGGACAAGGGGAAATGGCTTCAAACTGACAGAGTTGGTTTAGATGGGATATTAGGATGAAATTCCTTTTTGTGACAGTGGTGCATCTTTGGCAGTGGTTACCCAGAGCAGCAGTATCATCCCTGGAAGTGTCCAAAGCCAAGTTGGACAGGGCTTGGAGAAAGCTGGGACAGTAGAAAGTATCCCTGACGACAGCAGGGGCGTTAGAATAACAATGAAATGATCTGTAACGTCCCTTCCCACCCTGAGCATTCCCGGATTCCACAGTCCTGGGATCGCCTCAGCCCCGCCCCGCCCCCGGCTCCCCCCTCCGCTCCCCCGCGTTTTGGCGCCAAAACCCCCGAGCCGCGTTCGGGACCTCGCGAGACTCGGGGATCTCGCGGGGCTGGGCGCGCGCGGGGGCGGCCCCGGCCCCTCAGCCCGGCCCGCGCTCCCTCACGGCCGCTGGAGAAAGAGACGGCTCCTGGAACAGAGACTGTCCTCACACCGCCACAGCCCGGCCGGAACCGCTGGAGAAACGGCTCCTGGAACAGAGACTGTCCTCACACCGCCACAGCCCGGCCGGAGCCGCTGGAGAAACGGCTCCTGAAACAGGGACTGTGCTCACACCGCCACAGCCCGGCCGGAGCCGCTGAGAAAGGGTCCTCACACCGCCACAGCCTGGTCGGAGCTGCTGAGAAAGGGCTCCTGAAAGAGAGACTGTCCTTACACCACCTCAGCCCGGCCCCGCTCCGGAATTAGCGTCCCTTGAGCAGCCGGAAAAGGGGAATCCTCCTCCAGACCGCCTGTCGAGGTGGGTGAGCTGTACATTTGGGGAATTGTCACTCCATCCCCCAAAGCTTTGGTCAGGGGTGTGAGGGGCACGCGGTTCCATGGATAAGCGCTGTGGTCAGGAATACACTTGTTTTGGTTAATTCCTGCCACTCCCAGGTAACTTTTGACGAGTTGAAACATCACAAACTCGAATAATTCTATTTGGTTTAGCTAGGCTGGGTTGTGTTGTCCTCTGTGTGGTATCTGCTGTTTAATTTGTACGATGATCTGTTTAGGAGATCTTTTCCTGAGAAAGCTCTAAATATTGTATGTATTTGGTGTTTATCTGCTTCTCTGGCAGCCTCGCTGCTTCTCTTAAAACGCTTTTTGGTGTTTTCTGCAGGAGCGGAAACAAGGCTACTTTGTGGCAATGCTGGATCCTTTAGAGAATAACTTGTTTGATCTTCCTGATTACGAGAATACAGAAGATGAAAAATTCCCACCTCTTCCACCTCCTGCCTCTCCAGGAAGAGACGATGCAGAATGGGCTCAGGCCAATGGAGGTGAACACCCGGGACCCCAAAAAAATCCCATTTTAATGCTGTGCAATCGAAATCAGTGATGTTGGACTTCAGTGCATAAAAATAGGCAGAAAACAAACTGTAAATTTAAATTGTTAATCGTGTGGTGCTTTCCTGCTTGTGGGAAAAGTTTATTTTTGTAGATTCCATGAAATTATGTACACAAAGAATCTTTATAAAACCGAAACTCTTGTGACATAATGTTTCTCTAAATAATTTTACAGCTCTGATCTGTAGTTACTCTTTATGACTTGTCTTTTGGAAGAGATAAAGAGTGTTGGATGCACTCTCAATGCACTTACCAGAAATACAAGTGGAAACTTAAAATATACAGGATACAATCCTAGGTGATGGCAATTGCTTTGAATACTTAAATGATGCTGTTTCCTTGCCCAGATCCAGATGGAAACCAACAGTCCCAAACAAAGGATTCTGCTGTGACTACACAGAAAGCAGTTAAAAGACCAAGGCCTAGATTAGATGCCCAGAGGTAACTTTATATTTCTTTATGTGCTGAGTTTGGTGTAGGGCTGTGGGAGAATCATTAAGGTACCTCTAAAACTGGTGTGAGTTCTTTATAATCAATAGAAAGAGTCCAAGCTTTAGGTTGGTTTAAGGAATGTGAGAGATTTTTCTTTCTTTCTTTTTTTTTTCTTTACTTGTTAATTGAAGGAAAAAAGTGTGGGTTTCGAATAACTCCCCCATTCCTATTCCCAGGTTAATTTCAGAAAGGGGACTCCCAGCTCTGAGACATGTGTTTGACAATGTGAAGTTCAAGGGTAAAGGGCATGAGGTAAGACCTGCTGAGCTTTGGTTTTGTTTCCTGGGAGGTTGATGTAGATCTGATAGAGCTGCCCATCTGATACAGGCAGAATTGACAGTTCTCTGATTAGCCATCTTCCCAGCAGTATCTGAGCAAACCCTGCTGGGGTTTGGAACTGCAAATTTTAAAACAAACATGAAATGCTTTAACAAAATCCATCTTTTGATCATGAATTTTTTTCCTCAACTCTAAAAGTAGAATATCACATCTGTGACTCTTGTGTTGTCCATACAAGCAGAGTTTTGAATCCCAAGGTTTAAAAAAAAAAAGTGTGACATACCACTTGAGCAAGGAGAAAGCAGGACTTTCTCTACAAGCTTTCTTACTGTCTTGGATGCACTTAAACATGCAGAGCTTATTTTCCTTTCCATATCATTGTAGACAGGGGAGGGTCAGTCTCTTCTCCCAAGTAACAAACAACAGGACAAGAGGAAACAGCCTCAGGTTGTGCCAGGGAGGTTTAGTTTGGTTATTGGGGAAAAATCTCTTCACCAAGGGTGTTGTCCAGCCCTGTGCTCTGGAGTCATCACTCTCAGAGAGATTTAAAAGACATTCAGCTGTGACACTTGGGGACAAGTTTTAGTGGTGGCCTTGGCAGTGCTGGGGGAGTGGTTGGACTCTGTGATCTTTGAGGACTTTCCTAGATCAGCTTATTGTGGTGTATCTGCATTCTAAACATCAGGATCCATGGCAGTGGATTTATTTCAGCCCTGGTTGTATAAGGACAATGCTTCAGGACCTGCAGATGTTTGACAGGATGTGCAAATGCTCCCCTGAGCTTGTATCAGTGTTCTCACAGCCTGAGATGGCACTGACATGGATTGTGGGAGGAGGAAGGAAAGGTCACCCACACATTATTGCTGCTGGCATTTTTCCAGAGACTGTCAAGCTGCAGGTGCTCCATATTCTCAGGAATTGCTGTCCCCTTTCCCTCTGCTGTCTCCCTGCTCTGTCAGCTTTGGTAACTGGGTTTTGTCTTTTCTGCTCTAGGCAGAGGACCTGAAGACACTGATGCAACACATGGAGCACTGGGCTCACAGACTGTTCCCAAAACTGCAGTTTGAGGATTTCATTGACAGAGTGGAGTCTTTGGGAAGCAAAAAGGAAGTTCAGGTATGAATTGTTTCTGACAGTTTCTCTTCATGGTGTTTAGAATAGTGCAGGAGTTAGATTTAGGGGATCAATTATGCAGCAAAAGAGGACTTAGGTTGTGCATACTGCTCAGAAGTATAATGTTAGTTAAATTAATTTCTCTCAATTTACAGCTCTGTCTGGTATTTATATTTATATACAACCTTTCTTTATTTGAAATAATCCTCCAGAGAATTGGCTTCAGCATTTTTAGGACATCTTTAACCACAGCAAGAACTTTAACCAGTACCAACTGGAAGTGGTTGGGGTTTTGTTTGGTTGGTTTTTAATGTTAAAACCTGCAAAAGAAGACTGATAAAGGATTGAGCTTCACCTGGCTGGGTGATAGATGGAGGACTGGGAAGATGAGCCACAGCACTGAAGGTCTGTGTGTCAAATGGACACAAAGTGAAAGGAGTATTTTTTTCAGAGTAATAAAGTATCAAATGAACTTGCTGTGGTTTTCCCATCCTCCCAAAGTTGAACAAAAAACTGGCTACAGATGAAACACCAGTGTTTTAATCTCCCCCCTGCAGACCTGCCTCAAGCGGATTAGACTCGATCTTCCTATTGTCCATGAAGACTTCAAACATAATGAAGGTATGGTCTCTCTGCTCTCTGTTCAGTACTGCAGTGCTTGAGATTTACTTCTCTTCCTACTGACCAGGAATGAATGATCAAGCTCACACTAGGCTTTTCTAGTGTGGAAGAAATTGTTGAGAGGTCTCTGCTTTAAAACCAGCCTTCTGTGAGTCTTATGATGACAAAAGTGAACTGGTACTTGCACATATGTATGTAAAAACAAACTCCTGTGTCTGTCATTGCTGGCACACAGCTCTGGGAGCATTCCTTCCATCTGCCAGCACCAAAACCCACTGACTGAGAACTAGTGAAGAGTCTCTTCCAATCAGATAGAAATTAGACATAAACAGTTTTTTAATTAAAGAGGAAGTAGAGTTCACATGGTAGTTTGAAAGAAACTTTAGCAGCAGAAAGGAGGGAATTTCATTGTCATTCCTAAGGCCCTGTGCAGGCTTTTGCATTTTGAGTGTCAGTCTTGAGAGCATCATCTGCCCATTGTCCCATTTGTGTCCACATGAACCTCAGCCCCCAGCCCAGGCTGTGGGTGGTGCTGTGGAGGATGAGCTGATGAGGGGTCCCAGCTGTCCTGAGCTCTGGGGAGCCCTTGGGGTGACGCGTGGTGCCTTCACTGCTGCTGCACTGTGAGAACTGCACTGCAGCCAGAAGCTGCCACGGACAGCAACACCAGTGGATCCTGCCGACAGCGTCTGCAGAGAGACCAGATTGTTCTGTGCGATGGTTCCACACACCTCACACCTGCCTTTAAACCTCCTGCTGAGCTGTGGGGCTGAGGGCACTGCCACAGCCTTCAGGGGGAAACTGGAGTGGGCATCTCACAGGTGTGAAATGAAAACTCAGCCCGGGCTGTTGTATGAACAGCCCAACATCTCTGTCAGCTCACGTTTCTGTTCACAGGCTTAGAGTGCTGCAGAGGCTTTGGGCTCTCTGGGTGGGTGAAGTTTGTCTAACTGAGCTGCCTCCACTTTGCACCTTTCAGTGCTGGCAGATGAGTAAATATCTCTGTACCAGAGCACACTGAATTCAGAACTGAGTGCTCAATGTGTGTGTCCAAACTTCTGATTCACAGAGTCCTGGGATGGTTTGGGTGGGAAGGAACTTTAAAACCCATCCTGTTCCATCCCCTGCCATGGGCAGGGACACCTTCAATTAGTGCCACACAGCCTGGCCTTGAAAGGTTGGGATTCCTGGAGTGACTCCTGCCACTTTCTAAAGGACAGTTGTTTTAATTAGTAGAGTTGGGAGGAAAACTACCTGCCCTAAGAATTGCCTGCATTTCCTGTCCCTTTTGACCCTTGGAGCACAGCTGCTGTTGCTAACTCAGTACACAGAGCTGTGCCTCAGCACTCAGGCATTGATTGTTGTGTGTGTGTGAGCTCTGAGCACTTGTTGTCTCCTTTGAATATTGGCGATGTGGGCTTAGGCAGAAAATTGCCCATTAAAATTAAATTATGGAATGAGCTTCAGCTGCCAATAAAAAAAACCATAGAAGATAGAAAGATAGAAATGTTTTCAGAATGTTCTCTTGACTGATGCGAAATGGATCTCTGTGGGTTTAAAGTGTTAATTCTGCCTCTCTTCCCCCTGCCACCGCTTGTTTTTGACCAGAAGGAGAAGGGGAGAGCACAGAGCTGGAGGCAGCTGCTGCAGAGGCCCGTTCCCCGTGTGGCAGCACAGACACCCATTCCCAGCCGGGCAGTGCAGGGCTGAGCTCCCAGCCGGGCGCGGCCCTGACCGAGGAGCAGCAGCAGCGCATGAGGCGGAACCGGCAGCTGGCCCTGGAGCGGCGGCAGGCGCGGCTGCATGGCCCCAGCCAGAACCAGCACCAGGGTAAGGACCAGCTGCAGGGCCTGGGCTGCTGGCTCACAGCTCTCATGGCTTCCTAGCAACTGCTGCAATGTGTAACTCTCACATTTTAACAGATTTCCTGTAGTTAAACTCCCTGGTGGTTGTACCAAGCTGTGGCAGCTTTGTCTCTGGTGAAATGCAGCTCAGCCTCTCATCTCTGAGCTGCCTTTGCCACAGACTGGGATTGTGGTGGTGGAGACATCAGTGAAACACAGCAGCAGTGTCTGCTCACGGTGTTTCTTTTCTCTCTCAGCAGAGCTCCCCAGTAGTTATTCCGAGGAGGAGTTTGACAGCCCCGTTGCTCAGGATCCCACTGGCCTTACTGAAGACACTCAGGTTCCTGCAGCCGAGGATGCTCCCACAGAAGATGATGCAGAGGATGAATTGGAATGTGCCAGGGAAGAGCAGTAACTTCCCACACTGTGAATGCCTTTCTTGACCAAAGACCCCCTGCTTTAAGTACTGTAAACATTGCTGGCTCTTGGCACTCCAGAATCTTCAGGGAATTCTTTCTCATGGTGTCACTGAAGGACAGAACTCTTCCCTGGAAGCTGCAGAGGAGCAGCTCTGTACACCAGGAAACAGAACAAAGATCATCAGCTGCACTTGAGCCATCGTTTCCCCTCCCAAAACATTTTTAGGAAGTGTTTATGAGTTTTTGGACCTATTTTGAATATAGTTTATAATTTATGTTAAACTGAACTAACTGGGATGTTGATGGGTTAAGTTGCTATTAAAGGTGTGTTGTTTGGGGGTTTTTTAACAAGTCTTTTAACAAGGGTGCTGGATTTTTTTAAATCCATTACTTATATATTTTTCATATAAAATGGAAGCTATTAAATTTCAGAACCCAAACCTGAAATTCTTGTCTGAGGCTGTTACAAGGCCAGGGCTCCCACACTTCCCCATCCCTTGGGTCACAGGGAATGAGAAATTCCTTCTCCTCATTCTGCTCTCTGAGGCTCTGCTTCATCCTCTGCTGGGAGTCTTGGCTTTCCTTACACAACAGCTTTTCCCTCTGGTGGAATGAAGAGGAACCACCCCTTCCAACAGTAAAAAGTACTGAGTTCCTACACACTGAATTAAGCTACTGCCCTCAGGGTAACAAATAACAGGTGTTATTTTATGAAGGAATTTGCTTTTTATATCCTTGTAGGGAAGAAGGAAGTATTTAGGTTTTATGGACAATATGAGCAAAGTAAGTTTTGGAATGATTTTTAGAAGAATTCACACCACAGTGTCTTTATCTTTAGTCTGAAATATGAGCTTTATCAGGTATAAAATCTTTTCACAACTCATCCATACTCATAATCAGATAAAAATAATTCTTTTTTAAAATAGACATTTAGCTTCTTATTGAAAGGACTCTTGAATACTTAAATAAACTGCTTTTTAAAAGATCCCCCAAGCACTTGTGCAGAGTGAAGAGGAGCGGGGCAGGTCCCAGGTCACGTCCTGCCGTCCTGGGTGACATCGAGCAGCGCCAGCTCCCGGATCTCCTCCAGCAGCTGGTACAGGCTGGGCCCCTTGGTCTGGCAGAACTGCCGGGACTCCTCGTCCAGCACCTCCACCCTGGCCGTGTCCTGGGCACGCTGCGCCTCCTCTGCAGACTGGCTGACCTCCTTCACCAGCTCCCCCCTCACCACGTGGGGACTCCTGTGGGCGGCCGCGGTGTCGGCCGTGCTGTGCGGAGCGTTCCTCAGGATCTCCAGCCGGATGGTCTCGGCGTGGCAGCGCGAGCTCTGCACCAGGATTCTCACCTGCAAAGGAACAGTGTTATGGTTAAATTTCTGATGGTGTTGTTTCCTTTCCCTCCCCTCAGAGGAGACACTCACTGTGATGTGATCGAACAGGCTCAAGGTCAGCGAGTCTCCCGTAGTTGTAGTGGAGGTGATTTTATGCTGAGAGCGATGGAGGGATCCAGGCTTCCACTGGCAGCTCCCAGTCCCTGGACAGGAGATGACCAAGCCCTCTTTGTTTTTCATGTAGGCTGCCCCTTTGATTCCATACCTACAAAAGAGCAGAGAGAAGCTGTTCTAACCATTTCCAGGTCTCTTAGTTCTGAAACCCACAGGCTGGCTGGGATTGTAGAAAAGGAATAGTAAGCAATCTAATAATCCTGCCTCAGGAACACTCATAGGTGTCAAAGAAAGCCAGAGGTGAAAACAGCATGGAGAGAGAGACTGGAGTGTTTTGAGGGCAGGGAAACAAAAGTGAAATAGTCAGTGATCCATTATCTTAGTGCTGGGTGGGGCTTGGAATGGCTCAGTGATGGGAGAGGAGCAGCTTTACAGGTTTTTCCAGACAGACAGTGAGGACACAGTTCTCCATTAGGAAAAAAAAAAAAAGCTCCTTGAAGAGCAGCAGCCTCTCCTGGCTGGGGAGGTGATATATTTACAACGAGCCAGGTTTTATAAGCTCTGTCTCACCTCTGGGTTTGCCCAGCAGCCCCAGAATGGCTTAAAATATTACTGAGACGACATCATGGGAGGTGTTTGAAAAGCAAAAATGTTTTAATTAAGAGGAAAACAACAAACCATAGAGAACAATAGAGAGAAGCTGTGTGAGGTGCAAGGAGGACCTTTGCACCTGCTACAACATCCCAGAAATGCAGCAAAAGTCTTTGTGCACTCTCTGAAGTATGTAAGGAGTGAGGCAGGATTCTTGGCACCCTGCCCAACAGAAACAGTAACAGGGTTTTGAAGTACAGCTTCAAGGATCCAACTGGTGTCTCTGTGCTGGCACAAGGCCAAATAAGGTTATCAAATAATGTTATCAAATAAGTTTTTTTTACTTTATAAGCGAAACCAAGAGTGAAACCCAAATCCTTCCCTAAGATGGAAACCCCTGCAACTGTGGGGGTGCAATGTGAGGTGCATTCCTACATGGAGGCTCTGGCTCTCAGGCCTCACATCCAACCCTCTGGAATGCTGGAGATGTGGCTGAGCTGTGCCAGGCTGTGCCCTCATGGCCCTGCAGCAGCCCCAGGTGTCAGTGCCCTCTGCCCCAGCCCCGGGCTCACCGCGGCACAAACACCAGGACGCCGTTGGTGCGGATGGAGTAGATGACGCCGTCGGCCACGCAGCGCTCGTCACTCTCGGCGCTCCTGTCTCGGAAGTACATGCACTGGAAGAGCTCTGTGGATTGCTTCTGGGCCCGCTGGGCTGCCTGGGAGCACCCCACACACACACAGAGACAAAAACTACATCAATGTTCCAACGAGTGGCTCTGGCTTTCATTTCCACAGCTGCTTTCTCCCATTATTTACCTCTTATGTCTTTCCCATTATTTACCTTTTCCCATTATTTACCTCTTACCTCTGCCCAAGAAAAATTACATCTAAAACAAAATCCTATGTGCAGTACAAGTGAAGTATGACCACTTTCACTACCACTCTCAGAAGAAAACTGATATTTAAAAAAAGCCCCAAAGCACTACAAATAAAGGTAAAGTGATACTCCTTACAAAAGCCACAGTCAGGACTGGTATCCCATGGAGACTCCCACAAACCTTACCCGGTTCCTGTTATTGATGTGTCTGCACAGTTCCTCCAGATCCTTGTTACTGATGATGTTGTCCTTGACATCCCCCGTGGTTCCCCCCAGGGTTGCTGCCATCAGGAGCCTGTGCACAACGATGTCAGCGTATCTCCTGATGGGAGAGGTGAAGTGAGTGTACTTCTCCAGGGCCAGCCCTGCCAAGAAGAAGGAACAGAGGTGAGCAGGCACAGCCCTCACAGTGCAGGAATCACAGGAAAGGCAGAGAAGTGACCAGGTACCATAATGATGGAACTGCTCCTCGGGACAGGAGCCAGTTGAGAAGTACAGGGCGTTGGACATGGCGTGGGTGGCCATGGAGCGCAGCAGTTTGTTCACAATGGGATCTGAGGGGTCGTTTGCTCTGTCCAGAGACTCGGCCAAAGCCTTGTTGGACCTGGAAAAAAGGTGTTAATTCCAAAGAAAATGACACTATCCTTGGTTATAGTGGCTCACAGTTAACAACAGCATAAAACCCACACAGAAGTCAATAGTTATTCACACAGAAATGGCAAGAAGAGCAATATTGAAACTTTCAATGCAGTTTAGTAAGAGTTCTGCTCTAAGAAAATTTAGAAAAATCCCAGTTTTCACCCTGTTGTCTGCTGCAACCTGGAGAACCAGGGACTGGAGCAAACTCCATCCTGTGCAGTATATAAGAGTGAGCTGGTCCAAACCTTTGTGTCCAGCACAAACGGGACAAGGTGACACCCAGGTCACAGGGACTCTACTGATGCCCTTCACCATGGCCCTCTCATGCTACCTTGCCCGAGTCATTCTGAATTATTTTGAGTCATTTAAAATGACTACATTGCACAGAATTCACCTAATTGAAACCAGTACTCTTACACAGGAAATACAGTGCAAACAAGGCCACTGCAGAGCCTGACCACTGCACAGTGACTGAACAAATGTTCTGTCTGGGTATGTCTACAATTATTCAGCCACTGCCATTTGCAGCACAGCCAGCAGAATGCAGGCAGCTTCTCCTGATCATCATGAAAGAAAGGGTCTGATAAAACTCTTTTTAAGAACTGCTATCCAGTGTCTCTTAACATTGATACTCAGAGCTGGAATTGTTTAACGATAACATGGCCAAAGATTTAATTGCTTAACTAAAATTACAGAGCTTTAATAATAAAATCTACCGTGTGTCTATGGAGAAGCCTTTGGCGCTGGCACACTCCCGAAGCTCGGTGAAGAATTCCTGGCGGGGAGGAGGGTGCTGCCGCAGCAGGGCTTGGTGGGGGAAATGCTCGGCGAGCCTTTTGGCCACCCAGTGGTTGGCCAGGATCATGCACTCCGCCACGGTCTCGTGCACTTCCAGCGGCTGCTTGGGGATGAGGTCGTGGATGTTCCGTTTGTCATCCAGCTGCACCCGGATCTCGATCCCTTCCAGCTCCAGCGCCCCGCACCTGTCCCGCCTGGCCCGGACGTGTCGCGCTATGTCGGTGAGCCTGGATATGGCCCAGACCAGCTCAGCCAGCTTCTTCTGCCTCGTCTCTTCAGCCAGGCCTGTCAGTTCCTGGATATCCCCCACCACACTCGTGTCCCCATCCAGCAGTGCCTGGGCTGTCTCATACTCCAGCTTGTAGGCAGAGCGGATCAGGCTTCTGCTGTACTGAACCCTCAGCGCCTCGAACGACTCCTTGTCCAGCTCCCACAGGACACTCACAGCGTACCTTGAAGACAACACCACAGCTCTGGAATGGTCCTGGTAGACTTCAACTCCCATTTAAAGCACATTCAACTCTCAGAAATCTATAGATTTAATTCTGGTTTTGGAAGCATCTTTTTCTTCACAAAACCAGTGCTCAGCAACATCACTAAATAATGCACTTGGCCTCTCAATCTCATGCATGACAACTGAAATGAGGACCAGCTCCACAGCAGTATTTTCAATTCATCTGCTGAAGCAGAGTACCCCTAAGGCATAAGGTCTCCTTTAAGTTAAAGCAGAGCTACACTGTGATAGTTATTTTTAATTTTTTTTTTTAATTAGTCTGATGCATCCACAATGACCATCTCTGTACCCTGCATATCCTCATGCCAGCCTTGCACATCCTCACGCCAGCAGCAAACTGAGCCTGTAAATCGATCTAAACTGGTCTAATAAAATTCACCCTCCCTGGGGTAGAACTGCAGGGTAACTTTTAATGTCCACAATTCTCCCAGTAATGATGCAAAATGAGTTGTGGAAGTGTCCCTGGCCAGCAGAACTGCCAGGCCTTACCTGTCCACGCCGCTGAGGAGGGAGCAGAGGTCGGCGCTGAGGACAGAGGGCAGCATGTCGTAGCGCCGGTCCGCCAGGTAATACGTGGTGGCCCTGGAACAAAACACACTCACTGCTCTTCCCACCAGGAGCCCTGGGGTGTAGGGTTGCTCCACAGCCTGATTTCAAAGGGTTATTCTCACAGAGCACTCACAGGTGCAACACCAAAGCCAAATTATTTAAATAGGTATTTGTGCGGTACAACCCTAATTTTGCCTTCCTGGGTATTTCAGCTGCCATCAAGGGCAGAGCCAGGGCTGGACAAAATTTGCTGAAGAAGAGGTGATTTAATGGCTACATCAAACATCTCTGCTGCCTGCACTTTATACTTCTTTGAATCTACAAAGAATACAGTTCATTAAGTGATTCAGCAGGTCAAGTTCAAAACAGTGGGAATAAAAGAAAAAAAAGAGAATGAAATATTTGCACATTAGAAGACAAGACTGAATATTAAAACAAAGGCCTGACAAATACCTCTGGAATTAAATTCATGTAAGACATAATTCCATTTTGTGGGTGTTCATCTCCCTTGGAATGCAAACAAGTGGTTTTTAAAAAAACTTTAAGTCACAGATGTTAAATTAGACTATAAAGCAAAGAGGAGTGATTAAGGTAAAATAAACTTGTACGGCTTTCTGGAAAATGTGTCCAAATAAAAGCAGAATGTCATTAGCTACGTAACAGTTCCATTAGCTTTAAGAAGTCTTTAGTAAGACATGAAAGGTGAAAACATGTTTCTTTCCTTCCAAAATTTCCTTAAGGCAACATCACAAACTCCTGAACTCCACAAATTTTTTAATTTCCAGAAAATAACTCACCTTGCTCTGGCCTCAACATCAGTGTAGGAATTGGCAGCCACGAAGTGAGTGACATCTGCAATGTGCACCCCCAGCTCGAGGTTCCCGTTGGGCAGAGCCCTGACAGAGAGAGCATCATCCACATCCTCACAGCCCTTGGGGTCAATGCTGAAGATCAGGTGGGTCTCTCTCAGGTCAAGGCGTTTTTTTGCCTCCTCTGGACTCACTTTCCACGGATTATTTGGAGAACTCACTGGCATTTCCCTCATCTATACAGAAATATTGTTGGTGAACATAGATTTATATGTTTTCTACAAAAAGATGTCAACAAATTAGATTTAATTAGTTTTTTCAAATTCTTCTTTTGTTCCATTTTAGATTTACTTTATGGAAAGTGTGGAAAAAATTAAAAAGCATTCTATGTGTATTAGTAATCAATGTTATTACTGTGGTGATACTGCAGCTCTGACAAATATAACCATTACATTTTGTTTTTTTAGTCTTCTTTCAATTAATTGTAGGTATAACCAAAATACTTATCTATGAAATCTGGTTCCTCTCCTAGTTGAAAACAAAGTATTTAAGACAATGATTTCAGTAGGATGAGGCCTTTAGTAGCATAACCACATGCTAAAGACAGAATAATCTTAGAAGTCTAACTCAAATTTGAATTAAGAGTTTGTAATCTCCTCACAGCAAAAGGATTATCTTAAAATCACTCTTGACTTGAAAATCCATAGTACTGACAGAACCACTGATCCAAGAGATTTCAGAAGAATAAAATAAAATAATAACAAAATTTCAGCTTTCAAAATGGGCTTTCAAAAACCCACTGGTGACAAAGATGTTGAGCTGTAAGAGGGTCCCTCTCTTTGAGAAACAAGAAATGAACAGAGAAGACTGACCAGATCACAGAGACAAACCTGGATTTCTGAGAAAGGGGCAGCACAGATGCTGTTCTCCACCAGGATAGCTGCAATTTCCCCCTCCAGGTCTCCAATTCTCCCCAGCACCCTCACGAAGTGCCCGTTGGGGTACAGGGAAGTCGACTCCCAGGAATCGATGCGCACGACAACTCTGTACTCCTGCAGAGAGACAGCCCTGTCAGAACCGCTCTGTGCCCCTGAAATGCACAATTTGTACCCCTAACACAGCCTTGCACTGAGCAGAAAAAACCCAAAGCAAGTGCTGTGTAAGTGCTGTGGGCAGCTGGACTTGAGGTCCAAATTCAGAACTCAAATCAGCTTTGTTACCTGAAGCTGAAGTTCTGACAGGAATTGAACACAGTCCTTCAAGGCAGAAATTGAACTCTCACAGACTTTAACAGTTTTACCATGTTTTTGTCAAGGAAAACATCATTAGAGCCTGTAACACCCACACAGCTTTGCAGGAACACAGCCCAGAGAAACACTTCAGTTAAATTACCTGCAATGCCTCAGCCTGCTGAGTGCTGATCCGGATTTTGGGAATTCGGTAATCCCAAGGTGTGACAAGGACTTTCTGAGCATTCCTGCCCTGGGACTGGCTCTCTTCTTTTGAGGGGAAAGTGACCACATAATCCCTCCAGTTCTTCTGGATGATTCCAACTACTTTACCTTTAAATAAGGAACATTGTGCATTAAAGAGTTAAACAGAACCAGGAAAGCAAAGATGTGGGAGGTGCAGGAGATTCACTGCTTTGTAAAATGAACCGAAGTGTCCCCAAATCTGTCACAACTGCCAACAACATATGCTGTGCAGACAATACAAGTGTGTCATAAACTACTGTTGGCACTGGCAGATTTTAAAGAGCTTTTATTTATATGGAGACTAACTCATTGTATAGATTTCAGTTGATACACGACATAAATTATTCAGGGATTCCCAGTGCTGCTGAAATGTGGCCAATTCTAGGGATTTTTAACAACAAAGAGCAAAACAAAACACAATTTCCCTAAAAAGAGAGAATTAACCTCTTTAAACTTTTAGCTCTGACCTCAACAAATTTTTAAGATGCGGCCAGAGCTGCTGATAATGATTTCAAACAAGACTCTATGGTACCCAGGCATGTCACACTGGGATACTTTTTCAACTAACTTTTTTTTTTCCATTATTTATCAGCAAGGAACGAAAAGGATGCTTCTCCTTACCTGTGGGCATAGGGTCACCTGTGGTGTCTGCAGGTGCTTTGTCCTCAGTCTCATTTTCACAGAGGGCAACAGTCCTTCCCTTCCACTCATGCACAGGGAGCAACTCAACCACAACCACATCCCCGTGGATCGCACGATTCCGAGCCTTTGACCCATAAATAAGGATGTCACTTTGAAGCTCTGTATGTAAAATAAAAAGAAACAGAACTATAATCTGCTAAAAAAATTCAAATCTCTCCATTCTTGACAGCATTCTGCTGAAGTAAAAGAAAATTACTTTTCCAATATGACTTCTTCCAAAAAGGACTACTAGTGAGAAATTAATATTGGAAGGAAATGAAAAAATGAAAACCTTTTACTCTTTTTTTTTTTTTTTTTTTTTTTTTTTTTTTTTTTTTTTTAAGGCTCTATTAAGGAATTCTGTAAGTGAATTTTTGGACAAAAAGCAGCATAGGCTGGGATGAGTTCATGGTTTTTAGGCAGCAGCTATTAAAAACAGACACCATATTTAAATTGTGAAAGCCACTGTCACAGGATTTTGAGCAGGATTCAGAACAAAACAAGCTTTTAAAAAATAATGAGTGTATTGAACACTGGTTTGACTGCAAGGTCTGTCACAGGAACACTTGAAAGCAGTTACTAGTGAGAGCTGGGCCAATGTGTCTGTGCAAAGGCAATGGACTGTTCCTTCTAAGGGGCAGATTAGTAATTCATGCCAGACAGACAATCCTGGATCACTCTGGATCAGCTTGATCCAAAAGGCAATTTTCCAATGATGTTCACAAAAACCAGCTTCCTAATCCTGCCAACATTCTGTGCAAATTCTTCCTGCAGTCAGAGGAGTGGCCACCTGAGGTCAGAGCAAAGCACAGGCACAACAATTTGCCCCAGCATTTCCCTTCATAGAGGTGCAGGGAAACAAGACCAGAGTATGGCCAGAGGTGATAAGAAAGAGGAAGGAGTTCTCCTCACAAGTTCCACCCTCTGGTTAATCTTCTCCTTTCTGGCCCATGAAAACCACACAGGCCCTGCAGTGTCTCAGCCTTCACCTTGTATGATAACTGAACATTTCTCACCTGTGTCTTTGCTGCCAAAGCCCTGGAGCCGAACAAAAGCCTCCAGCTGTGCTCGGTGCTTATTGACATTCAGGGTGCCCTGGAAGAGACCAACAATAAACCAACAGAATGGGACAGTCACCCTGAAAACAGACAGCTTTAAAAGATAAAATCTGGGGGGGGTTACAATTATTTTTACATGGATTAGTTTCTTTATTGATCTGTAGGGTATTTTGAACACAACTGTTCTCTCTCTAGGGGGGAATGCAGGGTGTAGAACTTTAGGAATTCACTTCTGGAAAACAAAATAAATTCTTTTAAATGCTGAGTTTATTTGTAAGATGGTAAATGACATTTTACTCCAACCACAGGCAGTGTAAGATTACCTTTGCTGCCTGCCTTAGCACAGAATTTGGCATTATTCCAACAAGAAAGAAAAACCTCAGTCTTTCTGTTCATATTTTATTCCTGCCTCTGCTGAAATTGCCAAGAAAGGAACAAGTTACTGCCTCTAATTCTTTAAATTATTTTTAAAAGGACACTTGTCTACCAACAATCCATATTAAGGCCCTGAACAGCCATAAATCTGTTAATTAATTTCATTGACTGGGAAATCTCTGTGCAAATGAAGTCAGAACTATAGCCTTTGTGCAGCACTATTTGTATTTAAGAACAAGGTCTCACTGCTTCAAATCACACCTGGTCTCTCAATTTACAGGTACATCACACATCAACCTGAAGAAAAATCCATAGCAAATTTCAAATCCTTAATAGCCAATTCTTATTTTAACTTCTCCAAGATAAAAGAAAAAAATTAAGAAAAATTTCCATACAATGTAGGGGAAATATTTTGAGAATCCTAAGAATCCTAATCCCTTCCATCCTCTTGGTTTTTTTTCCCCTCTTCCCACCACAACCATACTTCTTTCTCTAACCACTCTAATTCAGGCAACTCAAGGGACCTAACACAAGACTGCATTGTTCTCTGTGTGTTCTCTATGTAACAAATACCTGCAGGTATCTTCCAGATTTGATCCCAGCCTCCAGCACTTCCACAGGTAAGTGCTCAGGATATTCCTTCCCGTGGTTCTCTTGGCTTTCACTCTCCCGTTCTCGCCGAGCCTGGACTATGGAGTCAAAGAGCTCGTGGGCAGCCTTTAGGTCAGGCCAGAAGTTATCCAAATAATTCTGTGTGCACAGATAGAGATAAACAGCAAAGTCCTCTGAGATCTCTGTTCTTTTAATAATGCATTTGGGAAGCCCATAAAGGACAAGAGCTGTCTCACACTGTACCCCAATAACACTTCCAAGGGGTAATGATGAGTCTGCTCTAAACCCCACAGATCTGTCCCTAATCCACTGCTAAACACAACAAAGGTCAATCAGTTTGGTGCAGTGGAACATCCTTCCACAGATAAACATAAACATCCCATCCCCTGATCCCAGTGATATCAGAGATAGACACCAAAATGAAGAATGAATTATCTTCTCAGACATCATCCTCAGCAGTCCAGGCAAAGTAACTGCCAGAACACTGTTGATGGATATTTGGGCTACAGCTGCTCATGGACTGCTTGCACTCCAGATTTAGGCAGCTGCCTGAGGGAATGATCACTGCTCATCAATGCCAAATTCCTTAAAAACAAGGAAAAGGTTTCCTAAGAAAGATGACCTCTATCCTCACCTCAGAGCTGCTGTTTATCTTTCCAGCTCTCTGCTTTGCTCACTGCTATTGGTTTCTCTGACATTCCCATAAACGACACATTTGCTTGCTTTGATAAAACGGAGACATGAGTTACCATCACAGTTTTCCTGAATGTAAACTCTGACATGATTTGCAATACACTTTAATGTACTTGCTTCATCATTTTGATGCAGCATAAAGGGAACCTTTTATTTTTCCGGCATGTTACCTTGAAGGAAATCACAAACACTCCTTCTGTTTCATTTCCGTACTGCCTGATAGCATCTTCATCTTCTGTTACCATAACAACTGGCATCTGACCCAGGCAGTGACGGTGATACCAGGCTGCTGCATTGTAAATATTCCTGAAAAGCAAAGTTTGAAATAAGATTCCTGGCATAGCTCATTTGCTACTTGCAAGATTTTTCTGGCTTCATATGAATGAGATTTTGATTTAACACTCAGACTTTTGAGAGATACACACCAAGCTACAGAAACATTTTTCTGCAAAAAAAATGTTCCTGTGCCATTCTTAAGCACTACAAGAAAAGAGGAGAATAGAATGTTTCTTCCCCAATACATCCACTTGTGCCCTGGCTGCAACACAACATGAAGTTCCTCTCAGTGAAAGCTTGGAAAAAGCACTTGGAGGTGCTAAAGACTCTGATGCTACAGAGTGACTTTAAACTAATCCAGCTTTTTCTCTAGCATTATTGCATTTAATTTAGTACATTTTGTCTATTTCCCTGAGAAAACAATGCTGATGATTTTATAATCATAAAGCACAAAGCAAACTTCTGGTGACTGTGAACAGTTGCAGAGCCAAGCAGAGCATGAGCTCTCAGTACCTGGTGGGTGCTCACACTCCTAAATACAAAGTGATGATGTGGGCAGTGTGACACTGCAGAGGTTCAAACAAACCTGGTCTGCCACTTCTCCATGGATTCTCCCTTCTCCCTGGGCAGGTAGCAGTGCTGCTGGAATTCATTGGCAAACACGGTACAGTCGTGACGGGGATCCTTCAGCAGATTTCGTAGCTTGTTGTACTGCCTGGAATGGAAAATGATAAATAAATTCTTGTGCTTTCTTTGGATAATGCTATTTTAACTCCATGTGAAAATACAACTGAAAAACTTCAGGAAAATTATTGTCATGCATAGAGAAATTCACCAGTGATGATAAATACTAAACCATCACCTGCAAGAAAACCCTTTTAGGTTCCATCATGAACACCTCTGATTTTAAACATCCTTGTTTTCCAATGAGTCCCACAAAACATCCTGAGTGTTCAGGAACTTTTGTTTGTCACTTTTGGGGCAAGGGCTATTTCTTCAAAAGCATTTGTGCTTTAGAAATATGGGAAGGCCCTGAGAGCAAATTTCCCTCTGAAATGCTATGGCAATGCTCAGATTAATGACTGGTGAGATAAGCACCATACAATAATATTAATTGTTCCCCAAAGACAAGTGCTCAGGCATCAATACAGCAAACCAAAACCTGTCCATAATCTAGCTGTGGGCACATGATAGATCATTACTGCTAAGTCAAATTATTTCCTATCACTAGTTAATAAAGCAACAGGTTTCATACTGCTCCTATCAAGTGAAAAAACTATGCCAGGCATTGATATCCACAGATCACAAAGGATCCCAGTCCTTCCCCTTATGTAAAACTACATTAAGACACTTGAAAGGCCTAAAAAAAAAATTATACATTTTTACAAATCAGTATTTTTACTTCAATCTAAATAAAAAAAATAAGTTCTTATGGGATAAATACCTGCGTCCTTTCTGATGTTGCACAGCCTGACAAGCTGTTTGCATGAAAATAATTCCTTTCAGCTCTGGAAACTCCAGAATCTCCAGGTACTCCTGAACAACCTTGCAGTCGGGGACAACGTAGTGTGTGACATCATCTGATAACAATTTGCCATCTAAAAGATAATTCAGAGTTTTAAGGTTCAAACTTTCAGTTGCAATATTGGTTTCTTGCAAATATTAGAGCTGTGTCTCCTCAAATGGGTACATCTCTTTTTCTGATGAACAAAATTATGGATATTATGGAATAATTCTGTGGTACAGTCCATAAATTCATGACAAAACTCTTTTGCATCCACTGATGCCAGAATTTAGTGCAAATTCTATCCAAAGGAATGAAAAAGATCCACTTTCTTTAGGAAAAAGCTGTAACTTAAAAGAGCAAAGATTATAGTTCTTTCTTCTCTGCTTCCATATGAAAAAGGGATTATACATCTGGCACAGAAAATCTTTTCATGGAATTTCCAAAGACTGTAGAATTATGAGCAGTTCCTTTACCCTGCTCCCACAGCTCTCTCTGTTCAACCACAACATTTACAGTAGGCTCTTTACAAAAAAAGAGCACAGGCAGGGTACACAAAGAGAAAACCACTGCTACTGCAAAGAAAATACGTTTTTAAACCTAAACTATTCACCACCAGCGTTAATTTTCTTTACAGAGACTCCATCCCTTAGGAATAAGCCATCACACAACACATCACAGATGACATCTTAAAATACATCTCAAAATTAGAGAGTTTAATCACTTTGGTATTTCAAAAATCCAGATGGGAGGGGATCTCCACTGTATTTTCTCTTTACCTAGTTATTCTTCATTATAAACACTGAACTGCTGAACTCACCACAATGCAGGCAAATAATACAGAGTAAAGTATACAGATATTGACAAGTCAGGTTATTTTCCTGTATTTCTTAGAAGCTGCCACAGGACAATCTTTGAGGTGTGACCACAAGAAGTGTGAACCCAGCCAGCACAATTGTGGAGAGGAACTCAGCCCTCATCTCACACTGAAGGCTTATAATGGATGATGGCAGCAGGCACACAAAAAAGCTAATATTTATTAATAATTCAGAGGAGCATTAGAAGTGAAATGCCACTGGAAGATTTATGAGCTCTGCCCATACAAAGTTATCCTTGCCTAACCCATAGATCTCGAGCAGAATGACTCCCAGGCAGGCACAGCTCACCCTCACAAGCACCTGCTGATGTGATTTTTTTGCAGGCAGACTCTCACAGGGCGTGAAATAGATTTGCTCAGCGCACTGTGGAGAGCCAGGAAGGAAAACAAATATTTCCCTCACATCTGGGTTACCTTGAATAATCACAGAGGGATATATTCTGACTGTCACACCTGTAGCACAATTTACACTGAAGGACAAAAGAGGGGGAGTTAGGCACAGCAGGAGAGGTTAAGACTTTTTTCTTTAATTTATCCTTGAAGAATTCACAACCAAATGCAGTATTTTAGGGAGCAGTAACTATTACTAGTCCTGATCTTCTAGATAGCAGTAATACACTATAATAATCTAAGTAATACACCTCCTGCCCTCGATTGCAACCTAAACCAAAAGTGAAAACATCTATGCCAATCCGTTTCAAAGGGAAAAAAAAAATCACAATTCACAACCTTTTCTTTCAGGCAAGTCATTTGGTCGATTTAAACAGGTTGGATATTATGTTTGTTAGTTGCCAGTCAGTTTCCTGCACCAAATAAATTGTGCTGTTGAACAACAACAACAACAAACCCAACTGAAATATCAACCACAGCTCGGGTGATGATCTATGATGCACATAACAGCCCCACAGTATGTAAAAACAACAACAAATGCAGACATCAGAGCCTGGCAGCCTTCCCGTGTCTGAAATGCCCTGATATAACACAGGCAATTACATTTAATTACTGAACAGAAATAGCTGCTGATGCAGAATTACAATGGCTTCAAGATAATGGCTTGGCCCCATTCTAATACTTAACAGGTATGTATAGAATTTAACTCATGCTATAAACCATCACCCTGCAGAAATTAATACACTTTAAAGGATCTTTTAAAACAAGAGAAGTGCGAAAACGGAACAATCCTTTTGCCTTTTATCACCGCCAGTAAACCGCTCACAGTTAAACCTTCTAACAATCAACTCCTCGACTCCTTCCGCTCTTAACGCCTCGTTGGTTTCTGAAGGGATCTTGCTTTAAAGAAAACTATTGCTACAGCCGCGATTTGTTCAGCGCGGTCCGGATAACCCGGGACGGGGATCATCCCTTCGCCTTCAGGGAGAACACTGAACCCCAGGATCATCCTCTGTCCTCAGGGATGCCCAAACTCAGGGATCACCTCAGCACAGGGATCCCCCAACTCAGGGATCACCCTCTGTCCTCAGGGATCCCTCCAGTTCAGGGATCACCCCAGCCAGGAGATCAATCTCTGTCCTCAGGGATCACCCCAGCTCAGAGATCCCCCAACTCAGGAATCCCCCAACTCAGGGATCACCTCAGGTCAGGAATCCCCTAACTCAGGGATCATCCTCTTTCCTTAAGGATCCTCCAGCTCAGGGATCACCTCAGGACAGGGATCCCCCAACTCAGGGATATCCTCTGTCCTCAGGGATCCCCCCAGCCCGGGAATCACCCTGTTCTCAGGGATCACGCCAGCTCAGAGATCACCCTCTGTCCTCAGGGATCACTTTGCTCCCAGCTCAGACATCACCCCAGCCAGGAGACCACTCTCTGTCCTCAAGGAACACCCCAGCCGGGGGATCACCCTCTGTCTTCAGGGATCACCCCGCTCAGGGACCACCCCAGCTCAGGGATCACTCTCTGTCCTCAGGGACCACTTTGCTCCCAGCTCAGAGACTGCCCCAGCTCAGGGATCACCCCAGCCAGATCACCCTCTGTCCTCAGGGATCGCCCCCGCTCAGGGATCACCCGCTGCCCTCAGGGATCACTCTGCCCCCAGCTCTGCCCCTCGCCACCCCAGGGGACACCGCCCACCGCCCCATCCCGGCCCGCGGGCGCTCCCGGCCCTGCCCGCGCTCAGCTCCGGCTCCCGCCGAGCCCTCCCGGCGCAGCCTCACCGCGGGCGCAGGCGGCGCGGCACTGGGCGCTGCGGCACAGGGCGCTGCGGCACGGCACGTCGGGGCGCAGGTAGTGCTCCCGCACCACCCGCACGGCTCGGCCCTGCTGCCCCCGCAGCTGCAGCACCTTCTCCGTGCGGAGCATCGGGGCGGCGGGGAGGGACCGGCCCGGAACGGGACGACCGCCAGCGACCAGCGGGGACCGGCGGCCCCGAGGACGCGACTGCCGGGGCGCCTGCGCGGGGCGGGGCGCGGGGTCACAGCGCCTCAACTGAGGGGCGGGAAGAGAGCGAGCGGGGCGGGCTGAGGGCACCGGGCGGGGACGAGCTATGGGGACCGGGGCGGGCTGAGGGCACCGGGCGGGGACGAGCTCAGGGGACCGGGGCGGGCTGAGGGGACTGGGGCGAGCTGAGGGGACTGGGGCGAGCTGAGGGAACCGAGTGTGGATGAGCTGAGGGCGCCGGGCGGGGGCGAGCTGAGGGAACCGGGGCGAGCTGAGGAAACCGGGACGGGCTGAGGCCACCGGGCGGGGGCGAGCTGAGGGAACCAGGACGGGCTGAGGGAACCGGGACGGGCTGAGGGAACCGGGCGGGGATGAGCTGAGGGAACCGGGACGAGCTGAGGGAACCGGGCGGGGACCAGCTGAGGGGACGCGAGCTGAAGGGACCGGGGCGACCTCAGAGGACTGGGCGGGAAGGAGCTGAGGGGACCGCGGTGGGTTGAGGGGCCGCGAGCTGAGGGACGGGTGGGAGACAGCTGAGAGAGCTGGAACTGGAGCTGAGGGAACAGTTGGAGCTGGAACTGTAGCGGGAACGAGGTGAGGGACCGGCGGGAGAGAGCTGAGAGCTGGAACTGGAGCTGAGGGACAGCGGGGACGAGCTGAGGGAGGTGGAATTGGAGCTGAGGGACAGCGGGAATGAGCTGAGGGAGCTGGAATTGGAGCTGAGGGAGCTGGAATTGGAGCTGAGGGACAGCGGGGACAAGCTAAGGGAACCAGCCGGCTGAGGGAAGCAGGGCGGCCCCGAGCGGCGGGAGCGGGCTGAGGGGGAGCCCGGCCAGTGCAAGCCCTGAGGGAGCCCGGCTTGTGTGGCTGGGAGAGCTCAGAGGGCGGATTCCCTTAAAGTAAGGGATGCAGTTGTGTGAACCTCCGTGGTCTTTCACGGCATCTTCCAGGAGAAATTTCAGGTCCGTTCCTCAGCCCTGATTTTGTGTGATCACACATACCAGAGCCCTCTGGGTGATGGCGATCAGGGCAAGGGTGCCTGAGGAGAGCAGGCAAGCCCTAATGCCAACTGATTTTACAATAATCACCAATATTATCCTTCACATTTACAGAGGGGAAGATAAAGGCCCTGGCAGATGAGGTCTAGTCCAAGATGAAACAGCAAAGCAGTGGAAGGTCAGGAGTCCAAAGCAGTGGAAGGTCAGGAGTCCAAAGCAGTGTCTCTGTGTCTGTAATGCTGCAAGGGTGGGATTTTGGGGATGATTGTTTTGACTCTTAGAAAAGCGTTCATACTTTCTCAAATAATACCTGCCTACACCATAAGTTCACTTAAACATAAATACATGGTGAGAGCTGTGTAGTGTTTGTCCTTAGGAGGGAAAAAAACCACTGGGAAAGAGCCAAGGCACTATGTCACTGTATGTTCCTGTTTATTCTGCTTCTTATTTTTCACATGTTTTATAAAATGTGTATCTCCAGTGACTAATACTTCTAAGTAACCAATTTGTGCCAGTAAATGGAAGCACCATCTGTAAGAAGCTGATTTGCAGAAGCCAAGTTCTCAAACATCTGAGGAGGAGGAGGTGTTATAACTGAGTGAGAGACGACCAAAGTGTAGACTTGGCTTTGGGAGTCAGGATGATTTCAGATTTATTATGTAAGCAGGATGTGAGAGGAAAAAGGGAAATGGAGAGCAAAATGATGGAGCTCTTGTTCAGCACGAACAAAGATGGAGTAATCCATGCTGATAGAAAGGGTAAGAAAAACACAACATTTGGGGGAAAAAAAAAAAGACATTTAACTGAGTTTGAGATGTGGCAGATGCTGATTGCTGACACAGTGAGGAACACAGACCAGTGTGTTTACTCAGTGACATTCAATGGCTGTAATAAAATGAAGGTTAATTAAATAAAAGTAGCTGAGATCACTCCTCTCATTTGTGCAGTTTCACAGAGGAAAATGGAAGACCTTTGGGCCAAGTTCATGCCCTACTGATACTGTTGAGTACCTGCACATGTATTTATAACATCCTACTCTGAACAGTTTTATCATTCTTGAGTTTCCCCACTTCCTTCCTCTCGTGCAAGAAACCTCAACTGGTTGCAAAAAGGCCAAGCTGGAGTCACTAGAACAAGAGAACTCTTGACACTTTATCTGACAGCTGAGTTTGTCCCTGTGAGATCAGAAATCAGCTTTCATGCTGATCTGGTAATTGTCTTTACACAGGGCAAGAAGTTTGTGCAGGGACAGCCAAAACTAATGGGATAACATGTGCATATTTAAAAATAAAAGTTGCAAAAATGTTGGTGTAGCAACATTAGAAGATCTTACCAAATGTTGAAGAACAAAGATGGAGTGGAGTCATACATTGCTTCATACAGCTTCACTCCATTAAGTACTTTGTAAAGAAAAAAAACCAAACAGGGTAGAATACAAAGACATCAGTACAAGTATTATTTTTATGGAGTATTCCTCACTTTGTGCAATGCTCCTGTGGATAACACCAGTGAGTGCTAGAGAAGCTAGAGAAGCTTTTATTTTATGTGGGCAAGAGAAATCTTTAAAGTTCAATCCCATCTTTGTGCCTGCCCAGGATGGGAAGTGGAGGCCTCTCAGGAGCTCTCCCTGCCTGGAGAAGCCTGCAGGAGATGCAGCACAGAATTTTGGTGTGTTACCTTTTGATAGGAGTGTTTGGGCAAAGAAATTTGAGATCACTGGAGAATATCAGCAATTGGCTCAAGTTTCCCAAGCCTGAAGCCTGACTCATCTGACAAATGGCACAAACAAGACAGAAGATAAATCTGGGATCCACACAGTCATGGAATCAATAGAAATTCTATCTTTCCATTTGAAAAAGGCCTTTTTATTTATTTTTTTTCCCTCCAAGTACTGTCACTGAGGTAGAGGATGCGAGATTTGATTATCTCATAGCATATTTTTGAAGTTGGTTCTCCCACTCTTAAAGCAATTGTGGAGCAATTGGCAATTCAGCATCTCCTTCTAACTCATCCTAAACTGGATAAATGCTCTCTTCTCTTGGAGATTCCTTCTCCTGGATTGCTGGCTCAGTAAAAGCCAAATATTGTAAAAATTGCACCCACATCTAGAAAGGTCTCAGGACTAATATTCCATTCCTTGCACTCATAAAAAAGGAAGATATCAGATGATTTTAACAATGCCTCTTTAATGTAATCCCGTGTCCACTGGCATTAATTATGTCCCCCTCCTTTAATTATTTTTGTCAGATCTCATGTTAATTAGACTCTGTTATTTTGCCTAGGATTGCACTTTCACTGATGATTATCTCATTTATACCTTAAAATAATTTATACAGCGTTACAAAGAGAATTCTAATGTTCTTCTTATTTTAGCGAAAAGAAAACGATTTTGTGTTGGTGCATTTTTTGCCTTCTGAATTTTCCCCGTGAATTTCAGTTCTCCAAACCCACCTTAGTCGTTTGCGTTTGCAGTGCCGGCCACTCCCGCTGTGGGACGCTCTGTAACCGATTTTGGGTTGAAATCGGAGCTTTCGCTTCCCTGCCCGTGTCTAATGGGCTAAAATTCCACCTTTCAGCTTCCGTGAACAAACTGCTCGGAGTTGTTTATAGCATAAAGAGACAATTTTCTCCACAAAATAAACTAGAAAGCGATGCTGCTCTGTAATAAAATAAAATAATAATAAAAAAGAGGCTTGCAGATCTCTTCAAGCATGTCAGGAATATGAAACTACACGATGTTTACAATTACTGGAAGCACAAAAGCAATTTATCACAATACCTGATATTTACTATAGCGTGCATTTGATCTTCTCTCCCTCACCTTTTTCTTCCATGGATGCAGTTCAAAAGTTTACAGCACAGGAATGCAAAACTGTGTGCTGTTTTGTTTCACTTTTTTTTCTGTACCTTGGCTTAGTTTATCCCTGGGTTTCCCACTGTATTTACAGACGAGAGACCCTAAATATTATTAAAAGGAAAAAAAAAAAAAAGAAATCCTTTATGCTGTGATAATTAGAATGTTACAGTTTATCTGATCAGGGAGCTTTGTTTGCAGGTGATAATAACTTGGTATAGTACAGAATCTATGTAAATATGCTTATATTTGTTACGCTAGAAATTATGAAAACAATTTGGGTCGAAGGAGAAGGCCACCATATCAACCTTTTTGCCACCTGAATGCTTTTGATTTGGTGGGAGCCTTTGCACTGAAATGATGCTCAGGGTTGTCTCAGCCTCCAGAGCAGCTCCTGCAGGGTTCAGAGGATAATGGTGGTCAGAGATGGAAAGACCCAACAGGTCAGATTTTCCACCCACTTCCAAATTGGGAGTGCTCCCTGTGGTACATCTCGCTCAACTCTGGGGTCAGTGCTGCACAATATCATGCTGAAAGGTTTATTTATTTATATACCCCAGTAAATAGAAAACAGAATAGCAAGAGTGAGTTTTACCCCCCTGCTTTCAGAATAACAAGAAGTTTCTAGGTGAAACTGATTAATTCCCTCTTAGGCTCCTGTCATCAGAAATTAAATGGGGTTGACTCATGGGGAACTCTGCACTTGTGATTTGCTCTACAAATGAGATATAAGAGGTTTTCCTTGAGAGCTCAATGATGTATAAAAGGAAACTAAAGGAAAATGTATCACACTGCATTCCTGGGCTGCAGCTGTGCATCTTAGGTGCCTTAAATTCTTCTTACTAAAAGCCCTTGAGCAAAGATTTTATGCCCATAACTGCTCTATCCTCTGGCAAATCATATTCCCTGTCAGGGCTGGGTAAATAACAGGTTGCTCTTAAAAAAAAAAATTACAAAGGAAAGAATACAAGATTTCAAGATAAATTATTTCATAATTATTGTCAACAACTGAGTCTCAGCCAGCAAGTAATTCAGGAATTCCTAATTGTACATAATAATGCTTTAACCTGTGCTGCCCTGTTCTGTATGTAGTGACATTATTTGAGTTTCCTTGATGTCCCTGTCTGATAACTGACCAACAGCGAATATTTTAAATTGACTGTAAAAGTCATAAAATGACATATGTACTGCTAACCACTTATTGTGCAATTGGAGGTTTTCATTTGGCAAATGTTCAAGCTTAAAATGTGTTTTTCATGATTATTCCCCTTATTAAAACTCATTTGCTATTCATGGAAAGTGAGCACAAAAGAGATGTGAACAGTCAAAGAAACGCATTTAAAAATTCAAATGAATATCCAAGGGAAATGGATTTCAGTGTTTGCCCAACTCTATTGGGACACTCAGCTGCTGAACGTCTTCTTAATGGGTGCCTTTGTCATTGTCCTCAAGGCTTCCATCACAAATGCTGGATGGCTCCTTACGACTTCATATTGCAGTCATTATGCAAAATTCCTTCTTGATATGGTTAAAGTGGTTCATTAGAGAGAGGCAAGGTGAGAGTGTGTTCATCATGTGCCTGCTGCTTGTACAAATGAGGTAAAATCTAATTTGTTGTGATATTGAGTACTGAGTTTATTGTGGAGTCGAAGAAACTCAAGTCTTTGGCCCTCACTAAGAGCTGAGACATCCCATGGCCTTGCTCATCCTGGCCTCGGGGACTCCAGTTATCCCTCCTTGTGTCCTTGTGATGGGAAGGATCTGATCATCAACTGTGGGAACAACAATCAGTGACTGATGTTTATTTTCTGCTTAGGCTGAGCTCCTGCAAGCTAAATGACACCTTTATTCTTCACTTGCTGTCCTGGCAGCAGGATCTGCATGCAAAACTCCTTCCTCTCCACTGCTTTCACCCACAAGTCTAATTGAAGTGGGTCAGGTGGTCAAGAACTGTCCTCTAGGTCCCAAACACTTGATAGAACCACCAAAGTGCTGCTTGTTACTACCTCACTAAATGGTGCAGTTCCTTTTTATGCTGATAATACAAAGTGATGTGAGCAACCACAGAGTTTCTAGGGATAGATAACTGAAAAAAAACCATGTTGCATCATTCAGCCTGAGACTTTGGAGGTGCATTTACTCATTCAAGCTGAGGTCAAAGGCTGATGCTTTTCAGAAGGGTCTTGCTTCTTAGCCAAATTTATAACTGCTTCAATTAAAGGAGAGCAGATTCTTTGCCTGGGGTCACACGGCAGCTCAGTGGCTTGGCCAGGGTTTGAACCAAAGATCCATTCTCTTGGTTCATCACCCTTGAGTGTAAATAGGAGATTTAATTCTCCTCTATGAAGATATTAGGCAGGTTTTATATGTTTTATAACTTTCTGAAAGAGACCAAGCTGCCATTATAATGAGGCAATAGTCTAATGGGTAATAAAACTTAAGAAAAACAAGATACAAAAAAATATTTCCAGTCATTTGTGGCAGCTGATAAGATGTGGAACTTTCTGGGGACATGAAGGACATTAGAATGCCGATCAAATACCAAAATGCTCATTTAACTTAGTGAGAGACTGCCTGATTTTTTTACATTGATGCTTATTTTAGGTATTTTTCTACTCTTTCCCCAGTTGCACATTGCAGAATGCAGTGTGTGGAGGGAGTGAACAGCACCAGTGTGAACAGGTGTCCCCCAGGTTGGATGAGCTGGTGCAGCTGCAGGTAAGGGAAAGGTTTTCTGCTGGTACAACAGGAAAGCCAAGGAGCAGCCACAGCTGTGGGACAGAACTGTTCTGGATTTACAGTCAGGTGCCAGGAATGCTCTTACAGATATGGCAGCCCATGCCTTCAGGAGCATGGAAGAAGAGGAGAAGCAGCCTCAGATTATTTCTGTCTAATATTTTTGCTTAAAATTGAGTTCATCATGTTATTTTCCAGCTTATCTCACCACCCTTCCCTTTTTTTTTTTTTTTTTTTTTTTTTTTTTTTTTTTTCTCTTCTAGAATGTCCCATCCCTTCAAGTTTCATTTTTGGAATTTAATATCTCCTGTTGATGAGTTCTGTTCCTTATCTTCTCTTGATCCATTTCTGCTTCTCTTTTAGATTCTGTCTCCTTCAGTCTCCAACTAATGTCTCCCCATATGTCAGATTTAAAAAAAAATAAATTTACAAGATGCTGGGCTGTGAAAGGAACTGGGGAATGTTTATGTGGTTGCAGCAGGCTGACCGTTAAAGTGACTTTATTTCTACAGCATTTCAGATGCTGGGCTTGACAGTTTCATTTCCGAAACTATTTATACTCACAAAAATCCATAACAGCATTTCCATTATTTCCTTATATGATTTTTTTTGCCTATATTTTATCAAGTCATCTTCTTCTATTCAGGCCTGATTTCAGACAATAGGAATACAAAGTGGAAAAATCCTTTCTAAAAGAGACTGTAGCTTTTTATCTATTTAAGCATCTTTCTGTGTCCCAACACATTTTTATCCCAGCCTACTTTTCAGCTTCTCCTGTTGATTTGATCCAATGGAATGACATGCAGGGGAGACTTAGATGAAAGTTACACCTGAGGAGGGTGTGTGCTCAGAGCTGAGGAACCTCACCCAAGCTGCCTCCCTCATTATCCTCCTGCAGCTCTGGATCCTGATTCCAGACCATATTATGCCATATTAAAGCAAAGGCCAGATGTAGCTGTTGCCTCCCACTGAAAACACAGAAGGACTAGACATTTTACTAAACTATCACTACTGGACATCACAACAGGCTAAGATGGATAAAAATGATAGATTTTATATTCTTGTTTTTCTAAATATAACACTGTCTAAGCCTTTATATATGTGATGTTCTATTTTTTCATCATTGCAAGAAAAAAAACCAACCATACCAGTACTTGCAGTTTTGAAAAGGAAACTACAGCTAGCATTAAATATCCTTGAACAACATGAGTGCATTAAATTCTGGCACAGTTTACATAAAAAGACTGTGCGGCAATTTGGAGGAACATGTGAAATGAACATGTTTAGAGTAGCCAGGTGTAACCTGTTCCTTGCCACAGCAGTAAAATCAGTGATTCCCAGGCTTTCTGCTCTGGCAAACCCTTGTCAGCCCTCAGGACTCTGCACAGATCCCTCAGTGTCAGTGGCTGTTGCAAACAGAATAAAGACAAAACTCATCATGATTTCACAGATAAAGTTTGGAAACCACCAGACATAATGATGGCTTTGGTTCCCTCCAGCTCTACACTCCTGTGGCTCTGGGCTGTTGCTGTGACCCCAGGGAATAGTAGGGTAAGTTTGTGATGGAATATGATGATAACAACAGTCTGAACCACTGAGTACAGCCCCTCTTGCTTGCCTTGGAGAGATGCTGGCCCAGGAAGGTCAGCAGGTTGTTTGCTTCCTGCTGAGCTAATTGGCAGGGTGACAGCCACTGCCTGCCAAACACATGCATTTGTTTAATCTCGGCTGGTTGGGGATAAAAACCACCAATAGACAAAAGAGGCCTTCTTTAAAAGAGCTGATTTAGAGCTGGGTGAAGATGGGTTCTCCCCTTATAGCCCGAAGTGTCAGTAATAGCTGCTCTGGATGTGCACAAAATAACACACCTCAGCTCACTTTGGATCCCTTTTTCTCCTGACAGTGCAGGAGGAGGAGAGGGGAACTGTTAATCTTTGTATAATATGAAAAGCTACCAGAATCAGGTAGATTTGGCATCTGTAATTATGTATTTAAAAGCTGATGCCACTTGTAAGTGCAAGATTGAATGGATTGCAGGGGAGATGAGGAGCTTCCTGAACTGATTTAAGATGCACAAGGCTGCTGTACAAAGGACATGTGCAAGACCCAAGGGAGTCAGTGCAAAGAATCTTGTTAATGTTTATGGGCTTTTGATCAAGTCCTAAAGACAGACTCAAGAGCTGAGATGTTTTGACTTTGAAACAAAGGCCCTGGTGCAATTATATAATTTCTATTATTCTCTTTAAAATGGTGTGTGTTATTCATCATTCTGATCAGAACACGCTTTGCATCTCTGTCCTATTTCTGGTTTGATGATTGTGATAAACTCAGTAACCTTTTGCAGGCTGTGAAGTTGTACACTTCCTTCAGATCCTCTGTTTGGCTTGTGAAAGTGCTTTTTAAATTTTAAAGGACAAAATTTTTGTTTGTTTTTGCCAATTAGGGATTACCAGGGGCTAATCATATTCTAAAACAATAGGAATGAGTGTGATAAACTTCGTGACCCTTTTCAGCCTGAAAGCTGTACACGCCTTCATTTAGATTGTAAAAGTGCTTCTTAAGTTTTAAAGGGCAAAATTTATGAGGTTTTATTTTTAATTTCACCAGTTTATTAGGGTCTAGTGGTATTCTAAAAATAAAACTTCTAGTACAGCTTCATCTTTGCCTCTTTCAGAGATTTGCATCCCTTCCATTTATATGGAATGTACCTGTTGCTGCCATCTCCCTATGACAGAGGGCTACCTCTTTGGTATCCTCAGGATTTGCAGGTTTTAATTAGAATGGATTTATGTTGATTAGAGTTGATGGGATTGAAATGCCATGTAGTTATTAATTTCCTAGTTTTAATTTTGCTACTTAGTCATACGTTACCAAAAATATCTTGGAAATGTGTTTTTTTTTTCCCTTGTAAAGTGGCAAACCAGCAAAATAAATGCATCACGGCAGGCTGTCATTTTGAGTACAACTCCTGCTAGATCCTGACTTAGAATTCTGTGAATGACTATGGAGCTAGATGAAAATGAAAAGAAATACATGCAGCCAAGTTTTCTTAGATTTGCTTTGAAAACAGAAATGAACTTTTAGGAATTTCTGCTAGAATTTCCTTGGTTTCTTTTTTTACACGTGAACGCCAATGAACAGAACTCTTAGAAATTCCAAAATTTCAAAATATCCATTTTAATTTTTATCTCTGTAGCATATGCAAGACAAACAGTTTCTGGGCAGGAGTCAATATTTTCGAGCACATGGAATGCTGTTTCCACTTTTGCAGGGATAAAATAATGTGTGGTCCAGTCCAGGGATCATTACAATCAGCCTGAGATGCATCTTCAGATCTCACTGCAACAGGATAAGGTATAGTGCAGGTGGACTGGCTTTGCAGGCTGCTCATCTCTGCAGTGGTGAATAAAAGCAGTAACAACATTTACAGAGCAGATAAAAATTCAAATGATCCTCTTTCCAAAAGTCTCATGCTGAGCCCATTGCAGCTGAAGGGAGGAGACCACAGCGCTGAGATATACAAGTGGCAGAGGTTTGGACTGGGAATGAGGACTCTGGCTTTTGCAGAGAAGGGGTTCAGTGCAGAGAATATTTATATTCAGTGCTGGCAGTCAACTAGTTCCTAAAACTTCAGGGTAAAAATTCCTGCAGAAATCGATCCTAAAGATAAATCCACATCTTCTTTCAGCTTTTCTCTCTTGTTTCTGTAATCAAACCCATTCCTCACTGAGTACAAGAGCAGTGAACTCAAAATTTCTTTTGATAAAAGCATAGCTGAGCAGCATTGTTCCACAATGTGTCCAAATAATGCCAATTGCTGTAACACTACATTCTCTGCAGATTTAAGTTCTCTCCTTAATATTCTGTCTATCTAGAGGCAGCTTTTTGAAGAAAACAGCTGAGCTTGATCATAAATTTTCCCCCAGCCTATTTAGAAGTATTTGTAAATAAGATCTGAATGAATATATCCTATGGACTTCTTTCAGAATATCAACCACCAGCTTTGGTCTGCTCCAGTCCTTATTTTAATTCTATTTCTGGTTTGCTAACACTTGAAAGTTTGGTCAGATTTCTCCAAATGGGAATTTCCTAAGGTTTGGGGTTTTTTTGTGAAGGAGCAGAACTTTGGGAAACCTCATTGCATTGGTAGAGGCAGATGGAGAGAATCAGGATTCTTCTTTAGCAGTTGGGTCTATGCCCCTTTTTTGGTCTGTGCTTGCTCATGGCTGTTCCAGCCATTGGGTTTAGGTGGAGGTAAAAGAGAAATTCGAAGTGATACAAACTCAGGAGATGGGCAATATTCAAATAATAAAATAATATTCAAATAATTGACTCAATCACATATACAGCTGATAATGTTCAACCTGTAAATGCCTGTTTGGTGTTGGAAAGTTGGGAATTGGTCACGTTTCTCCCATAGGCTTGATTCCACCTCAGGCAGCACTAGGAGGGATGTCCTGTAGACACACAGGAACATGGCAGGTAAATTCTCCTTTTGCTCTGAGAACCAGAAGGTGAAGATGTGCAATCGGTTTCTTGCTTCAATTGCAATGTGAATTTTCTGGATTAAAGAAAAAAAATCTCATCTTGAAGTTATCCACACAGGAATTTGCACTAAAAAGCCAACACTTGCAGTCTGACCTATCTGACATTGCTGTTAATTATGCATTATATATGCTGCTTTTCCTATTTTTTCATTGTGAGGAGCCTCTTGGCTTCTCAGTTCATACGCATTAGGCTCATTAACATTAATAAGAATTTAGGTGTTGCAGAGTGATTGTCAGTCTAGTTTGATGTCATTCCCCAATACTTAACCACGTGCTCTAAATAAGGGCAGAATGACATTCTGGATGCCAGGGTGTTCTTGGATTCCTGTTTCATACAGAATTACACCCTGAAGCTCCTGAGAGCCAACTGTGGATTCCTCTCCTACCTGCTCAGGCCATTCTGATCCATCCAAGGGGATGATCTGTTCATACAACAAAGCTGTCACAGCCATCCTGCAGCACAGAATTCCACTCATCTCTTTTTTGGGAGACTGGTCTCTTATCCAGTTCCCTTCATAATACAGGAGCAATAGCTGTGTACAACTAAATTTCTCTGGTTTTTTTGTTAGTGGATCAAGTTCCTCCCTGAAATAACCAGCTACAGTTCAGCTGAATGAAGGCTATGTCTTCATTTGAATCATTGCATAATTATTTGCTTCAGCCTCACCAAATGCTTTGTTTATTTTTAAATTTACATCATACTAAGCAGAAAATAAAGTCATGCCCTGGAGCAGTGCAGAAACCATGATTAGGAGAAGTAGCAGACACTAAGAATGATGGTCATACACACAGGATTAAGAGGGGAATTTGACTTCCTATAGGTCAAGATTTACACAAACCACTTGGTCATTGGCCAGTTCTTAACTCATTTTGAGTGTCCTTTTTATTAGGATTGGGGAGCAGACTTAAAAGCTGTGTTAATGAAAAAAACCCAAACAACTGACATGATTGAACCAGGCCCTAAATGTCTGTTTGAATTAGATGAACAATTCCCATGTATTTTGCTACAGTAATGCAGGACTAATGTTTTCTGATCATATTTTCATTACTTGTTCTTTAAGAGCACTGGGACAACTTGAGTGAATCTTCGTATTTGTAATGGGTCCATCATGTGGGAAAAGATAAATTAATGTGATTCTTGCTATCCTTATTTGGAGAGATCAGGGATGGATTGGGAAAGTCAAACAAAACCTGTGCAGAACTGGCTCTAGTTCAGACTGTATTTTCTGCACTGCCTACAACTAATATGTTTGTATTTGATTTGGACACTTTGTATTGGTAGAAGGGAGTCAGGCATAAATGAGGCCAACACTATTATTCAGTGTTATTAATGATGTTGTCTACTCTTAGTTCCTCAAAAACTAGAAAACTAATAAATTTTACATATTGGAAAAAAATCACAGATAAATCAAACAAATACATAAATTCTTTAAAGTATTTAATATGTGTTAAGAGGACAGGATGATGAATTCAATATTGAAAACCAATATCAAGTTTACAATTATGTACCATTTATCATCACTGATTGCACAGACAGAGTATTATTGTGGGGAACAGAATGATGCATAAACTAAAACCTTGATTGGTTTCTAAAAAAAACGAAGTTAAAATTCATGTTACGTCTGAAAAGCTTTGTTTTTCTTTTTCAAGCATTATTTTCAATAGTAATTGTTCATTCAGACACAAATGATGCATATTTAATTTCTTGGGCTTTAATATTAACAGTATAATAATTTTCCAGTGTTGATAACTTGTGTTTTTACAAACACTAGCAGGATTCAGTTTGCTGTTGTCTTCTGAGGCGCAATTTCCCTTTTAAGAACACATGGAAAATGAAGAAGTGGAGAGGAACTAGGTTTGAATTGGACATGTAGAAGACAAGCAAATGAAAGCAGCAAAATGCTCTTGAAAGGTGAATGGACTTTGAAGAGAAAACGTGTACAAGTGGCTGCTTTTACTCAGCAGATCTTTTCAAAGGGTAAAATTCTGCCTCCCCAAAAGTCAACGGCAAAGCTCACAGTGACTTCAGTGTTCTCAAACTCCTGTTGTCTGTGTGAAGGACATGCCTGCTCACCTGTATGAAAGAGCTGCTCTTCTTTAAACTCCTGTCACCCCAGCTGAGCTCTGGGAGAGGGAAATGAATTCTCTGGCTCACACTTTATCAGCAGAATTATTAAGCAGTTTTCTGTGCAGAGTCACTCTCATAATACCCTCCTGCCTTTTTTTTTTTTTTTTTTGCCTTTTTTTTTTTCTTTTTAAAAATTCTTTTCTCATTTTCATGTTGGTTCAGGTTTCCTGGGGATAACCAGATATCATTTCACCAAACTGAAGCTGTGCACTCATAACTGAGAGTTATTTTGTCCTTCAGAATTTCAACAACTCATTCTGATTTATGAAAGAATCTGGCTAAGCTTGAAGATTCAGCTGGAGTTTACAGAGTTATAACTCTAGTCCAGACTCATTGAGTCAACAATAATAAGAAAGAAGCCAAACTGTCTTTTTTATATCTTTTTTTGTAAACTACACATTTTAAAAACAGAAGCACTGAACTAGAACCAGTGTGCTGCAATCTAGTGCTGCTTGGACTGAATGTCTTTTACAAGGGGTTTGCATTTAAATAGACACCAAGAAGAAATGAGTATTCCAGCAGTCACCCTCAGATGGAGAAACATCCACAGCCACACTCATTGGCATTTACTGACATCTACACCCCTGCAAGCAGAAAACCATAGTGCAGAGAATGCCAGAACTTTCCATGGGAAATTAACTGAGCTGGATGGGATTTGATATGAGCCAGAAGAGTGGGGCTGAATGCTTTGCCTCAAATATCTGTCAGGAGTCATACAGCAGAATGGAATGTCTTGGGTTTGTTTCACTGGTGTCCACAGCACTCATAGTTTGACAGGCCACTTCTTTGGAAAGTTTTTACACAGAACACTGAAAGACAAAGGGGAAAAAAATTGTCGCAGCAAGCATGCCTAAATCATTTTAAGCAGTCTGGTTTAGTCTCTTTGCATTTCTTACCATTTAAAAAGGAAAATCAGGGATGCTAAATAGTTCCCCAAATGGAAACTGGGGACAAAACTTAGTTCTAAACAATGCCATCAGTATAGATCAACTGGTGGTTTTTAATATTCTTAGGCAAACAACAAAACCTAATTATCTTTATTTATTCAATAAATCAAGTTCAAATTTGATCTACTAAATTGTATTAAATATTGAAAATAATTTAATAAATAAACAGGATTGTTAATTTATTATTGATATTCATCATTAGAATTTTGGTAAAAAAATAAAATTAAAACAGGTGGAGAAATATAGTGAGGAATTCACCTCAGGCACCAGTACTGCTGCAGAAACTGCTTAGGTTGCCTTAGCCATGGATAATGAAGAAAAATAGCTTGTGGAGCCAGGGAGGGAGCAGAATTGGGCCTGGAAAAGAGGTGGGGAAGGAGGAATCTCTCCAGCAGCCACTCCAACACCCAGGGATTCTCCAGTGCCCCGTGCTGCTGCCTCAGGGGGCTGCTGCAAGGTCTGGGCAATGCTGCAAACAGCAAGGCAAGGCATGGCTGGGAACCTGGTGCTAAAGTGAAGGAGTTTTTTGGGAAGCTGGGAGCTCGCAGGGAGTCCCTTACAGAGCCAATGTACCAATCCTGGCCCAAACTATGTCCTTTCTGGAACTCTGCCATCACCTGCAGTCATGCACTGGCATGTGAACAAGAAACACAGTGCAGGACAAAGGATTTTGGCAGCCTCATGTGGACATAAAATACTGTACAATGTGGGGATTCATCCTGTGGCTACGGTGACAGAAGAAGTTCCATTAATCTTTTTGATCTGTTATCAGAAAAGGACTTGGTCTCGTGTTTCTGACATACTGAGATGTTCAGAAAGCAGGATCACAGCCAACATTGTTATTCTAATTAGAATATAATCAGTAATAGTACATAACACAAGTAGAGCTTTTCATCTTGAAAAGCCTGTGCAAGCATAAGATTTCTGGCTAAGAGCTAAGTTAGTGCAGCTGTTCAAATCACCTGTCATAAGACTTTTGGTCTAATGATTTTAATCATTATGCATTTGTAACTTCTGCTACATCTTTCAGGAAGAAAATGACAACCGTGGGGTGCGATTCGTTCCCTGGCTGGTGCCTCTCTGAGCACGCAGTGGCACCGAGCCACCCGAAAGCAGCAGCGATGCAGCCGATGTGACAGTGCAAGGGCAGATGCTCTGGACGGTAGGGGATGCTAGAGAAGAGGTAAATTTTCCACGGCGCTTTTCCCCATTAGCATCCCCTGAACCTGGCGTGGTATCAGCTCGAGCCAGCAGCGTCTCCCAGTGCTGGGGCTGCTTTGGGCGCTGCTGCGAGCTGCGTGTGCCTGCCCGTGTGTGCCCGCTGCTCCAGCTGCCAGCGTGCCTCTACTTGCAAACCCGGCGCCTTGAAATGGCCCCAGAAGTTTGCATGATCCCCCTGTAAGCGCATCGGCGGAGTCTGAGAGGTCTCTGCTCGGGAGATCGCGGTGTTTCAGCTGCAGGAGGCGGGGAGCCGTGCTTTCCCCCCAGCTCCTGCCTCTGCTCAGCCACCAAGTGTTTCTGCCTCGGCTTTAGTTTGCCTCCTCATTCCCACATGTTCGGGCGGCAACCCCGGGATGCCGGGGTGGCAGTCTGATTCTTTGTCCTTCTAGGCTATTGAATGTATTTTAATTGAATCGGGCAGAGAAAAAAACCCCCAAACATACACACAGAGCCCAAGGCATCAGGACTAGACCCCCCTTCCCCGAAACAACAAACGGTTAAATAAATAACGAGATGCCAAACCAACCATCACCGAACGAATAAGCCAAAAATCAGCGTCAGCGCCGCAGGAAACGGGAAAGTTTCCGCGCTCTGAAGCTGGTACCGCACGTCAAAGCGAGAATCCAGGGGGAGGGGAGCGGAGCGCGGCCTCAGCCCAGCGCCTGCGAGCGCCGGGGATGCGCCGGTGCGCCCAGCCCTGCATCCCGGAGCGGCTGCCCGAGAGATGCTGCTGTGACTTGGTTCTGCGCCGGGAAAAGAACGGCTCCGAGCCCCCACCCCCGTCTCCTCCCGCCCTCCTCTTCCTTCCCCCTCCCCCGGGTCCTGCGGGGAGGCGGGTTTAAGGTGGGTCGTGTGGCCGCGGTAACTTTCCTAACAGAGCCAAAGAGGCGCCCGGAGTCCCCCGCAGCAGCAGCAGCATCGCCCGCCCGTCCTGGGCAGCGGCACCGGCGCGGTGCCCCCGTGCGAGCGGCCCCGGCTCTGCCGAGGCTGCCCGGGCTCCGCTCGCCGCCTCCCGCCGCCGCCTCTCGCCGCAGCCCCGCGGAGCCTCCCCGGGTCCCGCCGAGGTAGGTGCGAGTCGGGACAAGCGCTGGGCGCTGCCGGGGACGCGGCACCGGAGCCCCGTGCCCGCGGCTGCCGCTCCCCGATCGTTCCTGGCGCTGCTGCGGGGCAGGAGCATCCTCTGCACTCCCGGCTGCGAGGGATGAAGCCCCTGCCCTGCTCCTCCTGGAAGTGCCCAGGCAGCCAGGACGAGCCGGGGGGAGGCAGTCTCTCTCCAGTCCCTTCCCTCAATCTTTGCATTCTCGTTGGTGCTTTTGGAAGTGCTGAGCTAGGAGATGTGTGCGTGGGTGAGATCTTACGGCTTTATTAGGACTCTCCCCTATCAGCGCTTCTCTCCGGAGCCGCTTCTTCCCCCCCGCGTGGTTTACTGGGGTGTTGTATCGCCACGAACTTTCTTCTGGTTGCAGGAGACGGATTTGGTCCCCTGGTGTCCCCGCGTGTCCCCGTCCTGGGGCTGCTGCGCCGCGCGGGCGAGGGGACTCGGGGCTGGCGCTTCGCTGCTCGGGTTGTAGCGGCTTCCCTTGCCTGTACCTGCCGGGCTGCTGGTGGGAGAAGGTGTTTGGGGTAGGGAGAAGTTGTAGGATGCAGTGTGTAAGCGACACCTGCGTTTCTAGAGCCTGGGAAGGGGGTGGAATCTCACTCTCGCTGGTGCTACTCGCTGCTGCCAAACATTGCCTGCTTTTGCCTAGGCAGGACTCTGGCCACGCTGCCAGATGGTTCCTAACAAAGAGAGAAGTTTGGGAGTGTCAGGACATCGGCTCCCAAATGAATCCAGCGCTCAGCTGAGGTCCAGGGACAGCGCACGGTTCTGGTGACTGTGTTTATCTGGTGCCGCTTACTCAGAGCGACCACGGGGCACCTGATTGAGCCAGAGAGGTGGGGACAGCACCAAGAGCTGGGAAACCAAGGCAGCCATCGCTCCTTGAGATTTAAATCTCCAGCCCCTGCGATCACTGCACGCTGGGCTTAGCCCGTCCTCCCCCCCAGCAGGAAGAAAGTCCGGAGTTAACTAAAAGGAAGGCGGCAGTTCATGTCTTTATTATCCCCTGACTTAGAACAGGAGTATGTAACACATAAATCAGCTCGACTGGAGCAGCCAGGCTGCCTTCCACGACCTGTCAGATGGGGGAGATCCCGCCTCCGGTCATGCTCAGTCCTGGATTTTGGTAATAGAAATCTCAAGTTGGGTGACTGGACGTTATGTCTCGATTTCACATCACTGGGCTAAGGAATTCTGAGATTTTCCCTGGGATATCCAAGTCTCAGTCAGAATCCTTTCCACGCTTAGATGTCTCCTAGAATCCATCCAGAGCTTTGCTGTCCCTCTTGCTGTTTGGATCTTCCTGCCATGTCTACTTTGTTATTGAATCCCACAAATTTTCCTCCTCAGAGCAATGCCTGCTGGATGGATTCTTTCAGGTGTATTGCCTTGGTTATAAATAAAGGTGACCAAAGCGACTCAACAGCCTCACCACAGGGTTGGATTTCAGCCAATCTTTTACAGAGCACAGATCTGTTCTTGTTTATGAGTAAGTTGATGTTCATGGCCCCTGCCCTGGAGTCTCTTAAAGTTGGTGTGGGACACCTGGAATCGTCTTTGATGAGGTTAATAAATGCTAAGAAGTATGTATGAAATATGTTTGCAAAATCAGTTTCAAGGCAAGTGCGCAGGTTCTTATTTCTCAGTAACAACCTCGGGAGGCTTCTTCACTCTTCAAACTCTTGAGTTCAGTTTCATTGCTGCTTCTTGTTGATACCTGAGTAAATTTGTTACAGAATTGCAAAAGTTTTATGGTGAAAGTCTTTCAATATATGAAACATTGAAAATGATCATGTAGCCATGATCTGTTTTTCAGAACAAGGTCTCAGTGTTGCCTTTATTTCCAGTCACTCCCAGTCACCTACTTAGTACAATTCTGTGATTTTAGTTTAAAAAACAAAATTGGCTGATAGTAAAACACAATATTAGGCTGCATTATGTTGCTCCAGCTTTTTACTTATGAGAAAAATCCTAATTTGATCTTTTGTTTTTTGAAAATTAAATATAAATTATTTGTCCAAGGAATCAAACAGAAGCCAACAGTCCCTGTTAAGAAGTCTCATATTTGCTGTGAATGGGGCACTCAGCCATTTTCACTTTGAACCATCCATCGTGCTTTAAACACCAGGCAGCAGAATTAATATTTAAGCAAATGCATACGGCAAAACTATAAATCACTGAAAACAGTTAATTATATTGGAACTGTGAAAATACCTTCGAGTACAGCCTGCATAAAGTATTTCTCTCTAGCGTGATCAAAATCCTTGCAAACCTTTTATCTTTGTATGTGAAATCATTTCTAATTCTGTGTTCCTGCAAAGCATGTGCTTAGTTATTGTTTTCAAAACCATGTGGTTTGGGCTACTATTTAAATATAATATTTATGATACTACTTTGGTTGTTCAGCTTAAAAAAGGAAATGCTGCATACCATTGCATATTAAAAAGCTTCCTTGTAATTACTACTTTTTGCAGTACTGCTGTGCAAATCTCTGGGTCGGGAATTTAAATGGAGACTTTCCAGAGTTCACAGTTACTTTATATAAAAGCCATAAGTCTTCTCCTCGAAACATGGGGGCTGCAGGCACTGGGGAGTGTGGAGTGTGGTGCCTGCACTGCTTTTTACCTTTTTCTTGTTGCAGCATGTATTTTTTTCTTGTTGCAGCTTGCCATTGGCCTTTGTGTGCTCCCAGGTGCATGGAGTGTGGTGGGCTCCCCCAAACCATCTTCTTTGGGTCTGAATTACCCATTTACACATTTATTGTCGTATTGTCATCTTATCCAAATGTGTTTGTTCTGGTTGCCCCTTGCAGAGGAGGGCTGGGAGACACAGGAGGCACTTCCACTGCCCCTCTTTGCCTTGCCCATCCATGCAAAGGACCTGTGAGGCTGCAAGAGGCAGAGTCTGTTCCAATTCAAAGCCAAAGTCCCTGGGAGTTTCTTCAGGGATGGTGATGGACATCATGCTGTAGATGCCTGTAGGATTCAAGTCTCACAATCTCCTTATATTCCCCAGGGTATCCTGCCTGGTCTCCAGTTGCTGCTCTACCAGAATTCTGTTGTCCTGGGAGACACACACTGGATCTGGTGCCCAATGCAGATATCTTGGTTTTCCTCATGTGTCTCAAATAGCACTTGGGATCCCTGTTAAGCTCCAGCATCCTGCCCTGACTATCTCACATATTACAAAAAATAGCTAATATATAAAACCCTGTATCAAAGAAATAGTTACAATTATCATTGGGAATAAATGATTTGTCCCCAGAAAGGCTTGTTCAGATGTTAATGAAAAAGATAGAAAAAATTCCCCCTCATTGTTCTGTGTCCTGACAGAGCCACCCGTGCATTCCTTTGCACAAAACTGACTGAAACCTCAGTGGGGAAGTTCTGCATGTTAAGGAGTGAGACATGAAAAAGCTTGTAGAAAATTAAAAGAGCCACTCTCAGAGGAGACAAATCCCAGACAGAATCTGTTTGAGATTGCCAGAGGAATTCAGCCATATGACACTTCTCTGTGAATCCTGTGGGTGATGTACAATCGATGTGTGCAGGTACAGAGGAGGAATTTTGTTTAAGGGTTTGTAGAATGTGACCCTTACCTTATGAATCACAGATAAAGTACCAAATTCATGAAGAGACAATATCCCACACCACTGTGAAGATCAGGCTCAGTGGCTGTGAGAGTGGGCTGCAGCCCAGAGAATCTGAGGCTCTGGTCGAGATGACCAAAAACAAGTGCAGAATTCTCCAGGAGGAGTGTGTTTACAAACACTTGTATCTGACCAGTAGAACTCAGCCCTCCAGGCAGGTTCTCTAGTCTGGCTGCTGCTCTAAAGGGAAACTACTGAAATTTGTATGAAATCTTCTTTCTGAGTGAGGCAGAGAGGTACAAGATGAAGGTCACCACTTAGCCCGCTCACAGGAATGCAGCAGGAATGAAGAGCTCACCCAACTCACACCAGATTGCAAACAAGAGCAGAACTTTAGGGCTCACTTTTCCCTTTGCAGTAAGAACTGGCACAGAGCTTTTCTCCTGGTACCAGCCTGAGAACAAAGGCTAATGAATGAATGAATGAATAGGCACGAGGCTGAAATGAGATTCACTGCTAAACATGTGCTCTGCCTGGAGGAGGAGTAAGAGAGAGTAGCTGAGTGAAAGGAGTTCTGTGCACTAACTTCATATAGTTCATTTTTAAGGTTTTTTTTTCGCAAAAAAATATTTTATAAGGAGTAATAGTCACTCTGAAAACTTTAAACCTGCCATTAAACTTGCCAGAATGTGACAGCTGAAAGGTTGCCCAAGTGAGGAATTTGTGAACAAGTTTGTGTTGGGTTTTCTTTGCTTGGTTTGTTTAGGTTTTTATTTCTTTTGATGTTTTACTGGTAGATATGAGTGGAAATAGGTCCAGCTTCTCTTATGCTCAGATATGCAGCTGAAGTTTTTCTTAGCCTTTTATCTTGGATTCCTTGTTAAGATCTAGACTTTGGCTAACCTCCCACTTTATCACAAGTCTTACAGAACATAATTTTTTGCAAGGTTTATGGAGTGTTGTGAACACATGAAAATCTGATTTCTCTGAAACACAGATAGTAGGGAAAAGCTATAGAGAAATGATCAGGTGGAGTATTGGAATTCACTGTGGCCTCCTAAAGGGGCCAGGCCAGGAGGGTAAATTAACAGCTTTAAAGCTCTTTAGTTAAAGGATATAACCTATTTCTATAGATTGTGGGGATGGATGGGGTGTTTTGGGAGCATATCCTACTTTTTTATGTTTGAGTCTTTAACACTCACATCTGGTTTTGAGACAATTACTTGAACAGTAAAAACTATTGTTTGGGCATTTCTGTTTTAAGAGCCTTTAAAGCTTCGTAAAGGTTGTGATACAAATATTTTTTTACCAGTATATAACATGGAGGTGCACTGATATAAATCCAGTGTAAGCATGAGGAGAATCAAGTTCTTTATCATGCTTTTAAAATCTACCAAGTGAGAGAAGCATGGATGATTTGTAAGTAGTCAACTGGCATATGGTACCATTATGATAACATCATGTTCACAGCACTTTCCAGATTGATATACAACCTTTCTAAAATAAGCTCTGCAGAAAAAAAAATAAAGAAGAATGTAAAGTCATTTAGCAGCCAACACGCTGTTGGCACGGCACAGGACACTGGGAGGTGACTTCTCTGACACTCACTGTGTCACATCACAGTCTAGACCTACTGACAGGCAGTCACTCCAGAACAGTGCCCCTGCCCCTGTGTCCTGGGGCTGATCCTGCTCTCTGAATGCACTAGGAAATGCTGCTTTCCTTTTCATCCCACAGCCCTGGCCAAGTCGTGGGGTTAGCACAAGGTATGGAATTTGTTTCTCAGGAGGAAGTCCAGCATTAGCCCTTTGTTAGCAGTGGAAAGAGAGAGAGAGGCTGGGGTTACCTGGGGATGGAGACTGAATTATCCTCCAGTTCAGGATGGAAATATCCAGACTGAGATGGAAACTGACTTGTTGACCTGCTGTGTCATTTATGGTTCTCGAGGAACAGGAAAACCATAAATATTCTTAGAAGCAGGAGCCTTGACAAGACAAACTGCAGCAATGTTTCACTATTCAAAGGGCTTTTATCTACTTGCCACAGCTAGCTTAATTCTATTAAAGAATTAAAACAATGATATTTTATTATAGCATAAATTTTACTTTTGTTTGCCTTCATTTAAATGCACAGGCTGTAAATATAATTTTAAAGAAGTGCTGGCTGATTAATTTGAACTTGTATTAACTTCTGTGCGTTAAAATGGATACGGCAAATCAAAACCATTAAAGTCATAACACCATTCCTCAAACTGAGGAAAAATGTCTGATGTAGCAAAGTTCTTCACTCCTTCTCCTCTTCTAATTTCCCTGCATATTCCAAATAGGCATTTTATCAACCAAACAGGACCAGTCAGTTATTCAAGCATCAGAAAATGTAATTCTTGGTGTTCTTATGCAATATTCTTTCCACACTCTGTGTGACCAGTCATGCCCTGGAACTCCAAGGAGAGAGGAGTTCTATGTCTGTGTTTATTAGCAAAGGATTGGGCTTTTGGAGGCTTGTTTTGGCAGGGAATGTCACCTTTAGGATGAGTTGCCTTCTGGATATGACACCTCGATTTCCTCCATTGAGGTCTAGATAGTCCTTGGCAGTCCTTGGTCCTGACCAGACCAACTTCTGTGGTTTAATTTGGTGAGAGGGATCCCATCCTTTCATAATAATGCTTAGTTTTCATTTTACTTGTAAAAAAAGACTAAAAAACTTATGGTAAATGAATGAATGAACAAATTTGAAAATTATCATTTGTAACTCTGAGCATCAGTTTAGCTCTGATGAGTTTTGATAGCTGTAGTGTTACAGAATGACAGAGCTGAGCATGTAGCAAGTGGGTTTTGCTGTTCTTCCCTGGAGGATGATTTTTGGATGTAACCCTAATTAATTGAGATAATCTTTTGACTGGAAATGTCAATCCACTGAGTTATGGGCAACTTGTTTTGAGGAGCAAAGGACAATAACTGCAGTCACTGACTAGAACTACTGGTAATAACAGAACACTGCAAAATACTTGAAAATTAAATATTCCAACCAATCAGTTTTCTTTGGTGGTGGTGAGGCTAAATTATCTCAGGAAGTCCTTTTGGGCTGGATTCTTTAGTGCCATTATAGTATCTTAAATTCTGTATTACGTGTTGGAAAGGGAAGACATCAGTAGCCTGTAGGATGTGTTAATAGTAATTGAGGATTGATTAGATGGAGTCTGTGCAGTGAGGGCTGCTGGGAATGTCACCAAAATGACAAGAGTGGAGAATTATATTTACAAAATATTAATTTCTATTAAATACTGGTGGTCAAACATACAGAAAGATTTGTGAGCTGCACATGGAAGGAGACTCATTTGCAGTGCCTGTTGCAGGAGGAGACCCATCCACTTGTTACCCAGCACTGGGTTATGAATTCTGCAGGGCAGAAATTGTGATTTATGGGAACCAAGGTCTGTGCATTGACAAAATACCATCTGCTGCTTGTGGTCAGAAGATAGCAAATGAGGGAATGGAGTAGGTGTTCTTAACAGTTGAGGCAGGTGCTACATCCATTCCAATCCACAGGAATCTGGAGAAGTTTTATTTTTCTTACTCTATTTTGATTTATATTGTACCACTCTGGCTCATGAAGATGTAAGTGAAATTTATTTCTCAAAATATGTTCCGTGGGATTGTTTGTGGATGATCTGAGCCCAGCCTGGAAACGGAGCTTGTTCCTCTTGCTCTGATCTGTAAGATGCAAAAAATGTGGGAACTCTGAATAAGGGGCAAACGACGTTAAACAGAAAGGCAATGGGAAATAACTTGGCAGGCAGAGGTGTGTGGGTAGGAAGGACATAGAAAGTCACTTATATATAGAAAAAAGCGAGAAAAAGAAACACAATTAAGAAAATAAACAAGAAGGGACAAAGAGACAACTAAATAAAATTCAGCAACAGATTAAAGCTCCCCCAGAAATCACTGAGTTGAGAATGTGAAGTGAGGAATCAGATCTGTGTATGGTGTGCAAGAGCCTTTTGCTTGACAAAAAGAGAGATAAATAATTAGCAGGATGCTGCTGCCCTGAATAGTGTCCAGCATCTAACACTGATTTCTAGATTATCCAGGCATCCTCCCAATTTTTTGTAGCAGATGGTTTTTCCCCTTGCTCTCCTGTTGTCCTGGAGGTCTTTTGCCTTATCCTCCCCAGCTTTCTTTTAGGCTTTCTTAAGGATTAAGTTTCCCACTTGAGGGACAGCTTGGTAGAACATTAAGCAGAGGAGAATTTTAGGGTCTGTGTTCCCCTTGTAGTACAGAGCTAAGGTTGGGATTTTCTTCTGCAGGCAGGCATTGAAAGGCAGGAGATCTACTTAAAATAATGTGCACTGGAAGCTGAAAATAAACTCGTAGTTCTGTTGACTTTTGTAAGAGAAACATGTTTGCACAGGTACTCTAAATGAAATAGGCTCTGGTGTTCACACACAGCCCAGTAATGAGCAAAGTGCTGAGGGGGAATATCCTGAGCTTGCAGAGGTGCTGCTGGCGTGTAAATGTTGGTGACATAGCCTGGTGTGTTTAGCCAAAGGGATGTGGAAATGTTGGACTGTGATTGTTCTGTGCCTGTAGCAGCACCCAGAGAGGGAAGGACTGGTGTGTCCACACTGCTTTTCCTCCTGCTGATGGAACATGGGCTCAGTTTGGCCATTGCTTGGGTTTGCCATTGCCAACAGGCAGCACAATGCCTGGATTAATGCTGGATTTACTTCAGTGAACCCATTTGGGAACCATGGAATCATGGGATATCCTGAATGAGAAGGGACAATAGTGGTCTGACTCCTGGCCCTGCACAGGGCACCCCAAGAATCCCCCCATGTTCCTGAGAGCTTTGACTCTCTTTACAGAAAAGTTACTTTTTTAAATTTAAAAGCATCTTCTTCCCACCTTCCATGGTGCTTGCTTACCACTTATTTATTCCACTGGATGGCAAAAATAAAAAGTGCTGTGAAGCCTCCAGTCCTGCATTAGAGCTCTGGAGAAGAAATGGTGCAATTCAGTGCATAGAAATAACCCTGTTAGGGAAGAGGAGTGAGCTTGACTTGTTGTGTGTGAGGGTGAGCACATCTACTCTCCTGAACCATCCTGGTGAGCAGTGTGAGGAACGCAGCCTTGAAAAGTTGTGTCACTGCAGGTAAATGCTGCACCCACAGGGATGAAGAAGTTTGAGATGTGGTGCCTGCTCAGGCCATCTGACCTCCCCAGGAAAAAGCAGTGCTGGAGTGTTTGTGTTTCACACTGAACCCCAGCTGCCACTTGGGCTCTCTTCCCAGCTAAAATCTTGGACATCTGTGTAGGAATTCAAGGAAGTCTTGTGTTGCATGTTTCTTGTCATACAAGAAAAAAAAACCAAACAATTTTGATACAAGTATTTTCTTATATTAGCATAGTAGCTTGTCATTCATCATGTAGGAATTAATAAGGAACAAAAAATTATTCTTGTCTCACTAAAGCTGATTATTCCAAGGCTTGAGAAACTGAGGTGCTTGGAAATAGGATGAGGTGATGAGGTGGTCTTTGTGCCATTCCCCTTCCTACTGTAATACTATCAATTGCCCACACAACCTCAATCTATACATTGTAGGGCAACAATATATCCTGTGTTGCTCACTGGTGTGTTTAACACACTATAAATTTGCTGTGTGAAGGACAACACTTTGGATTGTTTAAAGCCTCTTTCAAACTGAGTTTCAAACCAAGCCCATGATGGTGGGAAGTGCTGGCAGCTGAGATATTCAGCTGCACCGAGGTCTTGTTCTTTGAAGATGAGACGTCTCAGAGATATGTAGGACAGTGAGTATTTAAGGACACACAGTTTCTTTGGGTGTCTTTACATAAAATATAGAGGCCTTCATTCTGCCTGAGACCCTGGAGCACTTTAGTAAATTTGATATTAAGTAATAAATGTTATGATGAATATTGTTTATTTGATAAATCTACTGCCAGAAAAAGTGATGTATTACAGGATCAGGAAAGGAGAAGCCTGTTCTTGGCTTTGTCAAAGGCTGCCTCTAATACCAGTGCCTTCTGTTTTCTGGGCATACTAATGCTCCTGATATTTTTTTAAATCTTAACGTATTTGTAGAGTGCTCCAAGATCCTGTGCAAAGTTCTTGGGAGCACTGCAGGCATCCCTAGGCAAATTAGTCCTGCATTAGCTCTAGATCAGTCTGCTTTGCTCATTTCTCTTAATTTTATGGAGGTGACTGCTGCCAGGTGCTGCTAACTCCAAAGCCAAGTACTTCTGTTCCAGTTTGTTGCTGTATTTTGTGCAATTGGATGATCATAGTTTCATTCCAGAAGATCTGATTGTTTTCTCAGCCATCTGAAGTCTGCTTGAAAATAGAACTGGATGTGTAAACAAACTTTTCTTCTCTGATAAAATCATATTGAATTTCCCTTTTAATTTCTAATCAAGCAGAAGCTTTCATAAAAAAATTTGTGAAACACTGTTTCAGGAAACTACTTAGTGTTAGGTCATCTGTGGCAGCATTGATTCTACTTAAAATGCCACAGAAGATGAACACAAACACAAAATAATTCTAATTATTTAAAATATTGCTTGCTGTGATAGAACTGTGAGATACAGACAGCTCTTTTCTTCAGCTGGGACAGGATCTGGTTTTGAACCAGTGTTTGATGTCAGCTGTCCAGGTGCCTGTTGCTTCAGCTTTTCTAACACTTGTAAGTCATTAACAGCCTCACTGCAAACCAGCTGAAGTTAATGAGTGGATTTCAAAGGACTCAGAATTTGGACCTAAATAAAGAGACACTATGCTGGCAAATGCTGCTCAGTGTCATTAAAATATATTTAAATGAAATAAGATTCTGTTGCCTAATTTAGAAACCAAAACAAAATCCCCACAAAATGAAACAACTTGCTTTAAAAAGCAGCATATAATGGAACCCCTAAATGCATGTCTAAATATGTAAATTCTGTTAAAATCACATTTATTTTCCCTTAGTCAAGCCACCTCCTCTTGATATGTGCTGTGCTAATCAATATCCAAATAGAAAGAAATTGAACTTGCAAATGATGAGGCACTCCCTGGGTTTCTCCACTTGCTCCCTAAAGCTTCACGTCAAACACAATAGACAAATCTTCACATCTAAATAATTCATCTGCAAATGATGGGAACAAGAGGAGAAGAGTAAAAAGACAACGTTGTTCCTTGCTAAAATACAATAATGCATTAAAATTAATCAATTTCCTCCTGCTGGGGAACAATCATTTAGAAAACATTTTAATTACCAAAACTGAATAATGGGATCAGTGTTTTTGAGAAGGTTGGATTCACCCTACTGAGCACTGGAGAATCCTCTTCACAGGAGCCCATAAAAATATTGCTGTTTTCAAGTTGCTGCTTTCAATCATGATACTTCTGGGGAGAAATCAGATTTTTTTCACAGCAGCTTTTAAGGCAAACGTGGAGTGGACAGCAGGCCTGTGTTAACTGTTCTGTGCCCAGAGCTTGCCTTGCATGTGCTCCTGTATTTCTCCTTCTTTTGTATGAGGATTTATTGTGCATTGCTTAACACATATCTAGAGTCAAATGTTCAAGCCAAAGTGTTTGGCTGCAACAACAGACAGAGCTGTAAGGTTGTAAAAATAACATTCCTGTGTCTGTATTCAGCCTCACAAGGGAAGGAGACGTTGCAGGAATCAACCAGCCCAGTCCCTTGTCTTGGCTGACAGTGGTGTTCCAGGAGAATGGTTGTGGTTATTCCATCAGGGATAATGACTTTGGATTTCAGAATTTGCCATGGAAGAAGCTGCTTTTCCCTCTGGTGCAGCAGGGTCTTGGTCTCCAGCTCTGATTTCCTGGGCATTTTTCAGAGATCTGAATGTTAGTCAGAGATGTAAGTCACTAATTATAGAACATATGGTGACTCCCAAGGAATAGCCACTACCTGGCCATCTGGGAAAGCTGGAGGAGACTGTAACAAAAAATGTATTTGTAGCAGTAGTTTCTTCCCATAGATGGGATATTTTTGTCTAGAATAGTTTATGTCACTTTTATTTTTTGTCCTAGCAAACTGTGGAAGTTTTGCTTTGCCATAAACGTGGCATGGCAGGCACAGAGTCACATTTACCAACAGGGTGCACAGAGGAGCTGTGGCTGACCCTGGATCCCTAGAAGTGCCCAAGGACAGGTTGGACATTGGGGCTTGGAGCAGCCTGGGACAGTGAAAGGGGATGGGATGGGATGGACCTTAAGGTCCCTTCCCACCCAAACCATTCCAGGATTCTCTAATATGATTCCATGAAGTCCCACAGCTGAGGGGATGGGAAGGGTCTCCTGAGGAATCTATTTCATAGGAAGATGACAGAAAATATTGCATGAGGTGTTTTTACTGAGAGTGGGTGAGAACTGGGACTAGAGTCAGTGCCAGTCATGGGAGGGGCACAGGCCTTGGCAGGGGTGTCCTGGAGCTTTTATTCCATAATTGAGGACATTGGTCAGCGAAATGATTAAATAAAGGGTACCTGGGTACCTGCTGAAGACTGAGTCACCTGAAAAATGAATTTGCTGAAGCTGCCCTGCACAAATTCCAGGAACATTTACACTGACTGGGGTCTTCAGTGTGTGCTCAGGGTAAGCTTCCATCTCAATACTTTGCTGAATCAGGATATTAGGTTTGCAAAGAAAATTAAAATAGATTCACGGAGAATGATGTAAATCTTTATGCTCACAGTAGGGCACTGAAGAAAAGTGAATATCCTCGTAATAAAAGTACCTTGTAACTCGTGGAATGAACAAAGTTCCCAGAATGGTTATTACACGCTGTATTTTCTGTTTTGGATTATTGAAATAGAATTACTGAGAATTAAATTGTATAAAAGGCCTTTTTTTTATTTTCATAATTATTCTTTCATCCACATATAACTTTTCTCTATCTTGAAATAGTCTTGGTTGGTACTGGAAATTGCTGTAGCATAAGTAAAACCAGTCTAATTGAGATTCATAAATCCACTTTTTAACAAGTACAATTAGGAATAGTTATTAGAGACCAGCTGGAAAACATTAGGGATAAAAATTTACCATAGGAGGGTTTTTTATGTGTTTGAGACATTGTTTGATACCAAACCCTAAATTAGATCACCAGAGAAATGAACCTGCTATTTGAAATCTAATTTGTACACAGGAAGTTAATTCTGAATATTCCTATTGATAAAAATTTTATTATTAGGTCTTGTTAAACTGCCTGTTTTTAATGGAAGTCTGACTTTCACAATGCTTTTCCTATAATTAAAATATGAGAAGTAGCAACTTGATTATGTTGAGTGCATTTGTGTCCAGTGGCTGTGTAATAAACTTTGGTGCAATTCAATTCTATTATCTATTATGATTTTTGAAAGTCGAGAAGTTTATTGGGCCTAATTCCAACCCAACTCAACTCAAAGGAATTGTTCAGTTGATGTGGCTGGGATGAACATTTTAGGAACCTAAGCCCAGGTTTTAAACATAGTCACACTCAGCCACTTCAGTATCTAAGACTCACATCTTAAAATTAAATAAAAAGAGCTTTTGAGAAAATATATTTATTTCTTAAGAATTTAACAAATAATTCATGTTGGTTACATATAATGCTCAATTACAATCAATAGATGAAATTATGGAAAATCCATTCTCAACTTCTGGTTGAGTTTTCTCTTTCCTCCTGTTGCAATTCAGGTTTTATTTGGAAAGTGCTGTTGCCACAAAGAAAGAATGCTTTTATCCTAATTGAAATGAGTGTCTTTAAACAACTTCTTGTCAGTCAACTTTGAGGTGTTTTTTTCTTCCTATTTGTGGTTAATTGTATTTCCCTCCTGGAAAATTGGACAAATCAATGTAAAAGCAAGAAGATAATTATTAATTTTTTAGGGTAAATAGGTAAGCCATGTTACCTATAACAAGACATCTGTGAACAATCCAAACCAAGGACGTAAATTCACTGCAGTCAAATGTTTTTACACCATTGATAAATTTGACACGTTTATTACTCATCTAATTAAATTGTGCATGCAGAGCAGGCAGGAACCAACAATGTATGCAGATGTCACATGGATATTTAGTACACTGCTGATTAAGATCAGCTCGTTTACATCACACTGGGCTGATTTGTTATGATCAAACAAAACATGTTCAACAGAAAAGAGAATGATTGAGCCGAGTTCCATTCTCAGGAAGTTGGAGACTCAGCGGTTTTACCAGGATCATGTGGGTGAAATGAGCAGGAAAAGAGGGCAGGAGCAGCCAGATGTTCTTGCAGCACTTTTTTTGGCTGGGAATGTTCTGGGAGCACACAGGAGGTGTCACTGACTGGGTTGGGTTGGGAACAGTTCCTGCAGAGATGTAGGGGCATGTGGTGTTCCTGTGGCCACAGTGTCCCAGGGTTTGGGAGATGAGAGCTCAGGGAAGCTGGTGAGGAAGGCCAAACCCAAAGAAAGCCAAACTGCCCATGGATTGACACTTCATGTTTAAATATCTTTGTGACAACAAACCTACTGAGACAGAGAGCAGAACTGTCTCAGTTCCCATGTTATTTGCACAGATCCCAGTCCCCACAGGCTCCTTGTTCATCTGCTCTTCCAATACCTGCAGCAACAACCAAATCAGTCCCTTAGCAGCAGGAGCTGGGCTTTCCCTTTTTGGCAGCCCTCTCCTATAACCCATCCCATTGTGAGGTACAAGTGAAGGGAAGGAGCATCTCTGTCTCCTCCTCGAAAAGCACGAGGCTTGCAAGGTTTGCTGGCAGCAAAGGGAGGCCAAGGTGGATTTTGTGTCTCTGCCTGTATAACTCAGCTCAAGCCCCAGTGACATCCAGCTCTCAGAGAAGAAGGGTGCACCACAGCAAGGATTCCATAAATCAATATTTTTCTGCTCAACTTTATGAACTGGGTTATCACCTCAAAAGGTGATTTTATTTGTTAGGTAATCAAACTGGCTTGTATTCAGTCCAGAGCCATTTATATCGGGCAATTAATTACCACTTTTTATTCCTTCCAAATTTACTTTTTAAAGAATTACATTGCCAGGGGCTTTCTATTTCTGGCAAGACTAGAGTAGTGCCAGGATTGGGGTACACACATCCATATGTGTCAAATCCCTGCAGTAGCCTACTTGTTTTATCATGGAATCCTGTGAAGGCAGTTAGCACAAGGATAAATACCAGGGAAAACCTGTGCTTGCCAATAATGGAAAGCAGAGATGTAAAGACTTTGCTCATCATCTGGCTGGAACTCCAGAAAGAGGAATTCTAAATGTGGAGATTTTCTGATTCCCAGCCCTTGAGTCTGTAGTTTTTGGCACTGCCTGAATCAGAGAGAGTTTCAGACCTGGACTGGGACTGTTGAGGGTTTGTAACATGAAAAGTGGCATTTGGGAATTCCACGTGTAAAGGGGCAGATCCAAGGTGCTTTCCAGAGATCTCTTAGCTCAGCACCACCAGAGCTATAGGCCAGAAAATAGGATGGAAATAATCTAGATGACAGGTCTGTGTTTAAGAAGAATAATCACAGGTTTCAGAACATTTGGAGATAAAAGCAATCATTTCTGGGGACTTTCTTGTTCCTTACTTTCAGAACTGTCAAGGAATCTAGTAGGATTTCAGGTCTTTTATTACTTTGAGCTTTGACTTCTTGAGTGTGTAGGGGTCTGCTTGGTTCACTAGACTGTGTCTAAAACAACAATCTTCCTTTCTGGCCCTGCAGCCAGGAGGAGACAAGGAGATTGCTGATAAGAAGTTGATAATGCTTTAGTTTATACTAGTATGCTCTTTTAGAGCTAAAAAGCTGATGTAATTCAGCAGAGACACCATTAACTTCAGCAAATTTAAAGCACTTCTGTAAGAGAGCATGAAACTCATCCCATGATTTGATTTTGCTGCTGTATTTTCAATCTGGTTAGGGGATAACTCAATAACATTTTCCAGTCAGCTCCAAATTAAATGCAAAATCTTTGTTCTTCAACTGAATAACTTCTAACTTAGAAATAGCCAGAAATATCCTTCCCTGAACATCCTGTACCTGGAGGAAATGTTGTGCCTCACACAAGGACCGTGGTTTTGGCCACTGGTAAAAGGATGTCCTATGGTTTGTCTCAGAAAACACACTCATTTTAATCTAAAAGTCTGCCATTACCCCTCATAATTCACTTCCTTACAGAACTTACAAAGCACTTTAGGTGTTTCTAGTTTTCAGTTTGCATTTTATTCTCTTTTTAGTACAAACTCCCAGCCTATTACTGTAAGTTTATCAAAAGAAGCTGTACATAATCCTATACTGTTTGTGTTTCCAGGTACTCCTCATTCTTTGTGTCCCACATACTCTGAGCCTTCCCAGGCTTTACAAGGCTCTTTAAAATTTAGATTTTGTCTTGGTCTACTTTGGTGATTTTATTGCCTCACTGAATTCTTCAGTGGTGCAGAGGAAATGAGCATTTAGGACAAAAATAAGGAAGGGACTTTAAAGGGACCATTCCAGTTGCTTTAGGTGTAAGATTTCAGGTGGAAACCTGGCATTACTGAAGGTCTTCCTCTTCTCTGGAGTTACAATTTTTTTTCTCCTGACACTGCTTTTATTTTATTACAAACTTTACCTCGATAATCAAATCCAGCCCTGTACAAGACACGAGGTCTCTTCTTGCTGTGGCCAAGTTCACATGCATAATTCCTTTTAATTCAGCAGCACAGCAAGAGGAAAAGACACCACTTGGTGCTCTCAAAAACTCAGCTCCAATATTAAAAACCACATTCCTGGAGCAGTTGTACATGGATTTGCCTGGTGTCAGAACAAGGAAAAGCACATTTTTCAGTCATTTAAAATACATCAGTCAAACCATATCTGAGTGTACCTGCTGGCTTCACTGACCCTCAGGTTTTTAAGAAACAACTAATTTATTTGGATATAAATGCAGAACTGACTGGCAAGATGAGTGCTTCTGATTAACATAATTTACAGTTTCTTTTGCAAATGAGGACATACTTTGTGGGGGTAACTTAGAGCAAATTATCTTTGAACCATCTGCTGGAACCTTGGAATACTTTGAGTGATGCTTTTCTGGTCATCATTAGGAAATATTTCAAATTGAAATCCTCTGCTATGGGAGAGAAATCTTCAGGAAAATTACCCTCTTGTAAGTTCTTCATGTAAATAGAAGGACTGTTCTCAGGTCTGTGAGCACGAGAGGTAAGGGAGAAAATAGGAGATAGAAACACACCTACATGTATCTATAAAAGAAATTCTGTGTACGTCTGTATATATATAAAAACAGATTATTCAATAGATTTTATTTTCTGGAGTTGTGATTCTATGATGCTCCCTTTATTTGGTTAAAGAAAGGCCATTTTTTCCATGTTGCTGACAAAACTCTTCATGGTAGGTATATATTTTGGTATAGGTGGTATAATGCAAATTACAGCAATGGGAATATCAGCAGCTTCCTGTAGATTTTAGGGTCAGTTTTCAGTATTAATGTAAAATCATGTATTTTTTCTAAGCATATAACAGAATAAAAAACCCCCAAATTACACCAGTACCTGAAAGTTATAATTACCACATGAGACTTTACCACAAACAGTAGGAATTTTCTGGTTTTTGAAGGCTTCTCAACTTCTGTGTGAGGAGCTGATGACCTTTGCAGTGTGCTTTTCTCAAGCAGCAGAGAAAGGTAAATTTGCCCATGACAACTTCAAGTCATTTCAGATCACAGGGAGAACATTTCTCAAATTTATATGACAAAGCTGTGCTGAGATCTTGAAAATGTTTCTTTGGTTACCAAAAGCTTCTTGTTTGAAGCTGCTAATGGTGCTGTGCTAAAGTCTCAAGTTCTCAGTGTCCCCTGCACCCCCAGGAGGTTTTGTAGAGCCCTCGAATGTTTCATGAAGGATGTGACAGCCAGGGCTGCACAGACACAGCTCAGGGGAACTCTCTGGAACTCTTCATATTCAGTTGATGGGCTTGTGTTATTCCAAACTAGAGGAAGCTGCCTCCTCCTCTTTCTCCTCCTCCTCCTCTGATAATCAGCACAAGATGTTTGGTGCTTCCAAAGAAGGCTGATTCTCCCTGCCTGGTGCAGTCAGCTCTTTGCTTCTCCTGCTCTTGATGGAATGTCATTCAATATCAGATCTCGATTCAGTTCACTGCACAGCAAAGATTGCACTGGCTTGTTTGGAAGCATCTTTTTTCCCTGGGGCAAATGCACCACATTGTGTAGGATTGGCCAAAGCTCCTGGTTTGTGTGTCTCTCTAGCTCACAGGCAAGGCTCATCCCACCCTCTGCTGCTTTCCAGTCTGTCAGAGGCACCATTGTCCCACTTTTTGCTGTGGAAACCACCTCGAAATGCCTTTGATGAGAACAAAGGAGTAGGGAAAACCACGTGGCTGTGTTAGAGCAGGCTGGATGCAATATAAACCTCTGAGACTGGGATGAGGTAGGATGTCCCATGAGGTTTTTTTGTCATGGAACAAGGATAGAAGAAATTTAGTGGATCTTCACTGGGGCAAAATTTGCACTGAGGCAGCAGCTCAGGGGAAGGAGTGGAACTGAGAAAAACCAGAGGAGAGTGTGCTGGTGTCTCTTTTGGTTTATCTTCTTCAGCAGATGTTCTCAGTCTTATTCCCCATTTCAAAATAGGGAATATTTTATTTTGTTTTAAACTATCCTATTATTCCCCATTTCAGAATGGGAAATACTCAGTGACTCCCAGATTAGTTCATACACTTTCTAAGGAGAGTCCAGTCTGAGCGAATAAAATAGGAGTGTGAACCTGACAAAGGGATGGATTCTTGGCTTGCTTTGTAATTTGTGGGTCTACAGGAAAGCACTTCAATATATGTTTACTTTTAATAGATCCATAAGTCAGTTAATGTCAAAGGGAGAACTGTTGTGAACTCCTGAACTGAACTCTGATCCACACAGAATCTGCCTTGGGAGAGATCTCTGCAAACGAGCCATCCAAAATCACAAAGAAATTCCAAGGCCACAAAAAAGATGTAACTTTAAAATCACAATGTCTTAATCTTAACTGAATGATGGCAACTGTGTCACCAAGCTGCTTGAGGTTTGTTCATCCTTTGTTTCACACGCCCTACCCAAAACCCCTGTGCTCAGGGTCTGATCTACCCTTGCCTTGCCTGAGCACTCCATGATAAAAAGCAGCTTCCTGCAAAATCTCTCCATCTCTGTATGTTGAAAGGACATTAATTTATGAGTTCACATTTCTCTTACTGTGACACATTCCCTGCTTTGTGGAGAGCTCTTTTCCATCCTTTGAATGCCCAGCCTGGAGGCAGCAACTCCCCAGGCCTCTCCAGCAGAGAATTCTGGAGCCTGTGCTGGGAAAGAGGCAGATCTTGGACACTAAAGAAATTAATCCTAAACTTCTGCACCAAGTGATCCTAGACCAAAGCCTTTCTGTTCCATGCCTTATAATGCTTTGAATGATCAGAATATAATGGAAACTCTGTGATATATTTATTAATATCTTCCCCCATAATTACTTCCCTTTAAAATAATACTGCCTCCCTTTTTTCAGGCCTGCTGTTTGTGGATGACCTTGCCTTTCTTCTTTTCAACTGTGCCCATCCACATCACTTGTAGAGCTTCCCACTGTAGAGCTATAAATCCTCAGCACCACTCGCAGACAAGAACAGATGATTCAGTCCTATCTGGTGCATTAATGTACAATCAAGCAGAACTTGAACCACAAAGGAAGCCTTGTTGATTGTGTCATCCCAAGGCAGGAAGTGGAGAGACAATACTGGCCATTTACTTCACAGATGAACAACTTTTGATCTTGCAAATCTCCATGCATTTGCTTTTATGTAATTCTTACATAAAATCTTGCATGGCTGCTGCACCATCACTGAGTTGCTCTGTATGCAGCACATCCTCTTTCTGTGCTCCCTGTTTAGAAAGCTGAGCACAGCCTTCATGGGAGATTTGGAAGAGCTTCAGTGACTCCTGTGCACCATGAATTTGCTACTTTTTCAGCTTGTATTTTAAGCTGAAATTCAGGAGAAAGTCTCTTCTTCTTTTATGTGCTCTGTGGTGTCACCTTCAAACCATCTGTAACTGGGCCTGTGGAAAAGGATCTACAAGTTTGCCAGACACAAAACTCTTCCTCACCCAATTTCTTTTTGCATTTATTGATGATTTATTATGCTGTAAAATGTCCTCATTTGCACCCTGAAATACTCTCCTCCCTTCTCATAAAAAGAGAAATCTTCAAGAGCAGTTTTTAAAATTTATAAGTGGAGGAAAGCCTGAGACTTGTGGGGAACAGGATTTGCTCAAGTTTATACAGTAAATCAGTGTCAAGTGACAGGCAGGACCACTCTAATCCACTAGAATCAGTCCAGATCATTAGTTTATTACAAACACTCTTTAAAGAAATAACAGGGTAATTTTTTTCCTTCAGTTCTTTGCTCTGTGATAGCTTATATTTTATTGAGAACATCCAGCTCAATGAAACCATGTGCTTTTAGTGGACGTTCCTGGCATAGAGATATGTTGTCAATGCTCTATTGATCTACCTGCACAAGCCAGTCCAACAATGCAGTGTAACTTTAATTTCTTTTGATAGTTTGTTCTTTCTTGACTGGCTCTGCATCTTCAGAGACTCGGTCTCCATGCCTGATTAATACTGTAATTCTTATATTACCTTTTTATATGGTGGAAAGTTCAGATACCTGTTAGAGAAACTGTGTAAAATCTTCATCTCCCTCCTCTTCCCCCCCCCCATTTCTACAGATTTGACCAACGCAGAACCTTAACACCTTTTAAATCCTTCCTTAAAAACATTATTTACCTTCTCCATGGTCCTTCCAACAGAACCATGGGGATTTTGGGCTGTATTGAAGTGTTGGAGTTTTGCAAGAGCAAAACCTTTATTTACCTTCTCCATGGTCCTTCCAACAGAACTGTGGAGATTTCAGGCTGTATTGAAGTGTTGGAGTTTTGCAAGAGCAGTGTACCTGCAAAGCAACTTTGCAGCCCATTCATTAAACTTTGGCTTTTTTTGTCTCATGTCCTTGTGACAAACAGTTGCCATTTCCTTCTCAAGAGAGCAGATGGTTAAAATAAAAGCCACTGAAGATCAATGCATAATTTTTGGTATAACTTCACATCCTGGCCTAAATGGTGGGTTTGTCTCCTGACACAGCACTTCTTTTATTTCATTTCCTCTGAATATTATATCATAACAAATGTGGTGCTTCTTGCAGCGTGCTTTAATGTGGAAATCCCAGTGTTAAAAATCAATGAAGTTAATTAGTGGTGATGAATGAGAGAACATTAATTGCCAGACTGGCCATTAGGATTGCGGGCGGTCAGAGCTGTCAGAGGGCTTTAACTGCTTAGCCTCAGCTCACATTGTTTGTTGCACTGTAGGCACTTTGGTTAGTTTTGTCATAATGCTAATTAAATGCCTTGAATAGAAACTATTAATGAAGGATGTAAGTTATAGATCACCAGATCTGCAAAAATATATCAGTGTATCTTTTCTCTTTGTTAAATTAATACAGTGATTGTCCCACTCTGTGTGATGATGATGGGTCAGTCTGGAGCAGCACAGTTGACTTCATTAGAATTATTTGAATTTACCACAGTGTGACTGAAATAAAAAACCTGTCAGTTGTGATTTATTTGCTGACTTGCTGTGCCTCAGATTCTTCTTACTATTCACTGAGTAACTCTGCAGAGTAAACAACCAGGGTATGAAAGTGACTTTTCCCCTGCTCCAGTACCACAAGCAATGAGGCAGAGCTGTGCAGTTATTTGTACACGGGGATGGAACAGATCCTGCCTCTGCGAGCAATTAATACTGATTTTTTCATTATCATTTCCTGTCTATCCTTAGCACATCAGTGATGTGCAGGGCTTTCACACAGCGTGACTGTGGCAAAGTTTGATAATGTCACAGAGCTTTAAAAGGCTCCCCCTTCCCTTTCATTATGTCATGAAAGAAGAAGAATGCCCAATCCCAAAGAAAACCCTTTTCTTCTTGCATGACATAACCTCTTTCGCATTTGAAAGTGTAGTGCCAGAAGTTGAATTGCTTGCTATTTAATCTTTACTAGAAGCAGCACAATTTAGCCTTTGGAGGGGAGGAATTGGAGAACAGAAACAAACAGAAATACACGACTGTCTTTCTGGTACAGATAGCTATTAATGGACTCCCAGGCAGGCCAAGCTCTTGCTCAGAGCACAGCAGTTTTTTATAAACCAACAGAGGGCTTTTGGTCTTTGTGGCATTACGCTTTCCTGCTTCTAAACAAAAAAGAAACAAAGCTTGTGTTCAGTTGATGAAATGTAAACTGACTTTCTCTAAAAGGAAAACTCTTGCCCTCACAGTGGGTTGTGCACTTTCCGAACTGAGTTGAGGTTAGCAATTTAAGAGTCAGACAAATTATGAAGTATTCTGAGAATTCTGATTTATCCTTTTTTTCCCCCCTTATATCTCCACTTGCCTGTGATTTTCCAGCCAATATATTTGAGCAGAAGGGCATATTTATACTCTGTAAATGAACCCTTCCCTTGTCAGCAGTTGGGCTGGGTGGGCTGTGACTCAGAGCCAGAATTAGGTGTTTGTTCTGAGAAGCTCAGCTCAGAGTGGTCAGGTCACAGCTGGAACACGTAAATTCTAAATGCAGAAATTATAACTTATTCTCATGGCCTAAATTAGTTGGCAAAGTATCTGAAAATTAAGAAATCAACATGCTTCAATTACTTGCTGGGTTAGAAAATCTTTCTCTAGCTACTGGCTGTGTCCAAACTCCCACCTCACAAAGAGCTGTCCTTCCACAGCCTGGATAAACAGGGAAATCCCTAAATAGGTTTTCCCATCAGGCTGAAAAAAAGGAGGCTGTGAGCTGAGATTTCAGAGATCTCTCATCTTTCACTTTTCTTTGTTTAAAAAAGATAAAAAAGTAGAAAGTTAAATATAAAAAAATGTTCACATAATACTAAAAGCAAAGAAAATTAGGGTTGGGAAAAAAAAAGTTAAACCTATTTGTTGGGTTGGAACTACATGATCTTCGAGGTCCCTTCCAACCCAAGCCTTTCTGTGATGATTTTTATGATTCAGATTTCTAATTTCTGATTTGGATTTTGATTTTCATTCTCTACAGGTAGGTGTGTATGCAGCATCCTGGGCATTGCAACTGAATGACATTTAATCCTTGGTGCACTAGAGCTTGTCTGAAACTGTCCTATAAGTATTATAATAAATTAATTAGAGTAGACATTTTTAAACCAATCAATTTTGATGTAATTATCATGTTGGTGTTCATTACTCAGCAGACAGGACAATGAATCCAGAATAGCTTTTCTTTTATTTATATCAAATGCCAATATCTTAAAATAGATTCTCTGAGCAGCAGAAAGCTTCTTCCTGTGGTTTCCTTCTGCGTGGGGAATTATCTTGGGATGAGCTTTGTTGAGTTCCTTTTGAGCTGGAAATGGCTGTGACAGCAAAGAGGGGACCAAGGGGACCCTGCCAGCTGTGAGAAGTGCCATGAACTTCTTCTTTGTCCTCCTCCTGAAGGCAAAACCCAACTTCTTTAGCCCTTGGCACTCGGTTCTTCTGCTAATGCTGCCACAAGCTCATTTTGAGTAGGATGATCTGGTAGCCACAACATGTACAGCATTAAAGGACCAAAGAAAAACGTTTTGGAGGTGATAAAAACACCTCAGTGTGTTTGTTGTGTGAGAGAAAAGGACATGAAAAGATAAATTTCCAAGTTTAGGGCTTGGAGCAAATCTTTGGTTTGGATGTGTTTGGCTTTAGGCTTGTGAGCTGCCACACACATCTCAGGGAACAGAGACAATAAATTCCTGCCCCAGCCGTGGTCTCTGGCTGCAGGAGGGATTACCTGGAGCACATCTGTGCACTGGCCAAAATGCAGATTTACTGCAGCTGCTCTGCATCTTCTCCTGCAAAATCAATCACTCAGTGGGGCCTCATTTCCTCTCCAGCTCTTTGATCTGTTCCTGTACTTGGAGGAGAGGTGAAATCTATGGTTTGGCACAGACCAGGGGAAAGAGGAGCTTCCTGAGTTTTGTCTGGAATGTCTCAGGCACAAAGACAAGCAGGTGTGTGCTCTGTGCCCAAAGAGGATCACTCCCCAATGCCTTTTGCATTTTGCTTTCCCTTACACACAGAAACTGCCTTAAATATTGATCCCCCAACAGAGTGAACCAAAGGCAAATGTCATAGATCTAAGTGGGGTGGACAACACTCCTAATATCCATTATTTTTTCACCTCCAAGCTTTGGAAACATGGGATGGTTTTGTGGAGCTCTTTTGTCTAATGGCAGCTGGCCAGACTTGCTCAGAAAAAGTTACAGATTCTAAGTTTCTCAGCAGTGAATTGTGCTGACATAACTAGGCAGTGTAAAAACATGTGAAAGACAAGGCTTTGCTTTTTTTTTTTTCTCTTGCTAAGACTGGAGAAAAAAACTACAAAAGGATTTCCTACTGCCCTGAGCTAAACTGGCTACTGTGAGTCCTGTGCTGGTTGAGTTGCTGCCCAGAGTTCTCCATCTGTCCCACTGGAAGTCTACCTGAAAGGAATGAAAGGAGCTGTGAAGGACACAGCAAAGAAAAGCAACCAAGGAGCAATAAAAGGAAAATAAGGAAATCTGACATTATGCTAAGAAATATTTTTTCAACTCCTACATGAAAATCTATTAAATTGTTTTTAATCTAATTAATCTAATTAAGCATCTAATTAATATATTTTTTATTTAGAGGATTTGCATGTTGCTATATGGCAAGATTTTGGATAATTTAGGTTTTAAATATGATTTTGCTGGTCAATAATGAATGGAAAGCAGGGTACATGATTAGAAGAATGTATTTCCTGAGCAAAGGTCCATGTTTCCCATTCTCAGAATGGCTGAGCAGTTCACAATCAGAGACAGAATTCCAATAATAAATTGTCAATGGAGCTCACACCATGTGGACTTTCCAGTGTGCTGATGCCTTGGTAAAGCCCTCAGATGAAAAAACAGATTAAAATGTCAGATTGTAACATTTCAGTGGGAGATCTAATATTTTTTCCCCCCAGAAAGGAAGTTGTGTTGATTTTGGTTGGTGTTTTCACCTCAGGTTTGCACAGAGCAAACATTTGGGTAGTTAAGGGTGGCCACAGCTCTGTTCTCTTTTGCTGGGTTGCAGCAGAGAGCAGGTGCTGGGTGACACCCCTGGAGACTCAGCTTTTCTCTTTTTCCCTGCTCTCCTTTCTCCACAGCTGTCCATGGGTCTCACCCCTCACAGTGCTCATGTCCTCATGAGCTCTCCCAAACAGAGATGCAGCATTTGTTGAGGCTCAGTTTGGATAAATGCCTTAATCATGAAGGTGTCAGTGCAGCCTCCCCCAGCTGACTGATGGCTCCCACTGAAGTCACTCTCTAGATGTGGTTAATGTACCTGAGCATGTCACAGCTCCAGGACACTGCCTCCCTCCAGCAGAACGGGGTGAAATGATACTTTGTGGTGTTTACTTGGTGTTTACTCTACAGAAAGTTGGACGGCTTCGCTGGTGTTTTAGTTAGCTTTAGTTTGGCAGTCAAGCAGATAGAGATACTCACCTGTTTCATTTGCCTGATTCCATCAATTAGACAGTGATTGGCAGGTGGGGAAGTCACCAAAACAACCTTTTCTGCCTCCTCATTACCTCAGTGTGAAATTGTTCTTGTGGAATGTGTCATTCCTCACCTGGGGAAGGAGGCTTTCCACACCACGCTCTATTGGCTGTTTGAATATTCTTACACACTTGGCTAAAAGTGACAGAAAATAAAAAAAATGGCTAAAAAGTGTATTTTTCTTTAAAACAGCTCCTAAAATCAGTAAGACTTTGTTTTGCCAAGTGATTTAATAGTCAAATAGCATTATTACAAAAATCACACCTCTTGCTTGAACTAAGTGTCTGTTCCTTGGCATATCGAGAACCTCCTGGATGTTTGTTTTCCCCATTTTCTTAGCAAAAAGTACTTTTGCTGCTTCAAATTCTGCATTTTCCCATACAATACTTCAATGAACTATTCCATGAGGTAGAAAAAACATCTGTCCATGTAGATTTGAAAGGAGATGAGGTTGCACCTTAAACTTGCAGAAGCTAAACACCATAATTAAATTACAGCATCTGTGCCGTGGAAATATAGATTTATGATAAGACAGAGGTAAAGTCTTTTCTTCTGGAAAGTAATCCATTTAAAGAGCTCACTCATCTCATCTGGAACAATACTTATTGAAAGATTTGGACCTCAGTTCATACATCATCCTTAATGTGTTCTTATCTAAACTCTGCCACATTCTGTGGGATAAAGAGAGGGAGAATTTGAATACACGATGCTCCTTCAAGGGTTTGGGTTTACCTGGAAGCCAGCACCCACCTGAGCTCCTGATCACACATGTGTTGTCTGAGGAGCATTTTAATGGCAGCAGAAGAGCAGAACTGAGGAACACATGGGATGTGCCAAAGAAGAAAGAAAAATTGAAAAAGTATTCTGAATATTCAGGAGCCTGAAGAATCAAAGAAATATTTGGAGCAGATTTCATGACAGACGAGCTCTCCTAAAAAGTATTAAAAATGTATGATTGAAAACTGGAATGTCAAATAATGAGTGTGTTTACAGCAGGGGAGGAACAAAGCCTGACAAGGAAAGTCCATGAGTCAGCACTTGCTGGTGTTCCACGAGGGGCTTTGGGAACCAAGTTTCCAGGACTGAGGGAGCCGTGTTGTCATCCCTGATGCAGCAGAGCAGCTCTGACACTCCAAGGATGGGTAACAAAGGCACCAGAAAGGCTGAGTCAGGTTCCTGCTCTGTGCTTTGAAGGGCAAAATGGCTTTTATTTTTTTCCAAGACTCTCCTAAAACTCAGATTTTGCAGACAGTGGTGAACAGGGTGATAAAATCTCACCACCAGATAATAATTTATGGATCAGGGAATGATTTTCTCTTGTTCCTTATTGACATTTTTCCACTTAAGAGTGATGCCCCCAGTGTGGCTGCCAATGGTTTTTTACCAGCAAGGGCAGGAGTGAAGGCTGCATTTACAACAACCTGCATGGAAGTTCCTTGGCACCTTTGTTGTCAGCAAAAATTAGTTGAGCAGGAATGTACATTCTGAAAACAAAGCAAATTAATATCTGGATTTTACTCCTGTCAGGAATTATATGTTACAGACAGGTAGTATTAAAGATCCATTTTTTACAAAATTATTTTTGAAGTGCCAATTTTTTTTATTTGTTTCTCTGGGAGAAGGTTTTTGGAGAGTGTTGTGCACCATTTGAAGCTGCTACATAAGAGATCCTGGAGGTTTTGCTTTTAAGGGAATTTTAATTAAAATTCAATTTTGTGATGCTATAGTTTTGCTAATAATTTACAATGAAAGTTTAATCTTATAAAGCACTAATAAAATGCACCTTTTTATTCCAGAAAGTTTTATTTCTATATGATACAGCCAAATGATATGCTTATTTAGCTGTGAATATATATTTCCTTGCTGTATCTTAGAATGTAAAAATAAATGTAATTAAATTCTAGTCAGTCTAACAAGCTTAACTAGAGCATCTTCCAGCAACATGCTCTAGAATTTAGTTTTCCAAATAAACTCAGCGTGTCCCTGATGTGCAGAGAGGATCAATAGAATGGAAATTGCAGTTTCCCTCCAAGTGCTGCCATGTTTTATTGCTCTCCCATTTCCAACCAGTCCCTTTTCCCCTTCCCCTGCCAGATGGGGCCCATGGCCATGCCAAGCACATGGAATAGGAGGAAACAGAGAGGGAATATCTACAAATGATGCACAGTTCACGTTCCTTTTCCTTTCTGTGGCTTCCATCCCACTCTGGCAAGGCCCTGAGCTGCTTTGTCTCCCCAGGGGGCAGGAATTTCCCTAAGGGTGGCTCAATGCTGGGAAGGTTTGGACTTGAACTCTTCTTGAAGAGGATGGGATATCACCCACAGCCCTGCAGTCTGTGCCTGATGCTGCTTGCTGGGAGAAGGCAGGAATGGAACTCCAGCATGGGGGAAATGCCCTGACACTGCTGGACCAGGGATGGGATTTGTTCACTCGTGTTCCAGATTCATCACATTTCTTTAAGCTGCAAGTCATGGCCCAGAAGCTCAAGAGCTAACCTTGAAGTGCATCTGAATATTTGTGTGTATTTCTAACCCAGCGATGATGCCAAGCTCACCCTCAGCCGGTTTTGGCACAAGGATAAGGAGTTAAATCTGGAGCAGCAGCTGGCAGGAGGCTGCTCTGTGGCAGCACAGGCTGCAGAGGAGGGGGTGGATGGGCCCAGGCTGACACTTTGGGACTGCAGTCTCTTTTTGGTGTCATATTACTTGATTTCACATTAATGGCAGCAACTTGTGTGCATCAAACAGAGATTAGACTTTACAAATTCGTTTGCTGTCTCTCCAGCTTTCCCTCCCCCAGGTCATATTCCATATGCTGGGAGAATTTTGTTTGATTTGTCCCCACACAAACAGAGTGGAGCAATCTCTGCAAGGCCAGGGCCAGCGGGGCTGTGCTCAATCGAGGCTTGGTTTCTGCTCTAAAGCAAGTGGATCATATTTCCAGTGCTGAGGCTCTCAGGGTGTTCACAGGGTGTTAATGATTTCACATGAAGTTCAATGCAGTCTGAGGGGACAATTATTCCATCCCTGCCCAGATGCATTCTGAGCACTGTACCAAACTCAGGGAAACCTTCCACTACTGCTAGCTACTCTATTTACTCTAAATTAATCTGAAGCTGAAGTCATTGCCAAGATTTGAGTTCACTGAAGCTTTTCCCAAACAGAATGAAAATTAAGACAAACACAGAGAAATTCTTTTTTCCCAAGGCCTGTATTTACCATGCATTTTTCCAGATTCCCCATTGCTGTTGTTGAGATCCAAGTTCTTTCAGCTGCCAGCTGCAGTGACTTATTGGAAGAGCAGATTCCTGAGCCTTTATCTAGTCCTTACTTTCAATCTGACATTTACTTATTTCTCGTTTGAAATTGATAGACTTTGGCTTCTCCTTCTAATGAATATTGGATAGGGGCTGGTATATATTTATTTGTTCCAAACTGGGGCCATCTCTCCTGTACTCTGGTGAACAGAATCTTCCTCCTGCATTGCAAGGAATGATAATCCCACTGGGAACTCTCCCCTGCTTGGATCCTCCAACCCTTCTTGTGATTCATTGTGGAGTAGCAGCACAGAGGAAAACTGCAAATTCCTGAGGCATGTTGTGGGTCAAATCTATTTGGAACTTTTCCAGGGACGGGGATATGTTTTTGTGTTCTGCGTTTCTCCTGCTCATTGTGAGATTTCTTCCTCAGCTTTTGGAAATGATTTCAGGATTTTGGGAAGGGAAGTTGGTGTGCTCTGTGTCTTGGCTCTAAGAGTTCCACAGCAGCCCTCAGACCTGAGCTGGGAGCCTGACAGGACATCCCTCCAGTGATGGGGAATCACACTTATCAAAAAGCATTTCAAGTGTTAGAAATAGGTGGGAGTAGATGGGGAGAGGCTGCTAGCCAGCGCTGTCCTCATTCTCATTCTTTATGCTGACCACTGTTTGCATTTTTCATTCAGGAAGAAGAGAAATGTTTAATCAAGTGCCCTGCACTTGCTTTCCCTCGCTTTTTCTCTGTGTCTTTGAAAAAGTATGAAAAATGCATAAGTTGGACAGTGATGTTTGACAGATTATCTCTGGTACCCCTTGGGAATGAAGAGATTTTGCAGTTGGGCTTCCTGATGTGTTATTTAGCAGAACAGACAGACCTTGAGTCCTTTGGTTTCCCACTTCCCAGGCTCCTGGAGTACAATTGAAGTATGCTGGAGCAACATTGTCCTCCTCTACATGGGAAAAAGTATTATCAGATAATTAGACTGTGTCATGAAGATGTAATAAAAATCCTTAGGAAATTAATTAATGCACATGTACAATAGCTACTTTACACCACAACACTTGAGCCATTTAAAATGAGGTTCTTTTTAAATAGCAAAAGCAATTAGTCTGCTCGGACTGATTGCTGGCCAATTTTTGTAATGCAAGACTTTTTTGATTTATGGGAGTGAAAAAATTGAGAAGGGGAAGGGTAAAATTCCATCGTGGCTGTTATTAGCAAGAAAACTATTGAGCTCTGTAGCTGGCTTTTTTTTTTTTTTTTTTTTTCTGAGCTGCAGCTCTCTCTTGCTTCCTGCAGCCCTGAGTTTGAAACTTTTGATGCATTGTCTTCACAAGTATTAGCTCACTGGTGCAATAATGTTTACTAATATCTGCTGTGTTCAGATACAGAGTTGGATGGTGTTTTTTATGGTAAATCTCTTCCTCCTTAAGGAAAATTATTCAGGCTGAAATATCCACATTCTTTTTGGTGGCATCTTGAAATAAAACCTCCTCTAAAGTCCCTGATGCCAGAACTTTTACTTCAATAACAATAAGCCAGAATATCAGCAGTGAAAGTAAAGCAGGAAATGCAGCATGTCCCCGGAATGGCCACAACCTCCAGGGCTGAAATGGAATTTCTGCTCTCGGGCTGGCACAGATCTCCTGCTCCATGCCTGACTCAAAACAGGTCCATTGGTCCTGCTGGTGTCTAGGGATTTAACCATCTGATTGAATCCCAGCTCATCTTGGCAGTCAGGAAGAATTTATAAGTATTTACAATGTTTTTGGGGGCTACAAATAACTATGAAAATTTCTTGCTTCAGCTGCTGTCTCTCCACAGGTTGGTGTTGTAGCGAGACCTCGAGGAGCTGGAGGGAGTTGTGGTCACACATGAGGCAGAATTTCAGGCAAGGGAGGAGCAGTGAATGCATCACAACTTTAATGGTGGCGCCAGCCACCTTTAGCTGTGTCTCATTAACAAATGCTCTCCTCCTTAAAACCCACCATGATCTGCCCTGCCCCTCTCTCTGTGGGTGTTCTGCCTGCCTGGGTTCCTTCAGGCCAGGACACATTTGCTTGGCTTCCTCCCTCCCTCCCTGCACAACCTGGAGCAAGATTAGGGCTTCACATGCCTTTTCTTTGGTAGAAAGGGAAAAAAAATATTGAGTAAGTGACACAGAAGAGGAATTGCTATGCATATTAAGCAGAGAGTGATTGCTGACAGCATGCATTATGTAAAAGGGGAACCTGCACAAAATGAAATACAAACCTTGCTGCAATTTAGCTGTTAATTTAATGTATATTATAGGATTTTCAGGTATTACATTGTCTAGGGACAACCTAGCTTAAATTTTCTTACAGTTTCCGTGGTGTGCTTGTGGTCTTTCTATTTCAGCTGCATCTTAGAGTCACTTTTTTAGAGCATGTAGGGACAGGACAAGGGGGAATGGCTCCAAACTGGATGAGAGCAGGCTCAGATGAGATACTGGGGATGTGAGGGTGGGGAGGCCCTGGCACAGAGTGCCCAGAGAAGCTGTGGCTGCCCCTGGATCCCTGCAAGTGCCCAAGGCCAGGCTGGATGGGGCTTGGAGCGCCCTGGAACAGTGGAAAGTGTCCCTGCCATGGCAGGGATGGCACTGGATGGCTTTAAGGTCCCTTACCACCCAAACCATTCTGGAATTCTGGGATTCAATGCTGAACTTTTTCTTGTCATATCAGTCTTGTCCTATCCCTGGTATGGGTTGAGAGAGAACTGTTCCAGAAACAAACCTAACCTTTGTTCCAAGGAAAACACGATGAACCTTGTAAATTCTTGTGGTTTTCTTTCAGCCTCCTGGTTTTTTTCACTGCTTGTGAGGAGCTCCTGAGCTGCTCTGTCATTGCATGTGACAGGACGAACTGCTCAGTTCTCTGTCATTTATACCCTCTTGGAGAACTGTGTTTGATGAAGTTTATTAATGCTTTCTGTGCCCACACTGTGCTCAGCAGTGAGCAAGTGCAAGTCCTGCCTCAGTGCCTGATTCCTGCTGCTCCCCTGGGGAAGGGAATGTTGAGTCCTTGGGCAGTGCAGGGCTGGCTACAGGAGCCTGTGCATGACAGAGCACTGAGAAAATCCTCTGTCCCAGGAAACAAAAAATGTGTCTGGTTTGCTGGGATGTTAACGAGTCAAAGAGGCTGCGAGGCAGGGAGCAGAACACTGAGCCAGGGCTGGGGAGCTGAACATGGGAAATAACAAGAAACAAGAAGAGAGATGGAGGCAGAAGCTGTTCCATGAGGAGAGGGTGAGAAGGAACAGGTTCTCTGAGTGCCCTGATCTGTGTTGTATCAGACAAACTTGAGATTTGCATCACTGCAAAGCATTATTAGTGCGACCTGACAGATCTTGGTGTTCCCTATCTGTTATTGTGAAGTCTCCCGTGTGTCACTTTGGTAACAGAGGGGCTTATTCGGCAGGAACACTTGACCCAAAATCGATGGCTCGGACTTGAGATTGTAAATTAAACAGCTTTTGACCAGAGCTGAAGATTTTTGTACTGCAGAAGTGAAAATTCAGATAATGGGTATTCTATGAATAATGTAAAAGTCAGATTTCAACAGACAAGCTGGGGTGGAGGAAATGCAGGGATCATTTCACTATCACTCCATTCACAGCCCTGGGTTGTGCTGCCTGTCAGGTGAGATATTCCCTGAACACTTTTAGTTGGACATTAACATTGTGCATTTGAATTGGTAACAGGGGTGGTACAACACGTTAAAAAAACCAAAGTTTGTTTTTTTACTCTGTGTGGTTGAGGTGAAGCTGAAGGAAGCTACTGACATATTTGCTGCTATGGATTTTGACAGAAAATTTGCAGGTTCACAGTCTTGGAAAGTGTTAAGCACTCAGATTGTCTCAGCTCCAGGAATCTTCCCAGGAACTCAGTGTGTTGCAAGACAACTGTAAACAGCTTCAAGAAACCTTCAAGCCATCAGTTGGGGGATGTTTGAAACCACACGGTGTTTTTAAAATATTATTTAGTAATGCCAACACTTCAAAAGCTTTAATCATTTATTTAGCTGTAATATTTCACCTGGTGTAGTCCTGTTATGACCCATTGGGAAACATCCCACAGAATGAAGGTGTGGGTTGCTTATATGAGCTCTCAAAGAATGTCCTTTTTGTGTGCTGGACTTTCCACAGTTATCCTGAGGGTTTGGTTAAAATCCATTAAACTCAAGGAGTGATCACCATGGGATGCTGGAGATGTGCACAACTCTTTGGGAGCAGCAGAAAGCACCTCTCTGCTTCCTCACCTATGTCCCACCCTGGGGCATGGCACAGCTCTCCACAGTGCCTGCCAACCATGCCTGAAACCACTGGGGTTAAACTGCAGAGCTCTGGGAGGAGCAGAGGGTGAACAGCTCCAGTGCTCTGTCTGCCAGGAGACTCTTTCCTAAGTCTCTTCTTCCAAGAGAAATTCACATTCTATCAAAACGAGAGTGGATTGTCTGCTTGATGCCACTGTCCTACTGTTCCTACTGGGTAAAGGAAAACCCTTTCTTCCCACCCTAAATAAGAGCCTGGATCTTTGGCTTGTAAAAACTGTCTTCCTCTTGATCTCAAATGATGGATAATGATGTATCTTCAAAGTGTGCCAGCTTCATCTTTTCCTTTTTCCTTCTCAATAGTGTCTAGATATTATTTAAACCTTCAAAAATGTCTCCATAAAGAAAAAAAACCCACTTATTCTCTCCTCCTAGAGAGAGAAGTAGGAAAATTCATTTTGGTAGAAAAAGTCCCTTTATTTTAGGAGTTATTTGCCAGATTCTGAGCTTTCAGGGCAAACTGCCAAGCCCATGGTTTCTGCAGGCATCTGGGAGGTCACTGAACTGGTTTGTAAGGAGTTATCATATAGTGATTACTTAGATGGCTTGTGGTAATGCTATAATGGCAGTTCAATTAATATGATAAGATCTTAATTGGTTGTGTGGAATATTGTCTTTTAAACTATGCAAAGAGCCAAGGGTACAGCAGAGGTGCATATAAATCTGACTAAAGCCAGAGTGCTCATGCTTCTCACTTGCTTTACTCCAGATTTTAGACCACTGCAGGCAGAAGAGGCTGTAGGACACTCGTTTTTCCCAGTGATGAGAATATTGTTGGTGAAAATTCTGCCCACAGAGGGGATATAGAAAGGGCCTGTCTCCAAAAATAGAGGCCTCAGCTCCTACTCAGGGAAAGGAGATGCTTGATCAGCAAAGGAGTGTCTGACAGGCATATCAAAAACCAAAAGAGTGACCTGTGGGCTGAAAAACATTTCAGGAGTTTCAGCTAAAAAGTTGGGCTTTTTATATAGAAGCTTTAACAAATCTGCTTTATTGAGCTCAGTTTGTGACTCCTGGACATGTTCAAATTTAGGGATGGCTCTCTCTCTAGCAAATGAAAGTCAAATATCAGCAGCCTTGTTTTTCTCACTTCCCTTTCTCTGGCCCATTAGAAGTGTCTTCAGCCTCTGAGAATTCTCAGACCAGTTTCAAATCTGGGAATTGGGCACAGAGCAGAGTCCTGTCACAGAAACTGGTAAGAGACCTTCCAGCTCTATTGCTCACAAATTTACCTGGGCTAACAAAAGTCATAAATCCTCAGCTGTACCAAAGCAGGGTTATTGTAGGAACATGACATTAAATATGACTTGGCTGCCTAGTTTAGATTGTAATTATTTCCATTCAAGTTTGTATCATCTGAATGGGGCACGGGAATGTCTCAGCCAGCAGGGCTGTCAAATCTGAGGTTTTTCAGTTCATATTCACAGAATCATTTAGATTGGAAAATCCCTCTAAGACCACCAAGTCCAACCATTCCCCCAACACTGACCCATGTCCCCAAGTGCCACATCCACAGGGCTTTTAAATCCCTCCAGGAATGAGGCCTCCAACACTGCCAGAGCTTGACAACCCTTTGGTTAAAGACATTTTTCTTCCATATTGAACCTAAACTTGGAATTTTTCTTTGCTACTACAGATTAATGTAAAGGAGCTGTGGTAGAAAAGTTCCTGCAGGACCTGGGAGGGAGTGACTTGGGGCATCAGTTGTGACAGTTTTACCCAGGGGAAGGGCCTGGAGGAAACACAAAGAGGTGCCCGTGGTCACGGTGAACAGCTGGGACACGGATGATGAGGAGGAGATGGGAACCCACAGGGAGGAACAGAGCAGTAACTGCTTGATTCAGACCCTGAAGGCAAGAACAACCTTGCTGTGCTGAGAGGAGGGCATGGGTGTGAACACTCAAAGCTTTGGACATGGTTTAATAATTCAGAGTTTCTTGACTCTGAAAGTCAAACATTTCTTCAGTGAGAGCCAGAACCAACCTGCCCTTAATGAAATGAGTTCCACAGTTCCAGTGCAGGCTGGAGGGGACGTGATCTCTCCAGCATGGCCAGGGCTATCACAGGAGGATTTCTTGCCCTTCTGAGTAATTCTGCCGTGCAAAAAGGTGATGCTGAGCTTGGGCAGATGTTTTGCTGCTCTTCCTCTCCAGTGGTCAGGCTGTTCATTCCCCACTTTGCACAGGGGCTGTGAATAAACAGCAGCCTGCAGTTCTCAGAGGGCAAGTGAGCATTAACTCAATGGTTCTGAGCACATGTTCCCTCAGCTAGAGAAACATTCTGTCTTTGTTCTGTTTTTCCACCTCTGCCTTTTTATTAGGAGAGAGGACTGCATCTTTAATGCACTACTTTACAACCTTTTATGTAGAAAGATTAACAAAAAGGAACCACACTTAATTTAAGATGACAACTTAGGTTTGCCTCTGGATTCTTTTTTGGCAGACGTTCTCTTAGTAAATTATATTTGACAACCTGAAATAAATTCAAACCAAAATTTATGCCTGCATTTGCTCACAGGGCTGTGGTTCATCAGATTGTGTGGTTAAAAAACTATGAAAAGCAACAACTAATTTAAAAATTTATTTTTAGACAACCTACACGGGCTACCAATGCTAAAACTTCATTCAACTGAAGTCAGGTTTCTGAACACGTGGAGGTAATTTTTCAGTTGATAATAGAGTTACATACAGATGTTTGTGCAAGGAAAAAGAAAACAACATTATGAAACAAGAAGAAATGAGTCATAATGATACACTTTCAGTTGCAGTTTAACACAAAAAAAGGTTTCAGAAACATAACCAAGGACACGGCATCATTGAAAATTTTCCCAAAGGAGAAGTCAATGTTAGCTGAGATTGCCAGAATTTACTTTAGCTATTACTATGGATGAATAATTATGCTCAATTCAGCCAGTGATATGGGTTCACAGCAGGTTAATTGGTAATAATGGGTTTCATTCCAAACAGTGAGGAATGATTTTTCAACAAAAAAAGTGCTCTCACTGAGAGCTGAAGATGTCCTTGCTTTCTGTTCTCCACAGTCACAATAGCACAAGCAGGACAGCAGGGCTCTGGGTTCAGGGAGCTGCCCTTGGTTGCTCATGCCTGTTGACAGAGGATGGGACAGGCTGAAGCATCATCTCAGCTGGGCAGCCTTGGCCTGCTTTTTAAAATTATTTTCCTTCCCCCTGGCTAAAATTTGTGTCTGGACCAAGGAGAACAGAAGGATCTTGTTAAAATCCCCAATGCAGACAGACCTTTATCTCTGTTGCAGAGGTGTAAACACAGAGTGAGTCATTTGAAGGAAAGAAACTTGATATAAATTGGTCTAAGAAGAATTTTCTGTGCTTGTGCCTGTGGAATAGCATGGGAGTTCTCCATCCCTTCCTCACTGCACCATATAAATAATAATGAAGCAGGAATAAGTTTATTGATTGTGAGCTGGCTGAGAACAGGATCTGAGCTCTCAATTCAGAATCTTCTCTCCCTTCAGCACCTTCCCCTGAGACAGAGCTGTCCTTTGTCATGTACACACATGCCCAGGAGTGAGGAATATCAGAGAAGATATGAACACAGTTCACCCTGGATTGCACCTCCTCACCTGGGTTATGCCTCAAGTCATCTCCCTTGAGATGTTTTATCAAATTCTTCCATCCTTCACCTTCTGTGGATGATTTCCTGTCTCAGCATTTAAGTCCTTGTTTTCCCTTTGCTTCCTAAATTGTAGTTTCTGCATTTGAGGATCCCAGTGACTTTATCAGACGCTCTCCAGACAGCAGGGAGTAAATCTCGATTTAAAAAAGAAAAAAGAAAACCCTCAATATTTAGTCCTTTCATTAGTTCAAAAAGAAGGAAAAAACCCCAAACCTCTGTATGCATGTTCAGAAGCTGCTGTGTCCTAGTCCTGTTGGATTTGTATGCAAGTCATTCCATACAAAGAGAAGTTGGAAATACATTAATAGGACATTTCCAAGGTTGAAATATTTGGGCTGTTATTTTCTCCTCTGCCCTAACTGATGTTTCTTTGTAAAGTTCCCCAGAGAGAAAAATGCTGTTACAGTGTTTGGATTCTTCTCCACTTTGATGAGTCAATGCCCCATGCTCTGCTGTGGGATCTGTTAGAGCTGTAGCACATGGAGAGTCCATGGAGATGAGCAAGGAATGAATGTTTCCCTCTCAGCCCCTGAAATCTGGACTCACAAGGCTGTGTGACTGAGCAGGTCTGAGCCAGGCTGGCCTGGCCACTCAGCTCTGACCCCCAGCCCTTCCTGCCAAAATATCCGAAAATTTCAGCCTATTTCCTGTGAGCAGTGGCATGGGAACAGTGATACAAATGTCCAAATTCAGGATGTTTAGAGACAACAAGAGAATCAGGAACGGATCAGGGGATTGGAAATGGATTACACACCTGCTCTCCCTGGTCCTGTGGGTAAAGGGCTCAGCTGGGATTCTCAATGTCCTGCCAAACAAAAGTTTTAGACAGTGGGGAAAGAAGTTTGTGGGTTTGATCCTGAGATGGGCCATTCACTTAAAAGTTGGACTCAATGATCCTTCTGAGTCTCTCCAACTGAGACCATTCTGTGACTCTGTGATTCTGTGATTTTGTGATTCTGTGTTTATCCAAGTGGACCTTTTATGCACAGTGTGGGCTTTCTCTCTGCTGAGCTTTCTACTGTTCTGTCTTTTGACTGTGCTGCTCACATTATATTAACTTTCCATACATTTTGTGGATTTTCTTGTTGAAAATTTTCCACTCTGTTTATTTTTATTTTAATTTCTTCTCGATTCAGTCCTGTGTGATCCTTTTCCTCCCTTGCTGTTTGAGACCTTCAAGCAGCAGGAGGTGTTTGTTGGCTGTCCTGAGGAAGGCTGGAGCCTGTGCTAAAAGTCACCCTCATTTATGTCCACACAGGTAACCCTGAAATTCTGACCAGCACTTGCCCCTTCCTCTCCCCAGAGGTACTCCCTGCTTTCCCTACCATTAATTACACCACCTGCAATCTCACCTTGGAACTTTCAAAACCTTCTGTGGTGTTTTTACTCCAAGATTGTCTCAGATACAAATTGCGGATAATTATCTACATCCATCATCCTTCCCTGTGTTTCATTAAACATGGAATGGTTCTGCACTGCTGTCTTGACTTCTCTGTTCCATTTCCCTCTCTGCCCATCAGTGTCATTAAAGAAGTTTTGCTTCCAAGGTCTTCAAAGGGCAGGTAGGATGAAGTCTCAGGCATTGGAGCACCACATATTAGAACAACACCACTGCATCCCCCTCGAAATAATAAAACATCCAGCATCTGTCTTGGGTAGAATAACCTTTTGCTTCAGGCTTTCCCACTCCTGGGAGCTGTATTTTACCCTGAGGAAATATTTTACTGCTTTTGTTCCTTGAGTCTGCCACCAGAGTGATATATGTCTATGTATTTAATATGCTCTCCATGCAAAATCCGAGGTGACCTATCCATCCTGTGCTCAGATCCACGAGCCTGGCTCTGATTTCACTAACCAGGAAGGAGCTCTCCTCCAGTCAGGGAGGTAATTCCACTCTGAAGTTGCTGAAAGTAATGAATTAAACCATGAGATTGTTCTGTGACTACAGCAGTGGAGCTTTTCCAAGTGCTTTCCTTGCAGTGTAAATCACTTGGATTCAGATTCTGGGCTTAACTGAATCACTCATTCCACTGAGGCTTTGAAACAATCCGAGGAATCTGCTCACTTCCTTAGGCAAGAGAGAAGGATATCATGTGATGCTCTGATTTAGGAGCAGATCTAACACTTTTAAAAGTCCAATTAGAATCACAAAATCCTTTGCATTTGAATGGATTTTGAACAACACAATTTATATAAGAAATAAATCTATTTTTCAAATAAAATTTCAAAATGTTGCTGCTCTAGCAGCTGAATGAGTCTTACAGATGTGACAGGAATGCTTTGAAATGTAGCAAAACGCTTTTTAGCCTGTTGAAGAGATAGAAATTGCTCACATTAGAATAGAAATGGGTAGTAAATTTATATAATAAATGATGAGCAGCCTGGAGTGCGTGGATCAGACATTCAAATTAGTTTCTCTTGTAACTCCAATGAAATTTAAGATACACAAAGATGAAAAGGGAAGATGTGAAGCAGCACTTGACCAAGATACAAGGTCCTGCACTGGGGTCAGGGAAGGGGAACCTCCAAGGCCAGGCTGGATGGGGCTTGGAGCACCCTGGGACAGTGGAAGGTGTCCCTGCCATGGCAGGGCTGGCACTGGATGGGCTTTAAGGTCCCTTCCCAGCCAAACCATTCCAGGATTCTGTGGATATCTCAGAGGTGAGATTCAGTGGGATGCTGTGAATACCTCGTTTGGCAGAATTCATATGAAAAATCAGGCATTCATGCAAATGAGAAAAAATATCCACTGTTAGTCCAGATTCACTTGCATGCCTCTAGCCTGTGAACAGTAAGGAGTCTGAACTACCTGGGCTGCTGTTTTGACTAAATGCAGATTTTTAAAATCTCCTTTTATTTCTATAATATTTTCAACTTTGCAGGTGCTCTGAACCAGCAGTGATAGTGACAATATAGTGATTTTATCAGCTGAAGAGGTGCTCCAATTCTCCTCCATTTCTCTATCAGGATGTGAATTCCTTCAACCATAAACCAGAATCCTAATTATTTATATATTGATTATACATACATATAAATTATTTCTGACCCACACTCTAGGAGATTTATTAGTGTAAAATCCACTTGTTGATTTTATTATGCTCTAGGTGGTGGGAATGGTTTTGATTGATATCCCATGATGATATTAATAATATTGTTTGTATATTTTAATGATTGTAACTCAGCTAAATGAGGATATAGATCTGCAATGCCAACATATTAATTCTGTAGTAGTACAAACATCTATTTTTTTGTTAATGTAACTTTTATGTTCCCTTTTAATTTCCTCAGCTGATCCTTGTGTTAGTGTGCAGGAGCAGGCGGAAGCAGCTCCGGAGTCATCCATCACAATTTATAAAAACTTTTTAGCAGTGTGTGGGTTGTCTCATGCCTGCAGAGAGGATATAATTCACTGGCTGTTTTCTGCTGCTGAGGACACAGAGCCTTTCTCTGAGGGCACCAGGAACTGGGCTTCATTTACGTGTTCTTTTGCCTCCTGATGATCACAGAGTCCATGGAATGGTTTGGGTTGGAAGGGACCTTCAATATCATCTTGTTCCAATCCCAGTTTCCTCTAGACCAGGCTGCTCCAAGCTCCATCCAGCCTGGCCTTGATCTTCATATCCTTTCACTCTGAGAGTACAGCACAGCCTTATCTCGCAAGAGAACTTTAAATTATTTTCCCTCACCATTAAATAGATGCCCTGGAAACATTTCTGAACAAAAGAGGTCAGAAGTGAAAAGCTTCAGTTACAGTCAGGGCCTTTCCATTACAACAATTGTGTGCCAGTGAGATTCTTTGTCACTTTCCCAGTAAATTACTGGTCCAGTTGAACAATTCCCCTGATGTCAATCAGAAGGAAGTGATTTTTTTCATGCTCATGGTTTATATTTATGCATCACATGTGTGTATAATTTTCATGTAACTCTGTACACACAAAGTGGGATGGTCCGGATCTAAAACCAAATTTCAGTGTCTGCCACTGCCACCAGGTAGAAATCATTGAAGCAGAACCACAAGGAAAATAAAAAACCAAACTCGAACATGAAGGTATTTCACTGGTATAAGTGTTGTTGATGGACATTCAAGTGTATCCTGTACAGCTCTGGAAAAAATCAATGCCCAAGTTCCTTCAGTGCTGCTTGAAAAATTGTACAGTGACTTACACAGTGACTGGTTCACAAGCAGCTTTGGAGGGCTCTGAGTCCATGTGTGCTGCTGATTTAGGGCTGGGGGCTCATTTTTTAGAAGTTACTTGACAGAAAGCAATCAGTGAATTAGATTGTGAAGAAGTAAAAGGTTTTCTGTTCGTTTGCTGCAAAACTCTCCTTGGTCCTGATTTACCAACCTTCCTAAATCCTTGTGAGGTCTCTGTCTCAGCTGTTCCTATGGAGCAGACACTTGAGCCAGTAACAAGAGCAGACACTTTTGTGATAGAATGCTGTTAATCAGAAAACAATTTGGGCTTTTGGAGAAACCAGGCCCCCTGTGGTGTCATTTGGGCAGGGCAGTGGGATGTGCACTGTAAGGTGAAACGTTTGGGAAGTGCTGCTGGATCTCTCAATCCTCAGACATGGCTCCAAGGAATTCACTTTAAACAGAGTGATGGTTTAGGAATTTTTAAACCCAGAGATTTTACACATACTGCAATATAATAAATTATAGCTTACTTTGAAAAAGCTGATCAAATAATTGGTCATTACTTGCATTTGTCTCCTTGGTGCTAGTTAAGTAAATGTACATGAAAGATCCCACTGTTTCCATACTAAAGAAGCAGAAGCTGAATACTTGTTGAGAAAGAAATCAAATTGGCGGTTTAAGAACCACTGATCTGTAAAAATGAAATTTAAATTATATTCTACTGCATTTTTCACATTCAAGACATGAAAAATATATCTAGTACATTTCCAGCATCTGGCAGTTATTTGTGGCATTATAAGAACTTTCATCCCTGGAACTCTAGGCCATATCCTTCACTGGAAAAACTCAGTTTTAACCCAGTAATGACTTTGTTAAATACAGTGTACAATGCTCTTGCACAGGAATCCTCCTTTTATCCAAAGGTCTCAGAACTTGATAGCTCTGCCCATTAAAAAAGTAAACAAAATTTTAACCTTCCTTCAGAGATTCATCAGAAAGGTCAGTGCTCTGTTCCCTCCAATTTCCCAGGCTCAGCTGGGAGCTGATTAAAGCTGCCAGCTACAACTTGTCAGTTTTGTCAGAGACAACTTTATAAACCCTTTGTTATTCACTTTGCTGTGTGTTATAAATATATTTATCTTCCTCTGTCAGGCATGGACTGGACAGGTGCTAAAGGAGCAGTTAAGCTCTAACATTAATCTCTCTAACAATGTCATTACTTAGTAACTCAAACCAAAAACATGGGCAGAATATTCAGGAACTTTCTCTAGTTCTTCTTATAGGTGACTGAAGTGGTTGGGGGGAAAATGTTTGTTATTCCAGGAGGTTTCCAGCAAGTCTATGTCTGTAAAATCAGAATATGTGACTGGCTGTTATTTTGTGTCTCTGGAGGAATTTTCCTGAGCTTTCCTGGGTGTATTTGGGATTCAAATATTACCTGAAATCAGCTCTCTCACTGCCTTTCTGTAGCTGCTGAGGCTTGGCTCCTACTGAACACAGAGATCACATTCTGCAGCTACAGGTTTAGGCATAACATTTTAGTCCTGGCTTCTTCCAAATCAAGTAGAAGTTGTGACTAAAGCCAGGCTGTATAAAGCTAATTTAATCTAAGTTGAACTGTTCAACTGTTGAATGTCTTCAGTGAGGTTCTGCAAACCTGGTTGTTTGGTCTGAAAGATTTTTACTTACAGGGGTACAGACAAAGCAATAAAAGGCCCTGTGACATGTCCTGCACAATGCAAGAGCACTTCCAGAAGGGATTGTGCAGGTTTTTCTGGGAGCACACACACCCCAGTGTCACCCTGACACTGCAGCTCTGAGCAGGGCTCACAGCAATCAGAGGGAGAGTGGCTGAGCACAGGCAATTGGCAGTGCTCCCTTAATCACAGGATATCAAACATGGAGTTATCTTTGTGTGCTGCCTCTCAGGAGGGAGAATTCCTGGGCACAGGAGAAGGGCTGCTCATCTCCAGTTGGCAGCATTTGTAAGGGAACTGACTCAGTTTCACAGGCCTGTTCTTGATCAAGGGTTGAGCTTCTGCTTCTCCAAATGAGTTTAGGAGCTCCAGTATGACATAAACTATTATAGACAGAGTGGTAAAGCATGTATTGTTACTTCTCCTCTAAAAGGTTTGGATTAATTTCAAATCTTTGATATCTTTGAAACTTTCTCAAGGACCTGAAGGTACATAATGCCTTTCTCTAATACTGATGAGTTTCAAAATGTCCCATTGAGGTGAGTCTGGAACAGACAAAGGAGCAAAGGGCAGAGTGTGGCCTGGGTGGGCAGGTGTGGAGAAGTGGCAGAGGGTCACTTTCAGAATCTTCCACCCATTAATTTCCTGTTCCTGCTTTGCAGTCTAATGCATTGTGACTGTGTGTCAGTTGTTTCTTTCATTTCTCGAGGGTCATGAACAAACAGCACCATTTTAGGATTTTCACAGCGTTTCTGACAAATTCTCTGACTTTTGGGCTTGACTGGAATATTATTTCAAACTGCAATAAATTGAAATCTCTGTTGATATGCAGCACTTCCTCAGAGGCTTTATTGTGTTCCGCTCTCAGAGCTGGAAGATGTGTCTTTTGGTTATACTTAGAATCACAAGCAACATAAATTTAGTTGTTTAACAAATTCCCTCCTGGACTTTTCATCACCCAAACTGATGTTTGTAAGTTTGAACATGCTGTTCTCTGTAAGACAGTCTGTTCAGGAATCAGGATGAAGAAAGACAAACAGAGGATTTCTTCCAGGTCATGTCTGAGTGAAAGTGTTAATGTGAACATGCTTGTAGTAGACTTTAGTTTCTAGTTATAATCAATACTTGACATATTTTTCCCATGATTAAATTAAAGCTGGGAAAGTGAGATTTCCCTGAGGAGAAAACAAGTGGCAAAAGAGTTCATTGGTGATCTGCACTTAATCGAAATAAGTGCTATAATTACCTCTGCTCTCATTCATTTCTTTGTCCCTGCTCCCTCCCCCTGGCCTGGTGCCCAACAACTTTCTGGCTTATCACCCACATCAGAAAAGGAAAGAGCTCACACAAGTGGACTTGCTTTTTCAGGACTCTGCAGGACTCCTTAGGAGCCAGGTAAAGGAAAATTGTATTAGAGCTGTGTTTCTTCTGCATAATATTTTCCAACAAAATGAGACACTGAGCATCCTTAAGGTTCCATGGCAGCATCCACATGGAGTGAGTGTTTTCCTCATCAGGAATGAGGCCAGACTGGTTCCCAGCACACCATGGGACATTTCAGGCTCCTGCAAGGATATTTTTTTCCCCAGAGGTTGGATTGGCAGTTGGTTCTTCCTTTGCCTTGTGTTCCCCTGCTGGGGCTGGATTTGACTCTCCTTGGCTTGAGCAAGGTGTGAGATGTGGATGTTCTCCACACCCCTGCAGAGGGGTCAGCTCCTCCCAGATCCTCTTCCTGCACCTCCATCCCCACCTGGGCACTGGGACTGGTGTCAGGGACTGACTCACTTCTCTGAGGGCAGTTCCAGGAAAATGAAAATAGGAATCAAAATAGCTTGAAGAAAGACATCAAGTAGAAAAATGTGACTGGAAGCATTTAAGGAGTATTTTCTAGAAAATTATACTCAAGCCTTATCTTCCCCACACCAGCAGTTTGATTAGATTCTGAATGAACCTTTTCAGAGTCCTCCTGGCAGGTCAGCCAGAACTCACCTGCCCCTGGGAGCCAGCGTGGTTTTATTTCTTTGTTTCTAGGAATAGAACTCAGCACTTGCTCCACCATTAATGATTTCTGCATCCTGAGTCTCTTTCCCTGTGGTTTTTTTAAGGATTAACCATTGGAAACAAATTATTCTTTTATACTTCACTTTTTTTTTCAAGATTTCTTTTAGACCATGAAAATAATTAAACTGTTTTGAATCTGGAAAATTGATATATTAAATAAGTTTTCTGGGTTTTTATTTTGAAATCAAACTTCCTTTATGCATTGCTACTGAACTAGGAAAATCCTTTAACAATACCTGACAAATACAGATGTTTACTCAGTTTTTCCTGTGAAAAGTGTAGGAATGTTATAATTTATGCTACATTTCTGAGGTACCTGCTAACAGACTGTAAGATTATGTTCCCGTGCAAACTGAAAATTACGGTGGCTTTAAATTAAAATTAAGAGCTCAATCTTTATGACATTAAGTCAGAGGCAGCCTAATGCTATCCTGCCCACAGTTATTTACAACCCAGATGTTTACAGAAAATGAACCAAGCTCTTTATTTTTATTTTCTTATGGAACTACTCTCTCCTCATTAAGTCCCTCCTCGGCGCTGGCCCACGCGGCTCTTTGAGGCAAACATTGTTTATGACACATCTCTGAGCTGATTCAGAGCTGAGCACAGAGAAACTGGGAATAATTCCACTGCAAAAACAAGCAACAGTTCAGGTGTTCAACTACCAAGGTGGAAAATTGCTCTGACAGTTATGATGTTGTTCCAGCTTTTCCTAAGACTCAAACATCATTTCCTTCTAAGGCATCACTGCCTTAGATTAAAGTTCCCCAGCATCACCAGCCTGCCCTGGAGTGGCCATACTGGCCATACTGGTCATACTGGTCATACTGGCCATACTGGTCATACTGGCCATACTGGCCATACTGGTCATACTGGCCATACTGGTCATACTGGTCCTACTGGTTGTGCTGGGCACTGAGCACAAGGTCCCACTGGATAAAAATTTCCACGGATTATTTACCAAGCAGGAGTTCTTCCCTGTTGTTTATGCTTGTACAACTTACACTGAAGCAAAATGCAAATAATGAAATACAAGGAGCAGGTTTATCAAGCTGAGTTTCACTTTTATATACTGAATTATGAGCATCCAGTTATTTATTCATGAAATTCTCTTTAGCCTCTAATTAATATGAATGCAGAACCCAGAGGTTGTATTTCTATTTTCTAGATGTAAAGTTTTGATGATAAAAGACAACTTGATGGGATTAAGAAGAATTTGGTAACTTGAATGCTTGACTCTAGAATCCTTTGTATATTTTTATCATGTTTTGGGAGTTTCAGCTGGGAAAGCTATGAGATATCAGAGTTCTTGCCTGTTTCTTGCTTGCTCAAATGGCATTCCATGATTAATCTGGGGCACTAATGAGCTTCTCAGTATCGGTGGGTTTTAACTGAGGAAGAACTGGATGACCTCGTACACTGTAAAAACAGCGAGAGATTTAATAAAGCAACTACAAAGATTAACTGCAATTAACTAAAAATAATGTGAATCTTTGCTGTGAGGTAGAGGCTCATCATTTGGATGTGACAGAGGAGAAGAGACCCCTGGTTGCAGTTGGGTGTTCCAGGACTGATTCAATGAGTTATTTTTGTGCAGAGATGGAAAAATGTCAGAACCTTTGTACAAAGCAGTGCTCCTACAAGGTAGAGTGGGGATGGGAGAGGTCACGAGTGAACAGAAGAATAAATTTGGCAGAAAGAAATAGAAACCTCTCTCATGTGAAAACTTGTTTATTCATGAACCTCATAAAGGCCTTTTTTTTTTTTTTTTTTTTGAGCCAAAAATGGCAGCACGAGGAGCAACGTGGTCGAGAACAAGCATCGGATGTGAGGCTGTGTGATGTCACAGGATCATTCTGCCACTCAATGCCAATGATTTCCAGGCTGATTGCAAGCAATCATTAATCACTTTGTATTGAGAGCAACCAGCTCCTTCACATCTGGGGCAAGAACAAGTGGCACCTATTTAGCCACTGGTCTGCTCTCAGCAATTTCACACGTTGGCTTTCAAAATAAACCAAACTGGGGGAGATGAAGAAAGATTAGAATTTTTTTTCCCCAGGAATCATTGAAAACCTGACTTTACTTCTAAATTCAGTGTTCCCCACTCACATTGATGGGACTGTGCCAGTGGACAACAGGGAATGTCCTGTGTGGAATTAATGGAGCTGCTGTAAGAATATTGACAATTTCTGAGTATTATTATATTTCTCTGTATGGCTATTAGAGAGAAGAGTGAGCCCATATGGCAGCTGTTCCTTTTTTACTCACCTGCACTGGAAAAGGCTGCTGTACTCAGACTATGGGATTGGAATAATCTCACCAAACCCAGGGGTCAGTTACTATACATGGCTGATATAAAGCAAGAGCAGTAGGATATATGTTTCCCAATTTACATATATTCATCCCCAAAACCAAAATGTCTTGGGAAATGGGACCTAACTGCCATGACATATTAACTATAGAATCTGCCCTATGGTGTTAACACAATGTCTTTATTCCACCTTTCTAGTTCAGAACCAGACTTATTAAACCAGGTACGATGTTTCTGGTGAATCCCATGGTGTTTCATAATAATGAAAAATTTCCCTTTGCCTTTCTCCTGTGCCTGACAATCATGAGAAGTTACCTCGACATGTTACATCAAATTGGAATATTTTAAAATGTAAATGTTTCTCTATAGCTGGGGTCTCAGGCAGCCAAAGTGAGAGGTAGCAAAGTGCTGCATTTCTATGAGTTAATGAAATACTTTGCCTTTCTGTAATCGTTGTTCCCTGAGGATTGCAGTTGTTCCTTTGAAAGCCTGCTTAATCTCCACAGTTATTTATTTTGTCAGTACCTTCAGTCGTGATGGTTTGCTGTCAATCATCCATTGTCAAAAGAGAAGTAAATTTCATCAAATATTCTGTGGGTGCTGTCCCAGACCTGAGGAAGGATTTACCTGCAGCCCTTGGTGCTGTAAATGAGACAAAACTCATTAATGACGTGGCTCATCTGCTCTAAGTGGCTCTGTCAGGCAGGAGAAAGTGGAGCTAAAGATAACTCAGTGCCCTAAACAATAGCCATTGATCTAAACATAAATTGCAGTTATTACAGACTTCATTTTTTTATGGCACATAATTAGATATTTCTCCAAAGAACTTTTTATCACATGCATTTTCATTAATTAATATTAAACGTCATTAGCAGTCAACTCGGCTTGATCAAAGGCGGATAAGTCGCGGCAAGATTCTGAGAAATAACACAGCATTTACTAATTATATTATTGATTTTCTGGTCAGGAGAATCTTCATTCCAAGTGATCCAAAGTGGACCTTGCTGAGCCTGCTGGGGGTGCTTTGAACATGAGGAGTCTCTGGCAGTTCTGAGCCTCCCGCTCGCATAAATCACTCCTGGGCCTGCTTGTGCATCTGTTTTTCAAAGGTGATGCTTTAATGGACTCTGAAAGCTGCAAAAGTGTGTTCTGTGTGGCTCCACATGAAAGAGGAAAGAGATTTGGGGTTTTTTACTCCTGATTTTAATCATTCAGAAAAGATTTTAGATCTGTAGGCGGATACTTTTGAACAGTGGAAATAATGTGGCATAGTTGATTTTAATTAGTAGGCCAGCCTAAGACAGAATTTCCCATAGCTCCCTATGATTTTTTTTTTAAATGAGTTTTTAGTACTTTTTTCAAAGTTAATGATACATTCAGACTTTCCAAATTTTAATTTCATTTGAAGGCAAAAACTGAAAAAAAAAAAAAAATCAAACCCAAAACAAGCCATGAGGTGAATATTTGATTAGAACAAATGCGGATCTGAGCAACAGGAGCAACCTCAGATGTGTCTTATGTAAGTTTAGTGCTTTCATAGGAAAATGAAAGGGAATTGAGATCAATGACATAATTATGAAACGTTACTCTTACCCTTAATTACTTATACTTAAGAACATGAAAAGCCTAGATTTTAAAGTATGTGTCTGTGTATGTGATTAGCCCATTCACTTGCATGAAATTTCAATTTACTCTCAATTCATGATAATAAGGTGAGATATTACAAGTAAATATTTTGTTTAGATTGTGAAGTTTGAACATCTTTTAGAGCTAAACCACTATCCAGACTCCAGCTGGCCTTTTTGTGCCTGTTTTCATTGAGGTGTTAAAGGTTTGAGGATTTTGACTAAATCCTTCAGAGGAGTAACTTACAGACAGATAAAAATCTTGATCAGAGTCAGCATTCCAAAAAAAGGTGTCTGAAAAATGAGAAATTAACTGTAATTGTTTAAAATCAACCTCCAATTTTCAGATTTTTAAGCTCTTAGAATAACATTCTAAAAACTTCTGACTGCTCTGGTTCCCACCTACTCATTCCTACTCCCACCTTCTGTTTGACTTCCTAGTTAGCAAATCAAAGAATTAAAACAGGCTGAGAAATGAATGTCTGGGCTGGTGGGTGGGCTCCAAGCTTAAACAAATAAACAGACGAGCAAAACACATCCTATCCCTGTGTCTGTTTGTGCCTGAGTCTGCTTTGGCAGAGGATGAGGAGTTCCGTTCCTCAGCAGATGAGGAGGACACACTGTGGCGTCTTTTCCCCTTGGTAGAAAACCCAAAGGATATTTGGAGGTGTATTAACAGCACATTCCTCAAAAATCAGTGTAAGGAGCAGTTCAGGAGTTCTTTAAAAAGCCCAGGTTATAAACCAGCAATCAATGGTTTATTGAGGTATTTTTGGTATTTTGTGTTTTTCTATTTACCCCTCATGGCGTTTTTTTAATTGGACAGAGATTTCTCTGGCTTACACACACCTGTTAAACATCCCCAGTTTTGTGTGGCCCAGCTATAGCAGCAGTAAATCATGTAAAATGCTGGGTTAGGAGGAGATGAGCTGGAGTTTAGCTTCACCATATCTGAATGAAGGAATTCCATGAAAAGGAAGCAATGCCATGGAAGAAGGAGGGAGAAGGAGCAGGTGGGTGGGACACAAGAGTGGTGTGCAGGCCAGAGTGACCAGAAGAGAGTTTACAATCACCAGTTCTGCTTCCACTCAAACATTTTCATGCACAGAGAAAACTTGTTTGTTCTCTGGCGAAGGAGGGATCACTAAATTATACAATCTTGACCCTTTAGCCTGCAGCTCATGGCACTCCTGCAGTCCCAGCAGGTGCTGGAATTCATAGCTAAGAGCACAGAAACTGCACAGGTTCCCTTGGAGACCGAGTGAGTTGGGTTGAAGTTTAAATAAATAGTGATACAATTGCCTGTAGTGAGTTCTGTGAAGGGGATGTGGCAAGTGACTGTTGATGTGGGAAGAAGTTCCCATAGAATTCTGAGTGGAATCCTCCAGAGAAGTTTTGGACAGCAGGGTATGAGACAACATCTAGAAGGTGATGGTCAGAAAAATGCCTGAAGAGGGGAAGAGAACTCATAGCAGGTACCTAAAGAACTGGAGCAGGTGGAAGGAGGGGAATAATCTGTGGAGAGCTTAGAAAGCCTTCATAACTGCTGTGCTCTGTAAGGGAGATCAACATCAGCTCACACAAGTTGTCCACAAGTGTGGTGCTAACAAAATCAAAAGTGTCGAGGCTTGTGGGGTTTTTTCCAACTGTGCTGAAGATGGTGTTCGATGAGAGAGGAAAATGGGGACGTCCCTTGTTTCCTGCCAGCCAGCACTTTGTGTGCCCATTTTGGGGAGAGGAGGACTTGGGTTTGGTTTTCTTTATCAGGATAAGTGATGTTTGCTCAGAGAACCTCAACACACAGTGAGCTGTGTTAAACTTTACACTAAGTTCAAAGATGTATAAGCAAGTTTTAAGCTCTGATTCTTTGGCCTCTGCAGAGAGATTGATAAAGGATTGGTAATGAAGTGTTGTCCTTGGTCATCTGAGAGCAGTGGAGCTGAGAACAAGTTATGGAGAGAGCTCAGTGAGAGGACTCAGCAGATGGTACATGCATGATGTGGAAAGAACACAGAGAGAAAACTGTGCTTGTCTTACCTGGCAGGAAAAAAACCTTAATTAATACATTTCAAAATGATGGAAATTCAGTCCTAAAATTTCCCCACAAACTCTCTCTTTTATAATTTTCATTAACCTTTTTTCTCAAAGCAGTTAAATAAGTTTTTAGTGTCAAATTTAGGAAGAGGGGGAAGAGGAAGCCAAGGCAGTTGCACGCACCAGTTGTTCAGGTCTGGTTTTGTCCATAGTGGTTTTCCCAGCTCCCATTTTCCTGCCAGAAAACAGACTCTGGCTCTAACCTGAGTAGCCCCGGTGCCATCTGCATCAGACTGAGCTGGCACATCCAAATTCTCCCCAGATTCAAACTGGCACAGTGAACTCACTGGACTTCAGCCATTTACACCAGTAGAGACTTTGGCCCGTGCATCTTCTTTGCCTTTCTTCTACCTGAGATATTCCTTTGCAATCCTGCAGTTCTCTGTGGGTTTGCTCTTTCTGATGTGTTTATGAGTGTTCCTCCCTTGACTTTTTGGCAGACGTTTTGCACAGTGCCCTGTTACTGTAAACCAGGTACTTTTATCCCTAATGAAGGGTTTCCTGGAAAAAGAAAAAAAAAACATAATAAACAATAGATAAAGTAGGTCATGGAGACAGCAGAGTCGAGAGCTTTGCGTCGTGATGTAAAATTAAATAAGGCTGGGGTCATGTTCTCGTTTATCTCTGCAGTTACTGCTCTAACAGGGCCTCTGATGGTTCCTGGAAAGGTGAGGATATTTTGGAGGACTGTTTAGATCTGCTGGGAGTTCTGGGCACAGTCTCTGTTTCTCATCTCTGCACGGAGGAGAAGGCAGACAGAACTGTAGGAGCTGGCTGTTTTCAGAGCATTTACAGCCACTGTTCTTGCCCATCTCAACCCACTGAGACCCCTCGAGGTGAAGGTGGAGCTGCTGCACTGAGACTGATCAGTGGTGGTGTAGCCTGAGGGCCCACTCTCAGTGCTGGGTGGTTAAGAGATCCAAGTTTAAATCTGGATTTGAGAGATATTTTGCTTCTTGCAGAGACTTTCCCCAGCCCAGATCCAGCCCTTGATGCCCAGCACTCCTCTTGCCTAGTTCACAGGGGAATCCAGCAAAGATCTTCTCCACACACTTTCTCCATGGCATCAGCTTTGTGTCCTAGCAAAGGGCACATCTGTTCAGCCTGTTTTCCCTGTTGGATGCCTGAATCTGGCAGTTTATAGCCAGGCACCTGAGTAACCAGCCTGATTCTCAGACAGATTTGTGCATGCTCTGAAAACCAGATAAATTTTGTGGATCTCTGCTGGAGGCTTTGATTGAACCAAATATCAATCCTCCAGTATTGACAGTGTTCCAGATGTGTCTGTAAGAAACACAGGAAAGCACAAAGGATTATTGCAGCTTCTGAGGAAACCTCTTGTATTTCAAGTAAAATTGGCAGTTTTTACGTGGCCACTCTAATTCTTAAGCCATTAGAAATCTAAAAATTGATTGACCGTTTATCTTGTACTTACCAGACATCCACAGAAAAAAGTTATGTTCTGTCTGGGATATCAATGTCTTTAATAGCTATGAAATTAAAAACTCTTAGATTAAAGTATCAAGAGGCAGAGAGGGGAATGAAGTGCAGGAGGAGGAAATCTGTTTGCTGGTAATAGGGAATGCCAGGGGAGATAAAGCTCTGGGAAAAGCCCCAGGAGAAGAGCTGAGGATAACCTGCTGTTGGACCAGTGGGGTCAGTAAAGGTGGAGATGCAGGGGCAGCAAACATTATTTCCTTTCTGCCTGGTGAAGATACTGAAGATAAAAAGCTTTACCCTGTCTGCAGCATTTTTTAAAAATACATGTTTAGTTTCAGTGTTCATTTTATTCCAGTGTTTGGTTTCGTTTTAGTTGGATTGGTACCTCCAAAGTCCAAGGAATTCACCAACTTTAAAGCCAAATTGGAAAAACTGAATCTGGATTCTCAGTGCAGCTCCAAGGCTTGCAAATCAGCCTTCTCCCATAAATACTGCACTGTTTCTGGAAAATAAGAGATGGGTCTTTAAATGAAATATGAGCTGTAGCATTGGGATGTGATGGTACTGCTGTAGATCAACAGCCATCAATCTGTGTTACTTAATTTGTCCCTGGCTCAGCTGTTCACTGTACTTGGGACTTTTTTGCTGTTTGTTTCATTTTATTTTCCTCTGAGATAAATGAAGACAAAAAGAAGGGGTCAATTGTTCTTGACAAATAGAAGTAATTTTTAAAAACATATAACGGTAAAGGATATTTTACATTTTCAAATGGCTTTTTTTTCTGAGTTTCACAGCACTTTTGCAGATCACAGTTAATTTATTTCATGGTGTGTCTATTGAACATCCTTTTATTTTATTGCTTGTTACTCTCATTTTCAGGTCAACTTTATGTGCACTCTTTAAATGCTGTAAAAAAGCCTGTTGGAATAAATAGTTGAGGTTTTTAAACTAAGTCTTTAGAAACATTATTCCTCATCTGGGCATGGCTGTAACACTTGGGTTGCTTTATTTATCCTGGGTGCTCTGGGGACTCAAGGTCTTTGTTGCTCCAAGTGTCTAAGGAAGCATATGCTGTAATTGTTTGCCATCTTGCACATGGGTTGGGTGGGTGGCTGGGTGTGAGCTCAATTCAAGCTCATTTGGCTCCTCAGAGATGAGCTTTTTTGATGAGTGGCAGCCACTTTCCCTCCTGATGGAATGTATGTGGAGGCATCTCTGAAAAGGCATGGGATGGGGAATATAAATACACTGTTCAGTCAGGAGCCAGGGTGACTCCCCACACAGTTTCCAGCAGCTCCAACGTTCCACTGAGAGAGTTCTGAGAGCAGTGGGGAGGACACTGAGCCTGGATCCTTCCTGGCCATCCCTGCAGCAGCTCTCAGGTGAAGGGAGCAGCCAAAAGCACCAAGTGCCTCTGACTGACTTTCCTTCTTTTCCATGTTTTCATGGAGAGGGTTCAGAGAAAGCTGCCCCAGGAGGGTGTCCCAGCCTGCAGGACAAGGTTTTGCCTTGCAGTACCAAGCTGCTTTTGGCAGAAGGTGCTGATGGAACACCAGCCCCTGTCCCAGCCTGCAGGGCTTGGAAGGACAGCTCAGGCTCAGGCACTACCAGGAGCACAAACATTTCAGTGGGCTTGAGTTTGGATTGGTAACTTCAAGGGCCAAATGTTCAAAGGGCTGGCTTCCAGTTTTACACTGGTAGTCAAGTATACAAGTACAAAATTATGGGCAGGAAATCACAGGAAATCTTTTTCCAAGCCAACCTTTCTGAAAAGGAGCCAGCAGCTATGTGGGTTTGGGCACTGGTTCAGCAGTGTTTTTAGGTGTTGTTAATGCAATATTTTCATTATATTTCTCCTGGACTATTGATTAAGTGTTCAATTATTTAAGAAAAAGAAGTTTAGCATTGTAGTGAATAATAGCTTTTTGGATGGGTCATTGTGCTTTGCACAAATGTTCATGGAGTTTGTGTAAGAATTGACAAAATCCAGCCTGCACCTCTTTGTATGCTGATGATAATCTCACGGAGTGGATGGGGAATGCCAAACATGTTTGCACATTGTTGCTTCACTGTATTAACACTTTTCAGTTTGTAACAAGCTTATTTCCAAAGCACCTGGCAGATTGGCCAGTCCTCTTCCCCTGGGGAAGATACTGAGACTTGGAGAACTTGCATGTCCTTAATTCCACCTGAAGCTCCAGAGCCCAGTGCTGTGTGTGGGCTCAGAGGGGAAACACAGAATTTGGGGGGAATTTGAGCCACCTCAGCCCAGCCCACTCTGCTAAGCCAGTGTCAGCCCTGAAACCTTTGCCAGGATGATTTAAGCAGAGGCCCAGACACATCCACCAGCCTTTGTCTTGATAAACATATTTCATTAGCCATAACTGAAGTAATTGCCCGGATTCCTTGCCTCTGACACAGCTCTGTGGTATTTTGACCCAGTTTTCCTCTGAGAGCACTGAAGGAACAATCTTGAGCTTCCAAAAATAACATTTGATAGATTAAGCAGCACTTAGTTCATTATTTATTCTCACTTAGCTGTGGCCAAGCTCCTGATGACTCCAGAAGTCAGCTCAGAAAAGCGTTAGCACTGGAGCAGATCTGCAGACTTCATAAGTTATCCCTGGAACTGTAACAATGTTCTCTCTATCAAGCACAACTCACACTGATGTATTTTAGAGCTTAGAAATTTAAAGCAGCTTAAGAGTTTTGGATGTTCAGATCCCATTGAAAACAGCCCCCCAGCCCAGTTTTGGAAAATTGAGCAACTCAGAGAGTATGAGTGAGAGTCATGAGGGAACTGCAGCAATTATGACCCTGGTGTGTTTAGTCAGGCTTTAAAATAGAGCCTCTAAAATGAGATCTTGGAAATGGAAGTGTTTCCTTTGTGGGTACTGAACAGCACCCACTTCACAGGATGATGGAGCAGAGGTGGTGGCTGTGAGACTGAGCACACAGGACTCAGGATTTCCCCATAAACTGTGAAAATCTCAGACTTTTGCGTTTATTCTTTCATTTCCCAAGTCATGTTAATTACATGTTAATTCTTGTCTCCTGTCTCCTGCATTAACTGTGCAAGGTGCCAGCAGAGGGAACACAGCAGCCCAAGGCACAGTCTGCTGTTTCTGCTACTTCTTCCATCACTTGAATTTCTCTGTGCTCAGATGATAAGAATCACACTGTCGGTGCTTTTGTATTCAGTACCTGATCCTTCCTGGAAGTGTTTATCTGTTTAAAACAGCTTTAAATTTTCATTAAAAAACAAACAAAACCACAACCTGTCACTGGCAATGTTTCTGTTGGTCATGACAACAACTTTTAGAGGTGACTGGCGAGGTAGAATGGATTTGTTCTTGACTGCCCAGATTAAAACAAGCTGTTCTGAGCAGGTATCCTGAGCTCTGCAAATTATCCAGTCCTTTCATGGTATCTCAAGTTATTAATCATAAATGGAGGCATCCAAAAAACCCTGATCAGTTTTGAAACTCGTGGCCTCATTTAGCTTTCATAACAGCTTGTTTCGAACAAAATCTGATGTGGAGCCAAAGGAAGTGTGTGTTTAAATGATCCCTTGCCTAAACTATCATGAAAATTTCAGATGGGATGAGAAGAAGGAATGCCACCGAGGGCAGCTTGTTGGAAGCTTGCTACTACTTAGAGACTAAAATAGTGTAATCAGCAAACACTCCGTCACTTTAATGCTTCTCCAGTGAAATCCAACTTTTTGTTTCCTGGCTTGGCCACTCTCTTGCATTTTCCTCAATTGCTCCCACACAAATACTAGGATCCATTTTCATTTTGGCACACCTCGTTTTCCTGTTTGGTAGAAACTAGAGTTAAGAACAGAATTATTTATCTCAATGCATGGAATACATTTTTGAAGAATCAACATGGCTTTGTAAAGCTTTCTTAACCTGTGAAAGCTCTTAAAATTAAAAATGTGCATCCAGAAGGTGCAGTTAGATCTCCAGGAGGCTTTTGCAAGGTCTCACGTCAAACTTCTTGAGAGAAACTGGACTTTCTTGGTAGGATATTAAAGAAGGAAAAATCTATATGGGAACAAAATTAGGGAGGAAATGATTGGAAACAAATTCCTGGCAGCTGGGAGGGTGTAAGAGGGATGTGTTACATCCCCCGTGTTCTTCCACTCTTTCCAAGTCTCCTGCTCTTGCCTGAAAGCAGGATAGTGGGATTGCTCTGAAATAGCACAATTATGTCCTGTTATCTAATTATTTCAACTGTTTTGTCTCATTTCTGCCTTGATTTGTTTCCACACCCCCAAACACATTTCCTCTGACCCAGTTTTGTGTTTTTCCTGATCACTCACAGGGCCAAGTGACTTCCCAAGAGCTTTCTCCCACTCTCCTGCTGATGAGCCCTGTGTCTCCATGTGCTGGGGATCTGTAAAAACGGGACCCACTGGGGATTTTTAGCACTTTAAGGTAAGAATTTTTAACGTGGCTCTTTGCTAAATGCGTCACTTGGAAATTTGTGGGGTTAAATTCAGCCTGGGTAAACTGACTGCATAAACATTTAGACTTTATGATCCTCAACAGTGCATAAGGATTTAAGAATGGTGTGTGCTAGTGAAAAACACCTCTGCTTACAGCTAGACACAAAATTAGGGTGTTTGTTTTTTTTTCCCCTTGGTTTAGAGCTCACTTCATCCCAAATTGAGGGAAAAAACATTCAATTTAGAACTCTGTCATGGACTGGAAATTCTGTTTGAATTTTATGTCAAAGTCATGTTATGAAATATTTTATGACAGAGATGTCAAAATGAAATGTTTCACCACTTCTGGCCCTGAACAGGAAAGTCTCCAATGGTCATTTTTAGTTAGATTTTCTAGCCTGTCAGCCAAGGAAGCAGAGGAGAAATTGAACCTGTAGTTTTGGGTTTCTTTTTTTTCTCTCAGCCATTTGAACTACACACTGGTCCTTTTTTTTTTTTTTTTTTTTTTTTTTTTTCTTTTTTTTTCTTTTTTTTTCCACAAGAATGTTACCAAAATCAAGTCCTCAACATCTAGAAAAAGCTTTATTGGATATTTATTTCACCCAGCAAGGACTCTTTGAGATCTTATTTTCTTTGCAGGTAGGTCCTACCCTCAGGGGTACTGCTGCAGGAGAATATCAGACCTGCTTTTTCTTCATGATGTTTATGAAATTTAAAGGTTCATCTACATCTCGAGGTCTCTTTGCAAACCTCAGCACAGTTTCCTCAAAGGATTTTTGTAAAGAGACTCAACAGAAAAATAAATTAATGATTTGCCACCTACCAGTTTTTCTCTAGCTAAGATTTGGAGCTTTCTTTTGTGATGGAACCACTGACTTGTATCAATATTGTTGGGGAAATACTGAAATTTTTCAAAAAGGAGGAAGATGGGAGAAAATGGCCTAAGGAGTAGCAGACACCTAATCAGTGACAATTATCAGAGTGAGACACTTGTGAAAAACCACCCAGTTGTCCTTTGGATTGAAAGATTTTGCCAAATTTTACCTAAATTGATTTTTTTCATGCCTGAAAAGAAAAATCAGTCCTGGAGAGACAAGAAGTTAAGATTCCATGTGGAGATTGCACAGACAATGTTGTATCATTTGTTTTGGTGTTCAACCCCCCAGGCTGCCTGTCCTGGGTGAGTGGCAGGCACTGGAAATGTTTGAATAATTTGTCTGTAGCTTTAATGAAATTACAGGCGTTGTCCCCCTCGAGGCTGGTGCTGCCTCCTTGGAGAATCTGTCCCAAACGCTGAATTTGAGGCAGGAATTTCCTGTGTGCTGTGGTGAGCAGTGAAAGCTGAAAGCCCAGTGTTAGATGTCATTACTGGATTCTTTTTTGATATTGGTTTTTAATATGTGTGCTCCTATTTTTAGAGCTTTATTCTGACTCCTGTAATAGCAACCATTCCATTTTGGTGTGAGGGCTTTTCTATTAACAGTGATCAAAGTGAAATATTTCATTTGAATTACAAAAAGAGACACTTGAGATGAATGAGGTTCTGCTGGATTTGGGGAGTTGGATGGTTCTGATCTTTGATCTGACTTACAAACTTAGGAAATTAATGACACAAAGCAGCTCCCTCACAAACAGATAATAACAGAGAATTAGCAATAAAAGTTTAGAAAACAATTTGGAACCTCTTTATAATACACGTCAAAAAATATTCTGGGTGCTATTAGGGCTTATAAATAATTCTCTGACGTTTGTTTGGTTTAAAAACTAAACTGAGGCATAATTTTCTTAAAAACAAATTGAGGTCTCTGAGAACTAGAGAATTCAAATATGGGGCTGCTTTAGACCTCATTCTCTTTAGAGTGTGTGAGGCAGCAGGGCTCTATTCTCATTTATTTTTATTTTGTAGAGAGTACTTTAATATAAAGGATATATAAAATTCAATATGAAGAATGGGTAATTTTCAGCAGGAATAAGTGATCTTAAGAGCCTCTTTCTTAGCATCTGGTGTATTCTAAGCAAATCTTTCTTGAAAGTTTGCTTTCTCCTGAACTCAAGAGCACTGGCTTCAGTTGGTACCGAAGGAGAAGAAATTGGAGTGGGAGAGAAGTTTGATTTCTACCTTGAATTAATTATTATTTACCTTTCCGTTTCTGATAACTGATGGAAAGCAAATGCAGGCAATAAATTACTGGTTTAAAGTCAGGCTGCCTTTCTGCCTGTAATTAATGTAGCACAGAGCCAGGCTGTTGATGCTCTCCAGAAGTTAACAAACTGAGCACGGAACTATGTTTAGATTTAAACCCTCTCTGAAGATTTGCATTTCCTGCTCTTGCTCTGCCTAATCTGTCCATCAGAAGGAGCTTTCCTTTTGCCCAGTTTGCTCAGCCCAGCCCTGTACCCAAGGTGCAGAGGATGAAGAAGGATGTTGGGGTAAATTACAACCTGGAAATTCAGTGCCAAGAAACGCTTTTCCCCTGTGCTTTGGCCTTATTGCAGTGTCACAGATAAAGGCATTTTTGGGAGGGATTTGTGTTAAAGGGCTGCCAGTTTGTGGCGGAGCCTCATCCTTGGGTTGTTCACATCCATTGTCCATGCTGTGCTCAGGGAACGTTCAGCTCTGCTCTCCCCCTGCTCTGACTGTTTGAACATTGGCACTTTTGGCAGCTCAGCCCTTCCAGACACTTTTCCTCCATGGAGAAGCAGTGCCCAGGACAAGGATAGGCAGTGGCTTCTCCATAAATACATCCTTGCCTTGTCAGCCCTCTGGATTTCCAGACTAAGCTTTGGCATTGTTGCAGTGGGACTTTGGAAAAGCCCACAGGTAAAAAATGGTCACTCCTTGACTTAAACCCATTTCATGAGGAACATTAGCATTAAATCATGTTAATTAACATTAATATGACTTACATGGCTTAAGACCTATCTTTGGGTTTAGCAGCGCTCTAGGAATAATTTAAAAGATGAGCTATTGCTCCCATTGGGATTGTGACTTGAATCCACTAAAGGCAATGGGTGTCCTTGAACTGGCTAAGAAGGCTCTGGGTCAGGAGGTAATTTCTGAGCAGTTTCCCTGGCTCTTCATTCTGCTTTGTGATGGCTTCTTTATGCTGGGCTGTATATCAGGGCCCTGCAGAGCAAACCTCTTAACATCCCTTTCTGTTCTGGACCCTGAGGCAATGAGCCATGTGTTTTTTTGATGATCATATGAAGATTCAATCTATTTTTAGGGCAATCTTGTTGCCAGGAATAATTTCTAGGACTTCTGATTTGAATGGTGAATTATGTGTCCGTGTAAATGCCCAAAATGGATATTTAAAAATACTTTTCCCTGACTTAATGTTTTACAGATTAACACCTCTAATGCTGTTACCAAAAAAGCAATTTTATTTTCTATCTATTTTGAATTTTTGACTGGTGTCATTGGAGACTTCTAGGCCCACACCATAAGTTTGGTTTCAAAGCCCCAGGCAGGTGTAAGTCAGTACATTTAATAGATGAACAGGAAGGTGATGATATTTATAAGATAAATACACCCAGTGAATATTGTACAGCCTCTGTCCAGCTTCAATGCAAATATTTTTATTCCATGTTCAGTGTTCTGTGTAATGTGCCCCAATGCTCTGACCTCTGTAATTCTCAGTGGTTCCCCATCCAAGGCTTGAGGAGTGCATTGATTTTCCTTCCATCATGCAATGAGCACGAGCCTCACATCCAGCCCATATTGACACCTGTAAACCCCATTTAAATAAATCAAAGGGGGCATTTGGGTATTCTCCCACTTGCCTGGAGGTTGATGGAAGAATAGATTGCTTCAACACCTCCGTGATTTATTTGTCAGTACAGACAGCCTATCAAAAAAATAATCAGTATCAGAAATGTTCTTTGGAAGAATCATTGGGGCTATCAATACCTTGGGTGGCTTAATCATCAAATCCATTGGGTTTATTAGGTTTAAATGTATAAATTCCTTTTAGAATGGATTTGAACTTTTAAAGCATTTTACTGTTTAGTTGATTGCTTTCTCAAGTATTTTAGTTTCTGAATAGCTCTACACTATTTGGATTTGCACAAAAGTAAGGAGGAAAAGGTGTAGAAAGATATTTTCTTCAAAATTGTTATTAATGGCTCTACTTTCTTCTCTTTAGGTACAACAATGGTGGCACATGAACTGTTCCAGTGGATCCTGAGAGGATTTATTCTGACTTTTCTGCTTAAAGCTACTCTGTCCCTAAATCCAGATGATCCAAATGTTTGTAGTCACTGGGAAAGGTAATGTATAACTTGCCAGTTTTTATTTTTTTACCATCCATTTCAGATTTTTGCATTTAGAAGGCAAGCTGAGAACCATAATTTGCTAAATTCCACCAGGTCTCAGAAAAGAGCACAGACTTGCTTTACAGAAATAGTATTTTGGGTGCCTTGGAGGGTTTGGATCATGCCAAGGAATTGGTTCTAAGGCTACAGCTACTGACCACAACCCCCTGTGCCCTTTGGGAAGCTCCTCCAGAGTCTGGGCCACAGGAGTGCACTGAGGTGTTTGCATTTCTCATGGAGAGACCCACAGAAATGCTGGCCTTGTTCTGTCCCGCTTTTCTCTGCTTGTTGTCCAGCGAGGAAGTTTGAAGCCCTTCCTGCTGCAGCATCAAGGCTGTTTTTGTCTGGCCTGAACTTTGGGGCTCTTCCTGCCAAACTCATGTCACCATCAAAGAGTGAAAGAAAGCACTGAACATGAAAGGCCCTGGAATTTCTTGTTCTCTCTATTGTTCCAGTGTCCTGGTCCTAAAAGTGGATCTGAGCAGGCCTGTGAGCACAGAGAAACCCACAGCCTTTGATGGGGTTCACACTCATGCAGGGGCTGTTTGCAGAGGCTAAAGGTCCTGTACTTCTCAGTTTAACTTGCTAAATTTCCAGTTTTGCTCTCTTGTTCAATTCCACACAAATCTGAATTGCTGTACAGCAAAATACACCCGTGAACAAAGGTAAAAATAGAATCATATTTAATGACTATGTTGTGAGGCCTCAATTAGAGAATTAACTCTTTGTAGATAATGCAGCTGCAAAGCAAAGACTGTACAAGAAAAGGGTTTTGCAGTCTGTGTGCTGGAAGTGCATTCAGAGCACAGGAATAAAATATTGATTTTGTCTGAAGAAAGTCAGCAACCTAGAGACCCAATCAAGGAGAAACAAAAATTAAATACCAAAATTGATTGGTTGTACTGACCAAGATGACTTTGTTAGTTAGATGTTAATAAATCAAAGGGAAAAGATTGTTAGGGCTATTGCTGGATAATAAACGGCATCATAAAATAATAATTGAGATTCGCAAGTGTTACTGTCTTCCATTAATAATGAGCAATGTAAATATTTTATATTTTGGCATTAGCAGAAGTAAAAACATTATTGTCAAACCCAGCAAATAGTGAGAGAGGGCAGAGCAGCATCCAGGGGAACCTTGCCTTGTCTAGAAGGGACACAACGAGCAGGGCAGGAACAGCCCAATCTTCGATTTCAAGCCAGTCAGACCCTCCAAGCAAATATCTTGGTATTACCTAGTGAGTGCAATCTCCCAGGGCTTAATCACATCTGCAGTCCTGCTGATGGGAGGGAAATCAGCTGCAGAATTAAGACAATCAATATAATGAGTGACCTGGAGGATCTAACTCCTGGGTCTTGACCTGCCTGGGGTGATTCGTGTATTGTTCTCCAAAGATATTGTAGCTGTGATAAAGTGGGGTCTGTGTCTAGATCTGAGACACAGATCTAGAGAGAGAGGAGAGAGGAGTCCCTGAGAGAGGAATCCCTTGAGCAGAGCACACACCTGCTGTGGGGCAGTGCCCTGCCATGGCTGACCCCAACATGGCATTTGGGTTCCTGGATCATGGGAGAGGCCCAAACAATAATGAACACAGAACCTATTGCATGGCTAAGTGGTGTTTTGGGAAGATTGCTCAGTTCTTGCTGTTGTTGGAGCTCTGTGATTTCTCATCAAATTGCCCAGGTTTTGTCCATATCCATTCACCTTCTAAATTTCCATGAATTTTAGTAATATTTGGTTTTTTCCTAAAAGAGAATGGTTTAATGCCAACAGAGATATCTCTATGCCTACATCAGTCCTGAAGCCAAGCATTTCCAAACTTTTCAGGAAGAGCTCTAGCTGAAGGAAGCCCTTTCCTGCTCTTTGCTAATACCCAAATCTCTAAGATTCTTGACATAGATATGTTTCATAGTGGAATTTCATGAGCAGCAGATCCAGGGAAGTGCAGCTTTTCCTGTGGCCCCAGGCAGGCTCTCACCTCCTCCCTTGTCCCCTGGCAGCTACGCCGTGACCGTGCAGGAATCTTACGCTCACCCCTTTGACCAGATCTATTACACACGATGCACCGACATCCTCAACTGGTTCAAGTGCACCAGGCACAGGTAAGAGCTGATCCTCAGAAACCTGAGCTTCCTCCTGCCTCTTCATCTCCTCACACACCTCTTGTTGATCCAAATGGTCGTGGTGCTCCAATAAAGATGTGTTTTGGGATAGGGTGTTTTGGAATTACAAGCCATTGAATTGAAATACAGAGATTTTTGTCTGAAGTTTGAGTGAGAGAAGTGATAGTTAGTGTTAGATAGTTTTGTTGTGAGATTATGACACAAGAAACACAAAGAGGTTTTGATCAGCATCAGAATACAAATTTTATTAACAGGTTTATAATGCCATGGAATAAATGTGAAAATGGTACAATAATCCAATTAACTTCAAATATCTTGGCACTGTGCTTTACAGCTAGTTCTTTTTAGCTCTGTTGATGTTTTTATCTGAGTTCCTGTATTGGACTCATACATGAGCAGCTGAAAACCATGGATGGACCCTGATCTCATTTTTACCTGAAGTTTTAGAGAGATAAGTGAGAGTCAGTCCCTTGTGGGCCCATCCAGGAGAATTATCATTCCACTGGCCCTGCAACAGGGTTGGAAGTGTTTATTCCCTGACCAGACATGACCAACCCTCTTTTCCAAGTGATTGATGCATGTCCAGGTTTGTAAAAGGAAATCCATGCACCTCCTAAATTGTGAATAATCAGTCATTTGAGGACTAGTGATAATTAGAAATGGAGCTGTGTTAGAATTAGTACCCCCAAATCTGCACTGAAAATCAGGTAAAATGAATATGGGCCCATTTCTTGAACCAAATGAAAGCTCGTACCAAAGAGTTAATTTTTCCCCAGGCTGCAGGATATTGGAGTTATATCCATCCTGCTTCCAAAGTATCCTAATAAATACCCACTAATATTCTCAATCTTTCAAGGGTTTAGCAGCCAATTTTTATCTCAACTCTCATGCATTCAGTTGCAAGTTGTCTGTTCAGCACCCTCCCAGTGGGACTGTGGCCCTTGGCTCTTCAGCTCCTGTGTTACAGTCTGGAAGTGAACAGAGCTGCAGAGATTTCTGGAATATTGTATGGATTGGAATGCAGCAGAGTAAATTCGATCAGTTTATCTAACAGGAGGGACAATAGATTTTGTTCAATTGAGGTAATTTCCATAAACTAGCAAAGCTGTTTTGAAGTGTTTGCTGTTAAATATGCAGTTAAACATTACCCTTCTTATGTGGTATCCTTGCAAATGCTGTGAATAAATGTAGGAATGCTTCAGAATGCTAAACACCTTTTGATTTCTGTGGCCTACAGTATTGTGGTGGGGAAAACAGGCTTTAAATACTGAACTGGGACTATAATGACACTTTGCAAGGTCTGAATGCCTTGGAAGGGTTAGCAAGCAGTAGCAAATCACTGGGGGTTAACTTCTCAAGTTGTGTATTGAGAGCAGTTGCCACTGTGGGAAGGTTTTTGTGCAGCAGCTGACACAGTGGTCTCTGCAGAAGACTCTGTTCCTTCCATTGATGAGATCTGACCTTGCTGATGTGCAAAAATAAATCATTTATTCTTGAAGAAACTCCTTGCCCTTGAAGCAGGACTGGGAAAATGTTTAAAGACAGCAGCTGCCCCAGGAAGAGCTCCAGTGACTGTCACGAGCACCATGTTTATAACACAAGTCATATTTCAATCTTCAAAACAAGTATCGATCCCTTCCTTATTGCGGCTTTTATTATCAAAAACCTTTCATGCATTTAAAAATTAATATTGAATGCTACCCTTAGTAGAATTTAACCCAAATATCACTGCAGCAGGAGGCAATTGATTTTCACTGGTGCCCAATGGTTTTGTGTCTCTCCTGTGGTGCAGGATCAGCTACAAGACCGCCTACCGCAGGGGGCTGCGCACGATGTACCGGCGACGCTCCCAGTGCTGCCCCGGCTACTACGAGAGTGGGGACTACTGCATCCGTATGTACACGTGGCACACAGAAAAGAGGGGCTTGGACAAGCTGGAGATGAATTAAAGATGTGTTCATTAGGGTTGGGGTTCAGGGCTTTCAGCTGGTGCTGATGGCAGGTGGAATTGCGGGTACAGAATATTTCAGGGTGTGCGCATCGTGAGTAAGAAGGGAAAATTTGGCTGAAGTCATTGGGGAGGGAGTTAATGAAGCTCCTTAGTGCCTTCTTGGATCAGAGCTTACTTTGGGGAGTAATTAATGCAAGTATTCACCAGTGCTAAGGAATCAGGGGAACTGAGAGCACTCAGGGATAAACTACCACATAATTTAAGCAGCAGTGAAAAGGTCCTGCCTCTCACCTTTGAAAGTTCTTTCTTCAAGAGTTAAATTAGTTAAAATCTCTCTCTTTTTTTTTTTTTTTTTTTTTTTTTTTTTTTTTTTTTTTTTTTTTTTTTTTTTTTCCCACAATGGTTCCAATCAACAATTTAACTTTTTAAAACTTCTCAAATGTCAGAAGAACTTTCTCCCAGCTGCACTGTATAAATAAATACAGAGCTCTGGAGTGTTTTAGGTCAATATGAGGGGGGACAAAAATCAAAATGGATCTTTCAGCAATGCCTAAGAGCCTTGTTAATTAAAAATACCCTGCACATTAGTGTCATATGTGTTCAGTATTGCAGCTTTCTGAGTGTTCTGCATGTGCTCAAAAGGAAAGTGGAGATGGGATCTCTTGTCCATGTCCTGTGTCATGAGATTATGACACAAGAAACACAAAGAGGTTTTGATCAGCATCAGAATACAAATTTTATTAACAGGTTTATAATGCCATGGAATAAATGTGAAAATGATACAATTATCCAATTAACTTCAAATATCCTGGCACTGTGCTTTACAGCTAGTTCTTTTTAGCTCTGTTGATGTTTTTGTCTGAGTTCCTGTATTGGACTCACATTGTAATACATGAGCAGCTGAAAACCATGAATGGACCCTGATCTCATTTTCAATGACCTTTACACCAAACAGTTACATTAAAAGGGTTTGGACTGTGAAAAATCACCAGCCCTTTGAGATAAGGCATTAGAATTATTTTACAGAAAGTGTAATAATTTGATCTTTTGAAGTGCAAAATGCTGTTAGTCAAGTCCTGAAAAACACTTATTGCAACCTATTGTCTTTGCTGGAATCCTCCCTATGGTAAGGATGTACCTGCCTTCAAATATCTCAGGTGTCAATACCATGTCAGCTGTTGTTCCACATGCTTTTATTACAATCTTGAATTTCATGACTCAGAATCCTGTCTGACACAGAGCAAATTTATTATCACTTTTCTCCCCGCAATCTATTGATTTTTTTTTATTTTTAAAATTTTTTTAATTGCCACACTGTCGCAACAATAAATCTCTCCAGGCTTTCTGATTCTTGGAGGATATTAACATTTGTTTTGAAGTGGGGATTTTTTTTTGTTAGTATTAATACTTACTTTTCTGCTGCTGCCAGGCAAATTTTATCTTTCTGTGGTGGAGAAAGAACAGCATTCACTGAAATTTTGCTAATGCAGAGCAGGCAGCAGGTATCTGGTCAGACCAAGAGCCCCGTGTTTGACACAGAGCAGATAATAGTTACACTCTCTCTGCTGTTTACATGTGCAGGAGTCAGGTTCTTGTATTTCATTATCAGCCTGGTGTGTGCTCAGGGACATCTGCTCTCCATCCTTCCCGGAGATTTGAGCAGCAACAGCAGCCGAGAGGGAAATGATGTCAGGGAAGAAGTTCTCCATCATGATGGATTCCAGATCCTTGGACTTATTATTTTGCTACTACAAGTAGCCACACAGCAAAAAAAAACCAACACAACAACACCCAAAACCAAAGAGAAAACCTCCTTGAAATTCTCTGAGCCCTCAAGCAACAGTTTGGAGGCACAATATTTTGCTAATGGGATCCTTTTCGTGTCACCCCTTGTGTTTGTAACACATCGAGCCCTGATCCCATTTGTTTTGTTTTGGTTTGTTTTGTTTTTCCACAATATGTTCCTGTGCCAACAAGCAAATTCTCTCATTCATCATTCTCTGCAGTCAGCAGTGAATTCCATTTTCATTCCTGGAGGCACTTCTCTGCTTTTGCCTTTTTCCATCCCATTTCTTACTTCTCTTTAAACTGGTTTTTTTTTTTTTTTTGGCTGTTTCCTAATGAGCTTGTCCAGTACTCCTGTCCCAAGTTCCTCTAGACACATTCAATGCTACTCCTCTAAAGGCAGCTGCTCCAAGAGTGGTCAGGGCACAAAATTCCCCTTTCCTGAGCTGTCCCTGGCAGGAAGGAGAGAAAGCTCCAGCCCTGCAGAGACGGTTCTCCCTGCTCAGCCAGCCCTTTAAAATCCATTCCATTAGCAATCATGGAAGCCACTACAACATGGGGAGGAGGGATACATCCTGCAGTGAGTCTGATGATCAAAAGAAAGTTTGATTAAAAAACAGTGTGTAGATTAAAGGCTAATTGGTTCTTCTTTCATTAATAGCAGTCTTTATTTCTTGCAAAAGTTAAATAGCTTTGTAATTAACAGTGACATGTTTAGACTAGAGAGGGCTGAGTTTAAATCTCTATTAATGACTGTTTCTTGGATTTTAAAGCAGAAGTGAAGGCTTTCAGCTACAGTTTTGATCTTTTCTCTTCTCATTTACTAACTTTTAAAAGGATGTCAGATACATGGTTTTATCTTTGTCCTCCTGTTGGGGCTTACTAAATAGATTAAGTCTAATAAAATCTACCCTCAGTTCTAAATAATCATGTTGATCCAGACCTTCTTGCTCTGCCACTTCTCTGGTGTCTTCTTTGCCTTTTTGGCATCTCTGTGTGCTGCTGCTCCATAAAATGTGGAATTCAGGCACAAGGTCCAATAATTTAACTGGTTGCTTGGTAAATTATACAACTGCCAAGTCCATTAATACTTAGGCTAAACAGTTTTGAGGTATGAAATTGTCTTTGTGCCTCCAAAGGGCTTGAAATATTTTGGGGTTGCAGGGTATTCAAAAAATCCCCCCTGAAAAATACTGCAAATGCACATCTCCATTTTTTTTCCCCTTCACTGATATCTTAGCAATGTTGTTACCATTGTGGGAGCTTTGCAAAACGATTCCCCTTCTCTGAATGTTCTTACACTTGACAGAGCTTTTTCCCTGAGCTGTCCCTGAAAACAAACAGCACAGTCTGGGCAGTAAATCAGAGCAGCTATGATTTACTGTACTTTGTATGCTAAGGTAAGCTTTTGGCAGAGCAAATGCATAAACTGCAGAAAATCTTTTTTTAAACAACCACAGGGTTCAACTGCCCTTCAAGGTTTTTGTAAGGATGTTTTAAAATTATATTGCTTAGATTAGTATCTGTGGTAGATAAAGCAGCATGGAATACTTTGCTGCTCAAAAAAAAAAAAAAAAAAAAAAGAGAAAAAGAATATTACATGACTCTTTTGTGCTCTTTAGCCTGTGAGGAGATGGTAATTGAATAGTTGCCTTTAAGAATATGTCAGGTGGAAAGATGTCCTGTGTGCTAAATGGATGCATTTTTGTCTAAGAGACCAACTCTTTGTTCGGTCTGTCCATTTTAATCTTATTCTTGCACAACAGATTTGTACAGAGGAGACACTTCTTGTGGGGAACAAAGGGTCAGAGACCTGACATCAGAGGGAAGGCAGATGGGACTCTGAGCAGCAGCTACTGCCAGCTGACTTTTGGGCAGAAAAGCACCAACCATGGAACAAAAAATGGGGAATTCACCTTTTCTTCACAGATTGAGTTGAGCTTTTAAGTGTTTTCTTCATTCTCCTACCTCACACTCTTTTTTCTAATGTCTAAATCTATGCATTGTGACAGGATGTAATAATGACAGGATTAGTGATTTAACAATCTGATTTGCTGCCATTTATCTGTCTTTCAAACCTGCCAAAATTCAGTAGAGTTATAGATTGACCATTTCATGGTGCTTTCCTTTCTTGGCCAAGATATTATTGATCTCAGATTGTTTCTCAACATTCAGCTTTCCACATTACAATTGTCACAAGCATCAGCAGGGCTCCCTGACTTTGACAAATCTTGTTCTAGAGAAATTGTTGGTCTCACTGGTTGAATTTTTACCTACAGTGGTATTTCCCTCAGGCCAGAGGTTGGGGACAATGTTGTATTTACATGTATTTATTTACCCAGCTTTTCAACTCACCTTTGTTTAATGAATTTCAAAAAACAAATGAGGAACGTTCTTTTAATAGCTGACTTGGGGAAATTATGCAAATACGAGGCCTGATTGTTTTCAGGAGTTTAAATAACGTTTCATAAATTCTCTAATTGCAATAGCCACACCAGCTCACTGTGTGATGTGTGTGTTTCCAGTGCAGCCACATGAACATTCCCACCTCAGGACTGCGCTCCCATTTACAGGGCTCTGTGTCTGGTGCAGGTTTTGTCTCCTTTGACAAGGCTGCCTTATTGGAGCCATATGGTTGGATTGTTAAACATCTGTAGCATAGGAGTAACAATTCCAGAGCTTCCTGCCATCTGGATGAATTACAGTCCCTGCAATTCCACGCATATGTTCCTGCAGCACACCGACACCACAGCCCAGTGTGCTCGTGAGGAGAGGAAAAGGAATGGCTTCTGTGATCAGTGCAAAAAGTTGGACACTCCTAGAAAACAGTTGAATCAGCGGCTCAAACTTCCTGAATATTCATAATGTTTGTTCATACGTCAGATTTGTTGATTTTTTTTTCACTTTATAAGGCAGGAGCTCATTAGCATTTTAGAAGAAATGTGCCCCCCCACTTCTCACCTCAATTTTAAATTCCTTGTGGTGAGCATTCCTGTAACTTGAAAATATATTGTTTGAAAGCTGCCGGACTTTTAAAATACATTTTTCTTATCTTTATAGACACACATTAAAGCCAGTGCTGGCGCTTTCTGTGAGAGCCTTACTGTTACATTATTCAAGTACAGAGTTCTGTACATCAATAATGCAACCTAAATTAGGGGAAATGCTATAGCAGGACATAGATACTTCCTATCAGGGGACATTCTTTTTCTCTGTCTGATTTGGGATGTGTGACAGCGAGAAAATGGTGTGGAAGGCCTTTCTGCATATAGTGATTAATTATAGAATTGAAATGACAGTAGGAGACACTTTGAAATTTCTCCCTTTATGTGCATTGGAGATGACTCCATACATCTTTTCCCAGTGAAGAACGTAGGGAAAATTATTTGAATCTTTTGTCCCCATCTGAAGGGAGACTGAGAGGAAATCAGCCTTTGCTTGTTCATTCAGAACCTCTGGGGACACAGGAGTGTTGGGGCAGAGGGACTCCAGCCCCAAAAGCAGGTCAGTTCAGCTGGAGACACACATGAAGCCAGTGGGTCCCTGTTTAGCCTAAAGACACTGGAGAGACCCCCTGGATGGGAAGGTGGAAAGGTCAGTTCTCATCCCCCATCCATCATTTCATGTTTGCACTCAGCCTCTGCATGCTGAGGGATTTGCAAAGATGCTGGTGGGGAGCAGCAATGAAATAAGGGAAGGACTTCTGGAAGCAGTGCAGGAGAAGGAGGAGAAAGAAAACACTCATATATAAGGGAACAAAAATAGGATAAAGTTAAAAAGAAGGGAATGCTGAAGCTATGTAATGTCTCAAGGGATTTAATAAATATCAGAGGAAAAATTATGCAGGCATAATGGTTGGGAAAAGATTTAGACTGTTTCTAGTGTAGCAGAAAAGGCTTTTTGGCTGCTCTAGGCAGTCTCTGTTGGGTCAGTATAAAAGCACACTGGGATTGCAGACACAGGAGGAGGCACTGGATCCACAGCTGCTCATGGTGCTCATGCTAATGCCTGGATGGCTGGGAGCTCCTGCAGGATCAGAAAAAAGCACAGGAGCCATAGATGTGATTCATTGTTGAGTTCAAAGGAAGAGCCATGCAAAGTTTAGTCCATTAATTTGCCCTCTTTTATCAAAGTCAGGCTGGTCCCCAGCTGCTCTAACTCAGCACAGATCCACCAGGATGTGTCTGGATGCCCTTTCAAATCCTGCTCCTGCTGGGATGCAGCTCATGGCAGTCTGCACTGGTCCTGCCCAGCCAGGAGGCACCTGGGCTATCCCAAAATGGTTTTGTGACCCAACCCTGCCCTGCTGCTGGGATCCATTCACCTGCACAGCATGAAAACAGGGTCCTGTGTGTCCCAGGGATGAATGAGGGTGTGGACATACAGAGCATTTGCCACTTACGGAGTTATGAAGACAAAATTCCAGAAGATTTTCCCCTCCAAAACAGCTTGCAGTTCATGAGTAGTCCAGGCATGTGGTGAGCCAGGTTAATTTATGGAAATCAATAGGGTCAGAAAGAAGACAAATGTGTGAAATGGAATGGGTTTAAAATTGAAATTGCAATCATAGAATGGTTTGGGTTGGAAAGGACCTTAAAGGTCAGCTTGTCCCAACCCACAAGTTGTTTTCTTGATCACTCCCTTACATCCTTTTCCCATTAACAGATTTCTCTTGTGCTCTGGAGAAGTTTCAAAGCCTAGGAGAAAAGGAAGGAAAGTAGAGAGAGGAAAAGAAGTTACCTGAATTGAGATGGCCTTTAAAAAGAACTCCTGATGTCCATACAAAATCTGAGCATCTCCTTCTGCTTCCTTTCTGTAACATATAACACAGGATAACACTTGATAACACAGGATAACACTTGATAACATATCACGGCTGTGGGTTAACCCTCCCTGCCTCCTCCCTTTCCCTTTGACAGGATGGGAGATGGGTAAAGTAGAGTCAAAGAAAGAAAACTTGAGATAAAGCTTCATTGAGGATGAGATAAAACAAATGGGAATGATCCTGAGGAGCAGAGAAAGCCTCAGTGCTGTGCCAGCACAGTTCAGCAGTAGCTGAAACGTCACCATGGTCAGTGTTGGTTTGGTCACCAACCCAAACCACAGCACGAGCCAAGCTGAGAGGAGTTAACCCCTTCCCAGCCAGCCCAGTACAGCCACACTGCAGATAATAAACCACTCCTCAATAGGATCCTCAGGAAATCTCCTTATGGTTTTTCTTTGTCTTTCCAGCTCTTGGTTTCAGTAGTGGCAGGGGAGCACTTTGGAAGCTGGAGTGAACCACTCTTTCCAAGTGTTTTTTTCTCTGTTCAGAGTGTTGGGAAGGACAAGCTGGTGCTGGCAGTTGTCTGAGGCTTTGTGGGCCTTGCTCCTGCCACCCTCTGCTCTCACAGCCTTTTATAGCAACAGCCATGGATGCCCTAAATACAGCAACCTGGGCAAGCAGGAGGAGGCATTTGGCTACCTGGGTGGACTTACTTACAGCTCAGTTACTCCTCACCTCCTCTAGCACAGGAATGAAAGTGGCTGGAAGCATTTGGCAGATGGAATTTGGCCCAGACTGTACAGTGCTTTCAGCATCTTCCTGTGCATAATGTGCATTTCTTTTATGTGAACTTTTGGAACGCCTGGCTGTAATTATTCCATCCTTTTAGCAGTGCCTCTAAACAATACCAATGGCATTCACACAGGGAACGCCACGTGAGCCTGACATAAGAAATACCATTCCAGGCACATGGTGGGATCCTGTGCAGGGCCAGGAGATGGAATTCAATGATCCTTGTGGGTCTTTCCAGCTCTGACCTTCTGGGATTCTATGATTCTACCAAATTTACTTGTGTTTATTGGTGTTGGTTTCACAAGTGCTGAGTAATTCCTGGGTTTGCTGGGTGGGAATTTAAAGAAGTTGTCATTCCCTTTGTTTCCAGTTAACTTTGGGTTTTGTGGCACATATTCCACATCTCATAGTAGGATAAAGATATATTATTCCATGGATTTTTTGCAACTGCATCCATCTCTGATGGAGACTATAAAAAAAAGGCAGTTACTCTGGAGCTTAATGCAAACTGACAGTGCTCTGTTATGGAAGAAGCCTTGAAAATTTGTAGAAAGCAATCACTTATGTTAAAATATAAAATACTTGCAACTCTGAAGCATAAAACATTTAGACCAAAATGTAAAAATATTAAGATGCCAAATTGTGCAGAAAATCACTCTGAGACTTAGGAAAAGAAGTAATTTTTTCCTATTGAACCTACAACTTTGCAGCAGGAGCCTGGATATCAAACAGGGTGGGTGCTCCAATTTCCATCACCTTGGGTGAGAATCGTGGCTGTGCACCATTTCTGAGTGGTGCTCACATGCCACAGTAATAAATGATCTGCAGAGTGAGTTCATGGAATCCTGGGATGCTTTGGCTTGGAAGGGACCTTAAATCCCATCCCATGGGATGGGACATGGGCAGGGACACCTCTACTATCCCAGGCTGCTCCAAGCCCCTCCAGCCTGGCCTTGGGCACTTCCAGGGATCCAGGGGCAGCCACAGCTTCTCTGGGCACCTGTGCCAGGGCCTGCCCACCCTCCCAGGGAACAAATCCTTCCCAATATCCCATCTAACCCTCCCCTCTGGCAGCTGAAGTTGCTGCTAGTGAAGGGAAATTCTTCATGGGACAAGGGAAAGGAAAGAGTGTGGGAGGGTACAATGGGTAATAGGAGTGAACTAAAGGTGCCCAGAGGAAACACTATGGAAATTTAATGTTTGCAATGGAGTCAGTTGGCAAATCAGTTTTCATTTCTGGTTCCTTAATTGTTCTGAGGGAAAGAAGATGATGTCGGCTGGAAAAGCGTCTGTTAACACTCAGTACAGGAAGGGGATTAATCAGGTGTCAAAAAGCTAATCAGGGACAGAGCTCTTCTAAGCAGCCATGGAGCTGTCCTTTAGAACTGATGTGCTTGGAACTGTGTCTACAGACATTCCCTTTTCCTCTCTGTGTGAGGATTACAGCATTCCCCTTCACATTGTGTGCTGTTGCACTTACTCTCCATTTTAACAGAGAGGTTTTAAGGCTCCCAAGGGAGATTTTTCACGCAACTTCAGCCCATTGCAGATTTGATCACAAAACGTTTTTGAATAGTTTATCTTAAGCTCAGTATTTCTAACATAGGTATTCACTTTTGGAAATCTCACTTTCTCTTGTGCAGTAAGTCAAGAGGAACTATTTAATCAATCTGTCTAACCCCAAATCTTCCCTTCTTTTTATCAAGATTTTTCCTTTCTGAATGCTATGATTTACTTTTATTACTGCAATGTCCAGAAGTCCATGTGCAAAACTAGAAGATGGCCTTGCTTCACAATGCTTACACTGTAAATATGTAAATTGAGTAAAAAAAAAAGAAATATTTTTCTGATTAAAAATAAAAAATGTGTATGAAACAGGTTATAATGAGACTGGTAAAGAAATTGAACCTCTTCAGGTACAGCAGTGCCTGAAGCAGCTCTCTGGTACAGATCTTGGATCTGATGTCACCACACCTGCAGTCACAGTGTCATGTTTTAACAAATGTCCAGCTTAAATAGAATTTCTTTTAAAAGCATTACTAAAAGCATCTAAAATTATCTTTTCACTAAATACTGCCAATGCTATGCCATATTTACCTTATTATAAATGGTGCTTTCTGATAATGTAGGGAAAGGTTTGTTTCTAGCTCCAATGTTCTATCTCCAGACCACAGAGTGAATCCCAGGAACTGGAAAGTACATTTTACTGTGTGTCATTAATAGAAAGCTTCCCTGGACATTCAACATCCAGAAATTGGACTTGATCCTCAATCAGCTGAACTTCTGCAATCTGGAGTTGGTGACAGGAAGCTTAAAGGAGTGGCTTGAGATGAGAGTCAGCCCCCATCATTACACAAAAAGTTTCCTGTGTTGTCTTTTTTGCAGTTCTTTCCAGAAAGTTGCTGTGAAACACATTGCTGTGATTCCTTTTGAAATGTGACAAAAGTGAAAGGAGTCTGCATTTGAATATTCCATCCCCAGGAATGATCTTCAAGCATGATCTTCAAACAGAGCACAGTCTGTCCTTGATTTCAGCAGGGTCACCTTCACTTGCATTGTGGGCCTTGGTTTGAAATGAAATCTGAAATGTGTTGTCCCTCTGGGGCCTGTGTGTGGCCCCAAGGACAGATTTGCCTTTAGAAATTTGTCCATATTCATCCTGGTTTGGTGAGAAACAAAGAAAGGATTGTTGTTAGATTGACTTGATAAATTTTGGAATAAGAATGAAGGAAGATTTTGTTGGAAATATCCCTAGTTTATTCAATTTGCTGCAGGACTAAAAGTTTTCTAGGAACATCTGTGTAATTTGGTTTTATTAAGTGTTGCATTGCCTAGCAAAGACAGCCAGAAGTGTCATGCAGTCCAGATGTCTCCATCCATCTACTTTTGATCTTTTAGGAACAACATTTTTGATGCCTCCATCCTCAGTCTAATACACAGCACACACTCTCTACCTATGAAAATCAATCAGCAGTGGAGCTGTGTCATTTGCTGTCAGAAAATAGAATTTTCTTGGCATGAGACCCACGATTCAGGGCAAGTCAGTAATCAGAGAACTACGGACATGTAGCAAGGCTACTAGATTTAAAAATAGATATATCACAGGCTGATGGAATTTGTACACAAAGAAATTCACTCAGTGCCCTGAGTGGGTAACCTGTAGCAAAATATGCAAGTGCTGTGCTTTTGAGGTGATTTCCATTTATAAATGTTTCCAATTATAAATGTGTGAGGGTTTTTTTCTGATAATGGCTCATTTTCTTTGACATTTTCCCATGTGCTTCCTGTCTCACTGTTTAAATCAAACAGCTCCTCAGCCAGTGTGGGAACCTGTAAATTCCTTGGATTGCTACAATCACAGGAGAAAAGCAGAGGTGGCTGTGGCATGAAGCAAAGCAATGGTACTGTGCTGGTGGAGTTTCTATGGTGAGGCTGGAAATATCCCCCAACAGTTGAATTTCACCAGTTGTGCCACACCTCTCACCTGCCCATCTGTCATTTACTTCTCACCTTCCTCACCTGCAGGGCACTGTGTGTTCCTTCAGTCTTTCTGTGATGGAAATGTTCGTGATTTACCACTTTTAGCTCATTTGCAGCCCTGTACTTCACACCTGGCAGCTCATTTTCCTTTCAAGCACAACTCCCAGGAGAGCTCAGACTGCAGGAAAATTACCCAGGAGTGGAGAAGGGGCATTTCTGCCTCTGCTGGGTGTGGTTTAGTGCCAGTTGCCCTCACAGGTGGTTTGAGAGGCCAGGTTATGCTTTCTCTTCTTCTGCTCCACAGATTGGCAGGAAAGCTGGAAGGACCAGGGATCTTAGGTACAAGCTTCTCCTCTATTCCCAACCTGTCAAGAATTTAATTTCCTCAGGCAACAACAATCCCCTGAAGTTAAGAACGGAATGATTGGGGAAAATTTTCACTGGTTTTGGCACTTCTGTCCTCAAAAAACCTGGAGCTTCCTGCAGGCAAAGCCTATTTGACTACATTTGGTTTTGTTGGAGTAAGGTCTGCTAGGCTGTGTACAGAGAGAATGCCAAGAGTAAATGTTAATATTTCTGCATTGCTTAGAAAAAGATACTGCTGCTCTTTCTGAAGGTGCCACACAGAGCACAATTTGCAGACAAATTAAGTTTGTTGGTTGGATGAATCAAGTTCCAGTGGAAAATTAACAAGTGAAAATGCATTTCCTACAAATTGCTGGGAAGAGTTGGTCAATTTACCAAAATGGACAGAACAGACAGAGGGCACAGGAGGGGAAAAGCTTTCCAGGGTCACAGATTCTGCTCTGCTGATTCAGGATCTCCCTTAACCTCATTAACAGTTTGAACTAGTGCTAATGATTGTTTTGAACCCTGAGTGAGGCAATGGGAAATCATTTACCAGAAAATGTTAAATGCTGGAATTGTCCCACAGAATAATATTGTATTAGAACATTGATCAGCAGAATTGATCTCAGTGTAACTCTTTCCTCTCAACGGGGCAGAATGCAATGATTATCTCTACTTGAAGCAATGACAGAAAATGTATAAAATCAGTTGCAGGCCCCAAAGGATCAACAACCATCAATATTTAGCTGATCCCTGATGAGTTCTCTCTGGGCTCCAATTCATTTTCTGTGAAGGCAATGAGAAAGACTGAGCCCTAAAACTTGGTTTGAAAGACTGGTGCCTGCCAAGCAAGGCAGGAACCTCCTTTGGAACAGAGAATTGACGCCTTTCCTTCTGAATTATTATAACTTTGAAATTACAGGGATTTCAGACAAAGCTATAAGAAAAGGAATAACAGTTCTTTACTAGCTTAAACTAGTATAACAAAGCAAACAAACAACAAGGAGAGGACACAAACCCAATCCCAGAACACAAACCCAGTCCCAGAAAACAAACCCAGTCCCAGAACACAAACCCAGTCCCAGCCTCCGTTAGTTTCCCCTTGGGTGCAGTTCCGGGCACAGCCACAGGGGGCGCTGCTGGCTCCCGGCCGGCCGGGTGCTCTGGTCCTCCGAGCCTGCAGGGGGCGCTGTGTTTCCCCCTCAGGCGGTGATGGCGGCCAGGCAGGATGGCAGAACGGCCTGCAGTAGGAATCTCGCAGCGGTGCCTGGGAGGGCAGGGATGACCCCAGAGGAGCAAAGGAAATGTATCAGAAACTGTGCAGCTGTAGCAGGAACTGTGGGGTGTCCAGTAGCTGGAGCAGTGGCAGGGAAATGTTGTTTTCAGCAGCAGCCCAACTCCTGAACATGGCTGGGACAGGCCCCTCTGGAGGCAAAAAGGGCTCAGGGTTTCCCCTGAGACACCTGGGATGGTGAGGGTCTTTTTTTTAGTTAATAAGGTTCCAGTGCAATGGCTGCTCCCACAAGCAAAGCCTCACTCACAGTAGGAGCAGACAGCAGGAGATGGAGCCTCCCAGTGCTGGTGAATCTCCCCACAGTGATGGCAGCCTGTCCCTCACTGATGCCACAGCGAGAGAGGAGCTACCCCAGCCCCTTCCCCCAGCTCAAAAATCTCGAGGTATGTCTGCTCTTCCAAAGAGAAAAGCCCCCAGGTAAGAGAGTACCAGCTGCCCCCTTCTCCCACTCTGGCCATTTTGTTAGGCTCTCTTAAATATTGGTTGTTATTGTCTCAGCAATAGATGGGACAAAATTCCATGAGAGAAACTAACTAAAGGAAAAATCCTAACCCCCAACAAACTGGTACGGGATTTGGGAGTGTGACTTGCCTTAGAGGGTCAGGATTTCACCAGAAGGAGGAATTTCTCTCTTTGCCCCAAGGACAAACTCAGGCTCTGGCATATCCTGATTCCTGTGGAGCCCTGGGGCTGAGCAGGAGGGCATTTGGGATCAGGAGCTGTTTGGATCAGGCATTGTCTTTCTTGCAGGATTTACCTCCTTTGTGCATTTAAATCCCTCCTGTCTTTACACCCATTTACAACATTCCATTGGCTGGAGCTGAGCTGTGGCTTTATCTCCACACTGGGGGATCAGTGCTGCTCTTCCCCAGCCCTGTAACTGTCCACTTTGCAGGGCAGATGCACTCTAGTGCTCGGAGTCCCTCAGTGCCTTTCCACCATCCCTTTTTGTGCCTTTCAACTCCTGCACTTGTTATTAACACAGCTAAGGCTACAGCAGAGTTCAGCTTCCTGACCCCAGCCCTGCTCTCTGACATTTGCTGCTATGAGGAGGCTGCTCTGCAGTTTTCTCTCAGACAGCACTAAATGCTGAGTGCTATCTCCCATTCCCTCTCTCCACCAGAGCAGATGAAACCAATGGGGCATCAAAATGCCACAAAGACTCTGTTAAATGTGTGATTCCCCCGACCTCTCCTTTTGCAGGCTCTGAACTTCTCTGTCACTGTCACTATTTATGGTCAGTGATGCGATGCCATTCCTGGCTCAGGGATGTGCTGCTCCAGCTCAGCTGCTCCTCACAACCAACCAGACTGGGATCCCAAACTGTGCTCCACCAGTCTCAGGGCACACAGAACAAATGCCAGGCTCTTCCCTGCCCTTTCCCTGGCAGTTTACTTCCCTATTCTGTCCCTAGAGTAAGGCCTAAAGCAACAGATTGCAGCATGGGCTGAAGGAGATTCTCACCAGTGCCAGCTCCTCAAGTGACAGTAAACTGTGAGTGTTCCTCCTCCTGAGGGGCCCTTGGAGTCTGGAATATTGAGATCTGGCTGGGATTATTCCAGGATCCCTAACCTTGATAATGATCAGAACCTCAGATTGCCATTTACCCACTGATTAAAAGGGTAAAAAACTACCATGAAATTTATGCTATTAACAAATCTTCATGATCCAGCAGATAGATACAGGGATTTACTGATCTATTGCCAGTGATGACGACGACACATGTCAGATTCTGCTCTTGGGAAAAGACAAAATCCTCAGAATGGATCTCCACAGTTCTTTTACCTCAGACATTCACAAATCGTGTCTGGCCTAATCCCTGGGCTTTGGCTGGGTGTCAGGAGTGAGGATAACACAACCCGGAACAGATCAATACCTCACTGAGACAATGGTCAGAGATCCCCCTGTCCCAGACAACAAAAAGACCATTGATTCTGTTCTGATTGCATTGATGCTGAGTGTCTAATTCCAAATCTGCAAAAGAAGTGCTGGAATTGCACCTACAGGAAAAGGAGCTGATCTTGTGACCCATTGATGTTATCTGCTCTGCATCGCTCTAATCTTTCCTTTGCTCGCATTGATCTCCTTGGGTTCCTGTTTCTCACTGGTACTTTCATGGGAAGATGAAAAAGAAGGGTTGCCATGCACTGAAACAATAAATTCCTCAAAGTCTGAGCAGGCTTTGAGATCTCTTCATCTTTGGAAGTCACTAAACCTTGCATGAAAGTGCTTCCCAAGGTGATAAATTAATGGATGTATCCTGAGCGATGACCACAGACATAGACGTTAAGCAATGCAAAGAGCTATTATCCCACTTCATTGAAGCAATTATCCAGGAAACCATCAAATCAGCTTGATTCCTGATGGAAAGTCAGTGGTTTAGGGAGGAAATCGTCCATTCCACAAATAAGCAATAATCTAAGAAGGAGGCAAACCTACCTGGATGCATTAGCTGTAGTCATCTTTCTTGTGCTATCAAACCTCCCTCTCCTGAGCACAGGCAAAGAGAATCCAGCCAAGAGCTGACTGCAGGCTGATCTAATGAAGCTGATATTGTGGACTCAGCACAAGCTGGACCCAGGCCAGTACATTAAGATGGAAGCACCAGAGAGGCCCTGAGTGAATAGATTCCTAATGGATAAGGAGCAAGAATCTTTTTCATCTTTTTTCATCTGCATTGACCTCTCTGCATTATCTGAAAGCACTGGCCATAGGATAACAGCAATTTCACCTGACAAAATCATTCTTTACCCTAAAAGTGGAGCGAGGGAATGGAGGAATGGGCTAAAATGGCCTAAATTATTTCAGGGACACATATTAAATATTGAAGGAAAGCATCACTTTTTCCATTAAATTTCTGCTTCATTTAGTCCAACAAGCATGGAGCAAAGTGGTTAAATAATCTGAAGTTAAAATACCGGCAACATAAAATAAAAAAATGCAGGGTTACTGTTGGCTCACAGAAAATAAATGAAATTGGTCAGAGTTTGGGCAAGATCAGTGTATAGGGAAGAAAACCTGGCAGAGGTAAGACAGAGAAAAGAAGATATTTTGAAGCAATGACCTTGTGCCACACGTGCAATCCAAATAAACCAGTTCATTCTGTGCAGTTCCAGGCGACTGCCTGAATTCCTCATTGTGTCTCATAGCAGCATCCATATCTCCATTTAGCAATGTTTTCCATTATCATAATGCATCTCCAGTTATTTATGCTTTCTGTCACCTCCTGGCTGCTCTGTGATCCTGGGCAGGAATCCCACAGAGCCCAGGAAACTCCGGCGTGTACGGAATGCTCTGACATGTCTCTCCAGCAGCACGGGCTGCCCCGAGCCAGCACAGCTCACCCAGCCTGGGTTCTGTTCTGCTCTGGGCCCTTCACACTTGGTAATCATCCTGCTCTTTGTTCTGGAGATATTCTGCTTGTCTGGCATGGCCAAGTGGGGCAATGGCAGATGGAAGTTGCTGGGTCAGTAGCTCTGAACTCCCACAAGGTTCTAAGGACCACCACAAATGTTACCACACTCCAGTACAAGCACAAAGTAGGTTGTTTGTGTCTCTGTCTTTTGTGAAATAAATGCACAGGTTATATTTTTTTGGACAATGAAAAATTTTCAAGTTAATCACTCCATACTTGTTCCCCTAGGATGAAACTCTCCCCTAAATGCACCTCAGCCTCTGGGAGAGAGGCTGATTGTGGAGCTCAGTGGTGCCAGCTGTCAGTGGGTGGATGATGTGATGAGCAGGGTGTCACAGTGGGTGTAGCAACAAAGTTAAACCCTGTAACATCACAATTTGGGTCCATATAGAGGAATGCAGCATCAAGGAAGACAGAGCAACTCTGCTTTTGTCTGGGATGAACTCCCTGAGGTGCCCCTTAGCTGAAGGAACTCTGCAGTGGAAATATTCTGCAGTCTGCTCCACTGAGCTCTTCTCCTCATTGCAATATTCTGGCCACTTCACACCTCCGTAGAGAAGAGACACAGACAAACCATTTATCATATCTGAATTCTGGGCAACAATTAAAGAATAAGCACTAGTGTTAGAAGAATCCATTTCTCTAGTGCAGCCATTTCAGGTGTTTAAAGAGTTTAATCTTTAGGTCTATTTCCCTGAGGATTGACCTTATATGTAAAAAAAGGCCAGTCTGTAATTATAAAGTAAGTGATAAGCATCAAATGGATTGTTACAGAACCCTTTTGTTGCCTTTATTGCATGATAAGGAGCAGTTGCTGTGTAACCTTGAATGTGGGCAAATAACTCATGCTAAACACATTGCGACAAAGATGGCATTTTGGCAGGGCTTTGATGTAGGTCATTTTATTACCAGGCTGAATCAAACTACAAACTGATGTCAAACTCATGCCAAGAATGCTAATAATACACTGATCAATGAGGTGCTGGATTGCTCAAGTGAAGTGGTCGAGGGAAAATGCAGACATAAAAAGTCTGGAATTCCAAAGGTTGAAGTGCTTGGACTATTATACTGGGAGGAATTATATTCCTTGCATTAGGACAAGTTTTCTTTACTCCAGGGGCCTTTAGCTGAGTGTTGAACAGGACAGTGTCACAAAGTATATACTTATCTTTATTTTTCTTGACCTTTATGTGCAAGTAATTTTTATAGTTCCATTAACTAGTAAGATCATTTGCAAACCACTGTACAAAGTGTATTATGAAGAATGCCTTGGGGACCATTGTATCCTATTATGTTGAATGTTAATAGAATGAAAAATTAATTTAAACTCTAAAGACTTGAGCAAGGCAAGACTTCCCTTTTATAGGAGAAACTCAAAATTTTATTTGCTATGGTAAAACTTTAGAGCTGTACCCTAATATGACCTTTATAAGCCTGGTTTGAATCAGTCAGTGCAGGAGTCTGATTGTTTGCCGCTTTAAATAAAATTACTTCTGTCAAAGCTTCTCTGTTTAAAAAGGGGGGTTTTCTGTCACCCCCACGTTTGGGATTAGTCACTAGTGAGCTCTGAGCTCACAGCTACTTGTTTAGCAATTAATCAACCAGAGATGAGAGAACCCACGGTTCCAAGAAGCATCTTCACATTACTTGAATCTTTAATTGCTCATTAAACATTGTCATCTTCGGCGATGTGGGACTTCTGAACACCTGAAAACAAGGATACAGTTCTTTATAATACATTTTTTATTACTTTTCATGTGACTGAGTGCTTTAGAATGAGGAGCTCTCTCTTGAGTCTTGCTGCTAAGTCTCACAATGCACTCCTCCCACAGGACTGCAGCTAGACAAGTGATTAAGGAAACTTTATTGCTTAATTAGTTGCTATTATTTCATATTTATGTTAACATAGTTAAGGTGTGATAAATTTGTGTGGAAATCAACTAAATATAGAGCAGTAATGTGCAGGAGTTTTGCTATTTGGAAAAGTAAAGTACCAGTCCCTCATCAACCTTCTTCCTCCTCACAATGTTTGCCTCGAGGTGAGAACGTGGCCCACTTAAAAGCATAAAAAATGCTACACATTTTACATGTTAGAGTGATTTGTTATTGCAAGTGTCTACACAGGCAACAGCAAAGTCTCAGTTTTGACTTCCACATCTCTTACAAAACTAGGATGTCACATGAATGAGAAATGTACTCTCAGCTAAAGCTGTGCAGGGCACAATTCCCAAGGTATCCCTATCCCAGCATATCCTATATCTATTAGCACACTGTAGTTTGAAAAAAAACCATGTAACTTTGTGACTATTCTATATGTGAACTTCTCCTTGTTCTGGATAATGAGCCATTTTCAAATGGTTGCATGAAGGTGTGTATATTTTTATTAGAAAATCTTGTTTATCTAATATCCTGTCCTGAATTTCATCCCACAACTGTAGAGTAGGATGTTCACTGTCTCCAGAAAGCCCAAGTCGAGTAAAATAAATGCACAAAAGATTAGGACAATTAGTGACTAGAGATTAGCTATGAATATTTCATGCCCACTGCAATACTGTCTAAACACAAGATATGGAATAAGAATAAATTGCATTTTTGACATGCAGCAAACGTGGAAAGGAAATGATTAATTTAAGAAAGATCTCGCAGTCGTTTTAACGAGGCAGCGTTCTAATCACTGGCCGTGTGGGATCTGCTGGATAAAGAGCAGGAAAGTTTGTCCCACAGGATTATTCTAAATTCACCTGCATTTTGAAGTTGGATTTATGAATATTTTGTGAACAACTCAGTGGGTTTGGTCTGCAATGACCCAACAGAATAGGCAGCAAAGTGTTTCCATGAGCTTTGATGGCAGCCTGGGTGTGGTGGGAGTCCAAGCAGAATGTCAGGTGTAGCAGTGGTCACTCAAAGCTACAAGGCAGTGGTGGAGAACTTTTGGCACAGGAGGTATCTGGGAACTCAAAGGGTTGCAGCTTTCATGTCACCTGCAGATCAGGGAAACTTCCAGAAGTTCACTGGATGATTTCAAGGGGATTGGTTGGTTCAGCTCCATTTTCACTGCAGCAACCCAAAGCTACTTCCCCAATCAGCTTTGGTAGCCTTGGTTTAAACAGGAAGGAATTATCTTTGTCTTGGGATAAGTCTTTTGTAGTCCAGCTTCAGGCAGTTCTTGGTTAAGTAAACTCAATACCCACATTTCCCATCTGATATAAAAACCCACTATATACAACCATAGGTTATGTATGATCTAAACCATGTAATTTTTACATATGTAAATACAATTTAATATAATGACCTCATTGCCACTGCTCCATATTTTTAAAAACTCATACGTGTTGGTCTAGATGGAAATGATGTGCTCCAAGTTAACCATCCAATTTGAATCTCTGATACACTGAATTTTTGGCAGTGTCCTAAGTGGTAAAATGGAAACAAGGCAGTAAGGAACAAAGTTCAATCTTTAAAGCAGTTATTGAGTGCTCTCCAGATTCTTTGGTATGTTATGGGCACACACTGGAAACTGTCAGACACAGCACAGGAAAAGAGAATCCTAAAAACTATGAGCTGTTCCTCAGCCAACCTGTTTGTCTTGGTTTGAACCTGAGGATATTGAACTTCCACTATTCCACCAGTAAGACAGAGAACTGCAGTTATGGAAAACTGGCTGACCTTGAAAAGACACAAATGCACTTACAGCCACTGCATCGTGGAGTACAATTATTTATTTTCCTAGAGATGTTTTTAACAAATCTATTTTGGATCTTAACACACTTTCAAGGCCCAGCTCCATTTTGTCTTATGAGCAGTTGCAATTTGAGTGCGATATAAGAAGCTGCTGTTCTGTAATATAATAATAATAAATGTCAGTTTGCTAAAAACTTTATTACGAGGCAAAATTGCTAACCAAAGGAATTTCTGGTGTGCGAGTTTTTCATTACAGGGCTGAAGTGACAAATGAATTTATTGCTGTCAAGAGACCTATATTTTATTTTGGTCACTTAGCAATAATTAAATCTTGCGAGTAATTATTTTTTGTGTATGTGCGTTTGCTTTGTTTAATATTTTAAGACAAAATATTGCTCTCTGAGGCATTGTTTAAGGTATGTTTAGCAAGCACTTGATATGTTGACAATGGTGTGTGTTGTTTCCTCTCAACAGCCCTGTGCACAGAGGAGTGTGTGCATGGAAGGTGTGTCTCTCCTGACACGTGTCACTGTGAACCAGGCTGGGGAGGGACTGACTGCTCAAGTGGTGAGTAAAGATACTAAAATATCATAAAAATATGTGTTGTTATCAAAAACCAGGCCTTATAAAGCAGTGGCCTTAGAACTTGGATGATTTGAATGGAAAAATGAGGGTTGTCTGCTGTTTTTTTCTAAGAATTCATACTGAGGTGGAACAAAATGACCTTTAAGGTCCCTTCCACCCCCAACCATTCTGTGGTTCTATGAATATATGAGAATACCCTTTCCTAGGATAATGATATTGGACTTTCTTGGTTGTGTTTTGCAAAGAAATGTGAAATGCAGTGGAGGATGCTGTTAATACTTTTGATCCTGTTATTAGATTACCAGTACAGATAATAGAGCTTTATAAAGAATTTTTTCTCTCTCAAATCTTTAATACAGCACATTCTTCATGAAATACTCTGTGGAGTGTTGGAGTTGTTTGGAAAGCATTCTCTCCAGATAGAATTCTTGTCCTGCTCAAGCCAGTGGGAGTTTTGCCATTGACTTTTCAGGCAGCCCAGATTCTCTCCTCTGACTTAACAATCCATTCCTTAAATCCATACTGCGAAGTTAGGGAAATAGGAGTTGGGAGTTCTGCACCTTTTGCTGGGGAATTAATCCACACTTGAGGCTTTCAATTCTTTCAGCTGGCAAGGCTGTGTTTGTTAAACTCTCTTAATTGGGAACGGTGAGTTTAAGTGGTTGGTTCATGCTGGAATGGAACAGGCAGCACAAACACCCGAGTGTGATGTAACACAGGCCTGAGACATTATTGACAGCACAGGAATAAGCTTGTTAAATGGAGTCAATTTGTGCATCAGGCAAGTAAATAAAGCTGCATGGGGAGAGATGCTGTGAAATGAAACTGAATGGACGTTTTGTTTTGTGTTGGCTTCCTCCCTTTCCCCCAAATTGATTGGGATCTTAAGAAAGAAGCATCATTCCCAGTCAAGAAGGTAACAGAGAAGGGATCTAGAGAGGGAGCAGTTAGAAGGGAATGGGAGGTAAATATGCCTGAGGGTGAACACAACCGGGGGCTGGAGGCAGCAGGGCAGATTCCTGGATAGCTTCCTGGAGCTTTGTCTGCAGCTCTGCTGAATATCCCCTCGAGTCCAGCAGAAAGAGGAATAGGAAGGGAGTTTTAATCCAGAGGGGATGTGGATGCTCCAGCCCTGGGAGTGTCCAAGGCCAGGTTGGACAGAGCCCTGAGGAACCTGAAGTGGGGGTGACATCCCTGACCATGACAGAGGTTGGGATGAGATGATCAGAGAGGTCCCTCCAACCCAAACCATTCTGGGATTACATGATTCCAAGGATGGAAACAAAGGCCATACTATGGGCCTTGAAGCAACATTTTTGGGATTACCTGGCATTTAGACAAGGGAAAAACTGGGCATCATGACATATTGAATACCTATCTTTAAAAATATTTTTAAAAAGGAAAATAATACCATCAATTGGAAGATATTGCATGGATTCTCAGGAACTCATTTAATGTTTTGATTATTCTTCATACTAGATTTAGTTTAACCTACCAGTGAGTAGTGTATGTGCACTAATAGAAGTTAAAAATAATAATAATAAAAAGGCTATGACAATAAGGACATGCAGATATAGATTATACATTTATAATATATACATGTGTACTCACAGAGTAAAAAGCACTTCATTCTGTGTAAAAATGGCCAGGAAAGGATAAGATGTCAAAGTACAGAATGGTCTTGTGGACTAAAACTACCCAGTGACTCTTATTAAATTGCTCTAATCTTGCAAGTGGAGATAAAAGAAAAAGAAGGTTTTTCCTATATTGAATATTTAGCTTTTTAAAGTAATTAGGAATATTAAAGCACTGACAATGATTGAGATAGAAACATTATTCATAACTTTTATTTCCGCACTGGGCAGGGATCCAGTATATTTCATTTATGAGGTTTCAGCGGTGGAAAGAGAAGTGTTAGCCAATTCCTAAATTAAATATGCCCTGTTAACTTTTATAAATGATAGCCCAGGATTAGCTTCAAAATTTAAGCTTTCATTTTATTAATATAATTAGTGTGTTTGCTGGCCTATAGTGCCCATTGTCTTTCATTCCACTTGTTATATGCTGGGCAACACGTGTTCCTGTCCCAAGGTCTGATCCCATAAGCTCTGCCCAGTGCTCCTGGGAGGGAAAGTCAGTTTTACTGCACCTGAGGGCTGCTCACATTTGTGATTGACATTAGAAATTTGGGGGACTGGACTCTTCATTGCAGGAGATTTTGTCTAAATTCAAAGGTTTAAAGGAACAGATTTCAGCTGAATACAGCACACTGTTACTCCCAGGATTTTCACAAAAGGGGGAATCTGGAAGCTTTGCCTAACTGAGGTTAACCAGGTTTTTCTGATACATGATCCACTGTGTTAAATCATATTTTACTGTTATCCAGTTATAACCTGGAAAACAATTTTCACTTCTACTGGAATAATGTGTCACCTGTACCTATTTTCTGTCTGTTCCCTCATGACTGTTGGGTAACCAACAAAGGCCCCGTGTTTGCAGTGCCAAAGGCTGTTTGGGATGTTCCTGCAGGGTGTGGAGGCTGGTGGTGAATGGGGCCATCCCAAACCCCATGTGGGGCTTGAGAACATCCCAATACATTCCTCAGGATCAGGGATCCGATGCAGTCAAAGGCATATTGCTTTTCATGTTGGCTGTTTGAAGGCTTTCACTGGGAGAGGGATTACTGGCCAAAACACTCCCTTTAAATTGAGCAAAGCTCCCAGGAGCTGGAATGGTTTCCTGAGTGATCTCTCCTGAAAGCACTGCTGAGAAGTGGAGCCTCCCTGACACTGGGGGTTGTGTGTTGTCATTTACTCAGGGAAGATCTAAGGGTGCTCACTCTTTCTGAGATACAATTTCAACACCCTGCAGACACAGCCATTAAAACTTTCTAAAAGTTATTTCTGACTTTCACTTGATTCGATGGGTGAAATTCAACCACAAGCAAAGCTCCAGCACAAGGTCCAAGTGGCACTTCAGAAACAGAAGTCAGATCCAAATATTCTTCTTTTTTAGTGTGCCTATGCCTGGAGAGGGTCTGAATTCTGACACTGAGCCCCAATTTCCCATGGAGAGGCAAAGTTTTGGTGCAAAATGCAGTTCCTCAGTGTTACCATTCTCCCCTGGCTAAAATATTCTCAATTAAATGTTTTGAATAGTTTCAGCTCCAGCCTGTAGTCATGCAAACAATTTAATCATCTTGCTCACACTTGGTTTCATGCTCTCCTAGAACCCAGCCTGTAAGACAACAGTTACAAAACTTGCTTTTCAGTGCAGCTTTCCAGCGACTAATCATGGTACATGTTAGAGTTCATCTGTTGTCAAGGTTAAAATAACTTCAGATGAATTGCTAAACAATTATAAAAAACCCCAGTGCCATATTCAGCTCTGCATGTCTCTGTACCTGTGTTTTACTGCATGCTGTTGTACATCTGTCCATGCCCACAGGCCTAGCCTTGATTTCATGCTATAAAGCTGCAATATATTAAGGCTTGATTACCATAACAATAAAAAGAGAAGTAATGAGGTATTAACTAAAGAAGCTCTTGAACAAAATGTTTTCAGCATTTTAATGATGCTAGAAATTAAAAGGAAAATACTTTTTTAAAACCACTGCATACCTTTCCCTTCCCTTTTAACTTATTTTATTGAATCATGCCTGTTTTGTCCGTGCAATCTGGACTGTTGGTTTTTTAAATACAAAGCAAGATTGCAAATGCTCTGTGTGAACTTACCTGCTCACCTTTCCAATTATTTCAAAGCAATTAGCTTCAAACAGTATGATATACTGGCTTGAAGTTCTGGTGGGGATATAATTGCCTGTTGGTGGTTACCTGGCCTCTTCTGGGTCTTGCTCACAGCCATCTGTATTTACAGGCCCTTAGGCCCCCCATCTAGCAAAAAATTTAAGCTTATCCTTGCACAAATAGAACTTTTCATCTGCTTTAAGTATTTAGATAGTTGTTGAGTTAAAGAAACAGCTAAAAAAAACTTCAGTGAAATCTGTACAAAGCTCTCATTGAAGTCATCAGACCTGTGAGGAATAAAGTGGCCTTTCTTTCAAGATGTTAGTCAGGTAATCATATTGAAGACCATTTTGACTCTCATGAGCATTATTTAGAGTGAGGAAGGTCACAGGAATCTTTCTGGTTAATAGGGCATTCTCAAAAAAGGGGTAAAAGGTAGAAAAAAGAAACTTCAGGGCAAGAACCCCGAATTAAAAGCAAAAATCTTCCAAAATTGTGTGTGCCAAGGTTGAGAAATTTCCAAGTAAACAAACACAGAGGTTGTAGTGGAAAAAATAAAGTCGTTTTCAAAGTGTTTGATTTGTTATTAGTTTTGAGAGAAAACACAGTACTTGCCCAAAGTGTAACTAAAGAGATATTGGCATAATAACACCAAACCATCTTTCTTGCTGTGTCACCTGGGGGAGAGAGATTACAGTGCTGCTGTCTGGCATAGCCTGATCCATAACACATACATATGGATAACAGAGTTTTCCTTGGAAAGGATGTTTTGTACAAGCTGTCATTAGGAACAAGAGCCTATTTCATCTTTATCTCTTTGTCAAAAAATAGCCAAGGTCATAACAACAGGCTGTTGTAACATCACAGCGAGATCACTTTTAAGGGTATAGCCCTGGAGCAGCTGGAGTGCCTCAGTCCTGAGACTCGTGATGAATGGGAACAGCAGATCCTGTGCTAAATCTGAACGGGGTTGTTTGACAAGCCATGGAAAGCAACAGCAGAACTTTCAGGAGAAAAATGAAATGTTTTAAAATGAGGCTGTGGTGGTTTTCAGGCTTGATTTTGGCATTCGTGTTCTCCAACTGCTTTGAACTATTTCTGAAGAGGAAATGAAGTTCAAAGGAAGGATCCCTGGTTCATGAATTCAGACTCAAACAAAATTCATGTGGGAGGCTGATCTGCCAGAATCATTAGGTGATTTTTCATCCTCAGATTTTTAGGACAAGATTGACCAGGAAACCACCAGAGTCCACCAAAGAGGGACAAAGCTCTTCTAAGCTGTTAGTGGGCAACTGCTTAGATCCAGTCCCCGAGGGACACTTGTCCATGGTTCTCGTCTGGGAATTTGTCACTGTGGGGTTTGTACCTCAGTGACTGCTGTATCCAAGTGCCAGATGAGGTCACAGAACCAGGTAAAAGGTTTCCATTTCCACCGCAGCCCAAGTGTTTCATTTGCCATTCCAGCTGCTGGGTTTAGATCCGTTTGAAGTGGTTAAACTGCAATTGCGATCGAGTCTTAATTATTGCTTTACTGAAACGGGATTTCATATCCATAGCATGTGGACTTCAAAGTTTTAACACACTTTTCATTTAAGCCAAGCTCAAATTACAGCTTAATTTTGCTGTGATTTGCAGACTCAGTGACAACTGCATCATGCAAAGAGATGCAAATGTACAAAATCAAACTCCAGCGAGGCTCATACGAGGATCTTTCCATAGCAATTACAGAGCGGAATTGATTTCTGTCTCTCAGTTCTAACAATTTGCTCTTCCTTAAACTTAAAAAACACCCATCTCCCTTCAATCACTGCTGAACTGGTGTAATCAGGTAAACAGCTTGTGTTTAATTTTTGCCTCTGCTGGATGTTGGGCCCACGCACCAGGGCTCAGGCCCTGGGTTTCATGTGTTCCCAGGCTCTGTGGCAGCAGCTCTTCCCGGGCCCAGCCCACGCAGGACAGCCTGTGACAGGGAAGGAGATGTAAACACAAGCTGCTGTGCAGTGCCGTTGGTGGCACAGCAGCATGTCCTGCATGTATTTTTACACAGATAATTTTGCTGCATTAAACCAGGCTAATCCATCACTTTTCATTCCGTGGGAATATTTTGTCTCTTGCTGAAGCTGTTGATATCTGCCCAGTCTTTTGTGGCAGTCTCTCCTCACTTTGTGAGGGATGTGTATCCTGTATCCTCTCAGCTTCCATGAATTAACCACTTGGGAGGTGCTGCAAACTCATGGAGAGGTGCTGGAGTTATGAGCCTGAGCTTCTCCCACAGGGCTGGGCAGAGGGCAAGGGTTGATTCTGGAAAAGGAGAAGTAGATCCAAGGTTTACTCTGGGAAGAACTGCTTTCTGTACTCCTGTGTGATTCATTGGTGATGGACAGATCAGCTGCCAGTTGTTCTGTCTTGTACTAAAGTGAGTGAAAAATAGAAACTCAGCACCCTGTGTCCTTTTACTTTTCACCTTCATCTTCCCTGTCAGTGTCTGGGAGAGTTCTTCCTTCCCTAAATCAGCTGCTTGTGCCTAAAACCAAGGTAGTGACAGATCATTTCCCCAGCACTCCCAGCCCTCCTCTGAGACTCTCTCTTTTGGATGATTTGAAGAGTCAATTGAGCTGACCTGACTCTGTCTGTTCCAGTCCCTGGAGTTCTGTCTTCCAGCTTGTGCCTTGCTCTCAAGGCTTGATCCAGCCTTGTACTTCATACATATGAATAGTCCTTTTAAAGTCAATAAGGAACAACCTTAACTTCTTTAAGTTAGATAAGTGCTTAAGCCATTACCTGAATGGGAACTCATGAGATGAGGTGGAAATCAGGTTGGTGAGGATCTCTTTTATAGGGGCCAATAGTTTCTGAGTGTCATCCAGGATGAGCAAGGGCACGAACATTGCTTGGGTCCCAGAGCTGACAAATGGGAGGTGAGAGCACAGGAAAGACCCAGTGACCACCTGGGCACAGCCCCTGGTGAGCCATCCTTGAGCAGGATGGAAATTCTGTGTTCCACGGAACTGAACAGCAAATCTTTATGCTGGGTATCTCTGCAAAATCAGTTTGACTCCAACACTGAATTCCTGCTGAAAACTGAAAAGGGAAGCTGTGAGCAAATCTTATTGTGTACAGCCTTACTGATTACCTGTCAGTAGGGCAGTATGTCAGGGTGCTTCCAAAAGAGAATGAGAAAAGACATTTATGTTTTGGAGCAGAGAGCTGGGTGGGAAGCTCTGGGAGCAGGCAGGTTATCCAGGGAAGTTGTGTCCCAGAGCATCCAGCAGTATTGTTGTGGTGTTTGTCACAGAGCATCAGCAAAGCCCTCCCAAAGCACAGCTCCTCTGAACCTGGAGCACAGCTGAGCTGTGTGGCTGCTCTCTGATCTGGGCAATGGCTTGATGATTGACTAAAACTTTGAATTTTCAGGGTAACTTTCAGCAAATGAAACCATGGTTACAAGCACTGAATGGGCTAAACGCATTCCCGTGCAGGTTGATGTGGTTATGCAAGAGGGAATTTGGCTCCAATACATCTTTCCTTGGCTGCCAAACTGGTGAGAGCAGAGCAGACTTTGCAGAGAGGCAGCGTATGTGTGACGAGTTGTTAGTTTTATTAATTTGACTGAGGTTTTTCTCACTTTAGACAGAGTAATAGCTATAAAAGAAAGAACCTACTAAAATATCCTCTTTAATGAACTGAATTGTTAATGCTGAATTTCACTGCTGGAGCATCTTACAATAATGTGGCTTTAAATGTGCACTACACAAATGAACAGACTTTAGATCAATTTAAAAGTACCATTGGTATAATTTTATGGCCTGGTCACTAAGAGCTGTCACTCGGAGAAAAGAGCAAAATTTCCTTCCGCAAAGCGTAGGCAAAAAATCTCAGCTCTGGACACCCACTCAGAAGTATTCCTGGGGTTTTTGCTTGCTAAAAAATACACCCAAAAATATCAGTTGTCCTTGAGAAAAGCTTCTAAACCACTTTTCCCTGTGTTAGACATGGTGAGGGATTCCAAGGCATGCTTGGAGAGGGCAGAGCTCTGCTCACTGTCCAACACTAAGGTATCAGAAAATCCCTCAGGAGCTATTTCAGGCACCTGAAGCTTGAGAAGCCTCAGGCCTGTTCTGACTTTTTCTGGGTTATGAATTACTGTCCCCAAAGACAAGTGCTACAACTGGGAAAGGCTCTACTGTTCCATCCCATGCTCTTAGGATTTTTTAAAAGCTGCTGTTCTTCTTAGTTAAAATACTATTTTCTGGGCAGCCTTTAAGAATTGAAATCAAAAAGGGAAACCAAAGATTTCATTCAAAAGTTAGACTTGAAATTTACCTCAGGCCTCCAAGCAGCTAAAATCAGCTAGAAAATGGCAGATATTCATCACCAGTGTTAGACACCAGCCTGCCTGTGTGTGGATACCTGGGAGCCAAGGCACAGCCAGTAAATCATTCCAAGAGCCCCAGGGAGTGGGCCCAGGCATGGGGGGCAGGCACATGAACACACAGCTTCCCCTGGTAATGAGGGTTTCTTTGTTTAGGCTGAAATTTCAGGGTCTCCATACCAAGACACTAAAATGCTTTATTTTATTTAGGAAACAGCAGCTGGGTGTATTTTAGCTGCTCTTTGGCTGCTGCACTGAGCCCTCCCCATCGTCCATGTCCCCTCCCACTGACCTGGTGTTCAACGTGGGCAGTGTCTGCTCCAAGGGAAAGTGTTACACGCTGAGATTTGTCCTCAGGCTTCACCCTGAATTTTGTGTGAATTTCGCTCAGCCTCCACAGGGCAGGAAGTTCCTCATTTATCCTTGATTTCAGTGGGAGCCGAGTATATTTGTCGTCTGGATTGACTGGGCCCATGCTGGAGCTGAAAAGGGACGGCAGTGGTGGGCTGGGAAGAGCTCGGAGTTAATATCTGTGCTAAAGAGGAGGGAGGCTCTAATGTACAGCTGGCCTCGGTGTCTTGGGTGGGCTGCATTTAAAATACAGCCTGGAGGCAGCTTTGCTAACTTTAGAGATGTGTGATGATGGGATCTGCAGGAGACTACGCGGGAGTGATGCAACACGACAGCTTAAAGTGAGAGTGATGGCACCGAGCTCCTCCATCTCCTGATGGGGATGTGGATTATACTGCTATTTATTGGTTTTAAAGTTCTTTCCATGTCAATAAAATATCTGTGTAGAAATAAGAGAATTTAGAGATGTATCTGCCATTGTACAGGTTGACACTCTGCAGTTGCTCTTTAGCCTTAAAATCACTTACATTTCTGGTAGCTTCTCCATGCAGGAGGAGGCCATGGTCATCTTAAATCAGGCTGCATAAAATGAGGAAGTCTCAGGGAGTTTTTTGTTTTACCCAGTGTCTGTGCTATTGTGAGTTTGATAGCAAGGTTCCGAAGTGAAGTTTCTCTGAGAAATCCTGTTCTCCTAAATTACACTCACAAAAATCCCTCTTAAGCCCCTCAAATAATACCCTGACACCTATTTGTAGTCCTTACAAAAACCCTGGAAAAGCGTTTGCCATAGGAGCGGATACATTTTGTCCCCAATGAAATGAGTGTTTGTTGACAGCTTGTCTGCCTTGGTGTTGAGGAGAGAAATAATGAGATAGCAGAGGACTTTAACAAGTGCAAACGTGGCTGTAAATGCAGGGCTGGCAGATCAGAGCCCTCGCAGGTGAGCGTTTTGTTCTCGCCGCTAACCGAGCCCGGGCAGGGAGAGGAGCAGGCCCCCAGCTCTCCAGAAGGAAAAAGCATGATGGAAAATGAGAGAATGTGTCGTGACCTAAGGAAATAAATGAGCAGATGGTGTGCCAGCATCATACCTGACACTCCAGAGGAGGTGGTTGTAGCATAAGCACCGACTGCAAACAGAGTTGTGAACAGAGCCCAAAGCCAAGAAAAGCAGGGGAAGGTGATATGCATGGAGGCATGGAATAAAAAAGCAGGGCAAATTAAAGATTGAGACATGACAGAGAAGGAATTCAGGGGAAAAGTTGGGAAAATAATCAAGGTGAGACAACAGGCAGAGGTAGGTGAGGAGAGGAAATGAGGTCAGTGTGCAGATAACTGGCTGGAGACAATGCATAGCTGAATTTGGATGTTTTACTAATGAACACTGTGATGTGTGTGAGGTACCTACAATTTCAGCCTTGTATTATTATTGTTGTTCTTATCTCAACCAGTGGGTTTTATCCTTTTTCAGTTCTCCTCCCCATCCCACTGGTGAGCAGAGTGAGCAAAGGCTCTGTGGGACTTCTTTGCCATCTGAGCTTAAACCAGGACAAGAATCTGAACCAGATGATATCCAGACAGAAGAAGGATTTAGAGATGAGGTGCTCAGGTTTAAGTGGCATTTGTCTTTTTTTTTTGGTGCTGGCAAAGAAACCTGTTGAAGTGTTTATGAAGGGATGTAAAAGTGTTTTACAGCATTATGGCTTCAATAAACACTATATAATGCTTAAACACAATGTATTGAAGTGGGATGCTGGAAGTTATAGCACATTCAACTGCCAAAAAAACCTTTTCTTGGCCTGGAAGGATCGTACAAGCAAAGAAAGTACAGTTTTCAATAGACAGGGTTTATTTTGTTACAGACAATAGCAGAGGTGAAATACCAGGAATTTTGCACATTAGGGAAAATTTATACAGTCAAAAGTTCACTTGCATTTCTGTACTCATGAAAATACTTTACACCTTTAGTCTTGACCCTTCCTCACACCATTTGATTGCCTTAAATGTGTGCTACATAACAAGCACATCTTCCAGTCATTTCCTTACAGCTCCTAAAGACCTGATTCAGTGCAGAAAAACTGCAGGGTTTTATTTATTAAACATGCCTGTGTTAGCCCAGCAGAATATCTGGATGTTTGGGAGTGAAAAGGAGAGTTTTAAAGACCTCAGTCTTGTCCAAGAAAACCCAGTGAAGGCCATTTGTCAGGGAAGCTGGGAAGAGACCCAAGTGTCACAGCTATGGGTGTCACTGTCTTTGTAATGGCAAGAACTCATGAAATATGATCAGTGACCTAAAAGATGAGTAAAGTCAGAGAATAACAATGCACAATGAGTTTCTGGGTTGTGCAGAGAAATCAAAAAGGGACCTACACAGAGACTTCTGCTTCAAGAACTACAGGGGAGAAAGGTGGAAGAGGGAAAGAAAGCAGGTGAGGAAGGTTCCCATCCACAACTGCTCTGTGGCTGTTGGTTTTATCCACTTTCATGGCTTTGGGGTGTGCCCTGCAAGAAAGATTTAGGCCTCATTAAGAACACTAGTAAATGCCAGATGGAAATGGTGTGTGTATTGTTACTGAGATTATTTTATATCAGGAAGAGCTTTATGGGCATCAACCAAAAAAAAAAAAAAAAAAGAGATAAAACACTCATTCTTTGATCTTGGAGGGTGGTCATTCAACATGAAAAGTCTCTGCTGTTCATCATTTTCATTTTCAGTAGCCTCTCTGCCTATCACACAGTGCTTGCTCATGTGAAGACCAGAGGCTGCCAGGTTTTATAACCCTGACCAGGATGCTTAAAAATACGTGCATCAAATTCAGGGTAGAGGGTGAAATCAGCCAGCAAAACTCAAATTTTACCAGAAGCAGCTAAAAAATGAAACAGCAAACACTTGGGGTGTTTTAGAGGTAAGGGTTTCTCAACCTTCCTACTGCTTGCTTCAATCTCACCTTTCTGAACTCCATGTACAGAGCTGCAGTGTTCTAATTATGCAGCTCTGTGAGTAAATCATAAAAATTGGTTACAGGAGAGTTTTTAGCCAAGGCCCAAAATCTGATGCCCTCTGTGACTTATCTACATTGCAGTGATAATTTCCTAAATAAAGATCAAATCCTAGGAACAAACTGCACAAGGAGGCAGGTTTGCAGAAAGATATGAGGATTCATATGGAAGATCAATTTTTCCATAGAGATTGCACACTTTGCTGCCAGGGTGGGAGATAGGGAGAGTTTGAGGAATTCTTGGGAATCCAGAATAACCTTTGCTTCATCATCTACTTGAGCCTGTCTGTTAGTGCTTCCCAATTACAGGGCATCCAATTCAGTTGGGATGGCAATAAGAAAATACATGCATTTCTGCAAATACTATCTCCTCCTTCTAGGATAAATTCCAACTAGAATTCCCCAGATTCTAGTTTAGGAATACCAGTAGAGCAAAGTACCTCTCCCTTGCAGATCTGGTGGGGTTATGAGCCATAGGAGCTGCAGGACAAAGCCCAGTGAATTTGTTTTTAACATCAGGTGAAGGATTCCTTTTGTCAGAGTTTATTCAGAAATCCTTTGGGAAGAGGGTGTTGTTATTTAGCCCATTCATGGAATCTGCTGGTGGCAGCCCAGGGCTGGGTTTCTTGGGAACCACCTCTCCATGACATTGGTAAGAGTCTCACCACCCTTCATCCTCAGCTTCTGCCTCCAGGGCTCTTTGGAGTGCTCAGGTTCACAGCTTAGAGCTCAATCAAATACAAGAAATGCCATTTAGCCATTAAAAAACTCCTCTTCTGTAAGGGTGATTAAAGACTGTAACAGGCTGCTCAAAGAGATTATGGAGCCTTGTCCTTGGAGATATTAAAAATTCAACTTGATACAGTCCTTGACAACTTGGACTAGATGATCTCCAGGGGTCCCTTCTACCTCAGCTGCTCTACAATTCTATGATTCCATGAATTATTTTATTCCTGTAAGTTTAGTGATCTCTGAATCAGAGCAGGAGGCTCAGTGGATTGCTGGAGATGGTGGAAAACATAAAATATCTAAGCAGCAGGTCAGAGCGTTCTGAAAGCCCCTGGGAATCTCCTCTGTCTGAGAGCAGAACTGTATTATGGTGAGCCTGTCCAAAGAATTATGTGGCTATTCTCACTCCAAAATCCTGAAATGCCATGGAAATTCTTATGACAGGATGTATTTTCATCAGTAAATTCAACAGTACTAGCATTCCTTGCTCAGATTCAGGAATTCAGGCTCCATTCCCAACTCTGTTTCTGGACTGCTGCATCATTCTGGACACGTCCTTTCCCTCTGTATTTCATTTTCTGGTGTATGGAATGGTGAGCCTGACCACATTTGGGTGGAATACTGAAGTTTCTATATGAAAACTGCTACAGAAGAAATAGATGTTTCTCCTCAAGTGAGTGAGATCCTTTGCTGTGTACTGTGTGGTGGATGCTTGTGCTCTATGTGACAGCAAGAAATGACGTTAATTAATTGCTCTGACGTGCAGTCATGATGTTGCAGTTGGTACCCGAGATGTCCAGATGTTGGGCTGTTCTTCCAGGATGCAACATGTTGGGATGCATTAGGAGGTGCCTTTTTGCTCTGTGGATGACTATGACAAATTGAGGCACAGCCAAGATGTTAAGTTGCTCCCAGGCATCTTTCACGCTTCATCCATTCCATGAGTGATAGATGGTATTAAACCTCTCCCCCCATCCCCCCCTTTTTTTTTTGTGGCAAAAAAACACATTGTGGATAATGGAAAGGAAATCATCAGCGCTAATATTTATCCCAACTTTGTTTTGTATCTGCAAGATCAATGCTTTTTAAATTCACTTTTCATTCTCTTTTGCTTCATTTGCTTTGTTGTTGTAAAGGACATGGTGCATCTCGGGATCGCATTTGGAGCTCAGTTTTATTAATACAGAACCACACAAGTGGAATTGTTCTGGGTTTATAGAAATTATAGCAGAAACTCAGCCATTGTCAGGTGTTTAAAGTCAATATTGAACATTCCTGGGTGCTTTCTTTAAAGCAGGTACAGCTCCCCTCACCTGAAATTCCTTCTAGGCTGATTAGAGAAGGAGACTTAGGTAAACTCCATGTGTGAGTTTTGTGGTTGGATATCCCAGGAAAGGTCTGTTAATCCTGTTAATCCTGAGCAGGTGTGAAAGGGAGAACATGGACAGGAGGAACATCAGATACTGAGGAATGAAATTACAGGGAATTCTCTGGGTTGGGCTGGTATTGCCGTAACAGGAGAGCAGAGAAACACAACCCAGACCTCTCTGTAGGGAAATATTACACTCCATTACATAAACTAAAATGTACCTCTCCATGCTGTTTGCAAATGCCATTTCATCTGCATTTTGGAAATCCCAGTAATGAGACTGTGGCCAGTGTCCTGCCAAACAAAGAGGCTGCCTCCCCTCCAAGTTACATGGTTCTAATATTTTGTTTTCTATTGCAGATCAAAATCCAAATTCTCCTTTTTTCTGTAAGTCTTTCACACATCAAAACCCAGCAACAACAGTAGAGCATGTGAAAGTCAAACAGAAATGATGGAGCAGAGTCCAGCCTTGATCAGTTCTGTCAGTAGCAGTTTCCATAACATCTCCTATGCTTCTTGCACAACACAGATTTTCCCCGTTTCTTTACTGAAATTGAATAGTTTCGTTAATAAAATAAGCAATGATCAGGACTGGTACATGGGTCATGAGCTTGTATAGGAAATTGAAGTTTTCATAACATCCAAGAAAGGCAAGTTAAAATTCTAGTAAATTAGGTTAAAAATCCTCTTCTTCTTCATAATTGAGAATTTCTTCTTATACTTCCGTTACAGTGAGATTCAGGAGAGAACCAAGTTTTGAAGTTTTCTATTTGGGATAAATCACATTTGTGACAAAATTCCTTTGTCAGTGAAAGTCTGTCCACTGAGCAGTTATAGTGCTGCTCACCCCTCTGGGAGAGGAATCACAAGGTTCCTCTGCCACTCACATTTCAGTGAAGAACTCAGATCCAGCTCCAATCCCTCCTAAAGGGGATTTCAGGAGTTCATTGATCTGGTGTGAGGTCTCTGCACAGAAACTGAACTTTTCTTTCCCTGGACACAGAATAACAAACATGTTCATCACCATCCCCACCCTCCATGGCTGATGAGCTTCTATTTGCTGCTCTCAGTGTCTTCCTCTACAGCCACATATTTTCCTGGTTTCAATATAGAAATGGAATTTAAGTGTCAAACTAGACTCTGATATTTCAAAAGAGACAGACTTGAAAAACAGAAACATGTCCAGAAGAAATATTTAAAATTTTAACATGGCCCAGTCCTCAGATATCCAGCAACAGATCCCGTCTGAGCAGGGGCTGTGTGTAATTGCATTTTAAGGAAGAGAACAGAGCAGCCTCAGTTACAGGATTGTTTGGTTTACTGTAATTAGATAAATTAATCAGTACATTAATTTCTAATGCAGAGCATGGTGCTGAAATGAGTTGCAGATATTTGTTATTTTATTAGGATTTAAAGAACAAACTTTTCCATGACAGGTCAGTGCTACAAAGCTACCAGAGCTCTGTGAGTGTGTAAGAGGTTTGAAACTCCATAAAAATAAAGTATAGCACAGAGAAAGTTACAATTGGGTTACTTGTTATTTTTAAGAGAAAGAAAGAGGTTGGCGTGAGTTAGTTACTGCACTTCCATCTAAGTTTATGAGCATCAATGCATGACTGGCTTGGCCTAACCTACAGATAGTGAAAAAATATTCCAAAGCCAGGAAGCAAAGGGCTTCCTCACTGTCCTTTGCCTGTAGTGCTCCCACTGATATCACCTGTACCATCCCTGAAATTGTTTTTCCATGTAGCTGGGGCTGGGGTTACATGTTCTGCATGAGGGACAACTTGTGAAACACCTGGGTGATGGTGCTGCCAGACTTTCCAGGGTCCAAAATCTCCCTGACCAAAACACTTTGTATCCTATTAAAAAGCTCACTCACAGTGAACAATGTCACATTACTAAAACATGTTTGTCTGTTAAACAAATATAGGCCAGAAAGCAGGTACAGGTTTTACCTTGTTGGAGAGGGAGCTGGGATTCATATTGAGGCATGGCTGGCACCACCAGCCTAGAACACCCTGGGCTGGGGATTCTACTGCCACAGCAGCCTGAAGTGATGATCCTTTGTGCTGGAGCCACACCTGAGGCTGTTTGTCCCCATGTCCCCCCTTCTGTCTCTTACCATCTCCCTCCTGTGTCACTTTGCTCTTGCTTTCTGCTTTTATCCCTTCTTTTCCTGTGCTCCCCTCCGCTGTTGCTCTTAATTCCTCCTGATTCCTGGGTGGGAAGGGCTGAGATCCCCCTGTTCCCCCCCAGCACTCAGAGCCCACAGGCTGGGCTGTGCTGGGGCCTCCTGATTGCCTCCTCCAGCAGGCAGGGAGTGAAGTGGGATTCAAGGAGCTGCCTATGGCTTCACCCCCAGTGACACGTTGGAACAGAGCAAGGAAATGGCTCTCAAGCAGAGCAGTGGCAGGATTATAGTGCCTTGAGTTCTCTGTTATTCCTTGGCTTCCCTAGATTGCCCTGATGCTGCTTGGGTAGCCTGGCTTAAGAGTCTACAACACCATTTTGTGTCACAGAAAGATTCCTTTAATGTGTTTCAAAATGCCAGCCTGCCTTTCAGCCAAATACCAGCTATTCTGTGGGGTTACTGTCTTAGCCAGTCACTTACCTGAGTGGAAACTGCCAAGTGTGCCACTGGTATCACATTGGGGTCTCCCTCTCACAAACAGAGACAGGCAATCAGAAACACTTATTTAATGTAATTTGTGATTCTGTGACTGGAACGTTTGCAGAAACTGCCAGGCTGCCACCCCAGGGGACTTCAGCAATGTAGTTCTATATTTGAACTTTAAGTGGGGGGAGGAGAAGAGAGGAATAAAAAGAGACATACATAAAGGCTTATGAGACATTTTCTAAAATTTAGGAAATAAGAGTCTATAAAACACACTTTAGTTCTAGTAATGGGGATAGAATTGTTTCTGCAAAATCAGAGATTGCTGCTGAAAAACATCAGTTACCATCTGAGCCTGCTCTCAGATGGCTTTTCAGTTCAGGTGTCCCTGCTCCAAAAGTCTAATTAGAATGAACAGAGTCTCCATTTCTTCAGAAATTGAACCCAAACCAATCTCTGATGCTGGCAGGTTTGCAGAGCAGGTGGGCATGATTAGATTTCTGACTCTGACCAGACCCTGCACTGAGTGTCCTGGCACATGGCACCTACCTTGTGTCTTTTGTTTGCTTATCATCATTAAAAAGTAATTAGTGAAATTAAAGAGTTCTGACTGTAATACACTGTCTGTTTGAGAACAAGATGGATTTTGGTGAAGAATCTCAATTTAATTCCTGGCACAACAGTTCGTGTTCCACGCCAGGGATCAAAATGTGCACAGCCAGGTCCCTGTGTTTGTCTCTAGATTTGTGCCTTGGGGAAGGAAGAGCCTGTGGCTTCTCAACCTACTTTGTGTAGCACTGCAGGGTGGGGGAGCTGCTCCTTCTGCCCTTTCAGGACACAAACATTTCATAAATCACAGCCCCTCTCAGGCAGCTCCATTGTGCAGGTGAGGGAGAGGCTGCAGCAGCCCAAGACCACCAAGGCATTCTTTGAGCTCCTTGAGGGAGCCTGGATGGCAGCAGCAGCATCTCTTGATAGAATTCCTTCCCTATCAGCCCAAAAGATCCTAACCAGACACTGGTCTCAGGCTGAAACCTCTGGAATTGTTGAGGGGCACTGCTTAAATTGCTGTTACAAGGTCATGTGTGATGTCTTGGCTGTGCTCAGCACCTTCACTTTAATCTGTGAGTCAAATGCTAATGCAGTTGTGCATCCACTCTGACCATCAAACTCCCCCAAACTATCCAGAGTGAGATCCTTACCTGTGGCTTGAAAGAGGGTGAATATACAAATATTCTTTCTAGTTGTAGGGAGTTGAATTATTTGTATTCCACATAATTTTTTAATACGCCCTTTTGTTCAGCAATTAATATTTAACAGTCTCAAATAAAACTGTCAAACAATATGGTTTTCACAATACAGTTTTAAAATATCTACCAATCCTTCATCCTCTATTATAATAAAAGACTGGAATGGCTAATGTGAGTGGTGATTTAATTTGGTTACGTTAGTACAAAGATGAGCTTTAATATTCCTCTTTATTTTATTCAGAAATATCAAATCATAGAATGATTTAGGTAGGAAAGGATCTTAAAGACCATCCCTGCCATGGGTCAGGATGCCATTCACTACCCCAAGTTGCTCCAAGCCCTGTCCAGCCTGGCCTTGGACTCTTCCAGGGATGGGGCAGCCACACTTTCTCAGGGCTCCTTATTTCCCACAGGGTTGGTTTGTTGTTTGTTTTTTTTTTTTCATGGATGCAAAAGAAAATCAAGAAAACATGAGTGCACAGGACATTGATGATTGTCAGGTGTCCATTCGATGATTTTTCTCTTCCACCCATTTCTAGTCTGCCTGGAAATTCATCTCAACTTAATTCTCTGGTTATGAGCAATTTGCAACTTGAGCAATAATCCTCATAACCTTTGCTACAGTTGTGTCCTTGATGTAATAGGGAAGGTAATGCATTAGTAGGCACATGCTGAGCTCGGGCTGTACCTGAGATTTAATGATATTTAACTCTGGACCTAATTTCAGTTTACAAGTGATTACACGCTGTCCTCTGGGACATTGCTGCAAAGAATTTCCAAATAAGTTGCAAAATAGTGACGAATTAACTTGTAGTTGTGTCAAAATCAATTATCTTACATGACAGCTCGACTACACTTTTCTGTTTGCTGCACTGCAGCATGCTAAACATCAGCCTAAGCATAAACATAAAGTCCTTGTATGTCAGACTCTGGAGCAGGTTGATCCTGTATTTCACGGGCATGCAAATCTCCCAGAGGCTCAGTAGAAATGTTTTGCTTACATTCACAAAATCTCAATGTTCTTTCCTGCCATGTTTATAACCTGTTGCACCATGCAATCATATAAATTTGATGTAATTTGATCAAAATATTCTCATGGATGTTGTCTTTGCACCCCTCAGGTGAGGGAGGGGATGCCCTGCTGGGGTGGGGCTGCCTTCCCACTGGGGATGGATCAATCCCAGGCAGGGCAGGTAACTGGGGAAATGAGCACTGAGTCTTTAGGAAAAATGTCAACAACCAGCTGGATCCAGCCAGCATCCTCACCACACCTGGAGTTTGGAGAGGAAACAGGAGCTGGAGGAATCCAGAGAATCAAATCACTTTTACTGGATGAGGAATTGAGAGGTAAATTTTCCATTCTGGAGAACCTGGTGTAATTCAGCTGCACCCACAGATCTGATTGGCCCCTTCTGTTTCTGAGACACTCATTCTGCACAGAGCTGGTGTTTCAAGTCCTAAACATTTAGGACTTGAAACTTCTCAGTTTGTAGCTGTAAAGGCTTCATCACATGCTGTGTGCAAAGAGATGTTATCTGTGAAAGCATAAACTCCTGTACAAAATCCTGTAATTATATGATTATAAAAATGCACAGTGCCACTTTATCATGGTTTATGTACAAAAGACACTTAAGCTGACAGACAGCAATATTCTGTAGGGCTGTGATCAGCTTAAGAGAAATAAAAGATAGTAAAGATACATCAACATCTGTTTAGGTCAGAATCACTGCAGGAGAGGCTGCTAAAAGTTTGGAGTGGTGTAGTTCTGGAAATGTGTTTTTCAGTTTAGCACTTGAGCTGGCTCCATGTAGAGGCCTGTCAAATGTTACTACAGAGAGAAATACGTCGAGGACTTGTATCGCTTCCAAGCTTTAATTCCTCTGATATATTTTGGAGAACAAGTGTTACTGAAATAGTAGATATTCCTGCCAACAGATTACTGAAGCAGGAAAATACTATTTCAGATGTAGTATTGTAGGTAATGAAGATAGAATAAATGACCCGGCCGTAGAAAATAACATCAGTCATTCATGAATTGCACAGCTATAAAACAAACATTCAAAACTAAGGAAATCCATTTGGAATGTATTTTGGTTTGGAACACCCAGAAAATGTTGTGTGATAAATAGCCCAAAGTTCAGGTTCTAAGAAAATTGTCGGGAATCAGCAACTTAAACTTAAGAGGCAGAAACTTGTAGGTGGAGACATCAGAGCCAATTTCATATTAGTTATCAAAATGGAAGATAGTTGAAATAACTAGAGAGAGTACAGATAAGTAGTAAGGAATAGAAAGCAGAACTGAACAGCAGACAAAACTATTTTGACTTAGAAGTCAAAATACATTGAGAATAAAGTGAGATTTGCCAAAAGTCAAGCTATGCCTATTAACAAAAATAGCAGCTGAGTAAAAAGAGACAAGAAAAGGATGGAGGAGTCCTGCTTTAGGGGAAATGGAGTAGGACAGTGGTGTCACCAAAACCAGACAGATGTTTCTGCAGATTTCTGTAGGGATGATGAACATGGGGTTGGGAAGACGATGAGTGAAGGGGAAAGAAACAGCCACAGCTGAGGCAGGAGCCAGACCTGAAGGCATTAATGTGCTCCTGGAAGACAAGGGTGAGCTGCCAGCCCTGCCCAAAACAGCAGCATTGGAAATGTGACCTGATAGCAGGGGGTGGTTGATGACTCCTGCCGGGGTGAAAGGGGCACTGGTCAGAGCCCAGAATGTGCTGACCACGTTCTTGCAGGTATTTCACATGGAGGGGGTCAATGCTTCATACAAAGTTTATTTATTTGAAGTTACTCAGGGCTGGGATTCAGCAGTGAGGCAGCAGCACACAGAAACTACATACAAATCACACTCAGCAGAGTGTAATCAGAGTTATAGAGCTGAATGACAATCCAAACATTTCACCCCTGCTCTCAGTAAATGTCTTCTGCATCCTGACACTCTGTGTCCCGGGTGCTGGGAAGGACCTGGTGGGTTGAACCCCACTCAAGGCCACTGCTCCCTTCAAATGATCTTCTTTATCCATGTTTTATGTTCCTTGTTGGGCTGAGCCAGGTTAACTCTCCCCACGCTGGTCTAGAGAACTCAGAAGGACACATATTCATTCCTTGGTCACAGTATTGTGTAGCTGAAGAAAATAAAACATAGTTCCTACATTTAACAGAGTGGGAAAATAACTTATGTAGCTAGAGGCCTGTTTTTCCAGTCTCAATAATATAAACATCATGGAATACATTTTGAAGGAACTAAGAGAATCAATTGCCTAGAAGTAACTGAAAAATGGATTTAAAAAGAACATATATTTATCCAAGGTAGATAGTACAAAAGACAGCTAATAGCTTTCTTTGATAACATAACCAATTTTCCAGGCAAAGGAAACAGAGCAAAATGCTTTGTAAACATAAACAGTGGAGGCAAATTGCTGCCTGATGTGTTCCCTGTAAACCTTGCCTTGCTAGGAATTCTGTAGCTTGTGGGAAGTCAGGAAAAAAATGACGTATGACAATACCAGCATGAAGCAGGTAACACTTACTGGGGATCACACAGAGTGTGCTGCATGTGAGCCACCTCCTTCACTGCAAGGTGGGGTTCCCATCGCTCCACCGCAGGCAGCGAGTCCAGGGAGGGAAAATTCCCATTCCTGTGGGGCTGGGGTGACCCTCTCCCCTCTCCAGTGTCCAGTGGGGCTGCTCTGGAGTTCATGAGCTGCTCTTGTCGGGGTTGGGAGCTCAGGGGCAGGGCAGAGGTGATGCTGCTGTTGGGGAGGATGTGTGTATTTAACTGTGGAGAGCACCAAAGGGCCTTTCGTCTTCCTAAGAGGATGTTGCAGAAGTTTGAAATGTGCCTTTGGCGCAGAATTTGTGAAAGAACATTTGTTTCCTGGTGAAAGTCCCTATTTAGGAGTTCACAGTTACTTTTGAACCATTAACTCTGGCGCAGAGTTGACCTCTCTGGGCGGTTGGAGAGCCTGCAGCTCACAGCCAGGAGAGCCCATTGTGAAACCTCGTCCCATGAATGTAAAGATTGTTTTCCTACTGGGTGCATCCAATTCCTCATCTCGCTGACAGTTCCCCGGTTTCCCTGATAGGCCTCTCTGTCAGACAACATTTCAGCTAAAAATCCTCTCCCGTTGGCCCCTTCATGTTGGATAAAGCAGTTTCCAGCTGGTGCAGGTAGAGAAGACTCTTTTATTAAAGCAGGAATTTATCTTTTTTGTAAAACTGAATTTGGCTTTTAGCCGTATAAAATATTTCATTATTATTTATAACTGGTGGCAGTGGGAGGGATGTCCCAGCAAGATAAGAACTGACTTGTGAAAACCATTTAGACATTAGAGTGACCCCACAGAAGTGTCTGGCTGCTCTAATCCTGATGTAAATATCTGACCAGAAGAATAAATTCCCATAAATTTGTAAAGATCCTGAGATCCTGAAATGTGGCATGATACACCTGTAGGCACCAAATTGGAGCATGGAATGGAACCAATGGAACCTCTGCCATCAGAGTTTGTATCTGAATTCAACACTCCTCTGATTTCCAGGCACTTTCCATCATTCATCTTTGGTATTTTTTACCTTGGAAAGAGTCTGAGCATTTCCCCCATAGAATTCCCTTTGCTGACTCCGTTTTTCACTCTTATTTAATAAGCAGCAGGAAAGGGATTACTTAACATACTGCATTAAAGAAAGGGTGACATTCTAGTCCTGGCAGGCAAAGGGAGTTTTGGAATTGACTTCAGTGGGGTCTGGATTTTATGCACAATATTCATTTCCTTTTTCAGGAATACTCACGTCTGCTCTAATGTAAATAAATATTACCATGGAAAGTTATCCAACTGCAATTACTTTTTGCATTACATCCTAAATATCTACTTGTACATGACATTTACTAAAGAAAAACACTTGCAAATTACATGTTTGATTAACATTACATCTTTCCCAGTTTAAAAAGGGTATGGTAATTGAAAGCTGCATTACTTAGAAACCATGAACTTTATTTGAGCTCTTCTCTATAACTGCAAATCTTCTCTTTTTTATTGAATATTTCACTGAACATTTATAATAGGTGGAAGGAGAGTCCTGTTAAAGCAAACACCCCAGAACATGAAGGTAATGAACAGTTCCTGCTTTGTCACTGAACAAACATGGAAGGAGGCTTGGGCACAATGAGAGTTTGGGGTTTGTGCTGTTGGTCCCTTCCACAACCTTCCTTGGCTCTCTCAGTCTCTGAGAGCCCCCCTGGCCCATCGAGGGCAGTTCCCAGCAGCTCCCACCACCTGCTGGGAGTGCACCTTGTGCCACCTCCCCAGTGGAAGAATAGACACTGCCTTTGAGAACAGGCGCCCTTGAAAAGAGGTGATGACAAAATTCTCTGCTTCCAAGATTCTTCACAAGCAGAACAACGTCCTGTGGAGTTATTCTTGCAAAATGCCATTTGGGATGTTGTTATTCCAGCCCTGGTGTCCAGTTCCCACACTGGAGCTCAGCAGAGTCAGGGCTGGTTTGTCTCGGTGCTGCTGGATGAACTCCTCTGTGTGAAGCTGAGAGGAGATGTCACATTGTGGTGCATTTTGCATTAGAAATGAGCTCCTCAGTTTGGGGAGTGAATATTCTGGGACTGTAGCAGTGTTCCTGGGGGAATTTATTTGTGCTGTTTCCAACTTCTGTATCAGCTCTGAGCCCAAAGTTGGTCAGACAGTTCCAGTGCAATTCCTGCTCATCTTGCTGGGAATGTCAGGTCCTTGAGCTGTTGGAAAGCAGAGCTGATGACTCTTAGGGGAACAGGGTTAGTGGGAAAATGAATATGAAGAACACTGGCTCTAAACCTAAATAAATTTTACCTGTGCTCTTTTGTTGCCTTCTTATGATGCATGTATGATATAAATTCTCAAAATCTATTTTTATGCTATTGCCAGCAGCCTACAAGTCGAGTAAGTAAGAATTATGGCTGTCATAACAGCATCACTTAGGAGGAAATAAAGGAAAAGACAAACATGTCCATACAGTACTTATAAATCTATTATAAACTCTGGTCTGTGCTTTGCTACAACATTGTTAATTTAATCTCCATTGCAGTGTACAGTTGATACAGTAAAGAAAATTTACTGTGCATGGAATTTGAGACCTGATTAACTCATCTAAATATCGGACTCAATTCTTGTGTGTGTGCACAAACCTCCGGGAGCTTTGGGATGTGTGATGGTCTTGTAGGGATGAAATCAGTTGGCTGCTAATTTGAAAATGCTGTTCATCTCTAATTGCAGCTGGTGTTCAGAGATGTTCTTCCCCAGCAGGTGAGGCAGGGCCACGTTCCAGCACTGCTTACATGTCACACCTTGGGGCTGATGCTGGAGACACAATCCCTGCCCTGGTGTGCACCAGGAACAGTCACTTGTCCTGCTCAAGGCATGGTGTGCTCCTAAAATCACTCCTGCATGGGCAGTCACAGCCCAGGTTGGTTGTTTGTGAGTTAAATGTCCTGTCATGGGGTCATTTCACCACATGGGCCAGTCAAGTGCAGCCCCATGTGAGGGATTTATCCCATCTCATCCAGTTTGCTGCTCTGGAATTGGGATTCCTTGCCAGCCCTCTCAGAGACAGAAGTGCACAGTGCTTTGATGACCCTGGAATTTGATTTTTGGCTGTGCCTCCTCCCTGCAGCTCATTTGGGATGCTCTGGGGTTTTGCTTCCACCCTTCCCTCTGTATGGCATGTCCTGGGATGTTCCTCTAGAAAAGATCTAAGTGGAAGAAAAAACTGAATGAAATGAAAACAGGAGTTTCGTGAGAACACCTTTAAAACATGAAGACACAGTGAAGTCCTGTGGCAGTTTCCACTCTTAGCCAGGGGTTTATGTTTCTTTAACCCCTCAGGCCACCCAACTACATTCATTTTACCTTCTCATCTCATTATTCAGAGGTTGGCCACATTGCTCCCAGTGGCATTCCTAGAAATGTCATGACTTTTTTCCCTTCCTTGGGGCTTGGCCCTGTGCAGAATGCTCATTTTCAGTAAGCTGTGCTGATTAATAACTGCATTTCTCTCCATTTTATTTCTGAAATGCCCTTTGCACTCACCTGAGCAGCCAGGTCACCCAAGCAAGAGAATGAAAACTGGAAGGAACCACAGTCTAAGCACTCAGTTGGAAAACAAATAAATAAATATCACACAGTGTTTTTACGGAAAACATAAAATAAACTGAATGTTAGGAAGATACTGCACTTGCACTACTCAGGCCTTTGAAGTAAAGGTCTATAATGTATTATTTGTTGTGCATCTGCCACTGCTGCAATATCAGCTAATGGGGAAAGGTGCTTTAGATGTCACTTTAGAGAGTAAAAGCACAAGACTTAGTGAGTCCTGGGCTGCAGGAGGGGCTGCTTTGCTGCTCCCTCTGTGGCTGCAGGTAGCAGAACTCGCTGCTTTTCCTAACAAGTGGTGATGGAGGGCATCCTGTTCATGGAGGGAGGGCAGGACTGCAGCCCAGGGGGTTTCTGTAGGTGAGGGAACAGCTGTAAGGAATCCAGGGAAACACCCACCTCCCTCATCAGCCCAGGCACCCCTGGGAAAGGCTGCCTGGGGCCCATCACAGCTGCTTTGAGGGGCTGGATTGATGGGCACCTCTGGGGCCCTGATCCACTGGGCACAGGCTGGAGTGTAAATCCCACTGAGATCCCTGGGAGGAGGACTTTGGCTGCCATCCCATTTCTCTTCCCCCTGCCCCACAAATGCTCCTTTGCAGGGATGGGAGGCACTGGCTGTACCACATCTGCATCTCCTGGTGTCTTCACCCATCAGAAAGTGTCTGGTAGGGATCTTCAAATAGGTTTTCATTCCTGTTGTTCCTACAGAGCTCTAATGGGAAGTAGGTCAAAGAGAAAAATCCATCTTTTAGCTCTGCTTCCAATTCAGCATCCCAAGAGGGAAGCAGAGTTGACTTTCCTGTGATGATCCATGGCTGCTCTCCCTTATGTTTGGTGGAGATGTGAGTCCTGAGGAACTTGCACACAGTGCCTTGGTCTGGGAGGGAATGTCTCAGGTAGTTGGAGCAAAGGATTGACTCCCATGACTGGGACAAACCTCCCTCCACTCCAGCAGTTCCTCCTGAGCAAGGACCTGGTGTGGGACAGTGACCATTAATACACTCAGTCTCCTCATTCAAGTGATAGAGACAAAAAAAGTCCATGTAAAATTTAACCCTAAAGCACCCCAGGCTTTTCCAAAAGGAAGCCTGTTTTGAGGGGAAAAAAACCACTGTATCCCTCCAACACATGGCTCAGCTGAAACTGGTTTAAATAACTGTAAAAACCATTTATATAGAAGTTGCATAAGCTCCCACTTACTCCTGAACAGGAATTGGAGTGGATTCTGTTTCAGTGTTACTGTACTTCTCATACTTGCCACTGACAGCCTTTCTACATCATATAAATAATCTCTAGAGCACCTAATTTAGTACTATTACAGTCCAGATGAAATGTTTATGTAATTTCCCTTCTTTTGAGATAAACTTCAGATACAGAGAGAAAATTGACTGTAAAAATGACATTGTAGGACTCTATATTTATCTTCTCTCAGTGATTTCCATAGCAAATTTACTCCATTTACCATTTGAAGGCTTTTTTTTTTTTTTTTTTCCTGTTGCCTTATTGTAAGCATGGCAAACTGAGCATGAAATTGTACCATCATGGTGTGTTTCTCCAAATCACACTTGTCACACTTGTAATCTCAGCAGAGGCAAAAGACAGATTTGGCGTCTGGGCTGCACTTGTAGCAGTGATCCCTCTGTAATTACAAAAAGGCTGTTTTATTAAATACCACACCTCTGCTATTCCTAGGCTGGAGACAGGGAGGGATATGTTGGGATTAATATTTACAGAGGTGTTTTGCAGCCCCAGTCAGGAGCAGCACTTTGGTGTGATAGGCAACGTCAGGAGACAAAATTTAAAAGCCTTTGCCTCCAACTGATTAGTCCCATATGCATCCTTTGATGCTTAAAAAAAAGGGTTCTTTTCCTCAGGGCAGTAATAAAATCATCCTTTTCTGTCTCATTGTCTAACTGCAGCCAGAGAACTGCAGTATTTTTGGATATTCTGCCAGTCTGCCAAAGGCTGTTGGTGGGTTAAAACAAGTTCCTAGTGAGGAGGGGGAGACAGTCAGGCAGAAACAGACACACAGAGACAATATAAATCTTATTTAAAGAAGGAAACAAAAGGGATCTTTTACACTAGATTTTTTTTTCTTTAATTTTTACTTTCCTAATCTTTTTACTTTTATGTCTTGCATCAGTAGTGCCTTCAATCCAGTATCTTTTCAGCTCAGATTCTTGTCTGAATGCCCAAGGTCTTTGGTAAAGCAAGGTAAAACTTGTTAGAATTGTAGAAGGTGAATCAAACCTCTGATGTCAATCAAAGTCAGGAAAACATCAGCAAGTCCACTGAAACCAGAGAGCAAACTGTCATAACTCCCAACCCCACGGGATCTAATATTGGAGAGCACCTAGGGCAGTGGGTGTTTGTGTGCAGAGACATCATGGAACCAGGGATCTGATGGATGTGGAGTTGTGTAGTGTAGATACATTTAAATATCACATAGATTTCATGAGGTTCAGAGTATGTGCTCGAGATGAGATTAGGCAGCATATGGTCCTGGTATCTGTGACTGTCAACACATCCCTTCTCCCTTCATCCATAGAAAACTGTCTTCAAGAGGTAACCTGCTGGTAGGGAAAAAATCACTTATTTATTGGCAATCTACTCCAAAAGCCAAACTTAAAAAGCAAGAGTGGCATATTAGAAAATATTAAAGATCCAAGATTAATTTCAATAAATATCCCTGTGAAATGTTTTGATAGATGGCTTTATTTAAAGGGAGTGGCAGAGTCATTTTGGATAAAAAGCAGTGCCCTTCAGTGGTTTTGTTTTGTCCACAGGGGCACAGGTGATGTTCAGTGAGAACCCAACTCCTAACCTTTGGACTGCTCCATCCACTCCATGGTCTTGGTGCCCAAGGAAATTCAGTGTTCAGCTTTCCCTGGCGCTGGATGGGGGAGGGAGTTTCTGACTAACATCCATTTTTGATGTGCAACAAAAATGCCATATGGAGTCAAATTGGTGATCACGGCTGCTTCAAATAGAGTGTTATTTCTTATTTGTGACATCTGAACAAAAAAAATCCCTTCAAGCTTGTCTTTTAGTGCTGAGCTCTCACATCTTATTGGCCAAGTCCTTGATGAAAACAGGGAACGATCTGGAGAAGTCGGTTTTACACAGGCATTTTTCTGTGTTTCATTTCAAAGGCTCCTATTATTAATGAATTGTAAAGAACATTCTTTTAATCTACTGCTGCACCTTCTCGTTACCATGAATTCATTTCCTGTGATGATCATGGCAACACAAAGGGTGGCTCTGTAAATTCGGGGTTGTGCAGCGAGAGACCTGACAGTGCAGGGTCCCTGCAGCACAAGGCGTGGAGTGTTCCCAACTCCCAGTTTTGGGTGGCAATTAGCTCCCTAATGCTCCCAACCTTCCCACCTCCCACCTCCTCTCACTGGGGATAATATTGACATTTAGAAGCTGCAGACAAATGCTGCAGTAAGGATGGGAATGCTTTTTTAATGGAGGCTTCTGCCATAGCTGGGAGAGAGCAAATGCGTGTACACAATTTGCATGCATTTCAATGTGTATCTCCTGATGAATTTCAGGGCACTGTTTGTTTCAGGGGGAAAAATAGCTGATGTAGTCACCATAATTGAATGAAGTCTATTTTAAATATTTTAATATGGGAAAAAACCATTCCCTGCAGAAGGCCAGAGTGAGCCTGTGTACCTAAGAAATCACATTTCAGTCCTCAAAATAATCTTGGAATAATACATAGACCTTTTTTTGGTCCTGGCACAGATAAAAGTCCCTCAAAAGCTTTGATGGCAGTGATGGAACCAAGACACTGCTAAGCTTGTCACTGACTGGGACATCTCCTTGGTCCCTTTTGTCCTTTGGCTTTAGGCATCATTGGGTTGTGCCTTAGCCCCAGCTCTGGCTGCCCCACAGCCCGTGGGGTCAGGTAAGGACCTGCACCTCAACACTTCTCCCTGGACCTGCAGCTTTTACCATAAACCCCATGAACACACCCAGGACTCTGGTTAAATACCAGCTGCAGCAGTGCTGCTGATGTCTAAATTTTGGGACCTCCCTTGTCCAGATTAGGGCAGGTTGTCCCCACAGCTCAGGGCTCCACAGTCACCCCTGTATCTCTGTGGTGCTGTGATCAGCCCAGGGACAGGAGAACACAACCAATGAGGAGGCGAAATTCCTCTGAGGAGCTGCTCCCCACCTTACCCTTTCCTTGATTAGTGACTTGGACTCTCAGCTTTCCACACTTTGAGCAAAGGCTTGTCTACCCCAAGCCAAATCCTTCAGGAATTGCTTCCCCTCCATATTCTGTTACAAATAAGCTTTAATTGTGTCTTTTCCTTCAATAACTTTGTTTTTAGGGTAACGAACATAGAAGAGGTTTAGGAAATTGAATACAGTCATGTTCCATCCCATGAACACAGCAGACACACCTTCTTGTCTATACATGTGTTTAGTTACTGCACATGGTCTTGGGATGAAAACTTCCAGCAAAATCCATCCAAGATCTTCCAAATTTGACCTTGGAGATGGTCCTGTGCAGGGCCAGGAGTTGGACTCCAAGGTTCTTGTGGGTCCCTTTCAACTCTGCATATTTTGTGATTATATATACCCATATATCCATAATCTATAATTTTATATATTCATAAGATTTTTTTTAAAAAAATATTCTTTTTTGGGGGCATGAACTGGGAAGTTTCTTATTCAGTGGAACTTGATTTTTAAAGAACTCAGGACACCCAGGAAAATGGCAGAAGTGGTGCAGGGTGGAGCAGAGGCAGACAGGCAGCAGGGATTCCTAAAACAGGGCAGCTGGGATAATCCAGCAGATTTGGCACTGAGCTTCCCTCTATTGGTACCATGGCACTGGTGACTCTTAAAGGTGAATTAAGGAATGATGGAAATAGGAACCTACATAAAACATGCATTATTATCCATCCTTTATCCACAGCAAATTTTACAAAACTGACAAATTCAATTTATTTTCATTAAATTTTCCAGTTGCCTGAAATACCAGGAAACAATGGGATCCACCTGGGTTTTTTTGCCTTGTCTCAGACCTGAAAGGAAATCTCTAGTCCACAAATGATCAAGATTAGTATTTGCTTTGCTTTCATGAAAGGTTACCTGTAGAGTGCCTCACATTCATTGGGAAATTTATTTCCTGATGAATCCAATTTACATTAATGTGGGCTCATTAAAAGATAATTATTGTGCTGAGAAGAGGACCACAGCATCCATCAATAGAACATCTGTAATTGTTTTAGTCGTATGATAAAGAGATAATTCTGAGTTCAGCTTTTCATAATGCCACTCTTATAAATGTCAAAACTGGATCCTTATTGTAGCAGCTATGGCAAAACTTAATTACTCTGATAATTATTGTCAAGAAGCAGATGTCTCGCACCAGCTCACCTTCTCTCCATTAGCACAGTATAGAAACCTTTAATGTTTTAACAATCAGGACTTTGAAAGGGACTACAAGGGTCATAAATGTTAAAATATCTGGATCAGCCAAGCTTTGCTTGGAGGAAAATTAGCACTTTTGAGGGCAGCATTTGGAAAACTGTTAAACAGGGGTCCAGCTGCAAAACTCTTCTGTACAGTTTCCTGACACTGGAATAGAGTTAGTGAAGGTACTAAAGAGAAAAGTTGTGTTTATCTGATTAATTCTGTGGAAGCACACACTGGAGTTCTGGTTGTGTTGTTAGCAGGCTCACCCCTGATTATCATTATATAGCAATAAATAACTGATCCTTGCATTTGTGGAGCTCTATACCTTCTTGTTCCAACTATTTTAATAAAGTAACTGATTCAGCATCAGAGCACCTGAAGAAACTGGGAAGATGCTCTGCACAATAGAGTTCATGGTTTTTAGCCTTGATCATTTCTTCTTGGTGTAGACAAACACACACTTGATAACAGGGAGGAGAAAATAAAGGAAATGAATGGTCAGGAGGAAGCAGAAGGGCAGATAAAGGATCCAGTCCAGTGCTGGAAATCAGTGAAACGATGTGTGAGGTGCTGGGGATGTCCATGTGTGCTACTGGCACAACAGGAAATTCTCTCACCTGTCCGGAAGAGTGTAAGAGCCAACAGAAAATCCACTACCAGGGATGCCCTGGGGACTGCAGTGCCATGGCTGGGAGTGGAGCTAAGGGGACAAACAGAGCTCATAGCGTCCCTTCCACCAAGGGACATCCACCCTGGGGTTCTCCAGGTGCCTCCACGGCAGCAGCAGCTCTGCCATTCTCTGCTGAGCTCTGGGTAAAACACTTCGCTCTGCCCGCTGGAAAATTTATACAGCAAAAAAAAAAATATATATTTACTGATGCCTCTGACAGTCAGAAAACCCAAAGAGTCAAGAGTGAATTCATAAACAAACTGACTACAGCAGCTCCAAATGTCCAGCAAAAACAGAGAGCTAAAAAGAAGAGAAAAATCTCAGCACCATTTGATTCAAAGAATACACATGAAATTCTCATTCCTAAGGTTTCCTTTCTAGTTTGTACTTGCAGGAAGCACTTGCAATTGTAAGGACATTTTTCAGGCTGAATCTTTGCTCATCTGTTTGAAGAACACCCTCACTAGGAACCGAGTCACGCACCCAGGTTTGGAGCAGCGGCTGCAATCTACCACTTTGATTAAAAAGCCTAATTTCAAATTACAAATGTATTTCTCAAACCATTCTTTCAGCTCTGTAAATGCTGAGATTCTTTGTGAAGTGTAATACAGTGACTTTTATGTAGTAATACAGTTCTCAGTGTGTCTCAGATAACATCAGGCTCTTACATATTCTGACTAGGCAATGAATTTCAGTTAATAATGATGTTTGGGACATTAGCACCTTTCATCTGGGAATACTGAAGAAATAGAAAAACAATACAGAAACCTCAGAGCAGGATTTCTGATGGGCTGACCAAGGCACGAAATGTGGGCCGTGATTCATGTCTCACAGTGGGTCAGACTCTTCTCTTTCCACCCCGGGCTCTCAGATCATTCCCCGTACAATGGGCTCAGAGCCAGATCTAACATTGTATTTTTATGGCTCTGCAAAGCACAAACTACCTCCCACCGCTTCTTATATTTCACAAAGGTGGGGATATGTCTGTGATCCGGCTCCACTCAGGAGTTCATCCATATTTAGAAAGGCACTTAGCACATCCCAGGCCAAGTTTACATATGCATATGCATGGGCTGAAGCAAAGCAAACGCTGTAAGACCAGCCCCAGCTCGCATGAGGGAACATCGAGTGCTGTGACACGGCTGCAAGGCTGAGCAGGGTGAGTCTGGCATGAACCCCAGGCCTCTGGCTGCCCCAGCTGAGTGCTTTCACACTTCCCTGTTCTGCCCCACAGCCTTCCTGTGCCACATGCTTTGCAGAAAAAGTGTTTCCCAAAGATATTCCAAAGGCACAGGGCATCATTTTACTGGAATTACTGCAGAGACCAAAGTTGTCATGAATCCACCAGTGCAGATCACTGAGATAGCAATGCTGTTTCTACCCGGGGTTTTTTATCTTAAACCATCCCATGATTAGAAGAAAGTTCTGTATATCACAGTGAAAAGCAGGGATCCTTGAGTTCCCTCCAATATTTTTAAAGGCTATCACTACCACAGATAGGGGAGAGGAAATGTAGCTGTCTGTGGAAAGTTAGATGGAAATAGATACAGACTGTACCTGCAGCTGAAATAATGACTGAAGGAGCTGTCTTCAGATGAAGAGCACATTTCTGAAATACCCTGTCGCAGAGCATTTTTTTCTGAAGTTAAACCTAGACACAGCCTCTCCTAGGAATAGGGAAAATTGATTTGCTTACTGAATTGCTCACAGGAAAAGCTGATGTTGAAAGTTAAAGTAATTACAAAGAATGGAAAACAATTGGGCTCAAATCAGAAGGTTTTTTAAAATCACTGCTCCTGCCTTTGACTTAGGCAGTATTGCAGGGGTCTGCTCCCACCACAGCGAGGATTTGGAATGCATAAAGACACGAGCACTCATTGAGCATACGCAGTAATGTCTGAAAAACAGATCTATAATTTCTTTCTTCTCCCTCTTGCTTAGTTTACCAAGGGGTCCCTGGGGTGCTCATTGTTACACATATTCATAAAAGTCCTCCAACTCCAAGAGAAGTGAAAGATGCAGAGAAAACTCCTGCTTTGGGTTAGAGCTGAGCAGCACCAGTAGAATTTGCCAGTGGCTCAGCTCCTCCCTCGGTGTAAATTAGCACTTACAACTCCAAATGGAGTTTTGTAGTTTCCACCAGCTCGTTCTGCTTGCAGCATTACAAGTGACAGCTGAGTTTGGCTCGTCCTGCTAGAACAAATAGGAAAAGGAGAGAACAAAATATCCTTTGCCAGCACTTTCCAGATGATCTTTCTTTGTGCTAGAAGTGTTTGTGTTTTAATAAGTGCCTTTTTCACACAGTCCAGCTACTTTTTCTTGAGCCTACAGAGGGATGACACAAGCAGCTCCTCAGTGGGGGCCAACTGCTGGAGCCTCAGCAGTGAAATGGGCAAATTCTTACAGCACAAACCTGTAACTCCTGTCCTGCAGCCAACAGCGTTGGTTCTGTGAGGTGGGGCTGGTGGAGCAGCTGTGAAAGGCACCTGAATTATGCAGTGATCTGGAATTTTCCCACCGAGGAGGTCCCTACTTGCTTTAGTGGCAATTATGCAACACCAGCTCTGGTTTGTTGCTCTTTCCTTTCCTTGTGTTAGAAAATAGGATGTGTACTCTGCAAACCTGCACTTTCCCTATGAGATCTCCATCTTGTGTTTAAAATCTATATTGTATGAAATGTCAATCCGTCCACTTTTGTCACTCGGAATACAATAAGTATCAGGTTAATATAACAATGACTGGTAGAAAAACAGCTCCATGGGAATTGGGCTGGGTTAGCTGAAAAACTCCACTGATTGAAAAAGAGTTAAAAGCCATGTCATGCTGTCACCTTGCAGTGTGACAGTGCTCCCTGCTCAGCCTTCATTTCCCTTCCATCTCAACAGCAGCTGCTGCTCTGACAGTTCCCACAAGGATCCAAAGGCTTGGCCTGGCAGCTCATCCCCGTTCCCTGACCTGCAGCACATGGGACATCAGCACACTCCCACTTTTTGCTGCTCTGGAACATTCTCCTTAGGAATCTCTGCCTGTAAGAGACTCACCAGAGCCCAGATAAGCAAGCAGAGACATCAGTGCTATTTTTAAAATGGCTCTAACCTTCTATTGTCCTCATCATTGATTTGGGATTGGAAAAAAAGAGCAGAGTGGGATTTGATAGGTGACCTCTGACATGAAAGAACACAGCAGTGCACAGCCAGAAAGGGAAAGAAAGGGGGGGAAAAAAAGATAAAGGAGAAAGTTTTAGGTACCTAAAATGCATCACATGCACGTATACATGACTGAGAAAGTATAAGAAACCATATGTTTCTTATTCCAATTGTCCTCTGCACCCTTCTCTCCAAAGAAGGGATAGTAATGAAGTTTTATTACACATAAAATTAGCTTCTCTAAGTGCTACCATTAACTAGATAATAAAAAGAGTTGCCTGAATCTTGCAAAAGAATTGTTTTTTAAAATGTCAGTTAATTGCAAAATGACTCCAGCTCCTTTCCAACTACTTTATCTTTGCAACAGTGAAGACTTCAGCAAGTGACTGAAAGCTTTTATGTCCCTCTTCTTCATTCCCTGCAAGGAAAGGCAAGAGACAGAGGGACCCTCTTACACATTGCACAACTTTTGGTTTTGGAGCGTCCAGTGTGTCCCTGTCCCCTTTAGTGTCTCCAGGACAGACTGACCCACCAAATAACAATTCCTTGGGGTGTTCAGGGCTCTCCCAGGCCCTGGCTCAGCCCTGGATGTTCCAGAAGGAAAAGTTACCATAAAAATTATCCCAAACGTGCTTTCAAACATAACTGAGCATCAAAAGGAGTTTTCTTTGGATTGGTGGGGGTGGCTCTATCAGCCCTGAGTTGGGGTTAAAGTTGTCTCAGGTGAGCTGCTCTTCCCTGGAGACAGGGATGAAAAGGAACAAAGATCAGGGAACAAAGACAGGAAGTGGGATGAGGCAGGGACACCAACAGGAGCAAAGCCCTGTTTGGATCCCCTTTCAGGCACATTCATCACTTCTTGTTGGGGATATTCTGTATGAGGCTGGGATCCCATTCCTGCAGCCCCTGGGACCTGACTCTGCTTGGCTTTGCCCAGCTCCAGTTCTGTGGATTCCTTTACATCTGTTCTCCTTGCTCGTGGTATCTGTTCATTTAAACCTAGTTCAACAAAGCTTTGGAGAACAGGTTTAACATTAATCTCATGCTTTGTTGAATAGAAATAATTTCAATTAAAGCCTGTGGGTAAGTGTCTGACTGGAGCAAGTGCTGCTGTTGTGAGCAGCTTTGGAAAAGCCCATCACTTGTGTGCCTAATGCCTGAACATCCCCATGCAGAGCACTCTTATTTGAGAGCACAGGATCCCAGGGATACTGGCAGAAGACTTTCTGGGAGAAAAGGATCCCAGGAACGTTGGCAGAAGGCTTTCTGGGCTTTCTGGCTTTATCCACAGCCTAAAGCATCACCAGTAATAGAGAACTGCATCATTGTCTCTTCCACATCTCCTTATCCTTCAAAAATTCTGTTTAGATTATTGTAAAAATCAGTATGAATCAAGTTTGACTTTGTTTTTATCCAAGGATACTGTCTAAGCTCTTCTCATACTGCACAGAAAAAACACTCCTTGCCACCAAATCCTGTCACCTTTATCCAGTTTTTCTTGGATGAAATGTCTGTGGGACTCAAATGTCAAGCTCAGTTCCAGTTTTCTTAAAATCTTACAAATCTCTTTTTAAATAGGTGGAATTTTCTCCAGCAAAAAGGTCACCTCTAGGCTGTGGCCAAACTCTGCACCAAGTTTTAATAGGGAGCTCAGAGAATTAATTAGGTATGTACAAATTGTTGGTGGTAATGAGAACTCATGTCCAGCACCAAAGGTGGAACCTCTGGTTGAACAGACAAATTGCTTGGGAACACATCCAGCACTGATTGCTTCATGTGAGATCCCAGTGACTTCCATGGGAATTCCTTTATGGAAAGCCAGTGGAATATGACACCCTGGTCATTGCTCCTTAAGAGATTTCAATGATTTCAATGATTTCTGTGCCTTCAGCTGCCCCACAAGACAAGGGAGATGGTTTGAACCACAGGATGTGGCTCTGGGGTGAATATGTGGGTGATGCAGGAAAGCCAGGTGAGAATTAATTGGGTTATCTGAAATGCTTGTGAATAAACTCCTCACCCTACGCTGTCAAATTGTCTCATCTAGATAGATCCACAGAAAAAAAAATATTTGACTCATGTTTGCAGAGTTATATCTTATTCCTGAGACAATTTTCAATATCCTGGCACATAAAAATGTAAATTTTCTTTAGGTGTGCTGATGGTCCTTCTGAAGAGAGATCAGAGGAATCTTAAATGTCTTAAAGCAAATCAAACTCTCCAGATATAGTTGTACTTTTGAATATGCAAAATATCATGACTGGAAGGTCTTTTAGCCAGGAGTCTCTGAGCTGATGTTGTTCAGGCCGTTGACAATTCCAGTTTCCCTTCCCACAGTGCAGATGTTCACAGTGCTGAAATGCTATTTATGGGTAAAGAAAAATGCTATTACAATACTCTGGTAATGAAGGGAGAGTTCTGTGGGTTCATTGCTTCTTTGTTAAATACAAAACCCAATAAAGGGATTTGGAAGATATCTGGGAGGGATAACTAGCAGAGAGTGAAAAAATGGGGAAAAGGAGAGACTGATTGAATGGTATAGATGAGAACACACACAGGCAATTCCCTCTGGTTTATATTCTGATCACACAACAGTGTTACTCTGCAGTAACTCCTTGAAGCTAATAGTTTATAAAACAAAATTAGTCTGGAGAGAAAAGCAGGTATTACACGTTTGTGAAAGGGGAAGAGGAATTTGACCTCATCGAGAGACATTAGTGAGGAATAACTGGGGGGCAAATTCTCAAAAGTCTTAAATTGCACTTTGAAATGGATGTAGGAGCTGTGTACCTGTGATGGCAGAACATGCACAGGTACAAGGAGCTCCTCAGGGCCTGGCAGCCAGGGCTGGGTTTGTTGATGCCCTTGATGTGGAGCACACATGGGGTGCGTGCTCCAGCAAAGCCAGAGAAATCTGATGCAGCATCAACACTTTACACACTCAAACCCAGCTACACATCAGCTTTTAAACTTTCTATCACTTCTAAAAGCAACATTTCAATTCCTGATATGAAGAACTTTTGACAATTTTCTTCTACAGCTGAAGCAAGTCAGGGATTTCTGTTTCCTGGGTTATGTGGGTCTTGCCTTTGGCTGCTGGGGCCAGTTTAAAAAGTGGCAGTCACTGTATTGGGTTTGCAGGGCCAGATTTTGTTCTGGGGGACCAGAGGGATGAGAAGATTCTGTGAGAAGCTGCCAGAAGTTCCCCCCTTGTCCCATGGAGCCAAGGCCAGACAGCTCCAAGACAGACCCAAGGCTGAGCCTGTCAGGGGTTTACTGGAATAGCAGAGTTAAGATGGGGAAAATCCCAAACCTGTGCATTTGCAGTTGGTGGGAGGTGTGAGAAGAAGAGCTCTGCAGACCCCAAGGTTGTATTTTCTGTCCCCTATCCAGGTGAGGAGGGGAGTGACAGAGTGGCTTTGGAGAGCACCCAGTGCCACCAGGGACACCCCACCCACCAGGCACTGCCAAGGCAGCACATTTGGACTCTCTGTCTGCCAAGCTGTCCTGTTAGTGTAGGCTCTGGAATGACTGGTGATTTCAGGATGTTGTTTTCTAAAGGAATTGGAAACGCTGGGAAATGAACTCCTAAAATACTGTGTAACGTGTGTAACTCATTTGAAAAGTGTTTTGGAGTATCAGCTCTTTGAGGAGGTGAGCACTGTGCATATTAAAATGATGCCTTTTCAAAGCTCTGAGCTGTTGCTAAAATGTTACAATAAAAAAGTCATTCCCTCCCAAACACATTACCAGTTAATGCAAACACAGGATTTTTTAAAAAGCCATTCCATTTCTTGGTGCTGAGAGCAAGGAAACAATCCAGAGGCTGCAGCCTCATGCAGTGACCTCCTGTGCTCCTCTGGAAAAGAGCATCACAATGGGGCCGTGGCTCTAATTAGGGGACAATAGGCAGGAAGAGCTCCAGAACTTTTGAATGGGGTCAAAAGTACCTTTTGATCAACTAAAAGAGACATTTTAGGATGAAAGTCATGAATACTAAAAGCCATTAGAATAAGACAAGCAACACTTCAAGCACCTGAGATGAAATAAGCAATTGTCTCGTGGGAATTCTTGATCAAAGAGACAGCAGTTCCCTGCCTGCTGCATCACCAGGCTGTGAGAGGGGGTAGTAAGCACCAAAATTCAGGTGTATCTCAGCTTAAAACACTGCACAGACATGGGCAGCTGCACCCTGCAGGAGCTGAGGATACATCCCTACCTCCAGCACCACAGGAAACAACAGAAGTATTTTCCTACTTGAGTTCCAGATGCAGGGAGAAAAAAGGATGTTACCAAGGGGAAAATGCAATATGCTGACCATCTGGTGAGGCACTTGCAGGCAGGGTGAGATCTCAGCTACAGGAATGGATCCCCCACATCTCTCTTAGCCAGACTGCCAGGCAGCAGCCGAGATGCAGAAAAGATTTGGCTATTAAGAGGTGCTGTGAAATACCACGGTACTTGAGAGGATTAACATAACCAAGTGCAGGCTTCAGCTGCTTGACTCTTTGTATGTTTTGCACTTATGTAACATAATGTAGCAATAAATGATGTAGTATTGCATTAGAGCATATGTTGAACATTAGCAGGAGTGATGTCACCCACTAATTACCGTGAACAAATGACCTGTGATTTCAAATCCATTCTTTCAGAAATGTGTAAATTTAACCCTGTTTGAAGTGAGAAGGACCAAGCAGGTCCTTGCTGAGGAGGCTGGCGAGGCCAGGCTGGGCTCTCAGTCCATGGCATTGGGATCAGCAGGGCCCCTGGGCCTGGCTGGGACAGAGCTGGAGACAAACTCAGCTCCAGCTTAGCTCAGGGATGGCTGAGGGTCCAGGGCTGAGCTGAACTGCAGCCTCTGGGTCCTTGAGCTGTGGGTGATGGTCCCAGGGGGGGCTGGTCAGGGCTGTCCTGAGCACCCAGGACCCTGAGAGAACAGCCCAGTACAGAGAGCAGGACTGGAATGGCCCTGCTGGGGGGTTCTCTCCAGTGAGGCACTTCCCCAGTGTCCAGGAGCACTTTGGAAGTGACTCCCAGCTGTGCTCACCCTCTGCACAGGCTCTGCTGTGTCAGATCATGGGCAGAATCAGAGCTGGAAGAGACCCACAAGATCATCCAGTCCAGCTCTGTGACATTGGTTCAGTTTGACCAGAATTTGACTTTGGCTTACCAGATGGCACCTCCTTACCAAGCTAACTTTTTAACCATGCCATGTTTGAGAACCTTCCTCAGAGGGTTGGGTCAAATTTGGAGCACACTGTCAATGCCAAATTCTCTCCCTTGTGCAATGCAGAGGTTACTTTGGTGCTCAGCCTTTAGATTCTGAAAGCTGTGTAACAAACTAATGTTTACAGACTATCATTCCTTATTTCTCTCCTTGGAATCAGGCACAGCATAGACATTTTTGATAAATTATTAAATATATCCACCAGGTAGTCAGGTTGAGCAGTGTTCATCTTAAAGGCTCAAAAAATAGCACATTGCAAGTGCAGTTTTTACTTATTATGCAAGACTTCTTCTGCAAGCAGAAGTGAAGAGTGGGAGAGGTGGAGATACAATCCCATGTGTTGATGGAGTGATTACTTCAGGAATTCATTTATGTTTGGTAAAAAACTTTATGCAGATTTGTCCAGGTCGTTTGGAGCTCTGCCTCTCAACTGTGCACACGCTGAGGATTATGAAACTCCACTTAGTCCTCATCTTCTGAATTCCTTTTATCTTGTTTTCACTGTGGACTGCACCACACTGAAATTTAGTGGGAATATGTTACTTGCCTAACTGCAGAGTTACCATAATGCATTTAACATGGCCTGCATATCAATTACATTCCTATAATCATGGATTAAAGAGTCTGGAACGGCGCATAGAAAGAAATCAAGAATTTAGTTAGGTTTTATATCTGTGGGCTTAGAGTCAGTGAGAAATAAAAATGCATGCAGACTTGGTTTTCCTTCTCTTCCCTTCCTTGGGCAGCTGCCCAAATGTTGCATCTCTGAGTTGGAAAAAGGAGTTGGGTTTGGCTCCTGTACAGATTCCACATTCACTGAGCTGCTTTCTTCATTTAGTGAGAGCTCTCTCTGAGCAACACTGGCCACATTCATCTTTATTAGGCTGTAATGGGAGTCACTGCACGGGAAGCCTTGATCCTGAGCTCTGCATAAAACTGCAGCTTGCAGATGCTCTAATCCTACCAGCTATTAGCACAATAAATTTATAATTGATATATAGGTGTAAGTCTTCCACATCACCTACCTGAAAGCAAGAGTTATGAAATTTAATCAACTGCCTCTGTCCTTGGAGCTGTGATCTCCCTTCATGGAGGAGAACAAAATGTCCATCAGTGCTCCTGACAATTATTAGAACCGTTGTTAATGTACTATGAGGAGTAATTCACCATCAGGGCAAGCTCTGAGACACAGCAGGCAAATTTAAAATATTTTATTGTGCTAATATTGCAGTTACAAGTGATATTTTAAAGCAATTTGCCATGATAATGTCAATGCAGTGCTAAGTAGTTCCTTTTAGTGCTGTTCACAGAGAAGCTGATATCCACACAGATGTAGCAAAGCTTCTGAAAGACTGGCTTAATACAAGGGGAAAAGCAGAATCAATGTGATCCAGCACAGAAGTGAGGAAAGGGATGCTGGGGGGTTTGTGGGAGGGTGGGAGTGCCTGAGCTGCAGCAGTGTTGGGTAACAGATGCAGCCAGGACACACCAGTGACTCCACCAGGAACTGGTGCAGTGCAATTTCCAGCTTTTCCTTTCTAAGAAAAACAGAAACGCTATAAACAGATGAAAAAACAGTTAACTGGTACCTCCAAGGCACTATTTCACCACATTTCTGGGATATTAAGATAAACTAATCATGTCTCTAATAAAGAAATGCTGTTTTTCCTCAGCACTATGCAAGGGAAGCTGCATCTTCCTGGAGGTGTATATTTGATGAAGTGCAACACTGATTATTTGATTGATTTAACTATCAGAGAGGTTATAATAATAATAATAATAATAAACCAATTCAAGACATCATTAACTAGCAGAGCATTTGAAATAATACAAATGAGACAATGATTCATGGGCATGTTCAGGTTTATTTTTGTGAACTGTTGGGGTCCTTAGGTATTTAGAACCAGTTTACACGGAATTATGGACACTTATGTAATGCTGTTTTCTGAGAGAAATTCTTGATCATAACTAGTTTGGAACCAAGCAGAAAACAAAAAGAGCCTCTAGAACATCAAAAGGAAAGGAACAATGTCTCCAGAAGGAGTTAGAAAAATGCAGAAATTTAGAGAGCTCAGCATGGGTTAAGAGTGGGAACTACCTCCAGCCACCAGATATTGGACAATTAGTCACCTCAGTTTTGGTTTGGATGGCTTTGGAAAACAAATGGTTCTTTGTTAAGCTTTTGTTTGTACTCCTTCACCTATGGGTGTCTTTAAGTATGGAAATGTGTGCCTTAATACAATTGTGGAGACAAATATTTGTGTATTTGTGAGTGCTGTGGGTGCCTGGGGTAAAGGTTGATTTTTGAGACATATGTGAAGCTGCCATGGGATTAAAGAAATGTAATTTATAAATGAATTAATTTCGATGGTGAAACATCTGAGTTCCCATTGCTGTCTCCTGTAGTCCGTGTGAGTTTGCCTCCCCACACTGATGGTTTGAGGATCTTTAGCATAAACAAAGACTTTGTAATAATGGCTTCCCCATCTCTCCTTCCTTCTGACACTGTGCACATCCTTTACATCCAATGGGAAAAACTGATCTCCTGCAGAGACTTTGGAAGGCACAGAAGAGGCTCCTCTTCCCCTCCTGAGCCTCACCTGAGACCAGGTGGCCTTAACGTGGCTATTGGAGGCTTCATTCACATTTTCTTCTGTTCCTCTTTTTTGCTGCAACAAAGGACTTTCTTTAACTAGGCCACCCATTACTGATCAGTTACTTTTATCCTTTCTTGCCAGACCCAAACTCTTTTCTCCTATCCATAATATTCTCTGCCTGTTTCTGCTTCATAATCAATGTAGGCAGTTTTATTAGTTCCAGGATCTAATTTAACATCAAAAGAATCAGACCACCTCTCTGGTGTGTGAATGAGTGGCAGACCTGATTCAGGGAGGACATTAGGCACGTTTAGTGTTTTATAGAACCAGGTTTTCTGTCTGCCAGCATCACTGCCTTAAATGCAGGGAGAGCTAAGGGAAACCATGGTGGGTACAAAAGCAGCAGTAAAGAGTTTTTTGTGCCAGATCCCCAAAGTGTGCCTGTAAAAATATTTCCTAAGGCAGCTCTCCATCACTGCTCGTGTTAAACCTTTTAAGTCCGTGTGTAATCTGGTAAATCTTCTTCATCCAGATAGATGGATTTGAATGAGAACTCACCCTGCGAGGAAAGACTGGCCTGGAGAAGATAACAGTTCTTATTTGTCATCCTCTGTTATTGTAACCATATTACAGGGGATAATGAAGTGCAAGGGACAGCAATTAGTTGGTGGCAGCACAAGTGATAAGCACAGCACCAGGACTTTCATACACTGTGGTGTGCAACGCAGCCTATTGATTTAACGGCGGCTTTTCTCCCTTTCAGTCTCCAGTAAAAAACAGCACCGAGATTTATGTGAGCAGCACTGCTTTGGAATACAGATCAGGCTGGAGAAACGCTGGTGTGAATCTTTGGATGCTCACAGTTTAAAAAAAAAACCCAAAAAAACAGGCTAGGTTAATTCATAAAGTGCTTTCCAGACGGGCTGGATGCCGTGTGCTCCTCGGTGGGGCTCCTTGGCTTTGTTCCTCACACCTGACTGCAGATTAATCTGCCTTTTAACTGTGCCTGCGTGGAGCCACACATGCTTGGAGCCACCAGCAATGTGTCTCTCTCCAGGCCTCCCAAACTGGGTCACCCTTCAGCTATTGGTTTAGTGGGAAATTATTCCCTTTGAGATTCCCAAGCCACTCCGTGGGGCTGCCTATTGTCATGTTCTGGCACTGAGATTGTAGAACAGATTATGGGCAATCTGTCAGTTCAGGCTGTTCAAGGAGAGATGAAAAAAAAATCAGACACGTGTTGCTCTCACACTCTGAGCAATTCGAACAAAGACAACAGAAAATATATTTTTCTCCATTTGTTATTCCATTATTACTTCCTAATATAATATGGCAAGTAAAGCATGAAGTGCACCTTGAATAAAGAGCTCTAATGATAGATGGCCTCTGGCATTATTAAAATGTTCCTGTGGATCTCAATGGAGAATAATTTCAGGTGCCTTAAGTTGGTTTTGATGCTCAGCAGCTTCCACAGAGGAGTCTGAACCCCACCCCAAAAATCACCTTTGGTTGCACCTAAGAAAACACTGTCCTTGTCAGGGCTGAGGCAAATCAACCACAGGATGATGATGCATTTAGATTAGTTTGTAATTAATGTTTCCTGGCACAATTTTAAACTTGAAAATAAGAATCCAGAAGAATTTATTGTTGATCTTGGAGAGGATTTTCAGATCTGTTGAAATCATGGCCTTTGAATACAACCAGGCCACCAACAATGTAGGAATTCTTGTATGGACTTCCAGAAGTGCCCAAGGCCAGGTTGGATGGGGCTTGGAGCAACCTGAGATAGTGGAAGGTGGAATGAGATGGTCCTGAAGGTCTTTTCCTCTCCAAATCATTCTCTATTCCTCCCTCCCTAACCTTGAATTATGTAAATAATGAGTTGCAGGCTCTGCCTTGAGCAGAGTATGGCTTTTTTTGGCTTTGTCTCTGATAAATAATCATCTGCCAGTGAACATGTTTAATATTTTCACCTAATATTGTAGGTTAAAAAGAGAATTGTGTTGGAAATTTCATGCTGGTAAAAAAGCAGGGCGATGACAAATGCTACAAAAACCAGCTCCAGTCACTGCAATGTTTTCTAGTCTTGGTTTTATATCAGCTTCCAATTACAGCTACAAAGGCAGAACCCCAATGCTGATGTAATTAGAAGACATATAAGCAAATCAAGAATTGAACACGTATTTCAGAGCTTAGAATAAACAATCCTAATAACCTTTTTAGCCATTAAAGAAGCCTCTTTTTTTTTTTGTTCTAAATAAAGGATATTCTGGCAATGGCTGAACAAGGATGAGAAAGTTGTGGGGATTTGAGTTAGTGGGATGATTTACTGTGGGGTAAGAATTCCCTCCCAGCCCTGGCCCTGGTTTGGATGGTTTCTCGTGCTGTCTGTTGGCCAGGACAGTCCCTGGCTGGATCCTCAGCTCTTGGATGAAACCAGAAAACAGCCCCATGGATGCTGCATCCCCTGTGCCCTCAGGCAAGTTGTGGGAGTAATGATCCAAAAGGGTTTAGGAGTTTTATTGCAGCAGGGAGGCAGCAGGGGTCAAATCTGCACCAGAAAACCTATAACTAAGTCTGTAATTCTTTTATGGGCAAAGCTGCAGGGATTTCTGCTTGATTAAGGATTGCATGATTGAGGCCAGTGACATTAACAGGCACAGTGTCCCCTCTGCATCTAAAATAGTGATCAAACATGACAGGAAAAGCCATGTAATAGCAAAATCCCAACACTTTCTTGCTGCTAAGAGTGGCTTCATGCTTTCTGTGCTTCCCAGCCCTATAAATGTGATTATTTTCTCTTTTTTTTTCCTGCCATTAAAAACAATTTTGGGAAGTTCCCTGTTGTATTTAATGCATAGCTTTTGACTGTCCAGGCTCTGCACTTCCCCAGCTTTGTTTTGAGGCTACATGATCAATAAATGTCACTGCTGAAGTGCTTTGCCAGTTCAGGTATCAGAAATTAAACCAGAAGCTCCAGCTTTCTTTTACTGGTCGTGACAAATTGATTCCTTTTGGTCTACCTTGCATTTCTCTCACTTCATGTGTCTGAAGAGAGGGGGATTTCTCCCAGCACCTTCTGCTGGGCCAGCCTGAATTCCAAGATCCCTTAAAGATTTGTTATTAAATTTGTCTTGTGCTCGTGTAAAATGGGAACTGGTGAGATTCTTATAATGGGAAACCATTTGTGTTTTGGCAGTTAAAAATACCAAAACAGAGACTGTCCATGCAGAATGAACCTGCACTTGTAATTACAATTTGTCCATGAATACTCAGGGCTGTGCAATTAGGTGAGGAATTATATTCTTAAAGGACCACTTGGGCACTTTATGGCCAAATAAAAACATAACTATTCATAAGTACAGGTGCATATATGTTTGCTTAAAAAGAAACAACAAACAATTATTGGATCCCCAGAGGAACCGTTTGTTCCCTTCCCCAGGAAATAAGAGGACTGACTTGTGCTGAAGGAAGGGGTTTTATCCTTGCTGCACAAAACCTTACCAGGATTGTTTTCCAATTACTGTTTTGAGCAACAGCACAAGTTCGGGAATGGATTAATCTGAAACTTTACTTGTAGCTCCCTGAAATACATCCACAGTTTACTCTATTTTGCAGCCAGTTTTGCTGAGACACAGAAGTGCAGAGAACTTTGCCACTTGGTTTAGCTTTTTTTTTCCCCCATAAGTCCATTAACAAACATTTACTGTTCTTAAGAATTTGTGACACATATGAAATGTAGAACTTTTATTTCTTCAGAGTCAGTTAATGAACAGAGTGTTCATTTTTTGTCTGCTAGAATCTGTCTGTGAGATTTCCAATTCCTTCTGCTTAATTTCTGTGTTCTGGAAGTTTTTAAACTGTCAGCAAAGATGTTTTACCAATCTTCACATTATGGCAGGAACTGAACCCTATTTTCATTAAGGGCTGGAAAAGGGATGCCAGTTAGATTATTTTTTCCTCAGATCCCATAGCAGGAGGTGAGCAAAAGCAACCACTGCAAAAAAAAAAAAAAAAAAAAAAAAAAAAAAAAAAAAAAAAAAAAAAAAAAAAAAAAAAGAGCAGGTGAAATATGTACCCACTGAAAAAAAAAAAATAAAAATCAGAAGAACTTTAGTCATCTATGCAGAACACATACGACAACTAATTAAATCAGGTTTCATTGAAATTAAAATAAACGGCCTGAATTAATGAATGCAGCTTGTGAGGAACACTCAGCTCCCATTGTGCAGGCAGACTTTACACGAGGCATTTTTGATAAGACATTTTGGGGGGCAGGAGCTGCCTCTGTGTGTTTGTACCGTGGAGAAGGGCAGAGGACAGGACAGAGATCTCTGCTCTGGCACCTGGATGTGTCCCAGCTCCTCTGCTCCCTGCTGGGTGACCTTTGGCAAGTCACATCTCATTTCTGACAGGCTCTGAGAGCATTTTGTAGTCTCCTCAGGAGTGGCAATATTTAGGAACAAAGCCTCGTTGTCCCAGTAATGTGTGATTTGCTTGCTGCTTTATTCCACAGGATGGGGCTTAAACAAAATTTATGGGAAATGCTGCCTTGTGCTGGATCTCTGCACAGGAGTGAATCTTACCCAAGATCAATAGAGTCATTCCCCAGTCCTGTGGGTTTTGTGAGTGCCACAGCATAAAGGAATCAGGTCCTTCCCCTACGAAAGCACTATGCCTCTGCCTTAATTGCTAAGCTTGGGAATTGGATAAATGCTAAATTCTGGTTTTCCAGTGTTTTCCGTTTCTTTGTGACCATTAATGAAATTACAGCCCTGCTAATAACAATGTGACATCCTGGCCCTGGGAAAGGTACGTGGGAATTGTCAGCAAATGCAAGTTTGACTGAAAAAGGTGCAAGTCCTCACCTGTTGTTATCCTGCTGACTTCATCAAGGTTATACAGTGTTTTCAGGAATGCACGGGAAGTGATTATTTTCAAGTTATTATTTTGATTTTCCATAAGATTTGGCCACCTCTGATGGGCTGGGGGAGTCCAGCACCTCTTCGGCAGAGACTGGTGGGAACAGCAACTACAACAGTGAGTTGTGCATATAAATCCATGAACATACAAATCCAGTGGCTCATGTAGGGTGGTGGGATCTGAGGGAGCAGCTTCCAGCCTGGCCCTGGGCATGGTTTCTCTCTTGAATGGCACAAAATCCTCTGGACCCCAAACATGAGGGATGCTGAGGCAGAAACTCCAGGGAATTGAGTAGTTCCATGCAGTGTTTCAGTTAACTGGGTTGGATTTTTAAATTCATCCCAAACCTGTGCTTTAGGCAGCTGGATGGATGCAATTTATAGTTCCATGTCCTTAAATTCTGCACTCTGTACCACAAGCCTGCCTGGTGCTCACCTGGGCTATTTGACACTTCCAAAACACCCACTGGAGACACGAGACTCCTTCTGCTTCTCCCTTAATGTGATATTCTGAGGTTAAAGAGATGTTAAAGCTTCTTCTGATCGCTAAGGTCCTCGTGGAGTTTTACATTAAACCAGCTCTGGGTCAGTATGTCCTGGCCACATTTCAGCTTGGGTAAATCACAGGGCACAGGATTGAATGTTCTGGCTCATTTTATGCTTCATCCCCTTCATTCGGTTGTGTATCAGTAACACTCTGAGGACCAAATCTTCTGGCACTGTGGTAGAACTGCATCCATTTCTACTCAGAACCACTTTGATCTCGTTTCCTTATGCAAAACATCTACTGAGAGCACTCAGAGCAGGCAGGGAAAAGAGAACCTCGACTGTGTCGGTATTTACTCCTTTAATATACTTTGGGATGTGTGTGGGTTTATTTACAAAGCACGTGTAGTTAAATGTCATTGAAAAATATAATTAAAAATCAATTAAGAGACCATTTTAAAAACAAGAGGTTGTAAAAATGGAATTTACAATAATAACCAGGCTAAGCATTTGGCATTTACATGTCTGCACCAAACAGCAATTCCCTTGTTAGTTGTGCTTGAGTGACAAGGTACTTGCTTATCTCCTGGATATAAATTCCAATATTCTTGTTATTGCTGGGACAAATAAATACCTGCATAAAGACTTCTTGCACTGCCAAGTAACACCAACTGATTAAATTCAAACAATTGTTTTTTTTGTTCTTGTCTGGGCCCAGTGCCAAAATTATCCGTTGTATGAAGGGCCAGATTTTGCACTCAGCTTATGCTCAGTTAATGCAAGGTAAATACTGTGCTACCAATACAAATATAAGCACAGAGAGACATTCTGAAATGTTTTAATTTCTTACATAAAACCTGAACATGCAGAACACACAGAAGCAAAAATGGAAGAGTATTTGGACTCTAACACAAACATGGTGATGAAAGCAATTTCTGTGACTGGACCTCTCCAAGGGGGAGGACATGAGTTGTGCTTGGAGCCCGTGAGGTACAGAAGTCACTGTGACACGTTTTGGCTTCCAGAGAAATAACTGGCAGTGTCTCCATAAATCCACTGGAATGCCAATGTGGAGCTCGTGGCTGCACACTCTGGATCTGGCTTTAAATGGTAAGAACTCAAGGACTGTCTTGCTGTGGGATCAAATATCCCAGATTTATAACCAAACCTGAAGTCTTTTCCTTTGTTAATACACATCCCCTTCCTCTCCCATCTTCATCGTGACCAGCTGGGGGTATTCCTGAGGTTCTTGTAAAAGAGTTGGATATCTAAATATCTTTTAAATACCTAAAAAGCATTTTTAACATCATGAGCCCATAGGAAATGCTGGAATCAGTGACAATGTCCATCTGTGATGGTTCCATGTTGAATTTACCCTTGGAAAGTTCTCTGCCTGTGCCTGTGTCCACAACCCTTCTCTTCCTGGTAATACTGAGGTGAGGGGTTGGCTCTTCCTGAGTTTTGGGGTCAGCCTGGAGAGCAGGGAGTTTGTGCTGGAGAACCAAGTGCCTCTTCCTGGGATAGGTGGGAGGTTGGTGGTAGTTGCTGCATTGGGCCATTTCTCTCAGGTGAAGGATTAAAGTGACCTGTGACACACCCCACAGCCTCCTGTTTAATTCTGTGCTGATTGGCTTCTCTCCTGTGCCTGCCTTTGGCTTCTACAATTTAGCTCTCATTCCTCATTACATGCACAGACCAAAATGAATCAAAACCCTCTCGAAAATCTGACATTGCAGCCCTTTAGAATTTGGATGATATGGAGAGTCTGTTTCCCCTATTTAGGACTAATCAGAGGTTTCATATGTGCCACCCCATGCTCTCATCAGTTCAAGATGCAGAAATCAGCCCCTTTCTTTTACCATTGCATCCTTCTTTGTCTCTGAAGATCTCCATTAAAATCTTACTGTAATAGTCAATCTGCATTTCCCCCAGTTTTCAGATCCATGGATACACTGCAATAACACACTTACACTTGTTTTATGAGGAGGGCTGACTGCAAGTATTTTATTCCATTTTAAGGCTTTCTTCCCTCATTTTTTGCTCCCAGAATTCAGACCATTCCCAGAGGTCCTTGCCTGTGCCATCCCGGCACCCTCCCAGCAGGCAGCACCCTGGTGTATCCCTCTCCAGACATCTTCCCTCTGATCAGGCAGTTTGTGCTCAGACTTGGATGGAATATGGGTTTTTTGTGTTCGCATATGAACATCTGCTTCAAATTCCCAAGCCAAGAGAGACAAGAAGCAAATTAAACTATTTGTTCTTCTTTCTCTCTCTTTAATATCAAAGTCATTCCTTACATGCTCCTTAAGCTTCCACTTTTGATCAGGAGATATTAAAAATGGATCTAAACAACTCACATCTTAATCATATTCCTTTGTGAGCAGGATAAGAGTGAAGGGAGCAGGGGAGAGAAGCCAAAGCTGCTTTGCTGCTCATGCTCAGAATCCAACCAGTATCCAACACATCCACATTCCTCCTCCTGTCCCTCCTGAGCTGCCCTGTGCAGGGCATGAGGCCTCTGGAATGTCCTGCAGCTTGAAATCAATCCTGCCTGAGCTGGAGCAGCCCGGGAACAATTCCCTGCTGCTCTCTGATTTGTGCTGGAGACCTGCAAAAAGGAGTTTGGAGGATGACTCAGACATTCCTTCTTCCCCCTGGGCTTTCCTGCTGTGCCAGCCCAGCAGCCAAGTCGCTCTTCTGGGTTCCTCTGTTGCAAGTTCTCAAAAATCTCTTGAAGAAAATTCTGTAAAATGTCTTTTAAGAAAAACCAAAGTGAAACTTGAATGTTTTCACAGTCCTGTGCGGATTTTGGAAAAGATGTCATTACTTCAGGAGGAAAACCAATAAGTTATGGTGCTATTCAGTCAATGAAAAATCAAAAGAATAAAATAAGGTTAAGCATTTCACAAGAAATTGTTCATTCTACACAAACCTGATTTTGTTCTGTGATGAGATCACAGATTAAGTTGCAAGTTCTATTAGAGTAGCTGTGCAAATAAAATAAATTTTTGTGACATGTTTGATTCAGTACTGAAGGATATTCTGATTAAAAAATCAGCACTATACAATTATCAACAACATACATTAATAATTGAATAAAAACTAAATGACAGCTCTCAAAAAGCAGCTGTCAATGTGGAATAAACATCAAATGTATTTCTGGTGGCTTTCTGCTATTCCACTTACTCCTATCAATATTTACATTACTGATCTAGGAGTAAATATGGAATCTCTGCAGCAAAAATTTGTGAATGACAGAAGAACTGGCAGAGTGGTGAGTGCTGATGGGCACAGAGCGTTCACACAGAGCCATCTAAACCAGCTGACAAATTATTTCTGCATTTCTGGAGGAAGGCTGGAATTTATCTCCATATTATTGACATCCCTGCCCATGGCAGGGGGTTGGAATGAGACAATGTTTAAGGTCCCTGTGAACCCAAACCACTCTTCCCTTTCCAGCCCAAGCCTTTCTATAATTTCTGAGATTCTCTAATTCCCTGCAAGGAGCTGTGCTGGTTTTAGTAGGCACTGAAGGCTCTGGGAACTGAAAGCTCTGCATGTCAGGCAGGAGATGACAGAGTTTGCCAAGCTAAGGATCCAAGGAAACAGGAGCTTTGTCCTTGGGCCAGGTGATTTTGTGTCCCCGGGGTTAACTGGAAATCCCATCGCCCCGGAATCCAGCGCTGCCACATCCCGCTGGGAGGAGCCCTGGGTGACACCAGAGGAGAGCTGGGGGCAGTCCCAGGCTGACCCCGGGCCCGTTCCCCGGGAGTTTTCCTGCTGGAGCTGCAGCTAATGAGGCTGAGGAGGCAGGAGGAGGAGGATGGGAGCAGCACTCCGCACACCTGCTGCCTCCCCGCTGCCAAGAGCCTGTGCTGCTGCTGCAGAGCTGAGAGCAGGGAGGGGAGGAAGAGCAAATGCAATCCCGTTTCTGCTGATGAGGTATCGCAGAGGTGAGAGGGCAGCCTCAAATGCCTGAAGACCCCAGAAGTGCAGAAGGGAGCCCTGGATTATTTCCAGAAATAAAAACAATTGGCGCCTCATTTCCATGTATCTGAATTCAGTTCAATATTTCTGTTTTAACAGAGTCATCTTAGGTCAGTGGGAAGATTTTGATTTATTTAGTGAGGTTTATACTGGGCTTTGCAGCCCTGCTTGCCTCAAACCTTTCCCTTTCCCTGTGGCTTAAGGACACTGAGGAATGGAGACCTTCATCCTTCAGGGAGACTTGTACCTATGAGGATTTTTATACTTCTCCTTGTGCCAGCTCAAACTTCATGGATAAGTTAAGAGCTGCTCTTCCTTGTGCTCTCAGTTGGCCATCTGTCACTGACACTAAAAACCCTTGGAACAGGAATATTACAAAGCTTTGGGAAAGATCTCACCATGCCCTTAAAGGGGTCTGAGGTTTAGTGGGCAGCTGTAGAAATGGCTTTGCTTTATGGACTTCACATGCTGTAAAAAGGCAACTCACTACCCACAGTCTTAATTAGAGTGCTCTGGACTATTAAGGGGGATGTGGGAGCTTTCTCCAAGCCAGACAGAAATCAGCCAGCCTGGATCTTCTCTAGGATGCAATTTTGGGAATAAAGTCTCACTATTTGGACGTTGTATTCCAAAAACATCTACTTGCAGTAAACTATCAAAACAAGACATTTTGAGTCTCACACACAGCTCATACCTTTTCAGAATAGTGCAGATCTGGGAGTCTTTGAGCTTCCCACGGGAGTTAAATAATGATATTTATAATCATTTGTAAAGCCATTCCCTTGGAGGTGTGACAGGAATGAGCCTCACATCTCTTACAGCACAAACTTCCTAAGTGAGGAATGAAGGAAGTTCACATCTTCTGCTGATTTATGCCCTGATTGCTGATTCCAGAGTCACATTGCTGTAGCTTGCAAGCCAGGGGATCGTGACAGCAGCTCAGGCCTCCTCTTTCTGAGGACTCTGTGGGCACCTAATGAATTCACTGTGAATTTCCCACTGTCTGTTTAAGGTTTGGCTCTAAATGGCAAGATCAGTCTTTGTCTCCCCTTCTACTGAGGGAGCTTAAAGCAAAGTTCCCTGAGCAGTGAGGACTAAAATAGCTGAAGACAGCAAAGAAACCTTTCTCAGTGAGCTGTCTGACATCCATCCCCTCTTCACAGGTACTCTGCAGGTCAATAATACCTCCATGAACCCAGAAACCAGCCTGCCAGGCAGCTTCATCCTTATCCCCCTCCATCCCACACTCCCTTTGGATTGCTGTGGTTCCACTCAGTCTCTCCTTCCTCTAATAGGCAGACATGAAGTTGTCATCTAGAGAAACAGGAGCTACAGGGAAAACCTGCATCTTTGAGTCACACAAACCCATCCAAATCTTTCCAAGCTCATCCACTTCCAGTGTTAATGAGCTGCTGTGTGACACCTCATGGGTGCAACATCCTATGACATGGGGAGAAGAACCTCCTTCAGCCCAGGAAAGGCCCCTGGGAGCAGCAGACAGCAGCAGCTGTGAGCCACAGCAAGGCTGCAGAGCCTGCAGTTCCACCTTGCCTTGTAATATTGTAAGATTTATTTTCAGATCTTATCAGCAATTCACTGTGGGCTGTTCTGTGCTGAGCAAAATTCATCCATCAATCTCCTGCTATGGCCACATTCCAGCCTCCACCGAGGTGACAGTTCAGTTGTGCTAATGATCAGCCTCACATCCACATCCGCATTCCCCCTTGGTCTGATTCTTCTTCTCTTATGATAATTTAATTGATTGAGCACACTGGCTTCTAGTCAAGAAGCTCTTCTCAGCTTAACTCTCAGTTTTAAAAAATCACCGCTCAACATCTCTATAATTAGAGTTAGTTGCTAAACCCTCTATCCAGGTGATTACTGGTGTATGAGAGGGACAGAACCTGAACTGATCAAATCAGGGATTTAAGCAAAATGCCCTTGATCCATGTTTCACAATTCATTAATGTCTTCTACTTTGGGTATTTTTCCCCTTTTTTTGGTGTTAAATATAGCTGGGTTAGGAAGGTTCACGTAGAATCAGGACAGTTAGGGGTAATTTTTTATTCATATCCCTGTTATTGTTTGGGGAAGCTCAGTAGGGTTCATTAATATTGCATTTCCAATGAAAAGGCACTCAAAAGCCAAACAGTTCAATTATATTCTGAAGCTGCAATGCGATACAAAAATGAGCAGTGCAGTGATGCTGTCGTGGTTTAACCCGACTGCTTCTGCCCGTAGTCAACAGCACCACTCTCCCCTTCATTCCACAGGGCAGCTGTTCCACAGCACAAACCAACCCAAATTCCGTGATCTGAGGGCTTCATCTGGGGTTTTGTACCTGAGTCAGGTTCACTGGGAGGCTCAGGAAACAAAAGAAATCTTTGCAGTGACAGAGTGTGACTGATCCCATGTGCTGACCCGACTTGATGAAGGTGTTTATTTGTAGAAAAACTCCCACTGCAGGGATGGAACTGCAGCTGCTGGAGTGGGGGACGATGTACCAAGCTCCCTGTTCTGCTTTGCATTTCCTTGGTCCAAAAGGAGCATCCAGAATGTGATAATCTGCATTCAGAACTACAGAGAATTATAAAATATCCACTTCCCATCCTGACTGTTCCCCTTCAGCCTGGAGAGGAAAGCTTCTGGGGAGACTGCATTGAAGCCTTTAAGAGGGTTATAAAAAAAAGAGAAAGTCACTTTTTACACTGATAGATGGTGATAGGACAAGGGAGACTAGTTTTAAACTAAAAATGAGAGAGATTTAAATCAGGTGTTAGGAAGGAATTGTTCCCTGGGAGGGTGGGGACACCCTGGCACAGGGTGCCCAGAGAAGCTGTGGCTGCCCCTGGATCCCTGGAATGTCCAAAGCCAGGCTGGACAGGGATTGGAGCCACCTGGGATAGTGGAAAGTGTCCCTGCCCATGGCAGAGGCTGGAATGGGATGATCTCCAAGCTCCTTTCCAACCCAAACCATTTGTGATTGTGTGATAATCCCTTACTTCTCTGAAAGAGAGAGTGAGAACTTGTGATTGATTCCAATAAAAGTGAGATCATGCTTTATATGCAGAGGCCTCTGATTTTCCTGATGCAATGGGATCTGATTCTTGAAATGATGGTACATAAAAATTTAATGTTTTGGAAGTTTTATTATTTTTCTTTATATGAAACACCAAAGTAAAATTTGATTTTGCTGGATTTATGGCTTGATCACTCACCCTATTAAGAGTAATGATTCCACTCTCTGACCTTGTAGGGCACCAGCTATGAGATTTGAGATGATGGCCCAAACATTTTTGCAATACAACTCTTGGCTAGTGCATGACAGGCTATTGACTGAAATACTGTCAATGCACAAATGAGATTATAACCAGAGAAGGTCTTGATTGCTTTGGTCTGTTATTCAATACCCTCTTCTCTTACAAGCAGCTTCTTGGCATTTTTTTCAGGCTAATGTAGACCTTCCTTCCGTGACAAATGACACAGGAGTTGATTGTATAGACAGACCCTTTGCTGCAGTTTTTTTATCTGCAGAAGACTTCTCTCTAACAGGACTCTTGCACTTGCTGTCCACAGAGTCCTGTGCTCTGTAAGGGCCTCTCTGAGCCCTGTTGGCTGCTGAGAATTGCAGAAAGTCTGATGTGGCTGTGATGGAGAGAGCAGGAGCAGCCTCACGTCCTGCTGGGGCAGTGTTCCATGGCTGCAGAGGGGAAGGATGGCTGGAGTGCTCAACTTTCATTTCATTTAAATGAGCAGAATTGCTTTACTTCCCCCCTAGGTATAACAATTATTAAGAATTTATATTGCTATTCATGCTGTATAATAATGAACAGAAACTGGCTTTGCACTCTTAACCTTTGCTGTTAGGTAGAAATGGAGAAGCAGCAACAGTGACTCTTATGAGACCAGATATATCTGCACCATCACACTCATTGCCTCCTTTTACACTTTAGGAGACAGGGAGTTTGTGCTGTATCATCTTTGGATGTCCCCAGTGTGAGAAATAACTAGTTAATGCATTTTTTTTTTACTTTCTTCCATATGTTTCCTAAATAAATCTATTCATCACTTAAACAAACCCGCCCAGCATTTCTCATGTATTCTGATTTTTCACTTAAATATTGTTTGTATTTAAATATAAATATTGCTCAAAATGTAGCATTAATATTTTGCCTACTGACAAGCAGTTCTGTATCTTATTAAAATTTAAACAGCCATTATGTACATGAAAGTTTTTTTGTTGTACTTTGCAAGGTGCTATAACAATAATTACCCGAGTGCATCAATCATTTTTCATTGCCTCATTTGTATCACGGGGATAAGTAGCTCCAATTAAAATCCCATTTTACATAAATAGATATGGTTTGAATCAAACCACAGTCTGTTTCCACTTCTGAAACGGTGGCCATAGGATATCTTTTTCATTATGCAAAGTGTATGATGTGTACTGCTTATCTTTTTGTGCTTAAAAAGGCATAAGTCTGCAGGCAGACATGCCTTAGTGCAGGTTTGGCAGGGAACAAATAATTGTTACTGTAATTATCTATCAATTTTACTGTTCCAAATATTTTAGCCAAAAAGCTAACTAGTATAATCACATGTTTATTCCTGACATATTATAGTTTGAGTAAGCAGAACTGAAAATGTTTAATATGAATTAACAGCTTCAGGAAAAATTATAATTTTTCTATTACTCGCGATTTCCCCTCCACCACGGCAGCTTTTCTGCTAAATGTGCTCGTATTGTCAGCTATTGTGGAAAAGCAAATGAGGAGAAACTTGGGGAATTATCTTCTGCTGCACTGTGATTAACTCTGCAAGGAAACAAATCAGCCTTTCCCTTTCCCACCTCTGCCAGAGGCTGCTCCCATTCCCAGGCTGCAGCTCAGGTAAGGGAATGCTCTGCTCTCTGTTCCCTCTGGGAATGTGGGATGTCTCTGCCTTCCCACACTGAGGCACCACCATCCACCTTGGCTTTTCTTCTCCCCTCTGGACTGCTTTGGCTCAGCCTTCAGATCTCATCATTTTTCCTCACAAACCTGGGAACATCTTGGTTCCAGAGGGTCAGTTCAATCCCACCTTTTTCCTGCAAAGCCTTTGTACACTTCTAAAGTTGGAGTGTTCAAACTGCATATGGATCAAAATCCTCTGTGCTGCTCCAAGGGGCTTTTAATATAATTTCTGCAGAATTCGATGAGCAGAAAATTGCAGAAATCTCAGTGACTCCAGCAAAAAGGCTAAACAGTAGTTTAGGTCATACTGTGCCTTCTTTGTAAATTCCCTTTCTTTTCTCAGCCCAGTGCTCTGCTTCTGGAGAAGCTGGGGACAGCAGTGACATTTGAGAGAGCCCAGGCTGTTCCAGGTGTTGATGGCCTGGACGCTCTACAGCCCCTGGGAGCACCATCAGAGGGGAGCTGTGGAGAAAAAATAGGGAAAAAATGAAACAAGACTGAAAAGTCAAACTGAGAGGAGGTTTGGATTAGATTTTAGGAGGAAATTGTTCCCTGTGAGGGTGGGCAGGCCCTGGCACAGGGTGCCCAGAGAAGCTGTGGCTGCCCCTGGATCCCTGGAATGTCCAAGGGCAGGTTGGACATTGGGGCTTGGAGCAGCCTGGGATAGTGGAAGGTGTCCCTGCCATGGCAGAGGTGGCACTGGATGATCTCTAAGGTCCCTTCCAACCCAAGCCATTCTCCAATTCTATGATTCTACAAAATAATGCAAGACTCAGGCTCAATATTATCCTAAAGTCTTCATCCCAAATATTTAAGCATGTGCTTAAAGGGATGTTTTGGGGCTGTCCAAAATGAGGACAAATTAAGAACTTACACCAAATGATTTAGCTCAGTTTTACAAGAACTTTCTGAACTGCTGCCTTTTTTGCCTCAAAACATTGTCTCCCACCTTCACGTTCCTGCTGCTCCTGCTATCACTAAACCCCTTATTTGTGCCATACCTTAACACCAGATTCCTCCTCTGGAGTGCTGAAGCAGTAGATAATGTCTGTGTTTTTATTTGTCAGGTCAGGAGCACCAATTCATAGCTCAGGGATCATCAGCACCGTGAGCTGACACCAGAGTCTGTCCAGCTGCTGTTTTCTTACAGTCACACAACAGAAAATCAATGGTGTCAGGAACACTGGGATAATTCTACTGTTACAATCAATACATGCTGATTAAACCAGTTGTGTCTGTTGGGTAAATTTGCTGCATCATAATTAGAATTATTAATTAAAAATAGGAAATCAATTGACACAAATTAAGCAAAAAAAGAAATTTGCTTTATTTCTTTGACACTCTCTCCAGAGGCCTCAATAACTGTGACAACAGGGACGTGACCAAGTGGCATTTGTCAGTTTTTTAATGCTGTCCTGAGTTTTAAAAATTGACTTATAAACCCTGCTAATGCAGCTCCCAGGAAATCAGACAGGAGATGTTGTGTGTGCAAGAAGCAGCTATTTATTTATTACAGTTAGTCATTATTCCCTGCCTATCCAGGAGTAAAAAGCAGGAGTCATGTTCATGGCACTGGGGAGGGGAAGCAGCTGGGGAACGAAAGCCTTGGGGAGCAAGATGAACTCATCCCCTTCCCATGTTGTTTTCTGTTTTCAGATAACAAGGATAAACAAATTGATCATTTCTGTGCTGCTTCTAATGGGCTTCCCATTGCTGGCTACTTCCTATAATGTGCTGCTGACCTTCATTATTTTCAGGGACACTTTATGTGGGACACCAAGGCAGGGACAGCAGGAATTCATGTGGTCTTTCGTTCAGCTCTTTTTTTCCCCTCTCTGTTTCTTCAGGATTGTGTAGTTGAGTTTTTCCCTTCTTTTAACCTATCTCGGTGTTCTTTCCCTACATACTCTTTCTCCTTGTTTCCTCCTACTCTTAGTGGTTTCCCTTTTCCTGTCTAATACTTTCCATGCCTTGTTTTCTTCCCCCCAATCCTCTCGCACACATGAAAGCAGGAAAGTGCAGGATTACTGTGAGTCTTCTTACACCTGTGTTTTGCTCTCTGAGCTTTCACACCTATGAAAGATAGGAGGGCAGAAAGGACAACTGGTTTGGGTCAGTGTGTGACTGGTCACTGCTGGTGCTGGTTAATATAATGTTCTTTTAGTAATCATTGGTGGTTCAACCTGGAGAGGTGTTGGGACTGTGTTGTGCAGCCTGGAGAAGTGAAGGCTCCAAGGAGAGCTCAGAGCCCCTTCCAGGGCCTAAAGGGGCTCCAGGAGAGCTGGAGAGGGACTGGGGACAAGGGATGGAGGGACAGGACACAGGGAATGGCTCCCAGTGCCAGAGAACAGGGATAGATGGGATATTGGGAAGGGGATGTTCCCTGGGAGGGTGGTGAGCCCTGGCACAGGGTGCCCAGAGAAGCTGTGGCTGCCCCCGGATCTCTGGAAGTGTCCAAGGCCAGGCTGGATGGGGCTTGGAGGCACCTGGGATAGTGGGAGGTGTCCCTGCCCATGGCAGGGGATGGATGATCTTCAAGCTCCCTTCCAACCCAAACCATTCCAGGAGTTTATGATCTCGTTCATGCAGCTTTTCTAGTCCTAAACTTGTTTTTTAAGGTGTTTTACAATAACAGTATTTCACTGACGTGTACTTCCAAGACCAGTCAAAAGCAGGAGCAAATAAAAACGTCTGTAGTTTAAAAGCCGGGACAGATTGAGTGGTTTGCACAAGAATCAGGAAAAGCAGAGTTGTTAAAAGTCCCAATTCCAAAGACTTATTGCTGTGTCTCAGGCGGGCTCAGCAAGCTGCCACTTCGGACCTCCCTGACAATGGAGAACATATGGAAGCAGGAGGATCCATCCACTATATCTGAGCACAACTGTTGAGCACCTTAAAATTAAGCTGTAAAACCTGGGCATCAATAAAGAACTTTACAGCCCTCGTGTAAATAGTGTAAAATAAGGTGGACGTAGTGGAGCAGTCAGAAGCTGAGAGGGGAATTCTGGCAGCCACGCTCGGGGTGAGTTGTGCTCCCAATGGGAAGTAATAAAGAGCTCCCACAAGGAAAATGGGCCCATAATTGAGACTTGGAAAACAAGGACTTGGATCGACAGCTTCAAATCTTTTTTTTTTTTTTACTAAGATTCCACCTGGCAGGATTTTGTGGGCAGCAGCTCAGTGCTCTGTTGCCAGGACAAATCTGAGGATAAATCAGGTTATAAAGGCTACGCTGGGAAAACAAGTGATGCCTTTTGCTTTCCTTTCACTGGGCTGTGGATGGGAGATGTAATTAGAATCTCTCCTTTATAAATCTTTGTCACAGCATTTCTCACATGTCACGGCTGTGGCCCTGCTCCACCACAGGTCCTGTTGCCATAAGTGAGATGTAAACAGTCATCAGTGGTTCCTCTGAAACTGCAGGGCAGGCAGGAGCCAGTGCAAGGTTATTTCTCAAGGTGTAGCCATGATGAGATACAATTATTGTTTTTTTCAGAAGCTTTGAAGATGGAATTAGTCAGCTTATGCATAAAAGTGCTTGTTGTTTCTTGGCAGTCAAGTGGTGTTTTGATTTTTAATGAAATTCACAGTATTTGCATGATGAGGTTATAATTATTTTTAAGTCCATGGGTCTAAGAATAAGCCTGAAGTCTTTTGGCTGATTCAAGGAAAAGTAACATCTAGAAATCTATGTTCACCTCTGACATGCTTAAAAATTTGAAAAAAAATATTGTTATCACCTGTAAATTGTTGATTGTAGAGTCCTGCTTTTAAAAACGTACAGAAACTGATACCAGAGTTGGAAAATTGAATCCTTTCCCAGACTGCAGTTAAAAGTTGGCTTTAGCTCCTTACACAGCTCCTCTTGCATTGCTGGGGAGGAACAGGGAACAGGACATTGGTTTCAATAATGACATTGGTGGCCACAGCCACCAGAGCTGGGAGTTAAGAGATTTTTTATGCAGTTGTTAAAAAAGTGTTGCTTTGTTGCTTCCAGCTCCATTCCAAGGAGTCAGTCCATGATCCCCTGACCTGCTGGGTTCAGGAATCACAAAGTTGTGAGATAGACTCTGGAAGGAGCTGATTGAATTGCCATGTTTACTGCAGTTTCTCAACAATTTCCTTGCTTTTCTAGCAAATTTAAAAGGTTAAAAATGCAGATTTTTAAAATTATGTGCACCTGTGTTCTCAAGTCTCAGTGGGAAGTCACCTTCTTCAGCTTTTAAGTGCAGAGACCCAATAATTTCCACTACCTTGATCCTGATCCCCCAGTTTAATTTTCTGTGTGCCTTTCAAGAGTCAGGATAATTCTTGGGCTTATAATGTTGCTTTCAATCTTCCTTCTCTCAGATCTGCCTAGGAATGAGTGAAATGAGTCAACAGTAGAGGTTTTTTTAAGCCTTCTTCAAGTTTTACACCAGCTCCCTGACAGAAAATGTCAGAATTCTTTTAGTGTGACAGAAATTAAGGATGTGCCAAACAGAGGAGTCTGCATTGAAGGGAGTTGCAGAACAATAAAGAATTTACATTTGCTGGCTGTGAGGTCTCTGTAAGGGCAAGTCCTTCTGGTGCAATATGAACTTAACTCATTTACTTGTAACAATTTTAATTAACAAACACTTGAAGAAGCTCCAGCAGTCTCTGTCTGTGGAGTTTTACTGCCTTTTGGATCCCTTGCCTTGCAAAAATTCCAATTGTGCAACCCTGGCAATCAGCAGGGAAACAAAACTCACCAGGTCCCAGCACAGGCTGTGGAAAATTTTGCAGCAAATATTGTGTAATTTGGGTTTGGTTTGTCAGAGACCAAGTGAGGGAGAAGATCAGCACAGATCTGTAATAAAAACTGCCAGGGTTAAAGGGGATGGAAGCAAATGGAGAGAAACAAACCTGGAGAATCCCAGATTTCCTTAAAGAGAGTGGTGGAGACCTGGAAATCCAGGAGGGAGAATCCCAGAAGTGTCACTCAGTGTCCCAGCAGTGCCTGAGCAGGAGGGAGAGGCTGAGTCCCTTCCCCAGGATGTTCAAGTCCTGCACCAGCCACATCCCACTGCACTTTGCATCCCAGGGATGCTCTTTGTACCAACTTTCCACCTTTTAAACACTCCTGTTGATGAGAAACAGAAAAATACTTTATGAATTAATCTCTGTATACATTAGAGAGTCATTTTTCATCTGTTTAATTCAGCACAGGATTATAAATGTAGTGAAAAAACACACTGTAAGGTACTTAGAGCATAAATTTACACTTTAGATCTTGGAGCTGTCCTATCTCAGTGCTACCACTTCCTTTCTGGAGAGTTTTGTAGTTTAATGTCATTTGACTGTCTCAGTTTCCCTTCTATGAGATGGGCATTAAATACATTTTCCAGCTCATAGATGGACTCTGAGAATTAATTAATGTTTGTATGGGGCTCTGGAGATAGAGGCAATTCTATTAAATGTGCAAAACCACATTGACATACCTACAGACCCTACATGTTCTGATCTTATTGCACAGTTTAGAACCCAAACAGTTGCATATTGTCACTCTTTTTGTTACACCAGCATACTTTGAATTTTATTTAGTAATGTACTCTGAATAATTAATCACTCAACTAATAATTACCCATTCCAAATAAAACGACTTGATTACTAAGCCTGATGAGGAAAATCCAGTCAGGAAAGAACCCTTTCAAAAACAACAACATTCTGCAGATATCCTTAATATTTAAAGAGTGAGCTAAATTTAGTAAATTCTTCTGAAGCAGGGGGAGAGGAACGGATGCTAATTTCCTGTGTCATCAGATTTGTGCATGTGTGTCAGCAGCATTCCTAAATCACCACCTTCCACACAGTCACCATCCTCACAGGCATCAGGAATATCCAGCATTTCCCTGGGAGGTTCCTGCTGGGGGCTCCTGCCTCCTGCTCATCGATTATTTAATATTTGGGGTGGTTTGGTGTTAGCTCTGCTCAGATGTTCTGCAGGGAGCAGCCCACCTTTCCCAGCCGAGGAAACAGCAAAGTTGTGGAATCAGTGTCATTTTTCCAGATGGCACTCACTTAACCCACAGAGGCCAGCCCTTATCAGAGATGATTACAGATGATGGAGAGAAACTCCCTGCCTGCAAAGGGCACTGGGGTGAGCCTGAGGTGCTGCTGATGGCACCATGCAGGATGGGCAGTCACAATTTAGGTGAGGGTCTCATCAGGCAACCTCTTTTTCCCTGTGATCTCTTTAAGGCACATCTCCACTGCCACAGGAGAATGTAGAGATCTGAACCTTAAAATCTAAAACCTTTAATGCACAGGTGCTTGCTCTCTTCCAGCCAGCAAGTCACATCTGTCTATTTTGCTTTTTCCTTGTCACTAAAAAAGAGAGACATTAAATGAATCCAGGGGTGAAGTTGTTGCACAGTTCCTTAGACTGCACCTGAACCTCCAGGAACTCACACCCCGAGCTTGGGAAGTGGAGCTGCAGTGTGGATTTTCCTGCTTTCTGTGAGCCTGACCCATGGAATAATGCTGCAGGCACAAACAGGTTGTTTGTAAACAATGAGGAAAAACGTGTGGAGTGATGATTTCGTGTTTCTGCCTTCCTGACACTTGATGGCTTAATGCAGGAATCCACAATGGGGAAACTGTTCCGAAAGCACCGGCTTCCATATGGCTGGGATTTTGTCAAAACATTTCAGCTCAGTGCACTCATAACTGATTGTGAGCATGAACAGTTTTGATCAGCCTGTTTTTCAGAATGTAAAACAGTTTAAGAATTGTCTGTTTTTAACATCATAACAAAAAAGTTTCACTTCCCAGTTTAGAGCAAGTTCTGCTTTAGAAATTGGCATTAATTTACGCTTCTGTGAACAACATTGGAACATGTTGGGAAGTCAAAATAAAATATCAAGGTTTAGACATCCAATCTCAATAATTTATGAGACAAGACTTTCTCCTCCTGCCTGGCTCTCCAGAAGGACACCCAAGCCTCAGTGGTGGGCAGAGGAAGCTGCAGGGACACAGGCAGAGGTGCCTGGATGTTCTGCTCAGCACTCGGGGCTGGTGCTCTGTTTGCTGAGGCTGCTCTGCTCTCTCAGCATTTGCATCCTAAAGAAGTGGTGCAGGAGAGCTGCAGCAGTGGTGCAGTCTGAGGAGCTGCTCCAGGGACACTGGAATTTTTCTGGCATGAAACCTCTCCTGATGCTGGGCTCTGTGTCCTCTGCCCTTCCCAACACACCCAGGGATTCACAGGCTTTGGCTCCTGATGTTTTAGTTATGCAGTATTTGTCTGCCTCATGATCATCTCTTTATTAAAAGCACATCCCACACCTCTGTGCCTGAGTGATGTGAAAAGAGAGTGTAGTATTCTAGTATTTCAGTATTTTTGCCTTTTTTTCCCTACCAGTAGTTTCAGACTTGCTATTTTCTGTTGGTAAATATCAGAAAGGTTTTTGCAGAGGCTGTGCTGAGTCTCGCAGCGTGTTTCGATGAGTGAACATTCCAGTTTTTACTGGGTCACGCAGGGCAAGACTTTTTCGCAAAACTGTTTCTTTTTCTGTGCCTGAAAGGGACATTACTATTAATGGTTTATAAGAGAAAGACAGCAGTGTATTTAAGATGTCTTGAAGACATTAGGTAACATTAAAGAGCCATGTGAAGGTTCAAGTGTGCCTAGAAGAAAAGAGAACAGCAAGTAGCTGGTGTGGATACCTGCACACAGCTTTTTGCAAGCCTTTGAACTGTTTTAGATATAAAAGACACCCCTTTTTCAAAGGCTATTGGGCTTTCTGCTGCTCTAATTCTCTCTGAATTTCTGTAAGTAACAGAATTCACACTAGAAAAGGTAAGATTTTTCCTAGATTCAGGTGCTGGGGCAGAACATCCTTTAAGCTAATATTGTTTGGCTGGAGAGCAGTGCACAGGTGACCCAGTGACAGGACAAGGGAGAAAGGTCTTAAACTAAAAGAGGAGAGATTTTGCTTCGATGGTAGGAAGGAATTCTGCCCTGGGAGGGTGTGCAGGCCCTGGCACAGGTGCCCAGAGCAGCTGTGGCTGCCCCTGAATCCCTGGAACTCTCCAAGGGCAGGTTGGACAGGGCTTGGACAGCCTGGGACAGTGGAAGGTGCCCATGGCAGGGGGTGGGACAAGTTCTTTAAGGTCCCTTCCTACCCAGAGTATTCCATGATTCTATGATTAGTCATTAGGAGGGAATTGTAGCAAAGAGAATAAGTGGTTCTTTTTACTCTCCAGATACACTGTTTGAAATAAAAGCAAATACCACAATCCACAGTGTTTACTTCGTGTTTCAATACCAACACAATAAAATAAATTGCTTATTGACCATCTTTAAAATGACTGATGAGTCAGGGCTGCAAGTTGTGTTATGCATGAAGGATGTGCTTATCCATCCCCTTGAAGGGGAAACTTTATGGCACAATTTGAAGCTGCTGAGGTGGATACAGCATTTTTCCCATATCCATGTCTTGATTTTCCCCGCTGCTCGGCCAATCCAGATCTCAATTCTGCTCCCTTTGCTCAGCACTGCAAGAGAAGGGACACATCCCTGTGTGGGAAGGACAAGAAGGAACATTCTCTACCCCTTGTTGTAGTGACAAGAAGCTTTTCTCCTTTAAGCACTGCTTTAACTGCAAATAAAGAGATATTGCCTATCTGGCAAAACATCAGCAGGGTGACCTTCCACAAGGCGGGGTTTATGCACTGTGAAAAACAAGGAGCTGAGCTCATCTCCAGAGCTTGGGCAGAGCAGGGCTGGTCCTGCTCCATCCTCTGCATTCACACAGGGTGCAAAGGTGACTCCAGGGCTGCTTTCCACACGCTGGATTCCCCAGGTGAAGGATGAAGTTGTCCTGCCCAGCTGCAGGAGCTGGGGGAGGATGTGACTGAGGCAGAGCCAGCCTGGGCAGCCTCCTGCAGCCTCCTCCAAACTGCACCAAAGTCAGCTGCAATTACTGAACCAAGGGGGGCTTGGCTGCAGCTCCCACAGCTGCCTTGGTTGTTCATTTAGATTATTTAGAGTAGGAAGAAGCCTATGTGGATATTGTGAGTGGATTTTTCACACCAGGCACTGCTGCTGTGTCAACAGCTCTGAATCTCTGGGGGCAGAGGCCTCCACCCCTGAGCACCACCCCAACACTAATTTCTTTCTCCTCCTTATCCATGTCCTGCAGTGTTTTAGACATATCCAGTATATTTCTACCCCTTCTTGCAGGCAAAACTGATTTTATTTCTATGCAGAGGCATTACCAGAAAATTTCATTACCTAGTCAATGAAAACATCTAAAGTCCATTACAGATGTTGAGAGAGAGAATGTTTTACCCAGTTGGAAGACAGAATTTGGAAGTAAGTTACTTGCAGATATTATTATTACAAGCCTGTCCTAGACAATAATAATGAAGTATTGATGGAAGTTTTGCCAGAGCAAAGACTGCTGGGTTTCATACAGAGGAAAGATAGTATCTTCATTTAGTTTTATTAGACTCTTGATACTCTGCCCATGTATTTTTTAATTCACCACAGTAAAATTCTAATTAAAGAACAGACTTTGCCTCCCATTAATATGACACTAAAAAAAAAAAAAAAAAAAAACCAACATTTTAAAGAAGGCAGCATCTTCTCCACCAAAATTATAATGAGAAGACAAGCTGCCTGTGTTGTATAGAACGTTGTCACTCCCTTATGAAGCATTTCATGGTTTTAAACTCCTTGTAAGATCCAGAGTGTCAGTAGAGTTAAAGGCTCATTAAACAGAGCAGTAATTTCTACAAAAAGAAATAGGAAATATTCTCAGGGTTTTTTTAATGTTCTAATTTTCACGTCTTTTGAAGCATCTGTCAAAATAGCTCATAGTGGAAATTCTGCAAGCGCCACACTTCAATATCTGTCAGGAGTAGAAGTTGCTTCTTCCTTTTTGCTGCTTCCAAAATATATTGGGTTCATTACAGGATTTGATGAGGTTGACATGCAAATACTTAACTTTTCTTTGACTTGGAGTGATTTTGTTTTCATTTATCCAAAAGACAAACCTCCAGCTAGGTAACTGTTGTAAGCATTCTAGAGAATACCGTAGGAATGTTCTTTAAACAAGAATTACCTTGGAAAGCAAATGTTTCCTCAGAGGATACTAAATAAACTGCAGGGTCTCTAAAGTGCTGAGCCTGAGTTAGGTTCCACATGTTGGAGAGTCAGTGACTAATGAGCTCATCATCCAAGATTAAATCAGGGCCCAAATCAGCCACATGTTCAGTATCTGATTCAGAGCAGGAACTTCAGGGAGAATCAGCAAAATCTTTCTTGAAGGATGAAAATCTGTTCTCCTGTCCTTAAGAAAGGAAAGAAAAAACCCTAAAAAAATCTCACAAAATAAGATTGATTTCCTCCTGTGAGTAATAATTTATTCATTTTGGGGAAAATCAGCTGATGTTCCCTTCCCAACTTTCCATTTCTACCTGATGAAGACTGATCCATAAACTGGGAGGACGAGACTGATTGCAAGTCCTGCCAGCCTCAGATTAACCCCAGGGGTTTTCCTTTGGGGTGGATACACAAATGCATATTTACATATGCTAAATATGTTCTCTGGGCAGTCTTAAGAGTTGTAAACACCGAGACTGGCATTTTCCTCATTATAATTGTGTGAGCTGTGACTGAAAATCTGGCTTTGGAGATAAAAGGAATCCAGGTTTGGGAACCTTAAGGCTGCAAAACTACAAGCTCAGAAGTCAGGAAGTGCCAGAGTACCCTGTGCTCACATAATTAAAGAAAATATCATCATTCATAGGCTCAAGTACTGAATTACTGCTGTCCTTCCAACCTTTTAATCTGACATTTTATTTTTGTGACACCAACTCCATAAGTCAAATGTCTTATTTACATGGGATGCTCCTTGTTTAGTTTGGGGAAACAAATGAAAGCAAATGAAGAATAAGAAAAAATCTCTTCAAGAGTATCATCAGGCTGATGTTCATGAGCAGGGACAGAGCAGAGCCCTGACATGATGGACTGAGAGCACAGGGCTGTCACCTTCCCCTTTTTACTGCACAGAGATTAAACAGCCAGGGCCCCACAGCTGCTCCCAGGAAAAATTGTAACAGGAGTCCTGCTAAGGCCCTGCAGTCTTTAATTTCAGATTGCTTTTAATACAGTTGGAATCTTTGAGGAAGGCAGGTAATGAGTTATCCAGGGGTGCCCCTGAGTGTCTGCAAATTGCATTTTTTATAATTTGATTGAGTACAGGTGAATTTCCACTGGGAACACCCCTGGGTGAGGGACAGTGAAAGGTGTCCCAGCTGGTGAACTCATGGAATTAGAATTTGGATGAACATTTTTGAATGGCACTTCTGAAAATCTGGGTTATTTGGAGTGTTATTAACCCGTGTTAGATGTTCCAAGGGTGATGAGTCTTATGAGACAGAGGTTTTTTTGGGTTAGAATCCAGCAGGTGAGCAGGTGATTTGTCAGTGACCTGGCTCATGCCTTTAGCTGGGTGTTGGTGTCACTTCAGGGGTTCAGCACTGCTCAGAGCCAACACAAAGTGCTGGGAAATGTCATTGCAGGGGAATTCCCTCTTCATGGACCTTGTTCCAAACCTATTGCTTGGCTTCTGTTTGCAAAGGTGGTGAACTGTCCCTAAAGGATTCATGTTTGTGCAGGGAGCAGACACAGCTCAACACAGAGCTCTCATTCTCCTGCTGAATAAAGTGCAGGGAATAAAAACCAAAATAATTGTTGATTTTAAATTTTCCTACATTACAGTCAGGTATATGTTTTACCTTTTGCTGTTTCTTTGCCTGCTTTGCATTAGCTGGGTCAAACATCTGATTCTAAAACTGAATTAAACAAAAAAAACCCACCCAGAGCTAAGTCCACATTTCACTTCAATTTGTATGCATAGAATCATTTTACAACAGTACAGTTACATTAAGAGAAGAATCTAGTCCTAATTTCAAAGTAAATTCTAAAATAATCTCTCTTAAACCATGTCCTCCTAGATTTAATAAGTTAATTTTATTTCCTGTTTGCATTTTTAAGGGCTAGTATCTCATTTAAACATTACAAAACTGAATTTGGAAATAGTCCAGAATATTGATTATTAAAAATGAGCACGTTCTGTGCTTTAGCAGATTTGTAAAAAGCTTCTTTAAAGTGTGAATTAATTGAAGTTCTCCATCAGCCCAATATGGTCCTGAGTTCCTGGGCCAAGGCAATCAGAGCCTGGGGTTTTTTCAGCTGTGCCTTGTGCAGGATGTTTGTGAACATCCCACTGACTCTGCAGACCTGCAACACAGAACAGGTCCCTGGCTATAAAAGAGCCACAGGGAGGCTGGTGCTGATGGGAACAGAATAAACTCAGACCTGGAGACCACAGGTTGTGGTGCTGCTGTGATAGATAGAATTTCATATCAATAGTGTGTGCAGTGATGGAAAAGCCCTGGAATGGAGCTTTTGACTCTCTCTCGTTGGGATAAGTCACTCCATAAATGTCACCCCTTCCTTGGGAGTCCTTTTATTCATCTCTTACCTTTTCAAACTCCTGTGTTTGCTTTGTTGTGTCTGACTTGTGCTGCTGCACCGGGCACTGGGTGTCTCTATTGACCCAGAACACAGCAATTCCTCAATCATCCCTACAGGGATAATCAGCCCTTCCTGTGTGTCCCCAGCGTTATTTACCAGGACACAGCTGAGAACAGGATGCCATTCACAGCCACAGCAGAAACATTTCCTCACTGCAGGAGTGGTTAAGCACTGGAACAGGCTCCCCAGGGAAGTGGTGGAGTCACCATCCCTGGAAGGGTTCAAAAACAAGCAGATGTGGCACTTCATGTTATGGTTTAGTAGGCACAGGGGTGTTTTTGTTTAATTCAGTTGAAAGTTGGCCTTGGTGATCTTGGAGGTCTTTTCCAGCCTTAATAATTCTGTGATTTGAAGATTCTACATGCAGAGTCTGCAGGAATTAGCCCTCACCTCAGGAAGGAGTTGAGGTTTCAGTGTGGGAGTGGGGATGGCAAGAGGAGGAAAAGCCTTGGTGCTGCTCCCCTCAGTCTCCTCCAAGGGGTGACTCCCTCCCCTGTCACAGCACCCTGTGCACCCCAGTGTGACTGTGCTTATGCCCCCAGCCTCATCCCTTACAGAGCCACGTTCATTTTTACTGCTGACAGTTCATCTCCAGCCATATTTCCCAAAGTGAAGAAGTGAGGAAGTTGGCAGGTTTGCCAGGGAATGTGGGCACGTACCTGAAATGCAGCAGCTCCCTTCAATGCAGCATCTCCCAGGAGAACAGGGGCTGTTTCAGTCTCATCCCTCACACTATTGACATCCCCACATGCAGCAAAGGGGAACATTTGTACCTCCCTGACATCACCTCTCCCAGGTTGCTTTCCTTATTGATAGTCTGGTTAAAGTCTCTGTATCATTTTGACATTTTTAATGGCATCTGCATTTACAGCGGAGCGCTCGTGTGAGCTTTAATCAGCTCTCTGTTCACACGTTGTTGCTGTTATTATTTATCTCTATTACAGTAACACACTGAGGCAATCAACAAGAGCAGGATCAGACTGTGCTAGGCTGGGGCTGGGGTTTAAAATGGGCTCTCCTTGCCCATGGGAGAACTCGCTGATGATCCCAAAGTGCAGCAGGATCCTGTGGCTCTGAGCCTGCTCTGCTCTTTGTCTCTGTCCCAGAACCGCTCACACACCAGGCAGGATTTCCCAGATTGATGTATAGAGAAAAAAATACCTTTTGGTTGCTGAAGTCTTTTGTTTCTTCCTATTTATAATTTTCTACCAGGAGCTACTGAATCCCAGTCCTGTAGCCAGTTGCACATTCAAGTAATCTCACACCTGAGTGAGCCTGCTGAGCTCAGTGGAGTTAATTGTATGAATAATTACTTGGATTTTAGCTTATCATCCCTGTATCTACCTTGGTAAAGATACAGAAGTGCCCACAGTGCAGATCTTGGAGTTATCATTATATCATTATATAAAGATCACATCGTGTTCCAATGAAATGACTCCACAGTCACTGGAGTCATTGGAGTCACTGCAATATGAGACTCAGAGGAAAGGGGAAAAGAAAACCAACAGAAACTGCTAAACTTTGAGCAGCAAAGATCTTATTTTTATGTGAGGTTACTGCAGTGTAAAATCAGTTGAGGATGAACTTTCATTGTCCAAATTTTACATTGACACATTACTAACAAATTTCACTCAATTCCCTTTGGTGAAATTGTGGGGTAAAGTTCACCACAGGGGGAAAGCAAGCCTGTGACCAAATACTGATTGTAAATAAGTGTTCAAACAGGATGGACTTACAGAAAAGGAGCTGTGTTTGGGGCAGCCACTGTACAGTTGAAATAAGATGCTTGAGCTAATGATGGGAAATGGTTTTCCCTTCCTATAAATGGTTTTCTTTTTCCTTCACTTTCTTTCCAAGTGAAAAGCACAAACCCAGCAGACAAATGGGATGCTTGGAGCACCCACCTGAGAGATGAAAAAGCAGGGATAGAATCATATCTTCTAATGAGTGTTATTTATTCATATTAGGGAAATTAATTGCAACTGGAGCTGTATCAGCTCAGAACCAGCCACAATCTGCAGTTGGGGCTCTGATGTGAGGTGTGGGAAGGCAGGAATCAATCCCCAGAGCACACAAGGTGCAGTTTGATCCCTGAACTCCACTTTCCTGTGCTGAGGGACATCAGCTGTGCTTGTGTGGTTCAGATTTGTGCCCTTTACAGAGGTGCAGAACTGCATCCCTTGACGTTCAAGTTGTGCAGAAAACAAATCTGGAATGGAAATTGCTGGGGAACTCCAGCAGCTCCAGCAGCTCTGCTCCCTGCCCCAGAAGGCTCACACAGCCTTAGCAAGTGTCTATGTGAAATAAAGATAGATCATCTCTTCCCACAGATTCTCAGTAATAATTTAAGTCTTATAAAGAGGAAGATTTTGTTTGCTTGGCTCCCAGTGGTGTTGGAGAGGAACTCTCATCCCTGTTTACAGCTGTGGGGGAAGTGAGGCAAAGCAATAAAGGATCTGGGGCGAGGCAGGAGTGGGATCGTTCACAGGGGTACCTGGTGTGCTCTGCTCCCTGCAGGACACAAAACCTCTGTACCTGCATCCTCCAAAACCCTGCAAATCTTTTGGAGACCTTGGAATTGTCTTCTGGGGGTTTATTTCGGCTTTTAACACTTGCTCAAGAAACACTGATTTGTAAACTGGTAATCAGCAGGGCAAATTAACTAAGAGCTGTCTTCTTTTTCTGCTGAATATCCTCACACTGATCAATGAGTATCCTCTTTCTCAAAATGAAGGATAATAAATAAAAATATTGCCAAAATTACGGATAGAGGCAGTTTTCCACTGTGGGTTTTACAGCCAAGTACTGTAGAAGGAGAGGGCTATGAAATTTCTAGGACAAAAGCACCAGGCTTAAGTGAGCTTTACATTTACCTCACTAATCCTGGCAACAGATCCAGGGCTGGAAGCAGCAAGTGTCACCTGGGATTAGTTTCCATGTTTGCAAATAAAGAGTTTGTGAAGAACAGCCCCATTGCTGGGATTCCACTCTCCTCTTCTGCCAGGCAGTGGGATTTACACCACTGGCAGGAGGGTCGGTGGTGGAATTGAAACCAGCTCTGAGCACAGGCAGCTGTACCTGGAAAGGGAGCAGTGACTGTGTCCTTCCCAGCAGCCTGTTCTGAAGAGGATGAGGATTTTCTTCATCCTTGCCACAGCTATGAAAGGCTGCTGAGTGGAGGGATGCTGAAGAAATCCTTTGTTTTCCTGCTGACTTTTTGCTGAGGAAACCTTGACCTCAGGTGTTTGCTTGGGCTCAGTTCAGTGCATGCAGCTCAGAGAGGTGCTGTACAGATGCTGTTTCAATAGCAAATCAGGATAAACTGTTCCTGTAAGGCTGATTTCCCTCTCCCATCCTCCACATGGTCTTCAAAAGAGAAGGGATCAGGCAGGATTGTCACATTAAGGGTTCTCCCTGGGAACCTCCTCTCCATCAGTGGCCAGAGGGTTTGAGGTCCTTCTGTGTTGCTCTTATTAGCACAGAAATGACCTGATATATTCACTCCATACCTGGGCAGCCTCAGGATGTCCTGCCTCCAGTGTTATTTTCTTTCCTCCCATCTATTTAGTCCAGACAACAAAAATAAGTAAAAAAGTAAATAAATAAATAAATCTCAAAACAAACAACACTAAGGAGAAAGCTTTCTTTAGATTATCTTGTATATTATCTTATGGGAACATAACAAAGAAACAATATTTGATGACATTATTAAATCGACAGGATTTGCTTGGCAACACCACCTGCCGTTAAGAGCCCTGCAGGCAGGATGTGACCCTCTGCATCTAATTCCACTATAAATTCATTCCTTCCAGCAATCTAAAAGCACTAAGAAACAGGATATTAAAAGATTTTTGGGACTGATCCAATAAAGTGTTAAACAAGTCCTCAGATTTAGGTATAACAGTGGTGCTGTTGTGTCCTTGCACCCTAAAACTGGGCTGGGGGGCAGATGCTGAACCTGGGTCTGGGGTGGGAAGATGTTTAAACCTGGGTCTGGAATGGGAAGATCTTGAACCTGGGTCTGGAGTGGGAAGATGTTTAAACATGGGTCTGGGGTGGGAAGATCATGGACCTGGGTCTGGGGTGGGAAGATGTTAAATCTGGGTCTGGAGGGAAGATGCTGAACCTGGGTCTGGGGTGGGAAGATGTTTAAACATGGGTCTGGGGTGGGAAAATGTTTAAACCTGGGTCTGGGGTGGGAAAATGTTTAAACCTGGGTCCGGGGTGGGAAGATGCTGAACCTGGATATGAGGGGAAGATGCTGAAAGTGGGTCGGGGCAGTGGATGCTGAAGCTGGGGCAGGGGGCCGGTGCTGAAGCTGGGGCGGGGTGCGGGCAGATGTTAAAGCCGGGTCGGGGGGAGCAGTTTGGGAACGGGTAAGGCTCTGGGCGAGGTGCACACAGGGCTGCAGGGTGAGGCAGCCCCGCGTCCCCGCCTGGGTAACTCCCTGTGTGTCCGCAGGCTGCGACAGCGAGCACTGGGGGCCCCACTGCAGCAACCGCTGCCAGTGCCAGAACGAAGCGCTCTGCAACCCCATCACCGGGGCCTGTGTGTGCGCCGACGGCTTCCGCGGCTGGCGCTGCGAGGAGCTCTGCGAGCCGGGCACCTACGGCAAGGGCTGCCACTTCCAGTGCCAGTGTCACCACGGCGCCACCTGCGACCACCAGACCGGCGAGTGTCACTGCGCGCCCGGATACACCGGAGTGTTGTAAGTGCGGCTGGAGCCAGTTGGGGCTCCCCTTGAATGGATTTGGCCGCGTTTAACTGGATGAGTTTACACCCTGTTGTACGCTGGTTTTTGTAAAAATCAGGGAATGGGATTTTGGAGAGGATGAGTGAAAAGAACCTCTGTTCTTGCTGCTGGTTGTACCCGTGTCCATGAAGGAGCCTTCGAGAGAGCTGCACAGGGACTTAGGACAGGGATGTGGAGTGATAGAGCAAAGGGTGATGGCTTTAAACGGCCAGAGGGCAGGGTTAGATGGGATATCGGGAATTATTCCCTGTAAAGATGCTGAGGCCCTGGCACAGGGTGCCCAGAGAAGCTGTGGCTGTCCCTGGATCTCTGGAAGGGCTCAAAGCAAGGCTGGACAGGGTTTGAAGCACCCTGGGATAGTGGAAAGTATCCCTGCCCACAGCAGGGAGTTGGGTCTGGCTTCAATGTCTCTTCCAACCCAAACCATTCTGGAGTTCTATGATTCCATGCTATTTAAATAAAATATAGTGCTAAAATAAGCTTAAAAATCATTTATATTTTCCAACTCGTGCAACAACTCTACCTGTTCCTAATTTCAGAATGTGAACACGATCCAAATTACAGTGGAGTTTTGATAAGCAGTTGCACTCTCTCCTCATTAGCAGTCCAGTGCAGCATCAAATGGGACTTTTCCATCCCCAATTTATTTGACTTTCAATCTAACTGAGAAAGCATTGCTGTTAACTGTATCAGCTTAGTATCTGGGGGGTAAATTTTAAGCACAGGGAGCAGGGATTTAGCGGTGTGACTCCCATTAACTTTAACGAGAATCATGGAGCTAAATCCCCATCCACCACACGGAAAGTTTACCAGTAGGATTCACCAAATCTGCATATTAATTTTAGGACAGCAAGCAATAGTTTCTTGTTTAAAATTGCCCACAGTGTAACATCAGTTCTCATTAGAGATCCTACAGTAGTTTCAGAAGTAATTATGTTTTTCAGAATTATTTAAGGGGAAAGGAGAATTTAGTCACTGAATTTGGTTGGAGATCTATTGTAGGTGAGTTAATAATTTTGCAGGCTATTATTATTTGTTAACCTGCATGAAGGGGAAGGTAAAAAATAAGGACAGAGTTAACCCTCATAAATAAGTGATAGGCCTTGTGAATATTTTATTTAGTACCTGATTTCCTCCTAGACTTGTGACCTCAGTCGTGGAAACACTCACTGCTAAGGACTCTGCTTACTCTGGGGAGTGCTCCCCTTGACACCAGCGTGTCAGTTCTCAGCAGGGGCAGCCCCTGCTGCTGCAGGAACATCTTTATCAGAGGACAGTCAGTTAAGGGGTGTTAAACATCCTGTGGTTTCAGGACCTCAGTGCTGAAAGCTCTGATGTGCAGATGCAGGAGACATTGGGTTTTGCAGGGATTACCCTCACATTGCCCCCCACGAGTACTGAGAGAGACTCAATGAGCTTAAATAGCCTTTAAATGATGTTGAGTCCCTGCCAGTCCATTATACACTGCAAATGTTAACATTCAGCAGTGACTGGAGAAATTTCCAGCATTTTAATCCCATCCCTTTATTCTGTTTGCAGCTTCTTTTATTGCCATGTCATATAATTCACATTGAAGGCTTCATCCTGCAACTCATATTTTCCTGGGCTATTTTAATGGTTATGGGTTGTCCTGTTGAGATAGGTGGGATTTGGTACATGCATAAAGGTTACACACATGCATCAGCCTCACAGGGTTGGCACATAAACAACCCCAGCAGAAATAAAAGGAATCTCAGCTAATTGGCAGTGCCAGCTGAGCCTTACTGAGGGTTCATCATTTGCATGAAGACTCCCATGATGATCTGTGTCGTGGGTTTTCCTCATTTACTGTTTCCTGTGAGTTCTTTAAGCTGATCTCTTTGTTTTGTGTTGTTCTCTCTCCCCCAAAGCTGTGAGGAGCTGTGTCCCCCCGGCAGCCACGGAGCCCAGTGCGAGCTGCGCTGCCCCTGCCAGAACGGGGGAGTTTGTCACCACATCACTGGGGAGTGCTCCTGTCCTGCTGGATGGATGGTGGGTACTGCTCATCCTCACCCAGGCCTTGGAATTGGATATTCACTCTTCACTGTCTCAGCTGATGTGTCTCAGCCAGGCTCTAACAATCTCCAAACTGGGACAACATTTGCTGGCTGTGCACAGCACCTGCACAGTTTGGGACCTGCCACCTTCCCTGGAAGGATTCCAAAAACATCTGGGTGTGGCACCTGGGGACAGGGGTTGCTGGTGGCCTTGGCACTGCAGGGGGAATGGTTGGGTTTGATCATCTTGGAGGGCTGTTCCAGCCTCGGTGGTTCTGTGATTCTCTGACCGGTAGGTGCCATCACAGAGTTTAAAAATGACCATGCCATGAGACAAGAGAGTTGTTACCTGGAATATTCCCTGCAGCCTTAGACAGTGCCCTCACACTGGACAGAGGGCTCAAAGCCCAGCTCAGCCTTGTCAGAGGCACCAAGTGTGTGTTCCCCCTCAGGGCAGAGGGACAAGCCAGGGGGAATCGTGGCTCAGGCTGGGAGCAGAGCTGAGCCCAGGGCACAGAGTCCAGCTCAGTGTCTGTCCTTGCTCAGGCACCACTGCCATTGATTGCCAGAGATTTGCTTGTGTCAGGCCTTGCACTGCAGGGAGACAACTGCCCTGACCTTTAATCCTTTGTGTCAGGAAAGCAAGGCCAAGCATTTTCAAAGTCCTCAACTTTATCAATAATGTAATAATGAACTCTCTTGGGGCGTGCCAAGTCTCACAGGCCTTCATCTCATTTAGCTGTACTAAACTTCCTGGCATTTTTCCTGTATCTGACAATTAGTCTCCTGGCAAAGTTGCTGGATTTTAAAGCATGCAAGTACTCTGAATTTTTATTTTTACATGGAAGGCCCTGCAGATCATCACTCAACTGTGACTTCTGATGGAAACCTTCAACCTTTTCAAACATACAAAAGCTGAGAGACAGGTTTATGTTCCTTTCCAGTTGTACATCAACTGCTTTGAGTTCAAAAGTACCAACTATGAGATGCTGCTGTACATCAGCAACATGGGAGAACATTGCTGTCCATAAGTTTGGTGGAAAATATCTCTTAACTGGAGAGCTGGAATGTCTCTAACACCACCCATCATGGCAGGGGTGGTGATGGGGTTATTCCATTTCAAATGACAAAGACAAAACTTGTCAGCAGTATGAATGTGGCCCCTTGCCCTCAGCTGGCAATCAGTGGTGGCAAAGAAAAGGTTCTTTCCTTGAGTGCTGGAGCATTAGGAAAGCAATTCACATATTTTTGAGGGCCTATCAGTCCATTCTGGCACCACCCCTTAAGAAGTGATCAATAAAGTAATTCACATAAAAATATTACTTTTTTCATCTCTCCTCCTGCATGCCAAGACTTCTCAGGATCTGAGTTGTTTTGCTGTACTCTTCCTTACTTGTATTTTATCAGGAGTTTTCTCTTCTTTTTCAAAGTTAAAACATCACTAAACAAATAAGAATATCAGACTAGAACAGCAATTTTTAGATATCTTTTAGGATGCAGCACAGACCCTAAGAAGAACCAGAACACTGCACAGCAGTGTGGTTGTATTCTGGCCCAGTCCTGCCCAATTCCTCACAGCCTGGAGTTTCTTTTATGCATTTTTAGGAGCCCAGAGAGACTTTTCTGAAAACTGTGTTGTTGGCTGCTCTGTCCCTGGAGGAACCCTAGAGTTAACAATTGATGTTTGAAACAAGCATAACTGAAAATTGAAGAGAGAGATCAAGTATTCTGCAGAAAGAAACTGAAATTATAAGTAAAAGCACTCAGCTTGTAAATGTTGAGATTTTAAGTATAAAGGGTCTCTCCAGGGTTTTAATGAAAAGCTGGTAATTCAGTGTACAGAGGAGGATAAAAAGTGTGTTTTCTTGCTATATTTTTAACTCTTGGTGGTTGGAATGGTTTGGGAAGTGAGACATGAGGGGGCTGTAAACGAGCAGGCGAGATGGGATTGCTAGACAGCCTTCGTTTTATTTCACACCACAGGTTCCTGTGACACCAGGAATTTTACTTGCTGATTTTGAGGCTTGAGACTGCACATCTATATTGAATATACCATCATTTTGGAAGGGGAGAATTCTCCCTAGATTTATACAAGTGCAAATCTGTTTGGACTTTATTGCTGCTGGATGAGCTGCCACTTTTATCCTTTCCTGGGCTGGCTTATTAACAGGAGCTCAGCTCCCTCAGGGTTTGGTGGGATGGAGAAGGGAAGGCAGTGACTTTTAAAGGAGGAAGTTCTGGGGTTCCGAGGTTCTTCCTTGGATCTGCCATCTTCAAAGCCTGGTTCTTTTGTGACTTGTAATTTCTTTCCTCCCACCAGTGCTGAATCTCCCAGCAGCAGGAGTTCCATGGACGGTGTCCTGTGGGATTTTACTGCCCCACGGGCTCTTCACCAGGAGGATGGTGGCCAACAGCCTCTATTGTTGAACAGTCAACAGAACGTGGCTTCCAGCATCCCACAATGTTGAGCTTTTTCCACTTCTGTGCCTCTGTGGCTGTGGAGTTTAGTGGGTGGCTGCTTTAGGGCCTCATTAACAATTTACAGGTTTAGTTCTATACATCTTTCTCATTTGCAATATTAAATCCTCCAAGCGCTCTCAGGAAGTGGGGAGAGAAGTTAATTTAGCACTTACAACGCTTCTCAGAAGGCCTTTTGAAGGACTGGATCTCTGTGCTCAGGAAAGCAGCAAATATTTCCTGATGTGACAGAACATTTGTCACTGGCAACACCCCCTGGTTGGCCCCAAACCCCCTTCCCAAGGCATTGTGGTGCTGGGGAAATACAGCACATTCGGCTCATCACTCCTCTCTCTTATTGATTCTGGGCATTGGGAAGCATCATTTGTATTTTTGTCTATTTTTCTTTCTGTTATAGATTTTAAACGTGGGGGTGTCTGAGAAAATGGAGCAGAAGAAAAAAAAATCTTTTCTGTCCTACAAAATACAGCAAACAATGTCAAAGGCAGAACTTGATGAGATCAGGGCCTTAAAAAAGGTGCTGATGGGGTGAACTTTGCTGATTAGATGTATAAGCAGCAGGAAATGTTGGTCTGACATTTGATCCTCTAGAGAGGGATGTTTTGAATTCCCTTAGTACATATTAATGCAAAAAGTTCAGCTAAAGATTCTCTTGGCTCTGGGGGTATGCATCCCAGAGTATTGCTTTCTCATCATTTGTTGATAGAAATCCTGTTCCTTTTGAGACATGAAGGGAGAAAGTATTTATTATCAAGATAAATGGACACTTAGGTTTTCAGATATATAGTGTTGTGTATTACTCATGTCCAGAGACACCAGTTTTTAACACTGTAATCTGAAAGTTCTTGAACTGAGGCCAACCTGTCTGTTTTACAGCCAAGGAGCCACATAGCTCTGGTTGGGAAAGGCTTAAAGTGTCTGTTTTATGGTGACATTGAAGAGCAGCCTCTTCACTTTGGGGCTGTTGATGCAGCTAAACTTCCCAAGCCCTGAGGAGTGAAAGCAGCCATTATATTCCTGGTTTATATTTTGAATAAGTTGTGTCTGATACGTGCTTTGTTCAAAACCCAGAGCCCCCGGGGCTTGGTTAGGGAAACAGGGAAATTAAACCCAAATAATCCTGTGGCCAGACACAGTTTCTGTCTCACACTGGGCACTGTGGTGGCACTGGCAGCTGCACCACTTGCTGCAAATGCCAAACATTTCCCATTATAGGACCACAACTTCAGATCCCAGCACTGCCAGACTTGTTTTGGCTGAAGTTCCTCAGCTGGATGCCAGCCTCAGGCTTTGTATTTGCTCACAGGGAGAAAAACAGTCATACAACTTCTAAGAAAGTCTGAGGAAACCCTTGTAAGGCCTTGATACTTGGCAGGGACATTATGGGATACCTGGGGGGAAACCACCTGTGTCTGGCAGGAAAATTCTCCAAAGGCAGGACCCCACACAAGGGTGAGCATTCCCTGCCTTGGGGCTGAACAGCTGGAGCAGGGATTACCTGGGAGCTGCTTTACCTGGGAGCACTGCCAGGGGACACAGCAGGGCCAGTCTGGCTTTGCTCCACTCCCAGGGCTGGGCAAGAAGGAAACATCTCAGAGATGAGTATTTGGGTCTGGATGGAGGAGAGGATTAAATGGGAGGCTGAACAGGGATTTGGAATAGACTGGGATAAAGAGGCAGGAAAGCAGAGGGCTGGGAGCACAAAATGAGATGTGGAGTTGAGGCAGGTCAGGGACTCAGATGTGGCTCCAAGGTTGGGGATAGGGAGCTGGGAGGATGCTGGATGCTGCATCCTGTCACTGTTTAGGGATGAAGCAGATATTCCACTGCAAAATTCCTTCTTCTGGCCAGAAGGCTGCTGCAGTGCTGATGTGGGGACTCACATGCCTTCTGTGCCATCCCTGGGGGCTTTCTGCAGCTGTCCTGATCCTCATTCCCATCCTGCTCCTCCATGGCTTCCCCAAAGCTCTGGCAGATCCATTCTGTGCTGCTTTGAGAGGTGGATGTGGGGCTGGAGAGAGCAGAGGGAGCAGAGTGCAGGGTGTGAAAGGCAGGAGAGGAATCTCCAGCTGCTGTGTGGGGCTGGATGAATGAGACTGGCTGAAGAGGAGAGATCATCAGAGACCATCAAACCCAGCACAGCTACACCCTTCCAGTGCAGCCTTTCCAACAACCCCTTCCTTCCCAAACCCTCTCTGTGCAGCCTGTGGCCTGCAGCTCTTCAGACTCTCCATTTCACAAAAACCCCAGGAGCAGCTCTGTAGACTTCTCTGGTTGCCTTTAACTTCTCCCACATCTTCATGTGGCTGTTCAAGGGGCAGTGCAAGCCCAGCTGTAGCTTGTGGGGGAGATCCAGGGAAGAGAATTATCCATGAGTGTGCAGTGGTGAGAAAAATCCCTTCTGGAGCCAGGCCAGGCAGGCATTTACTGTGGTAGTAGAGTTTTCAGACTGTCTTTAGCACATCTTATGCAGATAAAATATTGCTGCTACACTTACATCTAGTTTTAGCAAGAAGGACAATAAAATTCCAAGCTGCATAGAGAAATTTATTGCATTATGACTGTTGACTGAAATATTGCTCTTTCTGCAACCTCACCAGGGGCTGGTGTGTGCACAGCCGTGTCCTCCTGGAACCTTTGGAATTAACTGCAGCCAGGACTGTCCCTGCCACAACGGAGGGCACTGTGACCCTGTGACAGGAAAATGCCTGTGTACAGCTGGCTACATAGGAGACAGGTAAAAATCAACCCCCAAAGCCTTTCATTTGAACCACAGCCTGCCAATATTTATATCCCTTCTAGGACAATCTTCCTCCCTGAAAAATGGTGTTGTGTTTCTATTGCTCCAATTAGGTTCATCCTTCTGAAGCACTTCAAGCAATATAAATGTGGCAATGTTATTACTTTTTATTGGCAATGCTCTCCATTTACAGGGGTTTTTAATATAACTTTTAAAATTTAATGGATTAAATTTAATTTAGATATTTACAGTGATAAATTTAATAGAGAGCATTACATGTTTACAAGATATGTAAATGAACTATCTTTATACAAATTAATATCCTCAAGAGTAAGCAATGCAGCAGTTTAATGTCTCCTTCATTCCTCTGTGCTGCTGTAGCACTGATCCATCTCAGCCACCAGCAAAAGGTGATAAATCCTCAAAATTTATAAACGAGAGCCTTCACCCATGAATCGATCAGAGCAGATGATAATATTGTTTTACCAAGGTGTCATGGATTCAGCAAAATGACTGCACAGCAAAGTCAATGAGGGATTGCAGCATGTGCTGCCTGAGCCTCCAGCTAATCCTGGCCACCAAAGGTTGGGAAGTGCAGTTAAAGCAGCTCTCAGGAGCACTTTGCACAGGGCCTGTGGCACCAGGGTTTGCAGAGATGCACAGCTCACCAGTGGATGTTGTACTGAAGCACTTTCTCCTCTCTGTTCCCTTTTTTATTAGCTCTATACTGACATATGCTACAATTATATTTTTACGCAACAAAGCTCATTGGAATTTCTCATCTCTGCCTTCTCTGAATAATCAGCAGGTCGTTTGTAGCACAAACATCCAACCTCAGCCCAGTGGGAGGGTCAGGAGGCTGCTCCTTCCTGTTACATGTGGAGCTTCCCTGTTTCCATTTTATGGACAGTTATAATTGGAGGGGGCTCTGGAGTTTATGTCAGGATTTGCATGGGGTTGAATATGGAAGAAAAGCTAATTATTTCCAAGTAATTTAGAGGAGAAGACATCAGTGTGCCTCTCTTCCCCATTCTCCATCTGTACACTGTTTCCAGACATGTGGTACCATATAATTCCTGTTTCTCTTCCTCTCTTTGTGGAGACTTTTGCACTAAAGGAGGCAACTGTGCAGTCTGGGCCTTTGTAGTGATGACAACAACTGAACCCCAAGCTGCTCCCAGTGCTGGCCATGCTGGGGAAGACTGACAGAGCCTCTCTTGCTCTCCTCATTTGGTTCTTGCACACCCTGATGGATTCCTGGCTGTAGATGAATCAATCCAATCAAGTGTTGGGGCTGTTGGGAGCTCCCAGCCAGCAGCCCTGTTGGGAATGAGGAAAGAGGATTTCATTGCTCATTGCCCTTGGAGAGGGGCTGGAGAACACAACTCAGGGAGAGACAACAGGAGGCACCTCAGGGAAGGGATGGCAGGAGCTCACAGGGATTGTCCTTGAGTCAAGGGAGGGTGGACTCATGAGATCTGTACTTGGAGAAAAGTGAGCGAGATTTGGACTCCAAAGAGAGACATAATTTGGGAAGAAAGACAATAAAAAAATAAGGCAGAATCACTTGGGAGAAGTGGAAAAGAAATGAGGAAAGGTCCCATTCTGGACCTGCATCGCAGCAAAACCCTCAGGAATTGCTCAGCTTCCCCATCCCAGAGCAGGGAAAAAAAGACACTGAGGGGAGAGGCAGGAGAGCAGAAATGCAGCTGTGTGAAAGAATGAATGAGAACAGGATTGAAAAGGTAAACAGGCAGTTGGGAAAGCTCTGCTGCAGCAGGGTAAAACTGGATTAGCCTAGAAATTCCCACTTTCCAGTGGGTTCCTGGAAAGTTAAAACATGTTCATCTCTCAGCCTTTAATCCCCCTTCCATAAGAGAAGGGAAACCTTAGGCCTGTTATATCCAGCTGCAGTTCTGCTGCTTCCTTGGGCTGGGCAGCCCTGATCTGTACTGGTTTGTACTGGCTGTACTGGTTTGTACTGGTTTGTTCTGAGCACACACCTGCCTGGGGGCTCACTGATTTCAGTAAAGGTCTTTAAAGAGTCTGGATGACTTTCCTTGATTTTATGTTCACACCACAGGGACAGTGGGACACACCAGGCAGCTCCAGTTTAGCTCAGAGCTCGTTTTACCCTCTGCATCTCCTGCAGCTGTTGCAGTGTCACAGCAAAAAGGAGAGCAGGAGAATCTGCTGCACAACAAAACACTGCTTGCTTTAACATTTTACAAGGCAGTGAAAAAAAAAAAATCTTCTTAATAATGACAGATGCTGTGAATAACAGCAATAAAGACATAAATACATTTTACCTCCTATCATCTTAAAATTGTCAATAAGTACTATATAATGCTACAGTTCATCATCGTGTGCAGAAGATAATAATACAGAGTTAGATAAATATCTGTGGAGATGAAATGGTCATAAAGGTCTGTGTGAGTGTAATTGCCACACTTTTGTTCCCTACCTGTTTTCCAAGAGTGGCACTGCACTAAATCTCTAGGAAATTGGCAGCACTGTTAATAACTGCAGGATGCTTTGTGCTCACTGAAATGACTGGATCTGTCATGGAAATGCGTGTTTTACAAACTGGAAAGGAATAATAGCAGAGGCACAGTTAGAAGCTGAGAATGGAGTGTTTCAGAATTCAGGGAGAAGTGAACATGCTGGTTTAGCTTGGTTTTCCATATTGCCCTTAAATCGACAGATTGAATCTTAACAGAATAAATCTCACATTTATTAGAACTATATGGGCAAATTTACTCTCCTGTTGTTGTGTCTGTACTTGTGTCTCTTATCTCCAGGTTAGTGCATTTTGCTTTTCATATTTGTCTGTGCTACATAAACGTGATCACTGTTTCAAAACAAAGAGGACAGCCTAGAAAACTTTGCAGCATTATTCCTTAAAAAAAGAAAATTGTGGGGGGGAAATGTAGGAGCATGTACTAAGTTCATCTGTTAAGCAGGCTGTCTTCTGTTTAATATTTTGTGAAATTGCTTCCATTAATTCTACAGGTGACAGCCATATTATCCTATCCCAACCCAAATAATTATGGTACATATTAAAGTTCAGTGGATATTATAATACGAATCTCCCCAGACAGGCAGAAAGCAATGTAAATTAAACAAGAAACATAACTAGGGCTTAGCAGCTCATTTTGTAATTTAATTGAACAATGTATTTGGTTGTTAATGGTGCTATGGACACATTAGATTGATATGTTGCAAAGGAAAGATGTTTAAGTAGAAAGCTAATTCCTGCTGTGATTATTCTCATGTTCCAGAGGAGTCATTATTAGTATTCTTTGTATAAAATTCATTAGTGGGAGCTGCTTGATCTCCAAATAAATAAGTTGGTTAAATTGTTAGTAGAAAAAGGCTAATTATGTAAATGGATTAGGTCGTCAATATTTCATTTCCAGATGCTTTTCTCCCTGCTAGGTAATGCTTCATCTTCTATAAATATAGAATGATACAGTGCACTATTGACTAAGAATTCACCCCGTGGAGCTCAGAGCTCTCCTGCTCACTCAGGGTCTGTGCAGCAGTGGAGACATGAGGAGCTTCATTGTTCCTCCTTGCATTTCATTTGCTGGGAGTGTTCCAGCCCCACTGTTCCCATTCTTTGCTGCCTCTTTCCTTTGCAGCTGAACCCCCTGAGAGCAGCAGGGCTCTCTCTGCTGCCTCTCCACACTCTTTCCCTCTTTGTCCCAAACTCCTCTCACTCTGGGTCTGGGATGAACTCCTCAACTCGGATTTGCAACCAGCAACTGTGTTGGTGCCTGCTGGAATTAAATCAGCATCCAGGCCCTTTGCTGTGCTCATTTATTTTTAGTAAAACGTGATAATCTGAAGCTGCAAAAGTAATGCCCTTCTTATATACTGCCTGTGTTCATTGCAGTTTTGCCTGGCTTGCATCACACATTAATCTTTTATTACTGATCATTATATTAACTCTCACCTGCCAGCTGTGAAATGACCTGCAGAAAGACATTTAACAATTGCCTCCATCCACTGAGTTTACAGTATACACTTTAATCAATGCTCAGGCTTAAATTAATGCTGATAGGCAATTTCCAATGCCTGGCATCCATGTGATAAGGGAATTGGGCTTTTCTGGGCTTCTTTTTCTGTTTTTATTAACTGAAAAGGCCTATCTGTATTTCACGGTGGATCATGTAAACTGTGGTACTGACTCATTGCAGAATTTTGAAACCACTGAATTATGTCAAGCACAGAATCAGTTGCTTTCTTCAGGACCTTAGCTGAGCTTTTCCAAGTAGGAAATAATCTGAACTCTTAAATTGGTTGTGTAGGACAAGGAAACAGACTCTTTGGCAGATCTCAGAACGTATCCAAGTAGGGAGATATTTTTAACAGTCCATGGAAGGTGCAATTTAAAACAATCTGTGTGAAGTGTTTGCAGGTTCCAATTTTATGTGCATCAAATATTAAAAATGTTGGCAATTTTAAAGAAGATTCTCCACTAAGGAGCATGATTATTTTTTTTTTTTTTTTTTTTTTTTTTTTTTTTTTTTTTTTTTTTTTTTTTTGAGATTTTATACTACTGAGCTACCATGGAGTAGGAGAAGAAACACAAATTTAAGCTTTTAGTTACTCAGAACACACACAAAACACAAAGGGGTTTCTTTTCTCCTTGTTGGTATAAAACTGGTGCAATGACAGCAAAGAGGGCAAGTGAACCTAAAACATTGCTGGAGAACATTTTTCTCAATATTGCTAAATACCTTTTCCCTTTTAACCCTCCTCATCACTGACAGGGCCATGTGCTTTCAAGGGAGGTGCACATCCTCCTGTGATAAAGAGAAGTCAAAAAAGTGAGGGAGTTTTATAATAAAATATTTTATTGCCTATCAGTTTCTTACAATTGATGAACACAATTGCCGAGGTCCAGGGAAGAAGAATGCATTTTGTGAATGAAGGAAATATGAACTAATGCAAATTTAGCAGGATATAATTGGGCATGGATGAATGCAGTTTCTCTCAGCAGCAATTTGCATGCCCAAGATCCCCCATCCCTCCTGCGACATCCCATCGGTTCAGTGTGTTACTGCAATAAATGAGCAATGATTGCTCTGCTTGGTGTTGAATTCATTAACAAAAAGGCTCCTGTATAAAAGCAATGTCCTGCTGAGGCTGTGGCTGTGACTGTGTCCCCTGTCCCCATCCCTGGCAGGTGTCAGGAGGAGTGTCCCATCGGCACCTACGGCTTCCAGTGCACCCAGACCTGTGACTGCCAGAACGGGGCCAAGTGCTACCACGTCAATGGAGCCTGCATCTGTGACCCTGGCTTCAAAGGCATCCACTGCCAGGACAGGATGTGTCCTGAGGGCTTTTATGGACTCAAGTGCAACAAGAGATGCCCTTGCAACATTACCAACACCCTCAGGTATGTACAGCACGTAATATTCTGGTGCAGGGACTGGTCCAAGAAAAACATCAGGAAAAAATTCAGTTAACTACACCTGTTGTCCTTTTCTCTGTAGTTTAAAGTACAAACACTGAGAGTTTCTCTAGTTGGCCAAATTTTGATTTAAATGACCTCAGGTTTGGAACCATAAGCCTCAGTCCAAGGCAAATACTAAGCATGGATCTGTTAACAGTTCTGGTAACACTTGACACAGCCTGAAATACAGCTTTATCCTGTAAATCTTCTAGGCATAAGAACCACCAGATGATGCTCATGTGTGTGGATAATAACCCACTGAAGTTTAAAAAATAGATACACATTTACTCAAATCCTTCACTTTCCCTCTTTTTTTTATGACATGGGTTTGCTTGTTAGATCTATAGACAGCAAGGGGACTTTCAACATGAAACCTAATTTGCTTCAGCTGATGTCTCATGGTAAATTACCTTGTTGGAAACACTTGAGGCAGATGTATAAATAGACTGAAATCAATATCCCTGAGTCAGTCTGTGGAACTGTAGCACGGCTGACATTGTCAAAATAGACTCCTCACATGAGCCTATTTTTGCTCTTCATTCTCTTTATGTATGAGAAAAATATTCAGGAAAATAAATATCAGGGAATTATACCTACAATGGAATGAGCCTCACTTAAAAGGTCAGGGTTTGATGTTTTATTCCCTTTTTTGCTTTTTAAAAGATCTGATTCTTGAGATTCCCTTTACTATGAGACAGAGCCACAAACAGACTTGAGCACTTTGAATTTACTTTCCCATTGCAGGCTTGAATGAGTTTTCCAAACATTTAAAAGGAAGAATTTAAGACTCTTCCCTATTATCCTCTTTGTTACCTTAAGTAACTCATTGCCTTGTTCTCTGACTGCTGGAATTACTGTTTGGAGAATCCTCACTCCCTGTCTTGCAGTAAAGGGAGCCTGGACAGGCAAACCCCCCTGGCCTGGGCTGTCTGATGTTGTGGAGCCACATTTCCTCACCTGCACATTGCTGAGCCCCTCAGCTCCCACTGCATTCCCTCCTTTTCCTGCCCATTCCTGTTCAGCAGGCCGAGCCAATTTAGGGTTGTGTAGGCTTCAGGGGGAGGTGGAGATAATTGATGCCCAGGTAAAAATGCCCTTGAGACAGACATTCTTCAATTTGGGAGCAGACAGGTGGGGACCTGACTGTCCTGCTGATGCTGACAAACCCACCTTGCCATCTTGCTGCTGCTAAAAAACATAAACACACTCAATTATGCATGCAAGAAATGGCACCTCATTTGTGTGCACACACAGACACACACACACACACAAACACTTCAGGCAAATCTGTCTGTGCACTTGAGATAGACCCTATTTGTCTCAGTCTTGGAAATAAACAGGTGATTTTCCTTGTGAATTCAGCTGTGAGTGGTGAGGCTTTGCTTAACTGAAAGTCAGAGCTCACATTGGATTATTTAAAAACTTGTAATTGTGGTGATACAAGTCCTGTGCAGTGAGAAAGCTCCAGCACAACTGGGTTTGACAGCCAGGATCCAAAGGGTTTGAGGCTCCCAGGGAGCTCTGTACAAGAGTCTCCCATCGCTTCTGATTATGTTGTGTATCATAAAATCACTGCAAAAATACCATCCCTGAGGCATGAGCTGCACATTAGACACAAAAGGTTAGTGCTGTGTTGTGCTGAGGATGGGAGATGCCTCAGGAATTACTGCAGAGTGAGCTGAGGGATAAATTCCTACAGTGTCACATCACTGCAGCACCTGTGGTAAATCCAGGCTGAATTGCTCCTCAGTGTAAACTGCTCTTCAGGTGTACAGGAGGGTGAGAATATGCTCGTGGTCAGTAGCTGACACTTGTGTCCTCACCCCTCCTGAGCCTGCAGAAACAAGTTTGTTTCCATAAAGGTAGAAATAGAGTGGAAGGATTGCAGGCCACAGGCAAGGCTGAGCTTGGCTGCAGTTTCTCAGCTACATGTTCAATTCATCAGAGTCTTTTAGGTGAGATAAGACTGTAGGTTGGAGGGTGAAATAATTCACCCTGTGTTACTCAGAACTGCCTGTGAGGTGCTCTGAGAGTTTGCCAGAGGATCTTTCCTGAAAGAACAGACTTGCACCTTCTAGCTGTGAGGAAAGAAAAAGTCTCAGAGAAGTTTGAGAGAGCTCAGAAAGGGGGAGGATTGAATCCTCTCCCAGCTCTTTCCTGGGCATGTGGTCATTCCTACACACCCTGCCTGGTTGCTGTCTGGTGGGAACATTTCATTCCTTCCCTCCCAGCCCTGCTCCATCAGCATCCTCTGCTGAGATGGTATCTCTGGTTCCGTAATAAATGAGTCTGGTCTCTCTGTTGATAAAATCTCCCTTTTTCCTACATCTTATCGCTGCTGTTATGGAACAAAGAGATATCAGCAAGCTGTAGATCAGTAAATGTTCTTTCATTCATCCATGGGATTTCAGCTCTCCACTTTTCCACCAGCTCTGCAGAGTGCTGGTAATTGCTGAGCCAAGGAGCGTCAGAGCTGATGGAAAATGACCTTTTCCAAAGGCACTCCATATTCTGAACAAATCTTTGTGCTGATTGTTTAACCAGTCCCATACAGTGCACTTCTCTTCCCACCCACCTCTTCCCATTCCTCCCTGAGTGTTTGTCTCTATTGAAACTGGGCTCTTCCAAAGTGACTCATGTACCCACAGCCATCCATTTTCCCCAGGAGCAGTTTAAGCTGTTGGCTACTTGTGATCCCCAAGTGTGGAGGATAATTATTAAACATTTGTAGAAAGTGAAGGAAACTCCTGGATTTGTCTCATTTGGTCTGGTTATTGGAGAGTTGACTGGAATGGAAAGTTCTGAGGGCTTTGAGGAGTAGCTGAGGGGGAACAGTAGGAAATACACAATCAGCTTTTCCATTCTCTTAGATCTATCTATTTTAATGTCTGAAGAGATCAGAATGATCATCTAGTCTAACCTCCAGCATGGTAATGACTGAAGGACACCATCCAATAATTTCTGCTTCAAAGCACACCGAAAGGCACTTTGTAGAGGACTTTGAACAACCCCCCAATGAGGTGATTTAGAATGTGGTGGTGACTTGGACTGTCCTTCCACAGGAAAGGGTACACCTGGAAAAAACTCCCCTCTGCAAAAAGTCCACATTGAGACAGCCTACAAGGGATGGAAGGGAATAATCCTGGCTTGTTCTTCTGTCAGGCAGGGAGGGAAATGCACAGCTGGAATAGTCCTGGCCACCCACCCCTCCTGAGCTCTGTGTGGAGCCAGCCTGGGGAGCTGCGTGCCCTGGGTAATGTCTTTCCCAGCTCAGAGGTGTGAGAGGGAAGGAAGCTACTGGGATTGAGTGAAATGGGATGGGCAGATCATCTCCAGAGGCTCCAGTTCCTGCCTCAGCACCAGCAAGTGAGGGAGGACCAAACCCCGTGGAGCTTCCATGAGGTTCTGCCTTGTTCTCAGTCAATTATGTGCTGGGCAAGGCTGCTTTGAAATGCTGGACTGAAGGAGCAGCCCTGCAGCTCTCACTGTGGCCACTGCTTCAAAGCAAGAGGCATTTTAGTAAGGAAGACTGGAAGTAATGTGAACACCATAAAATAGAAAATACTGTAAAATAAGGATTAGGCTGCTAACCAAAGTGAGATGACTGGTGCTGCTGTATAAACAGAAAATCAGGAAATTCACTGGAAAGGTGTTGCTTTGGCTGAAAGATGTGTGGAGAACAAATTCAGAATTTGGAACAGCCTGTGCTGTTTAAAACACTTCTAATTTGCCTTGAGAAATTTACCTGGTTCCCTCAGATTTCCCCAAAATTAGATGCTTAAAAAATTTAAAGGTCAAAAATGCCTTTATGCTTTTCAGTTCAGCTAATAAAATTTTTAAAAAATTTTATTAAAAATCTTTTATTGCTGTCAGTGTGGCTCAAAAGGCAGGGACTGTGCAGCAGCAGGAGCCCTGGAACCTTTTCTTTGTCAGCCCTGCTGTGTGTGTGGACAGCTCTGTTCCACCTCTGCTTGGCCTGGAGCCACAGCAACACTTGGCTGCCTGTGTTCACTCCTGCTTTCTACTCTGCTTCTTCCTGTGATGCAGGAGAGTTGCAGAAATAAAAGTTGTTAAGATTCAGTTCAATGCAAACTACAAAGGATAACACCGCCAAACTCTTTGAAGAGTGTGAGGTTCCCTTGCTGCTCCCAGCAAGGGTTAGAAAATAGATATTAGTGGGTTTACTTTTGGGATCCTTTTGGAACCCTCCCATTGTCTCCCCCATCCTTCAGTGATCCTTCTGCAGAGGAATTGTGTTCATTAATTTCAGTTTATTGGGGGCTGGAGAAATGCCTCAATGCACTGTGACCCCTGATGGCAAAATGTTACATGGACACATGGCCTGGGAAGGTGCACTAGAACAGGAGGGGAGGAATTCTACAGATATTTATTAAAATTTCTAGCTAAATTCAAGCTTTATTCTGCTCAAAAATTTCATCTTCCATCCAAATAGCATTTAATTCACTGGGCAGCCTGGATGCATGGATGTTTGGATGGGTGAGAGATTAATTTCTTGGCTCTAGTCTATATCTAGGGACATCATTTGATCAGAATGTGGTTGTACAAAATGCCAGCAGAAGAGAAACCTTCCTAACACACACACACACATCCACTATTCCTACATCACAAACTGCAGTATATTTAGTATGTAACTCTGCTCACTTAAATTAGTGGAATAGTTCATACAAACCAGAGAGAAAAAAGAATTAATATAAAAACTTTGTATTATTTAGCGATATCAACTGCAGATCTTGAAAGGGTTTCCAAAGGAAGAAAAGCAGCATTTTAGAAATGGGAAAAATGAAGGCAAAAGAGTCAGGTGGGTGGCCAAGATTCCCTGGCAGGATTGGGAAGAGAACAGCTGCCTTGTGCTGTTTGGGAAAGCATCTAAATCTCAGCCCTCCTCAAGTTAACGCTGCATCAGGCACCTGCATTGTCAAACAAGTGCTTTGGAGTCAGGAGAAAAACAAACCCCTGATCTGCTCAGGCTGGCAGCAAAACTCTCCTTTCTTCAGTGGAGAGTTGACATGGATGGAGAGATCCAAACACCTGCATGGGATTTTCCTGGCTCACAGTCCCATGAGATGTGAACAAGTCTTTGGTGGGTCAGAATATGCCCCCAAACTTCTACTGGCCTTTGTTTTGGAGTCCAGGTTCCCTGTCTCCAGTAGATTCTTCTTCTTTGGTTTTGATCCTTGTTTTAGTGCATGTCAGGATGAGTTTTGGCCCTTCATACATGGCTTGTACCCCATGAGAAAAAGCTGTCCATGCTGATGAAGGAGCCAACCTTGGAGTAAAAATTCCAAATGTGTAGTATTTTCTGCTGAATTGTCATAGACTGATTCACACTGCCCTACTCATATATTACCTTTGAAATATTTAATTTACCCACCAGATGCAGTTCTCATGGAAGCACATGATACATGTAGTAGTAGTGGAAAAAAAATTCATTTCAAAATCCTTCTTCAGTGTTGGGCTTTCTGCTCCTATTAGGTAAGGATTAATAGACACAGGGGGAAAACCTGAGCTTTTATTATTTTCATCTGAATGTTAAGAGGTGCTTTGTGGAAAACCATAATTTCAGGGACTGCTCTGTCATGGATGGTAGTTTGTTATGCTGATGAATTGTTTTAATTAGTCAGTAAAACACTATTTATGATGAAACATTTGACACTTAGAAAATTTGATCCCTTTTAGTTGCAACACTATACGACCAACCTCTCCTACCAGAAATTGCCTGAAACATGGTTGGAAATTACATTTTATGAGGTTACCTTGAAAATTAACATATACAATATTAATTTTATGGGTGTAAAGAAACCCATTCAGTCATGTCTACAATCTTAAACTGTAGCAATAAATAATTGTAAAGGAAAAGAAATTGTTTCTGGGATGCAAAACCCCAGGAGACAGGCCCAGAGAGAAAGATCCCATCTTGCAGAAGTCTATTCTTCTTGTTCTGAGAGTAAAGAAAACAGGATTTCTGGCAATATTATTTCTCATCTCTCTCACTGAGGAGTGAACAGTGCCATTACTGTGCAGGGCTGTGCTGCAGAGGCCACAAAGCATCCTGAGCTCTCAGGTGCAGCCTCACCCTCCCAGCTGGCCTCAGACAACGTCCAGAAACCTCCATCCCTTCAAACCAGGAGTTAACACAACTCCAGCCATCCTTCCCTCCTCTCCCAGCCTCAGCCACAGCCTCCTCCTGAGGAAACCTCGAGGAGGAAAAATGCCCAATAAAGATAAACTGTTTCCTGTAGGAGGAACAGAGGGGTGAGTTTTCCACCTAGGGATGCAGAAGAACCAGGCATTGTCTGGTCTTTTGGGCTCGATTCTCCTTTCTCCTTTTCTCTCCATGTGCTCTCACAACACTGTGGGATTGACTGAATAGAAATGAAAGCTGGAGGATTAATGTTGTTCATTATGCAGCAAAAAGGAACTTGACTCATTTCCCTGCACAGCTGTGGCTTAGTCCCAGGGCTCCTGTTAACTCCTGTCCTGGGTAAATCCCAGGGCTTCAGGTGCTGAGCAGTCCTGGTCACTGTGGCTGAATATTCCCTGCAAAACTCTTCTTCCAAGGAGAGTTTTCACTTCCAAAGCACTTTCTACCTGTGTCTGCTAAAGGTTCACTTTTAAAACACAAATGACAGTGGGATGGGATGGGATGGGATGGGATGGGATGGGATGGGATGGGATGGGATGGGATAGGATAGGATAGGATAGGATAGGATAGGATAGGATAGGATAGAATAGAATAGAATAGAATAGAATAGAATAGAATAGAATAGAATAGAATAGAATAGAATAGAATAGAATAGAATAGAAATGCTGTGCCCATGAACTCAGGTTTATCTTCACAGCTCTCTTGATGGCATTCCTCCACCCACTGGAATTTTTCCTGTCCCTGAACATCTTTAGGTGGCTGCATTACAGCCGCGTAGTGCAGCACATACCTGTCCTACAGCTTGTAAGGATTAATGGTGTGGTTGATGTCAATAATCTAAGTCACATTGATTTGAGAATGGAGGAGCATAAACTTCAAGGTGTAAACTACCCAGTACTGTGGCAATTCCCAGATGTTTGGAAATTCTGGGCTATTTAGCACCAGATTCTCTCTTCACTTCCCAATTATACAGCTGCTCATGTCCACCACCCTAAAGAGTTTTCTAGGCTTGTCCTGCTCTTAGTGTAACACATGAAATGTTCTGGGCTCTGTTTTTCCTTCCTGCCCACATCTCATTAACATCTCTCTCTTCATCAGTTGCCATCCTCTGTCTGGGGAGTGCAGCTGCAAGGCTGGCTGGGCTGGGCTCTACTGCAACGAGACGTGTCCCGTGGGCTTCTACGGCGAGGACTGCGGGGTGCCCTGTCCCTGCCACAACGGGGCCGACTGTGACAGCATCACTGGCAGCTGCATCTGTGCCCCAGGCTTCATGGTGAGTGGGGCTGGCCATGGGGAGGGCTTGCAAAAATAAATAAAAGAGGGTTTTCCTCTGATTTGAAGTAGTATTTGCATAAAAGCAGCTAAATGAGGGTCATTTTTCCCATTTCTGTGTTAAATCCACATTACTGTCCTTTGAGCAGCCTGTGGCTGCTGGTTGTTTGGTTAACATCACTGTTCTAAGTTTACTGCTGTTATAAAGGTAAAGATATGGTTTCCCATAGTATATTCTAAGTCAAGGCATAACAAAAAAGGTGTCAGATTATTGTCTGCCTAGAAGAGCAGAGAAAGAATTCTCATGGCCGTTCAGCGTGTTCCTTGTCAGTCACACTGTGATTTTAATAGATGAAGATATTTTAAAGTGTTACAAATGATAGAGCAATTTATGTCTTTTCTGAGCCTTTGTGGCAGGTGTCTTTTACCTGAGTATCAGAAAGAGCTTCAGACATTCTGAGGTAAACAAGCATTGCATTTTATAGGTGAGATGTAAAATGGCTGAAGAAACCAGCCATTCAAGCAACACCAAAAATTCAGAGTTAACAATTGCCTGGCTGCAGTTGAAAGTATTGGGACATGGATCCAGGTGTCCAGTGCTGCCAAGGCTGGGCAGAATGGAATTCTGGCCAGTAAGTTTCCTGGTTATCTGTGTATGAAGCTCCTCCACTCCATGGAGGAGAGGTGCAGGCTGTGTTTAAGAAACAATACTTCCTAAAGAAAAATAAAATTAAAGAGAGAATTCCACCAAACTTCACCAAAAGTTGGCTTTCTCTGTCCTTCATTTTACATGATCTGTCCCCACAGGCCTATCTATTTTTTCTATACTATTATAACAATTATGAGTTATAATTGCCTGGAAATTCCATGTTTCCTGGAAATCAAGGGGCAGGCTGCACAGCTGGGACAGATCCATAGTGTCCTGTGTGACATTAGTGAGATGACTAAAAAATACTTTCTTGCCTCCCCTCCTTCTAATTCCACACCTGAGCTTGTGATCCCCAACTGGCACCTGCAGAGCTGTGCAATTGGAGTTATGGCTTAAAGACACTTTTGTTCTCTGCCTCATGTCAGCAGCTGAACATGAAAGTTGGAGCTTCCCCTGATTCCCAGGGGTTGTCTCAATGCCAGGTATGAACAGATTTATTTAGTTGTGAGGGGTGGGACTCAAAAGCATCTGTGCAAGATTATGGTGCTTAGAGATGTGAGGGGAAAAAAAAATAAATAAAAAAAGGTCTATGAGGTTTGATTCCCAACTCCACAAATAGAAAATAAGAATTTATCTTCTCTATACAGTCTTTAATACACAAGTGGAGGAAGGATGAAGGCAGCAGCATGTCGGTAACAACTACAAAATAAAAAGATGCCAAGATCCTCCTTCTTATTAGGAATGCTGTCCAAATTTGCAGCACAAAAGCATTCAGGGAGCATTTACTGTACACATTTTAAAAAAGCATACCTTGTCCAATATACATTGCCCCAAGGCAGCATTAGTGCAGGCAGAAAGCCTGGGAAGTTCCTATTGCATTGCTTCAAAATAATATTTAATCTCATAATAAAGAGCTTTCTTGCATTGACATTTAAACAGCTTGGTTATTGAGGATAGCTCTATAATCACTGAAGCATATTTAGGCATTAGTATCATTGCTCTCACATAATATACTATAATCTCTGGCAATTAGTCCATGAGGGGAAGTAAAGCCTTGAAATTGCTAATTTATTGCCTCTGAAGCATATTTGTCATTCGTGTGCATGCCAGATGAGCTGCAATGGTTCTTTCAAGTGCTGCAGAGCACGGGCTGTGCAGGGAACTTGCTGGGAACCTTTTCCCCCCTCCCCGGGGCGTTGTCCAGGGGATGCTCTGGGCAGGGATGGGGAGAGCTGGCAAAGGCTGTGGGCCTTTTCCCAATGACACACTCCAAGCCAGGCTTTCCCTTCAGATATTCCTGCCTGGCTCTTGCTGAGGGAGCAGAGGAGCTTTGCCTGGAGGCAGAGCTTTGCCCTTGAATTGGGCGAGTCCGCAAGCACCGGTTCCGAGCTCAGGATGTGTCCTCTGGCAGAGCTGGCACTGGAGTGGTGCTGATGCAGAGCTGGGCACAGCTAATTATTCACAAAAGCCATCAATGAATCCCTCTTGCTTTTTCGAGTGTGAGGCTTGGCTGAGGCAGCCACACGGGCAGGAATTTTGCCACATCACTGGAAAGAATAAAACCTGGAGCGACATCTTACATTTTACAGCAATGTTTGATCTACACATGATCCTGGGGCAGAGCAGCCTGAGAGGCTTCTCAGGAAAGGGGGGAAGGAAGAGAAAATGGTGGGAGATGGGAGATAACTGCAGAATTTATCTGCAAAGGCAGAGAGGTTGGACCCACAGGACTTTGGGATTACTGGCTGCCTGGAATATGCAGTGCCCAAGGAAGGACAGTGTTTTCCTGACAAAGCACTCCTCCTGCCCACTCCTCCAGCACAGATGGTGGGTTTTTAACTCACCCTGCCTGTGTCAGGGCGGCTGGGCTGGGTTTCAGGATGAATCATCTGCTCTCGCAGCCAAAACAGGAACATTTTGTTGGGATGCAGAACAAGCCATTAAGAACACAAAGCATCTGGTCACCTTTATTAAATGTATTAAGTGAAAAGGCAGCCATCCCATACGCTGCCATGTACGTGAGCAGAGCACTTAATTTTTGGAAATTTAAGAAGATTCAAGTTGTAAAATAAAAATGTGTATGGTAGCTTAAAGAAAATACATTATTTATTAGCTGTGACATTTCCAAAAATTAAAATGCCAAAGCTAAATAGTGGTGAGCTTGCAGTTTAGTCTGGAGTTTCAAAACATTTTCTGTCTTTTTTTTTTTTTTCTGTGAATGTTTTGGGTCAGACTCAAGAGCCAGATTTGCATGTCTGGCTCTAAAGCCAAATGACAATGCTGTAAAGTTTTGTTGGGTGTCAGGGTATTTGTGACTCTGATCCTGTAGGGGAAGGCTCTGTTTCACCTCTGCAAGTTCTGAACCACCCTGCACATCTGGGTGTGGATTTGACTGAAGGATCAACAACCCAAAGCAGGCAGTTCTTGGAGGGAGCACACAGGGCAATAAAAATAGGATAATAATAGGGGAGGCACAGTAAAATCCTCCCCCAAATCACAGACCTACTCATCACTCCACAGGCCTGTTGGGAATGCTTTGCTTCCTGCATCCTACTTGTAAAGGAGGATAAAGGCTGGATCAGTTTAACTCAGACGATTGCAGGGAATCATCATTACAGGCATGCCAAGAGGGCACTTCTCTCCAACTGGGACTTTTAACATATTTGAGGGTTTCCTCTTAGCACTGAAGTGATGAATTGCCAGAATGCTCTTCTGAAGAATGGTTTTGTAAAGCTGTTCTGCTGCCATCTCGTTTGTGACCAGAAGGAACCTGGCAAAGACATTCAGGGAGTGCACAGATCAGCCCTAAAAAGCACCAGCACCAGCCTTGACTGATAGAAATTGGATCCTCCCTCCCACGTGGAAGTGGCCACTGCTGCAATAAATTATTTGGATGCAATTATGGAGATGGTGAGAGGGATTGTACTGACTTGTACCTCCCCCTCCTTCCAAATTCTGCTCCAACATGTTCTCCTGTAAGTCCACTGAACCCAGGTGTGCAGGAGGGATCTAAAAGAAAGCAGGACTTGCCATGTCCTCTCTCTATTCTTTTGGTTTTGGCTCATTGAATTTTATTCCTGTAATTCAATAAACATGGTAGAGAAGGCCAGAGGATATGAATTAAATATGACAGGAGACCACAGGAATCCTGACCTTGTGTCTCACAAGGAAATCTTAAAAACAACCCCCTGCACGTACCTATCAGCATTTTAGCTGCTGAAATCATTATAAATGCTATTGAGCTACAACTAAGTTCACCTTCTCCATTGCACAGCTAATTGCAGCTTCCCTGAAAGCAGTGGCTATCTGGAGACCTCATCCCATGCTATGCCTTTGTTTCTTTATGGATGCTTTGTTTTCTTCTTTTGAAAAATGGGTTTAACTTGAAATGCTTCCATTCTGTGTGTTGTGGCAAGGAGAGATGTAGATAAAACATTTCTCAGCCCAAGACACTCCGAGCAAACTTTTAACACTTCTCTGTGGAATGTGTGGTCAGCTTTTACTTCAGCGGGCACTTAGGTCTATATTTCACATCCAGATGACAGAACTTATATTACTTTAAAGAGTTCATCTATTTATGCTGCTATTTTTTGAAGACCTGTCTGCTTTTATTGAACCCTGCGTGCTGGCAAGCAGAGCGAGCACTTCATCACCAAAATGAAAGAATCCATTTTGACATTTCTCTATTTCTTCACTATATTGGTAGATCCCACACAAGCCAATCACACACTGCAAAGTGTGGAAACTACAGCAGTGGTGATCTCTTACCAGAAGAATTTTCAGCTTTTGGAATAGCTCTTGAATTCCCCAAAGCTTTCCAAGTTTTATCCCAGTGCTGTGCATCTGTAGCTATTTGCATCTTCCGTTGGCATTGTATCAAAATTGCATTTTAAAAGCACAATTAATGCCTTTCAAATACATCCTTATAGAGGTGCTTATGTGTATGGAACTCTGGCTGGGCTCAGTGGGAATCTGGGCACTTAAGCCCTGAAACACAGGCTTCATTTGGGTCTGTAAGTCCATAATTTTGTCTGGCACACCTGAATTTCTCAACCTAATGCTTTCTCTACCACAGGGGTACAAATTGCTCCCAGGGCTTACAGCAGAGTAAAACTTTACAACCTACCTGCACATTGAGTAAAAGTCAGCCCTCGTAGCACACAATGAGCAGTAGCTCAAGCACTTAGTAAAAATAAGTATAAATTATAGTGCTCTAAAGCTATTCAGATGCACAGCAAATGCACACCCCATTTTGCACTGGATAATCTCTTGGTCAGTACAAACACCCACACACAGACTCAGACCAGGCTTAGCCTGCTCTGTGCCTACTCACCGAGTAAAATGACCAATTTACTGTTCCATGGAATGAGAAGGAGCATGATTATGGTCCTTTAGAGGTCATAAACACTTAGAAGTCCAGTCTGTTGAGTATTCCAGCCATAACAGGCTTCCTTCTGGCACCTACCATATCTCTTGTTCCCTGAAAAAAAAAAACAAAACACACACACAGGAGAGAAAAACAATCTTTATATTAAGAAAAGTGGAAGCCTGTTCTCCTGTTCTACACCTTTAAAATTCTCTCTGTTGTCTAAAAGAAAAAAAAACAGAGTAAACAGAGAGGAGCACCTTATCTTATCTTCAATTGAATTTTCCCTGAAGGACCCAAGTCCCAGGTAGGTCTGGAGAAATTTGAAGCATCATTGCCTGTAGGTGTTTTCTAAACACACAAGGTACAAATTTATCAGAGAATTCCCTCTCTTCTACATATTAACTTTCATCTTTATTCTAAATGTCTCATTCTTCACCACTTCACAAGGAAGCAGGGGGAAAAATGGATGAGACTTCTTTGTGTTATAATCCCGTGGTTGGGTAGTAAAATTATTTTATAAATTTCTCAAAATTCTTAATATAAAAAATGAACGTAAGGCTGGAGATAGCGGATCTGGTTTGGGGGCTTTAACTCATTTAAATGATCCATTTCTCTTTGAGATAATTCCAAAAGTACTTCAGTGGAAGCTCATCGCAGAGCAACAGGGCACCTCATCAAAAGGTTTAAAAAGAAAAGAAGAGGGGAAAAAATCTTCAATAGAGCCTGTGTCCTTTTATCCTTGATTTACCGAGCATATCAGTTACCCCCCTTTGTTAAGAGCTCTTTTCATTTCTAGGTATAAAATAAATTCAACCATTTTATCAAGATGTTCTTGTTACCAGCCACCAGTATAAATTTTACTTGCTGTAGGTGGGGGAGAGAATTTCTGGCACAGCAGTTGTCCAATTAACTGGAGTATCACAGGCAACAGGAATGGTTTGCAGGGTCTTGTTTCATGAATTACCCGGGTTCAGGGGGAAGATGCATTTTCTCCTCACTGGTTTCCCATTTGTGTCCGTGACCCAATGGAGAGGAGGGAGGAGCAGAGGCAGAGGGGATGAGGAGAGGCACCCTCACTGTGTGCAGGTGGGTCTGAGCACGGCCTGCAGCTGGCAGGACATGAATTATTAATTGATATTAAAGTAAAACAAGTTGTCTTAGAAGTTGTGGAGCTACAAGAGCCTTGTTTGCCACTGGTTTCTATCCTGGCCTCTCCTGCCCCGCTGCAGTAACACTGTCAGGTCTCCTTTGGTGCTTTACCTGGCAAAGGACACTCAGGTAAGCCCAGGGACCTCAGACTCAATCCCCTGACTGCATATCCAGCTTCAAAGTACCATGGATAACATTCCCTAAAAAAGAAAAGGATTCTGCCTGAGCAAAGGTTGAGTATTAAGTCAATACATAGAAAAAATTGATTTCCATTCTCCCAACCTTTGAACTCTTTCCTATTTTGCTTTTTTTTTTCTTTTGTTTCACCTCAGTTATCCAAAGTTCTTAGCAGAGATGCTTTTAGGATGTTTGGGAATATCCCACTGTAGCCCTGACTTATTCCACTGCTTGCCCTGAAGTAAAGAGAACTTAGAGAGGGGAAAGGCCAGGCCAAGCAAGAGAACTTTCCTGGTGATCCCAGAAACAGCTCAATAGGGAATGTCCCTGCTTGGACACAGGGAGCACTGAGATGCAGCTGAAGAGTCACCAAAAAGGTCTGGAAGATTCAAAGTGTTCTGAGCAGGTTTGAGAGGCTCATTTTGTCGGAGCCAGCAAGAAGGAAATGCAGTCTCTTTGATAACAGATATCAGTGTCAGGTTTAGGTCTGGAGGTGATGTGAAAGGCAGAGATATGGGAAATTCAACTAAAATAACCTTTAAAAATGGAAGATGGAGCTGTGCCCTGGGAAACCATGATGGAAGTCAAAAGTTATATTCACCTGTTATTTAAAAATTGAATAAAGATAAAAATCAGTCAGTCAGAACAACACAACCAGGCCCCCTAAACTGACTATGGCTGCCTCCCAGATCCCTCTCTCCTGGTTTTGGTCTATGAGGAATTCACTCTCCTTTGAATTTGCATTTTCTTGGTATCTTTTAGATAGGGATAAGTCTGAAAGCTCAGCTGATTGGTTTTTAAGGCTTACAAATTACTTCACAAGTGGATGTGGATCAAGAAGTGGATGTCAAGCAGGCAACAAAACCTCTCTGTTCCATACAGCCTAAGAGTGAGCTGGGAAAATATTTTTCAAATTAAGGAACTGACAGTTTCCCACTGAACAGGAGATTTTCTGTCATCTGGGCTGCAAGTTGGAAGGTCTGAGTTTACAAACAGAAATCAGAACATCTCAAACATGATGTTTTGGTGCATTTTCCACATAGAGCTGATCACAGATCATTTGCCCTCATCAAGATTTTTGCACAGTCACAGACCAGATGAAAATGTGAATCACATCCTGATGTCCCTTTTCATTGATGACATCTGAATTTTCTCACTCACTTCTCAGTGCACACAAAAGAACATATTTGTGTGTATGCAATGGCTATGCTTTGAATTTTTTTCTAGTCCATTGGGGCTAATAACAGACTATAACATTTTTCATCCCAAAGCTACTCGGTGTGATCAGTACAGACTGAGAATGATCCTCCCTTGGCTGTGCAGTCCCTGCATGGAATGACTTGGTCTCAGTCCAGCTCCCTGTGGATCAGTGTGTACATCACAATCCCCATTTCCATCAGCAGCCACCAGCAAATTTGCTGGCACATTGAGCCTTTTTACCATTTTCCCTTCACAAACCATTGCTTCAGGTCAAGGCTGGTGACGTGGCTGTGTGATCCATCTCAAGGTCCCTGTAGGGCTTTTTTCTGGGGACAAAGAGCCCAGGTACTGAGAGATTTTGGAGCAGCACCCCTGGTGAGCTCTGTGAGCCACCCAGCTTGTCCTGCACCTTTCCCAAATGGCAGGTGAGGCTGGAAAATCAGTGGAGCTGTGGGGTGACACTGCCACACGTCATTCAGGGAACAATGGACATCATCCCCTCAGTGCAAGGGAGCTGGACGTGGGCTAAGCCAGGATTTCAGTAACAACTCACAAAGGGATGCTTCTGGCTCTGCTGAATTACAGGAAGAGATAATCTCCATTCCAGTTCCAACAGGGAAGATCATTATGGGGAGGCCACCTGTGTATTCCAGGCTTTCAGACCAAGGCGCTCCCCTATTGATTTTGATATCAGTGTTTTATATCAGCTTTATAGAGGTTTTTTATATCAGTGCTGTCAGTCAGGCCTGGTGCTGTTCTCCCCCCTGAGCTCCTCTGGACCAATTAGGGAATTCTGCAGGAGCTCCGGAGTTGTGTTTTCCCCAGTCCTGCAGTGCCCCTGTCAGCACCCGGCTGCAGGAGCAGGAACAAAGGCTCTGCTCCCACCTCGGGGCATTTGGTGGAGCTTTAGAGCAGGTGAACTATTGTACCGCAGTGTTTAACAAGGTCACTGAATGCACAGGACACAGTGGCTCCCGCTCAGCTGTGCAAACTGCAGCCCTTTCTTTGAATTCAGTGGAACTTTTCAGAGCCAGAGCCTTTTATGAGCTATTCCATTTCTTTTTTTTTTTTCTCTGCTCACTCTCTTGTCAATGCACAAGCTCCAGAAATTGTCTGTGACAGCTCAAATTCTACTTTGCCAGCCCAAGTTTACCTGAACACAAGTGCTGCCTTCAGTGGGATTGTCCCAGATACACAAGAGGGGGGTTTTCCCCAGTGCCTGCCTCTGCTAATGAGAACTTATTCACTCACACACAGAGTTGATAATTTGAGAAGAACTCTGAGCAAGTCCCAGGTCTTCTCTTTCTTCTTGTATTTACTTTTACTGGGCTCTGCTGCAGTTTTATTTACCCAAATAACTCCAAAGTTTTTGTAAGTGGGTCCAAAGGAACCAACTTGATACAGAAAGCCTGAAAGCCTCTGCCTTTGTTGCTAGTTGACATATTTCATGTGTTTTATCCTTAATTGGCAATGTGGCTATGTCAAATTGCATTTCCCTTCCTGTAGCCTCATTCAGAACCAGTGGAGCTCAATATTCTGCTCAGACTGAGTTATTTGATCTGAATTTTGCAGAGGGATGAATTGCTTGCCATTAGCAGTGCCTCCTTTCATCTATTAGGCTTCCAAGTGTATATATCTTTATCCACACTATCTATGGTTCTGTGCATGAAAGTTTTGGTAGCTGACTCTCCTGGTAGTTCAAATTGCAAACTGACTTCATTAAAACCTCCTAAGGACAGGATTTAAGTCACAGGGTAGTTTTGCATTTTATTTTCTGTGCAACTTTACTGTCAAAGACTTTGTCTTTCCCAATCAGACACGTAGAAATGAAAAATCCTGATACTGTTTTCTTATACCAAACAGCAACTAAAATTTTACCAGATCTCAAACTCTTTTACCATAGGGTTTTGATTTAGGAATATCTGTGAGAGTTTGAAGGGGATATCTCTTACCTGCCTGTGTGTGATCACCTGGTTATTTACCAGCTTTTCAGAATTACATCACAAACCCCATTAGCTTAGAGTTGACATCTTTTCTTTTCTAGATGCTGGGTTTTTTTGCTTCGATCCTCTCCCCTGTGGATCCTGCAGCTCAGCACCAAAGTCCCCCACAGCTGTTTGCAGCATCAGCCCTGTTCCTTTGTGTTTTCCATCCACATTGCTACTCCCATGGCTCCACTGCTCATAGCAAGGGGCAAGTTGGAAATTCCTGTTGTTTCCAGCACTTTTAGCTCCTCCTGGACTCAATTTTTGGGGTGTGGACACAAGTTGAGGTGTGCATTGATGGGCTGGTTTGAGGCTGTGCTTGGACATTGTCCTTAATTGCACAGCTGTGAAAGGAATCTAAAAGAAAGTTTGCAAATAATGCAAAACTATTGGGATTGTCAAGGCAGTATCAAATTTGGGGAAAGATTCCTGTTCCTGAATGAGTTGCTATGTTGAAATTCAGAGTTTAACAATGCAGAGTAAGAGATGATAGGAAAATAATGTTAAGTAAATACACAAAAGATGAGTTCTAATTTAATTCCTGCTATTCAGGGAAGGAGATCAGGCAATCACTGTGGGTAGTTTTCTGAAAAACTCAACCTCTCAATGAGTCTGAAAAACTCAAACGAATCCAGAGCGCCTGACAGAATAGTTAGAATGATCAGGATGAGAATAAAACAGGACGGAAAAGCCATTTTTTTGGTATTGTGTAAATCCATAATATATCCAATTCTCAAATTACTGCACACAGCTTGGCTGATTCCTGCTTACAAAGGATAGAATGGAAATGGTGACAAAGATCATCTTTTCTATGGACTGATTTCTATAGAGAGTCACTCGATAAGCGAGAACTCGGCTCCGAAAACAGATGGCTGAGGAGGGAGATGATAGAGATCTGTGGGACTGGGGATGGTGCACAGAACATGAACAAGAAATGGTTATTTACTATTTCTAATAACACAGGAACAAGGGCCAACCAATTAAATGATTGCACAGCAGGTTAAAAACAAAGAGAGTGCTTTTCACAGAATGCGTAATTAAGTTGTGAAATGGCTCCCATAAAATGGGAATAACAGTGGGATGATTTTGCTTAGAGAAGGGGTCACCAAGGGTAGGGATGTGAGAGGTCTCTCACTCCATGGGGGAACAGGAAGAAGGAATGCATTCTTGCTACTTATCACAATATAAGAAGTTTCCCAATTAAAAATCAGGCAGTGGGTTTGAAGCAAGCAGATAAAGATGTTTCTTCTCCTTTGTATTTATAATTAAACTGTGGATCTTCTTGCCAGAAAACATCATAGAGGCTGAAGGTATAAATGATGCCTTTTATTTCCTGTTTTAGCTGATGTCCTTTTTGCAGGACTGTTCAGATTTGACAGCCAGGACCCACATTTATTATTGCAAAAAAGTCAAGAGGCCACAGCTGTTTTACAAGGTAGATCTTGGACTGTGGCACTCAGGCTGTGTGCACAGAGCTGAAACCATCTCAGATTTCCAAGCAAAGGTATCTCCATTAAATAGCTGGGGCAGAATTGACAGGCAGCTCTGGGTTCTCACTCTGGAGGTCACTGCCTGGCACTGAAATGCTAATCTGTATTTCCAAATGGCTCCTGTTAGCCACTGATCTGCTCTGCCCAAAGCTGGGGAAGGAAATGATGGAACTGCACACAGTGTGTCAAAATCTTTCCTTTGCCACAGTGCTAACCCTCATTTTGATCAGGAAAAAAGGAAATCCAGGGGGGTTTTTTTAATCTTTACCAGTATATTCAAAGTCTGTGGTTTGGTATTTTGACATTTAGCCACCTTCCATCCCCAGTTTGGACATTTGTTGGGCACATCATGGAGAGCATCATGTGCTAGAGATGTGCTTCTCAGGGATGTAAATAATTCCCACTAACTTGAAATAATGGACAGGATAACTGGGCAGTTTTACCTGTGAGGATATTTAGTCGTGATCTGGCCATGTGTTTTGGAGCATCTTAAAACAGCAGCTGATCAAAGCTGGTTATAGTGACAGCAAATAGCCCCACAGATATTTGACTCTTTACAGCTTCCCCAGAGTTAAGTTTAAAATATTCTGAGAGCTTGCTCCCTGCCTCACCTGTATAAATCTGCAGTGGCCTAATTCCAGGTTTAAATTCCAAGTTTAAATTGCTTTAACTCCAGAGGACTTGGTTTCCCAGCTGGCCCCACACTGGACATGAGAAATCCTCTTGGTAGAGCTGTGATTTACCTGCCTTGATAATCCATCTGGTTTACCCAGCCTAAATCCAATCCTCTGTTTTTGGAGAGGTCCCTCCTGGATAAATGTGGTTTGTGATATTCTATTAGGTGAAAAGTGCTGACTGCATAAAAAAAATATTCTTGTTCAGAGGCTGATGATCATCTCTTGTACTCTCCACACTACTTTCCTTCTGAATACATTTAATTATATGATGCTGTATTCATTGCCTTGCTGACACTAAAGGGCTCTGCAGTTAAGCCTAAATACTAAACCAGGCAGATATTCAAGTGTTGTAAAGTCAGTCTAGATATTTTTTTGCCAGCAAGTGCTGCCCTAATTTACTGGAAGCAGGAGGGAGGGTATGATCTCTTGCCTGCTTTCTTTATTGAATTCTCTTCCCTTTTTTAATAACCATGTTTAGGTAACTGGTACTGTAGGAATGGATTTTTTTTAATTGCAGATTACTGACTGGTATTGGGCATACTTTTAGTGCAAACTAGAAAACTGTTCCCTGGTGGTGAGAGGGATTATAATGCTTGCTGACAGAAATCCAGCTCAGGTTTGCTGACTTTTCGTATGCAAAATCCAATTTTTTTAATGAAGGTTTTGTTTGTGTTTGTTTTCACTGGATTTCATGGAAGGGAAAAAACCCTCCCAAAGCTGGGATTTGCTGCTTTTATTCATCAGTTTTATTGTGCCAGGGCATTGTTCCTTTTGGCTGCATGGAGCACATTGGAGCCAAGCTGCTGGAGGGCAGGAGAGTGGTGAGACTCTGTGCATCCTCCACTGGAAAAGATGAATTTCCAGTGGAGTCCCACTGTGAGAGGACCCTGAGCCAACAGGCAGTGCCTGACTCCTGAGGTGCACACAGATCCTTGTATCCTCCACAAAAAATCCCTCTCAGCTGGGCTGGAAACCATGAGCCCTGTCCAGTTAATTCCAGTTTTCCACATGCACGGGGTCCAGACTGGGAGGCTGCACAAGTTCTCCCATCCTGATAGGTTCAAATTATTCCCCAGGTAGTGAAATCCTATCTAAAGGCTCTCCTAAGCTGTGACAAAGGATTCCCAAGGTGCCTGGGCAATGGGTTGGGAAGGATCCCTTCTAGGAGGATGGATGGGTCATGGTTGCTCTGAAATACCTTGTAGCCCTGGGACCATAGCCTGAGTACTCTCTTTTTTCTTTATTTTTTTTTAAATACAAGTAACCCAAATACCTGTCAATGCATCTCAGATCAATTTTGAGGCTGTGCAGTGGGAAACAGAACAACCCAGAGAGGAAGTGAGACGTTCTGGGGACCAAAAGGGCAGAAATGAGAACGTGGCCTTAATGAGGGACTAATGTGAGCTGTGCCAGTAACAGGCCACAGCAAATATATTGGGGTTTATAGAATAAGAATCCATGAAATTTAACCAGATTCTGTACAGTTTGGAAAATAACAACCACAGTTACTTTGTGGTAACTTTTACTGCCCTCTCGCTCAGAGCTTTGATAGCAAAGACTGAGATCAGTAAAGTAAAATTAAATTGTATCTAATAAACTACTGTAGGTAACTTAAAATTGACATTATTTATAATATTTTGCTTACTCTCTTTTTATGACAAATGAAGTTTCCATTTTGTTTGTGTGCATGTTCTGCTGAATACTTCTGATCCATCATCAAATTTAAGAATTAGTATCAGGCTGAGTAATTCCAAACTTGGCATTTACTGTGAAATTTACTGTATGAATTAGCATATTAGCACAAATTCCGAGGTGAAATAAAATGCTGACATCCATTTGAAAAGGTTTGTAAATCCTTGTAAGGTTAGAGGAAGCAGAGGGGAAGTTCTGCTCGTTCCCAGAGGGATCCGTGCTTGGCGTGTCCGTGTTTTGCTCACAGAACTGCAGTGTCACCGGGGTGCAGGCTGGGGAAGCTTTGCAGATGGCTCTTTGGAGGGGTTGATGATTTCATGAAAGACTCTGGCATTCAGGCTGCCAGTGGTTCTGTCTTTTGGATGAGTCATGAGCTGTAAAGTCACTTTTTTTAAGTGTAAGAAAACTCTTTCCCATCCATTCCGCCTTCCCCTGCCTTTCCTCCCGTGAAAAGGGCGCAGGAAAAGGAGACTGAACAAGGTCATCGGTGGTTTCATTTTGTCCTTTTAGCTGCATCTCAAACCCCAGCTCAGCTACATCACACCGTGTTACAAGGTGGGTAAAGGAGCTTCTGTCAGTGCTCAGTCACAGCAAACACCTGCACACAGAACACTTGGCACAGGAGCCTTCCCCGAGCCTTTTACTGCATTTTATCATTAGCACCAATAATAGCCTCTGCAGGGAGTAATTAGTAACACCCAGAGGGGAAAGGAATCCTGCCAGAGGACACCATTATGTCTGGAAAACTAAAAATGCTGTGTAGTAAGGTCATGAATAGATTGTTTGAGTCCGGGGTGGAGGACAAGACTGGTGCAAGTACAAAGTTTCCCCCTGCTGCTGATCCGCTGATGAAGAGCGCAGTAATTTCCACGGAACACCATTAAGGAAATTAGTTTGTTCTGACAGTTTGTGTTGCTGGATACCATATGTTTACCTTGAGGGAATGTTTGTGGAGAACTACTTTGGGTTAATTGTAAATGTCACAATTAAATAAGTAAATATACAGGAGTGTATCTGATCTGCATCAGCGCACAGACACCATGGCCCAGCACACCCGTGTCCCACAGGCTGTTTGTACACAGAAATATTCATTTGTAGGTGCTAAATCCATACTGAGCAGCTTATCTGGACACACAGGCCTCAGGTACAAACAGCAGCAGCGTTTTGTGTCCCTGATGTGTGGATCAGTACACACAGGAGGCTCTGCACCGTGCCCTGCTTTCCACTCAGTGCTCTGGGCACCCAGCGTGGAGCATCCCTGGGCTGCTGCCAGGGGCTGCACCTCTGATCCACCTGGAGAGGAGGGGGAGAGGGAGGGGAGCAGATGCTGTTAGAAATCTCTGATTAGCTGGAGTCCCACCGCAGATTACCAAAAGTTCTGATATTTTGCCTCTCTGCGCTGTCAGTCGCCCCCAGTAACCTGTGGGAGTTGAGGAATTTCAGCACTTCAGCAGATTCAACCTCAAGAGCAAAGCTGTCACCCAGGTCTTTGTCATGCAAACTTGAGGCCAGGTTCAATAACATCCTGTTCCTCTTCTGCATTGCAGAAGCCTTTGAAAAATTGATTTTCTGTTTTGCCACTGAGTTCAGTGGAACCAGACTTCAGCGCTCCAAGGGAATTGTATTCCTGTAGATTGTGGCTACTTCTAAAATCCTTAATTTCACATCCTTAAATAGCAAACTTTGTGGCAGACCAAGTGTGGGTGCAAACTTTGCTGGATGTTGTTGACCACTGCTGGATTATTAACTCCCTTTATGGTCTGGAATACCCTTTTTGTTTTCCCCTTTCCAAATGCATTTCACAGACTGAAAGTCCTGATCCAAAATGCACAGGAATAAATACAAATTTGTGTATCGATCACCAGAAAAGGATTTTTAAGGGAGTTGATCACTGCTTATTGCAGGAATGCATTTTTAAAAGAAACAAGTAATATAACCTGTTAGGGTAACATTAATCCAGGGAAAGCACTTTCTGAAGCAGCCAGAGCTTGTTAACACAGCCAACACCTAAGGCAGCACTGTGTCTTTAAGCTCTACTAATATTGAACAATAATAATTTTGGTGAAGGAAAATCTTCCCCTCTCCCTGAACAGAAACAAGACATATTATTGACTGCCATCCAGAAAGATGGATGCTGTGGCCCTCAGAGTCTATTAATATTTGATGCTGATGGATGTGAGCTGGCAGCCTGAGTTATTAATGGAGTTTGGTTCCTTGGACCTCACCCTCAATCCATGGAGAAAAATTAACCATAACAAGAACTGGATGTCCAAAGCTCTCAGAGTGCTGGGAAGGGCTGTCAGATCCAGCAAAAATGGGTGTTCCTGAAGTACTTACAGGCATGGACAGCCATAGGTGGGGCTGTTTAAGTCACTGCCACCATTCATTTGGATTTAAAGGGGACTTTTAAGGTCCCAGGAATTGTAGATTCCCTCCTCTGAGTTTGCCATGTTGGGTTGCTCCCATCAGACAAGAGGATTTCAGACAAGAAGAGGCTCAGTGGTGTTAATTTCTGAGCAGGGTGAGGTGTGGGACGTCCCATCCTTGGTGGCTCTGGGGTGGCCTCTCCCAGTTTGGGGGATCTGTGATGCAGAGCAGAGAACAGGAATGTGCTGCTCCACACAGAGCAGAGCCTTTCCCACAGCTGACCCCACATCCCCTAAAGAGAATTTTAACATTGTTTAAGTCAAATTTGACCCCTGAAATTAGAAATAATCCAGTGGATAGATTTGGGCTTGTGTTTTGATAAGCTGGCCCTTCTAAGTGAAAATATTGAAAACGAAGCACCTTTGAAAGATTGTGATATCCATATGGGTCACTCTGATTTGGAACATAGAGATGGAAAATACCAAGTTATTTATAGCCCAATTTCTTAATATAGCTTTAACATTTGCAGGGGTGTAAGTTTGATTGAATTAGCTACTCCCTCCTAGCATGGATGGCACATCCAGGCTTTGCACTATCCTCGTTAACCTCCCGATCTTAATAGGAAAAAAAAAAAAAGAATAATCAACATAAGGAGCACAGCTGTTGATTAATTTTACTAAATAGGATAGAAATATAAAGTACCATATTGCAAGAGTGAAGATTCAATACACACAATCTGAAATCAGTTTATTAGAATATATAACTCATTAACAGCTGGATGCATACAACTGCAGCATTATCCACTCAGGCAGGTGGTGAGAGGGAGGTGGAATTTACATATCTTTGACAGTACCTGAATGCATTTCATTTCAGAGGTCATTCTCCCAAATCAAGTTCAAAATGTTAATAACAAGGTGTGCATTTATAATTAATAAAATCTTAGAGCCAATGCTATAGTTCAAGTGCATTTTCCTCTTATGTAATTAAGAAGTTAAGTGTATTTGGCAGTTGTCACTCAGAGAGCTCTGAAGGTCTCACTTGTCAAACCTGGGGATAGAAATCTCATTAAACCAGGTGGGGTTTTTTTTCAGTTAAGCTTTGTTTGCAAAGTATATGAGTGGATGGTGGGCAGCCAGAATGCCCAGCTCTGTCAGTCCATAAAGCCAAGTACATTAAAGTAAATGCCAAAACTCCAAGGCTTGGAATAAACAGCCTGATGTTCAGCTTGGGAGAATCACAGAATCTCTAAGGTTGGAAAAGGCCTCAACCACCACCAAGTCCAACCATCAACCAGCACCACTGCTGTGTTCACCACTAAGTGACACATCTACATTTTTTTAAAGATTTCAGGAATGAGGATTCCACCACTTCCCTGGGCAGCCTGTTCCAATGGTGGACAGCTCTTCCTATGAAGAAATTTTCCCTAATATCCAATCCAAACCTCCCCTGGTTCAACTTGAAGCCATTTCCTTACCTCATTGTCCTGTCACTTGTTGCCTGAGAGAAGAGACTGACACCCACCTCACTACAACCCTTTTTCAAGGAGTTGTATCCCTTTTCTTTGGGATAATCCCAAGTGATTACAGAAAACCAGGGAATCCACTGCAGTTGTGCCCTGCCCCTGAACACGAGCTGCTCTGTGGTCACAGAACATCAGCTGAGACACTGGAAATCCTCCTGCTGCCTCCAGCCCTGGCCCAAGTGGTGCTTTTGGTGTTTTACAGGTGTCAGGATGTGAGGATGTGGTTTTGGGGTAATTGATTGTTGAACTGGATGATCTTGAAGGTCTCTCCTAACCCTGATGATTCTGTGGTTCTGTGGTTGGTTAATGTGATTCCCAAAGGGGTATTTTTAACTCCACATCACTCTGCTCCCCTTTCCTTTTCAAAAGGATTTTCTTTTCCTTCTGGATCACTAGTTCAAATCCAGATAAGGTCAGTTGTCATAGAAATTATTAGCAGTACCAGCAGTTCCGTGTAGTACGCGAAATGAGTTGGGAGTTTCATTCACACAGGATAAGGGTTCCTAAGTGGCACTAATTGGCTGTCTAATTGTCACACACAGGAGAAAGGCAGAGGATTGATTAGGCGTGGAGACAGAATGCCCCTCTGCCAGCCCGGGCTCCTGGAGCTCATTCCATAGGCATGCTGGCAGGGTAATGAGGGGCAGCCTGCTTTGGATTTGCTGCCTGTCAAGGCAGCATCTTTTCCTGCCAGGCCTTATCAGGGGCACTTGTTTTACTCCACCAAGGTCAAAGATAGCATCTTTTACAAACACTGCCTTCACTCAAAAATCAAACACTTGCAGGATTTACTTGTGAGTAGGATATTTTAACCATTTCCTTTCCTTCCTTCCTGAAGCAAAGTTTTTGGTCTAAAATAGGATGAGTCACATTGATGTGAAGCAGAACTGCTCCAGCAAAGCAGATGGGGGTTTATGGTGCTCAGAAATCTGTTCATATTTCCTTGTGCTGTCTGGGTGTCTGCTGTGTGATGTACAGGCTCCTGGAGGTACTTGTCACAGCACAGGGAAGCTGACATGGTGCACATTTCTCTCCTGATAAATGGATCCTCCTATCAAACAGTGAAGCCTCTCACCTGCAAAAAATACATTTTGACCAATATCTTTTGCTCTGAGCTACAGGGTCACACTGTGCAATGGAGTTACTTTTTAACTTGTAGTAGGTTCACTTTCCCTGGCACAGAACTAAATTATTTAAGTTTGACTCACTGAAGTAGTAAATTTAGGAGCTAATTTGCAATGTGAAAGTCAGGATTACACACAGAGGAAAAGGAAGCAAAAATACCTTGTATATGTTAATGTGTAGACCCAGCTATGGGACTCAGTAAGTTTACTAAGGCTTAAACCTCAATTAGTGAGGTTATACCACAATTGCTTTAAACCTTATTGTGCTCACATTTTAATTCCCTTGTTGTGCCAGATGAACAGGATTAGTAAGAACTATGTCTATCCTTTCAACCACACAAGCTGATCAGTGCATACAGCACACCAGAACGTAGAGTATTCTATATTTCTGTAAAATATAAATATTTATTCTCCTTTCCCTCCCTTTGCCCACACCTGGAGCAGAAATAGGACAGAGAGCATGTTTCTGTGCTCTGCTGTGTGCCTCCTGTCTCTGACACACACATCACTCCTGTTCTGCCTTCTTCCTAAAGTCACAATCTCATGCAAATTAATTGAAAACAAATGCAGGTACCAGCTACGCATCAAAGAGGTCTGATGCACCTGCCATGTCGTTTTCCTCTCTGCCAATCTGTGGAAGACGAGCATGCACGAGATCCTTTAGGTTTTTAACAACCCTATTCTTAGAATATATTTTTCCAAGAACCGCAGAGCAATCTCTGCACGGTTTCAGACTGTATATTTTGTGATTAGTGTTTCATAAGTGATGTTTTGCTTAATGATCTAACATCTGCTCTAGGAGGTTTGTTTTTGTAACTTCCCCACCTCCTGCTGAATGAATGCCAGAAACTTGTCCCTTTCCTCCAAGTCAATCAAAGCACTAATTGCATCATAATCATGGGAAGCAGCGGTGACTGCTCAAGTGCTGAAGACTCAGCAATCAATTCACAACACTCTGCTCAGTGTTCAGAGAGAGAAAGCTTCCCTGTGCCGAGCTGGGAATTTCCTGCATGCCACATTTCTTTAGCTGACTCGGACTTTTGTGGGTTGCAGGGAGAAGACTGCACCATTCCCTGCATGGCAGGAACCTACGGAACCAATTGCTCGTCGGTTTGTAACTGCAAGAACGACGGCGCTTGTTCCCCTGTGGACGGGCTGTGCTACTGCAAAGAAGGTAAACAAAATTCACATTTAGTAAGTCCCTGCCATCAGTGCCTGTCCCCTTTAAAAGTGGCACGGCTGTGTAGACAGGAATTCCACTGTTTTCTTGTCCTCCAAAGTATCCCAGCTCAGCAGGGGCTGGACTGTGAGTTCAGCCTCTGCCCTGAACAGGGGCCACACTTCTCTGCTCTGCTGCTGAAATGCATCACAGAACTGAATGTGAGGGCAGAGACACTGCTCCTCTCCAGAGGAAATGCAGAACAATCCCCTGGCTGCTGGGTTGTTATCCCCTTGCTGCCCTCTTTCTCCCACATTCCAAAGCCACTGGGCACAGGAGTGAAGGCAGATCCTGCCTGGGTGTCCTGCAGCCCCTGGGCTGTGCCAGCCCTGAGCTGACTCCTCCCTGCCCATCTCCACCTTGGGCTGATGTCATTCCTGCTGCCCTGGGCTCCTGGCTCATCCCAGCTGCCAGCCCTGCCCTGGGCACTGTGGGTTGGGCCCTGGCTCTCTGCCCTTGCTGCCATCCTCAGCTGTTCATCCTCCTGTACCCTGGCAGGGTGACACCCCAGCCTTGTGCAGGTGTCCTCTGTCTCCTGAGCCAGCACAGGTTCAGGATGTGGCTCTCATTTTTTTTGGGAAATAAAAAGTCTCATCTGCTCCAGGATGACTGACGTCTTTACATCCCACACACGTGTCCATAATTCTCTCCTGGATATGGTGGTGAGCACATCCCATGGATCCAGTAACTGAGAATCCCATGGATCCAGATTCCACCTGAGAATTCCTCCTCTGCTTCATGGCACAGTGACTCTTCTGTTCCCCCAAAATCCCAATATGAGCCATGCCTGTATGACATACATAAGCCCTAAAACAGAAGTGAGGCAAATAACAATAAAATCTGGCATTTCAAACATGAATTAATGGATCACTGTAGAACCCCATTTAATGAGGGTGTATAAACCATGAGTTACTGCTCAACTCCATGACACAGAGCTGCAGTGTAATGAAAGTCATTGTACTCCTGGTAGTTAAGATTTGAGCCTTAATGGCTAGAAATGATGGCTTTGGTCTTTTTTTAGGTGTAATAGCTGCTTTATATTAAATAGCATTCTCAAAAAAAAAGGTAAGAAAGGTAAGGAACAGGCAGCATCACATGAAAAGTTCCTGCAGTCCTGTAGGTCAGAAGGTCTTCCAGCCTGACAGACAGGGACTGTCCCAGCAGTTCCCAGAAAGGCATCAGACACCTAAATCTGGTTACAGCCAAGGCTGTGATACCTCCACCTGTGTGTAGAGATGCTGAGAGATGGAGCTGGGGGGTGACAATGAAAGGGTCAGTCTTTGACCCCAAGTTAGTCTTGATTTACACCAAGAAACTGGTCCTAGAAACAAAGAGCTGCTGTTGCCAGCTGCCTGTCTTGCTGTTCTCATGCAAAGATCCCAGATGCTGTTTCTCTCCCATTTCCTTAGGGTGGCAAGGAGTGGATTGCTCGATTCCCTGTTCCAGTGGAAGTTGGGGTCTGAACTGTAACCAGACGTGTTCCTGCAGCAATGGAGCATCCTGCAGGCCGGCTGATGGCTTCTGCCTCTGCTCCCCAGGCTGGCAGGGGGAGTTCTGTGACCAGCCCTGTCCTGTGAGTGCAAACAACAACTGGGGATGGTCTTACACCCCCTTTAAACCACAGTCCCCATAGCTCTGCTGAACAGAGCAGGGCAGGATCTCAATTTGTCTGTGATGTCTGAAGGAAATGAAGTGTGAATAACAGATTGGGGTTCTAGCAGTCAACTGGATGTATTATAGTTTGCCTTGTATTTTATCAGAGCTATTGCTGTGTTATCTGCATTTCCTTGGACGTCGTTTTTTAAAGCGATTCCTCATTTGGTTCTGTATGGAAACATCAGGCCCTGAGTTTCTGTCTTCTCTCTACGTTAATTTAAAAAATGCGACTCAGCATTGAGAAGGACGTGATAGATGATTTGGCACATTTCAGAACAAAAAGCTGATCACTGAGAGGCTTTTTTATTTATATTTTTGAAGGATGGAACATATGGCCTTAATTGCAGTGAGCGCTGTGACTGTAACCACGCTGATGGGTGTGATCCTGTCACCGGGTACTGCTGCTGCCTTGCAGGCTGGACAGGTAAAATCAGCAATTCCCTTTGGAAACCTTGGGGCTTTGGTTGATTTGGGGGTTTCGTTGATTTGTTTTGCTTTGCTGTTGCATCAGTTATAGCCCTGGACTTGTGAGTGCAAACTTCTAAATAATAGATTGAGACAAGATCAGCTGAACTTGCCCATATTTAAATCACTCGTGATGGTGACAATAATTGGCATTCATTAAATTTGTATTCAGATGAGTTGAAGATGGCTCCAAACCAGATGTTAGCCTTCTGTAAAAGCATCCTCAGGAGGGATGCAGATCATCCATAATCCTGCAGAGTTTTTCTCCTTGAACTGCCCTTTCCACAGGGGTGTAGTTGTGGGACAGTGAATCCCAGAACCATCATCCCTGGGATGCAGACAGAGCATTTCTGATGAGTCATTACAGCTGCTCCATGATACAAAACTCAGCTTTTTCCCATTTTCCAATGGTTCTTGTCACAGGACAGTTGCAGAGAGCAGATTAATGCTGGTTTGACAGAGCTCTTGTGATTACACAGCAACAGAGAGGAATATTCAGTGGAGTTGGAGAGTCCAGGCTGGAGTTCTCAGTACAATTAGACCTGCACTTGACTCCACACTGATGTTCTCTTTGACAGCAGTAAGGGGCAAGTTATTGACCCAACCATTTCACACTTTGCTGCCTAAAATGCTGGTTAATCTCTCTCTGCTCTCTGTTGAGGCCCTGGGTGGAAATAAAGTTGTGTTCCATATACTGCAGAACCACCAGTGGCACTGACAATCAAAATGTATTTATATTAACAGCAAGTCTTTTGGAAAATTTAATTGTTTTTCAAACAAGTATAAGTTGGAAGGAAGCATGGAGCAAGGCAGGATGATGAGGCAGCAAACATTTGGGATACTGTCACCTTTCTCATTGATTTATGCCTTAAACCAACACATGCCTTCTGTTTCTGATGGAGAGGGCATCCCACAGCAGCCCAGCTCCCAGGAGCATGAAGCAAAAGCAATGAAATTATCCCTATAACATGCAATGGAAATAATCTTTAAAGAACTAAATAAAATGTAAAATTACTAAGTTCTACATCTTGTGTACAACAAAGCTGCTTTTCGAAGATACTGGGCATGTATCCCTGAAAAGAACATTTTTTTCCCCAAGAAAATCTATTTTATAGGCACACTTGCATCCCCTCCTTCATTCTCTTGCCTTCCTCACTGGCTGGGCTGTATTTATCTTTCTCTGAGCCTCCTTGCCTTCAATATATCCATCTATCAGGCTTTAAAAGTCTACTGTTCATTATTGATGATCAGCAGAGAAACAGCTGGTGGGTTTTCCTGTAGTCACTGTGAGCTTCTTCAAGGCAAAAAATGGCTTTTAAAAGCACAGTAATTTGAAGAGAGATATTTATACACACCTATTCTAAAAGTTTATTACACATCTTCTGGATGTTCCAGAGGAAACTGCAGGGAGTGACCTTTGCAGGCAATGCAGACTGAAGGTGTGGCTTTTTCTCAAAGGCATTGGCAGCAAATACTTTGTGCTTACTCTCATGCACATCTGTAAATGGACATCAAATTCAGATACTAATTAATTAAAGGTAAAGATAATTTCTGATGTCCTTCTTTTAATTTGCATTTGGGCAAGGTAAGTGTACATTAACTTGGAGGGGATTTGCTGCAGCCTAAGCACTTTATCCATCAATGTGCTCCTGCAAGTCTGGAATTCTTCTCTTCAGGATCACATTTCAGGGAGGAAAATATTATATCCATATCTGAGACCACGTTGGAGTTGAAATGTTGACAGGGCCCTGCAAGGTGGAAATGTTGATAGACAGAACCAACACGTGTTTTGTCAATTCTATTCCAATGTTTTTTCCACTTGGCTTGGCACCAGACACAAGGATAAATTCTGCTCATGCCAGGTTGAAAGTATGTAATTTAAGAAACTCTTCAGCTAGATAATTATGTTTTCATCTTAAGGAGTATGGCATCAGTGAAAGATTAATCTTATCTGCAGTTGTTGTAAACTGGGCCATGATGTGTATTGCCGTGCATTTTATTAATACGAGGTGATAAATAATTCAGGCTGAAATTTTTGCTTTCTGATTTTGGTACTAATTAAGCATGGCCTGAAAAAGATCAGAAAAGTTCAGGATCATGGAACTTCAGAAGGTTCTCCTGCCCACTCACACCAAACATAGAATTCACGTGGCTTTCTGATCCTAATAGCCACAAAACTTCATCTGAAACAGCATATTCTGTATGTTCATCCCAGACGTGGGGCTCCCTCTTGATGTCTGTGTTTTATGTAAAGATCAAGGGGAAGATTGAACCCATTTTCTTTAAAGTGGTTTCAAGATGTTACTGATATAAACCTTCAGGGACTGATAGATGGTAAGAGCATGGAGGAGCACTGGCAAAAGAAGGGAAAAGTCATGTCCAGAGTAGCATGGTAAGTAAAAGCACTCTGCCATCCTTTTATTATATCATGACTGCCACCCAAGACTATTACTCAGGACAATGACCTTCTGTGGAGACCAGCTGGGGGAAGGTAATTTTCAGGAGCTGAGTGTCCCTGGCAGATGGGAAGATGATGAAGAGATCCCCACATCTCCACCAGGAGATCACAAAGCTGTGCAAACCAGCTGGATGCATAAATAAGCACAGAGGCAACAAGCTGCTCTGAGCTGTGCACATCCCCTTTTTGTCAGGCTCTGTGGGGAATTGCACATAGAATATTCACAGAATTCACAGAATCCACATGTGCAGCCAAAGGCAGGAGCTGGATCAGCTCTGGACATGGTTGTCCTGTGTATGATGGCAAGGAAATGGCTTGTCCCCAGCTTTTGCTTTTGTGCAATTGTCAATTGTGTTTTCAAGCTGGCTGAGAAATAACATCAATAGACCAAATGGTAAGTTCATAGAACTTTTCTTCTCAAACATGTGTTGTCAGGCCTCCCATCAGGAGCTGATATTATTTAGATGATACATGTCTGATGGGTAAAGTAAAGTGTTTGTTCCTCACATTTGTTCCTCACAGTACCTGGAGTTACTGCTGCAAACTCCCCAGCCAAGTACTGGGACATGGGTGTCACCAATGGCTTTGGAGAGAGCACAGTAAGAAACAGGAGCTCAAAACTGCATTGGCAAAATGCTCTCATGTGGTAAAAACAAAGTGAAACTTGTTGAAATGTTGGCCAAAGTCTATGACCTGCTGATGCCATGCAGAGCTGCATTTCCCTCCACAGGAAGGAAATGTGGGATGCAGGGACACTGGAGGCTCAGCCTTGCACTGGAGGGAGTTCTCCAGGTTGGACATACAAATTGTACCCTGGAAATCCAAACAAGAGGTGTTCATATCTACTGCTGGGTAAAAAGGAAAACTCTTGCTGTCAAAAAATCAAATCTTGATTGCTCAGGCTGTTTTTTAAGGATCTCTTTCCTCACCTTTGCTGTGCATTTTAGGTGCAGACACTTCTGTGCTTGCAGCTCTGTGTGTTCACAGATCCCTTAGAGTTCCAACACACCAGGCATTTGTTGGAGAGGTGTTACTTTATGAACACTCAGGTTGAAATGAAAATGCTCAGTGCTAATTACATTTGGTTAATTAGGGATCCTGCACACACTGAACCCACAGAGGGAATGGAAACACAGAAATGCTGCGTGGTAGAGCAGCTCCAGGAGGTCCTTTGTAAGCAAACAGGTCCTGGAGAAGCAGAATGAGTTTCCTCTCCTGGATGCTCAAGTGACAATGACAAGGTTATAAATTTCAGTTAGGCTCCTCTTAATTATTACATAATCTGCAGGTGGACAGGAAAGGACCAGCTGCCCTGGAGCCTTGCTGGGTGAGCAGGATGACTGTGCCAGGTGTAATGCTGTGGCCTGGAGATGACAGCTCCAGCCAAGCCCTGTGGGGATGCAGGATGAACTTCAAACCTTCCCAGCTTGGTCCCACCTCAGGCAGCTGCTGGCAGCAGGTTTTGTACCAGAAATGGCTTCCTCACAGGTTCCAGCTGGTTAAAACCATGTAGCCTTTAGCTGCTTCCCTCAGTAATCCTTCAATAATTAAATTAGAGCTGCTAGCCTGTCCTCTAATTTCTGGAGGTGCTTGACCAGAGCCAAGTAAGACTCCCTGGGAAGACAGACCCAGGTATTGCCCCTCCTGCCCCCAAGACCTGAGTCCATCCATTTTCCCACTCCCAGACTGATCAGAGGAGGAAAGGCACAGCCTGGCTGCTCCTCCTGCCCAGCTCTGCTCCTCCCTGAGACAAAAAAAAATGTGCTCTAGGTTAATTGTGGCAGGGTGTGTTTTGTTACCCTTTCAGCTCCTACACTGGCATTAAATGGGAAGTGATCTGCAGGGGGATATATTCCACTCCTCTAAATGCTAAGGTCAGTTAAAATCCTGTTTATCTGAATTCCTTTAATCTGAAATGCTGTCTTATCTGCATCTTGTTCTGCCTTTTTTCTTGTGTGGTGCTCTGGTTTTGCAGAGCTGCCGTGGTGATGATATCTCAGTTCCCCACTGAGCTGGTGTACCCAGGGGCTTCTCTCAGTATCCAAAGCCAAAGTTTATTCACTAGGTTTGAACATCCCAAAGATGTGTTGGGAAAATTAGCCCGGTGCTGTAGATATGAGATGGAAAACATAAAACTGTGCATCCCATAGTTAATAATAAAAGAAGCCCATATAGATTTTCCTTAATTAATCAGGATGGCAAACACAGGTATGCAAATGATGCATGCTGCTGAGGAACATCTCGTTATTACCTTGGTGCTTTACACCTTCAGGCTTCATTCCTGGCTCATAAGAGCAGCCTCCCTCTTTGCTGTTACGCAGGAAATCAAAATACAAATTCACTATCCTTTACAACCTCAATAACTTCCACACATTTCCTGCAACACAAACCCTGATTTCTCTCCTGGTGTGCAGAGCTCCAGCACAGTGGTTTTGGGGGTCTGGAGCTGCAGGATTTCCATGTGTGGGGCGTGAGGGAGGGATGGGGTCAGGAGGTGCTGCTGGGCACAGACCAGGGCAGCTCCAAGGGACCAGGCTGCAGGGCTGGGAACATTTGTAGGCTGGCAGTGACATCTGCACTGTCACTCAAACACAGAAACATGTTTCTTGCCTCCTGTGGACACATTAATTCAGGAAAACTGATAAGGCTGTTACTCAAGGGAAAGCCTTTTTGAATTTTAAAGCAACAGTGACCACTTTGATGGGGAGCTCTAAGGTATTTTTAACTTCACTTTCTCTGAGTTCTTTGCAAGGAAGTGAAAAATCCTTGAAGGAAAAAAACCCACCCTTTCCATAAAATGCATTTTGTTTGTACCAATATGACTTTTCTTCCATTGCAGCTGTATCCAGTTTATAATTTTAGGGCCAGATCCTGTCCTCTGCTGCACTGGGTTGAAGCCTAAATAATTCTCTGGTAGATTAGTAGATCAACCTCACCCATGTGATGATAAAACTGGGAGTTGGTTTTTCAGCCTATTTCCATGCCTATTTAAAATGAGAAAAAAAATCTAGGACTTGTTTCATGCACTTGCAGCTTTTTCACCAAAGATCCAGAGTGGTTTAGAATTCACAATGTCATGGCTTGACTTTTTTTTTTTTTCCCCATCAGATTGTTTCATACCATTGGTTTGTAAGACAGAGCCTAAAATACCAGAATAGAGTAATAGTAAGTTCCTATTAAACATGCATTTTCTAGATGTCTTATCCCATTATCTACACCAGATTTTGCATTTATCACTTCTGGCAGTCTTATCCCAGATTTTTAAATTAATAATTTATTTCTGTGATTATTCTGTATCCTTACATTAGCTTTAAATGGACAGGAAAACTAGAAATTTCTAGAGTCAGTCTAAAATGGTGCATTTTAGCCTGTCTCCTGGCCTCTGCCTTTCCAGTGTGAAAATCCTTTCCACATGAAAGGTGTGCTTACCCTCTGGATTCAACAAGTGCCCTTTAGTCTATGAATGTAAGATAAGCTTATTAGAAATTAGCTTTAATTTTTCATTGACTTAATTTCAAGTGAGTTGATAAGATTTTAATGTCAGGCTATGCTTAAAAATTCTCTCTTTGACAGGAACCTTTAAGGATGGTTCCTGCTGATACAGGGCAAATTTTCAAAAATATGAATTATGAAGTTATATCAAAGATTTCATTGATGTCCTGACATTAATTATGTCTGTGTCTTCCTTGGCAGGTCCCTGGGGGGCTCCTGATTTTCATCTGAGTGAGGTTTAGTTGTGTTTGTCCTGTGCCAGATTTTGTATATATTTCACCTTTTGTGAAATCAGTTGGATTTTTGCCACTCCTTCAGTGGGAGTTGGATCAGACCCTCAGACTATAATTAGCAGCTGCAGTAAGGCTCCTGCTAAACTTCAGCATGTATGCAAATTATTGCAGTAATAACCTTATAAACACAAGAGATACACAAGTTCTTTTATCTCTGTATTTATTTGGGGGTTTAATTTTGCTTAATAAAGGGCAGCTTTTAAATTTCTGAGAGAAGATGGAGCTTGGGTGGCATCCTGGGTGCTGCTAATTTAATGGGCTCTAAAAACACGAGACTTGACGCTCGAGGTACCCAACCCTTTTCCATTTTAATATGGAGACATTCTAAATATAAGCCTGGCTGTGTGTACAATAGTCACCTATAAATAAATGTGGGCGAGAAGCAGGGGGAAAAATTATTTGTGCACATTTCAGCAGACTAAATCCTGCCTGCTGGCATGCTGGGTGTGAAAGGAGGAGAGGGAAGAGTGCTCAGCAAACAGGCTGCAAGCTAAAATGAGGGGTGTGTGTGTATATTTATATATTTATATAGTAGAGAGAGACTATTTACAAGAGCAGGTAGTGACAGGTCAGGGGGGAATGGCTTTACACTGCCAGAAAGTAGGGTTAGGTTGGATATTAGAAAAAGTAGAAATATTCTTTATATTGCCTTTCTTATGAGGGTGAGGCCCTGGCACAGAGAAGCTGTGGCTGCCCCTGGATCCCTGGAAATGTCCAAGGCCAGGCTGGACAGGGCTTGGAGCAGCCTGGGATGGTGGAAGGTGTCCCTGCCCATGGCAGAGGTGGGATGGGATGATTTTTAATGTCCCAGCCCAAACTATTCCATGGTTCTGTGATACATTATATTGTTCACGAGAGAGTTTGCAGTGAAAAATGTAGTAAACACCTTCCTTCCCCTCCCACACCGAGCAGAAAGGGTGGAATTTCAACATCATTGACCACAAAAGGTTTTGGTTGTGCCCCAGCTCTTCTCAGTTGTTCTTCACTCATGGTTTCATTCAGGAGCTTGAACATTTCCAGCAGGAAAACAATCCAGGTTTTCCCAGTTACCAGTTCCTCCTCTTTGCCTGCTGATGGTCTGCTTGGATCTTTCCCAGCTTTCTCTTCCCTCCTGGCCTGAAACTGCTCCCAGCATTTAAGAAATGGGAAAGCTCTGAAGATGAAGCAGGGCTGTGTAGGGCTTGACTCCTTTTAGCCCCATTTCCTGCAGGTCTGCCTTGCCTGCTCAGGGCAACTCTTCCCCTGCAAGAGTTCACCCTGGGGAATACCCTGGAGCAGAGGGAACCACATCATCCTGAATTTTAGCAAACATTTTGACTTAGCTAATATCTTGTGAGGTAGATCCCTTGCCTCAAAAGCTTTTATTGCATAAAATCCCCGGGTTGGGTGATTCATACCTGGAGATTTCTCTAGATAATTAAGAATAGGGGTAGGATTAGAGCTCCACGGAGGTGCATTAGGCTCTAAGTGTATTACTTGCAGAAAAACACTTCCATTAATGGGTGCATAAATCGCCCCTGCACAGATGAGAGAAGGGACAATTTTCAAATTTTTCACTTGCTGCAGGGTAGGGCTTGTTCTTCATTATTTAGGACCAGATCATGGAGCTTTCATTTAGACTGATGGGCTGTTACACTCAGGAGCTGCCCCTCTGAATCCACTGGTGAACGATGCTCAGCGAGAGAAGGAAGGGCTCCATGGCATCAATTTGGGGAAAAAAAATTAGTGCAAAAAAGGATTTGAGTCCACCAGAGAAGTTCACAGATAATGTGAGTGTGGCTGCTGTTCTCTCTGCTGAGTAGTTTCACTATATAAAAACAAAAATAGCTTATTTGCAGACTAGATGAGCAGCCATCAATTCTTAATGTTTCCATTTAATTTTATGAGAGATCCCTTTATGTTTTCTTCTATCTGCTGCCCTCCCCACACTGATTTTCTCATTCTTCAGCATTCTTAAATGCTGAGCTGTCAGGAATTGTGCTGTGGTGCTTCTGACTGGCTCCGAGTCAAATACTTCAGGGTTTGCCTGAGATAAGAATAAAGATGCAAAAAGTGATGGAAAAGCATCAAGAATTCTTTTTGAACTCTTGTTGGTGCTCTGTGATAGCCCCTCTGAGCAGCTGATCCACAGCTTGGACAGTTCTTTCCTGTGTTCTTAATGAATTGTCTTTTACCTTTTAGAGAATGAAGCAGCAGAAGAGTCTCTGCTTAGGAAAGCACATGGACCTAATCTCAAATACAATTTAAATAGAATTTATAGGGGCAACAGAAGTGGAGCAGCCATAAGAGTATCAGGGAAAGACAAGAGAATAAGGTTAAAGAAAACATGAATGTGTGATTATAGAAATCCTTATCAGAAATAAATGTAGAAATGAGGAGGCCAGGGCTGGATTTGGGGTGACCTGGGTGGCCTCTGTCTGTGCCCCTGGGCTGGGTGGGGGATGCTGCCAGAGGGGTGGGACAGAGAGCAGAGCCCACCAGGGACAGCCCATTCCAGAGGTCACATCCTGAGACATTCCCAGAGCTGTTCCCACCACCATAAACTCCCTGCTGGCCCTGCCCACACCCAGCCAGCCCTGCAGCCTCAGCTGGAGGGTGTTTGCTGTGTTGTGGGCTCCTGTCAGCAGGTACAAACCATCACTGAGGATTCATCCTGCCACAGACACGAGCCACCAACGTTCCACATCAAAGCCAAACGTGACTCACCAAACCTCAGGCCTCCACGGCATTGCCTGCATACATCCAGTGCCTATTTTTGCATGAAAAGCACTTCTTTCCAAAGCTATTCAAATGCCAGAAATAAGAGATTATTATGACTTCATGTCATGTTGAAAGACAGGTGGAGGAGAGCACAATGTTTGTGTTGGATTCAAATGTCTGCTGAAATCATTCCTGTCATTCCTAATTGATGTTGCATCTGTCTTTAGATTGGGACTATTGAGGGAAAAAAAAAAAAAAAAGCTGAAGATCTTATTCAGAGAAATAATTACAGTTATACACTGGTAGATATAAAATTAAAGTACATGGGGGGGAAGGGAACTACATCCTATAATTTATCAAATTCCTACATCCCTGAAAAATAATTAGATGCTGGGCAGTGTGCAGGCACTGCTGCAGAGGCTACTGTCAGGGGGATAGCAGTGGTCAAAACCAGGCCACTGCTTCTCATTTATTCCATCCATTTTTGCTCTTTTATTGTGTTTGGAGTATTAGTTTCCAACTATCCAGAGACACAGCAGCGAAACAATGGCAGCTTTATTAAGAGCCAGAGACGTAATCCCCAAGCACAAGTGCAATTGCAGGAGCTGGAGAGGGAAAAAAGGGAATTCTGCTTATGTCTGGCTTTCAGGAATTTATCCTCCAAAGTCCTTCAGCCTGATGTAGTTATGGGCAGCACCAGATCTGCATTACTTTGACAAACTTTCTTGAAGCCACTGATGATTGTTAATGGAAGCAGCCTGTGAAGGAGCTCTTCAATAGATGTCTCACATCCCAGTTGTATGGCCTGGGGACTTTTTTCCTTCTTCTTTTTCTTGCCTCTCTTCCTGATGCTTGTGTGGATGTTGGATTAATCCATCTCAGCTTGATTTGTAAATTTGGATACAAGGACTGACTTCATCTGATCAAACTTGAAGCTGTAAGACAGACACAGGTTTCTGCCAACAGCTTCCCACTGCCAGAGGGCAGGGCTGGATGGGATATTGGGGAGGATTTGTTCCCTGTGAGGGTGGGCAGGCCCTGGCACAGGGTGCCCAGAGGAGCTGTGGCTGCCCCTGGATCCCTGGCAGTATTCAAGGCCAGGTTGGAAGGGCTTGCAGCAGCCTGGGATAGTGGAAGGTGTCTCTGCCCATGGCAGAGGTGGAGCTGGATGAGCTTTAATGTCTCCTCCAACCCAAACCCTTCTGGGATTCTGTGATTCTCTTCCTCCTCTACCTCTCTCCCTGCTGCTTCCCTTTGTCAGGATTATCTGCAGCTCCACATTGGAAGATCTCTGCCCAACCAAATGGCTTCACCCTTGGGAGGTCTGGGCTGAGTTACCCCAGATATTCCCCATGTCCCAGACAGCAGCTGGTAGAGAATTGTCCTGGAGGGGCAGGAGTTTGGAGCAGCTCTCCTGTGTGGTTGTCCCTTAGATCAGTGCAGTTGGGACTGCTCTGGTGGGCTGAGTTCAGCCCAGTTGGTGTTTTCCACAGGAATTCAGGCCCTTAGGGCTGGTTTTCCTCCCCAGCCTTTGTGCAGAGGAGGTTGGTGTGGGGAAAAGGAGTGAAGGCACTCTGGGACTGTCTCAGCTAAATGCCGTGTACAGAGCAATCCAAAGGGAATCCCACTGGAGAGCAGCCAGTGTTTACAGAAATCCAATACCCCAAATCCCTACTGGGCCATGGAGAGTTTATGGCTGCTGTTTCACTGAATTAAAGCCACAGTGGGCTCTGCTCTTACCTGGTCTCTGCCTTACTGCAAAACTGCAGATCTTTTGCCCATGTCCAGTGGATAACTACAATTTTATAGAAGTTATGTGGATTTCATTTACAATTCACCCCCAGAACATTGTTTAAAAAGGTCTTGGAAGTGTAATTTTATACCAGTGTCTGCAATTGTGAACCACAGCCTCGGGCTGGCAGATAATTCCCTGGTATCCAGGCAATAGAGTTTATGTATAGAACTGCTTCCTGCAGCTTCGAGGACTTCTGATAGTTGTCTTTCTAATTTCTACACCATGCATGTGAAACCAGGACTTTGTTCATAAATTAGGAATCTGTGGTTGCCACACGAGGCAATACAGAGGTGTGTCAACTTCAGCAGTTTTTGTAGTCCTGGAAATTGAAAACTAATTGCATATCAGAAATGTTCATCAGCAAGTTCCTAAATAAATATTAAAGTTTTACATTACAGAATCTTGCTGCTTCACTGACTCTGACTGTAAAGTAGCTGGGAGGGATGGACTCCCCCTTTACACGCTGTCAGGTTAGGGAATTGTAAAATTAAGGTGCTTTTTCCAGCACAATTCCATAAGACTTGCATGTCCAGATGCAATTTTAACTTCTCATTTATATTTGCAATTCAATGCGTGGAGGAGCCTTCAAAAATGAAGTCTTCCATGAGAATTAACTTGGAGTAATAAAAAGCCATAAAAGCTGATTGCGGCACCATCTCGCTTGTCTTCTGGAAATGCACAAATAAATAAAGGCTGTAATAGGTGGCAGTGGCTTCTGGAAAGTTTCCTTTTCCCCCCTTTTCCATCTTGCTGCAACAATCAGCTCCACAATGACTCATTGCCTTCGTTAGGAGAGGGAAGACATCCCTCATCACTCATTACCAAAGGAAGGACTTTGCTGCTGCAAGGAACAGCCCTGGCATTCTAATTCAGGTACCTTCTCCCAGAAAAGAGGCAGTGTCATTCTTCCCCAAACTTTGGCAAAAGAGACAAGAAATAATGCTGTTTAATTGTCCCCATTTATAAATAGCCCATCCAAAATGACAGGATTGTAATTTTAATGCTGCAATCAGGAGGAAAAATCCACATTTTTCCTGTGTTTGCGTCTGAATTTTAAGTTCAGGGAGCTCACACTGAGACTCAAGGCTATAAATGATCATATATATGTATTTATAAACACAAAACACATTTATTTCTTTACAATTTATTGTCTGACTTTTTAATTACAGAGCACTGTGGATACAATACATAAATGCACGCACAAAACACTTGTTTAAGTAATCCAAGGATATATTTGATTTTGAAGGGAGCAGGGAAGATAGTTTAAAATAATTATTTTTCTTGGGTTTACTAATACAAATGTTCCTTGTCTCTTTTCACTGTCCCCTTTTTCAGATTTATTTACTTGGATATGAAGGACTTGAGCTTGTATTAAGTTTTTACTGTATTTTAATGTGGGTTTTATTAAGCTGTACAGAACGGCCCATGCCTCTTTATAAATAAACCTAAGATCATGTATTACTAGAAATCACATTTCAAACTGTAGTTTTGCCAGACTTGGTTAAGATTTTCGAGGAAGAGACAATATAATTGTGTGATTAATCTTCAGAAAAGGGAAATTTTGGCTCTGCAGTATTTCTTCCTGTGTTAACTTCAGAGATTTATAAAACCAACTCAAAACTGCACCGTAAGTGTGTTTCTAATGACTTTTAGCTGATTTAATAATCCTCAAAGTTTGGGGACTGTACAGATCACAGCTCCCCAAATGCAGTGCATTACCTCTGGCATCCTGATGAAGTTATCAGAGGAAATGATTGGGATTGTGTTTCTGCAGAGCGCTGCCCTAACCCAACCCCTGGGCTGCTTTGATCCCATTGTGCAGTGGGACATGTGCAGGGGTGATAAAAGAACATCTCAGGTTGGGGACAATAAAGAACATCACAGGATGGGGATGATGAACATCTCAGGTTGGGGATGAGGAACATCTCATGGTAGGAAGCCCAGCTGGGGTGTGTGGGTACCCCCCAATCTCAGGGCCAGGCTCCTGCCTGGATCATGCTCTTGGGAAAATTTCCAAGCCAGTTTCTGATCCATTTTTGCTGTTGTTATCAGTGCTCCTGTCAATGCCACTCCTTGCAGCTGGCACTGCTCTATATCCCTCAGTTCATGATCCTGCAAACCCATCAAAGTGCCCTTGATCATGCAAATCACCCTGCTAATTGCAGGTATTGCTATTGCCTTATCTCAGTGGAGTGAGAGCCTCTCGGTGTGCAGGATCACCTCCCTCAATTACATTTTGGATGTGACAAGCCATGGCACAAGGTTGTTTTTAAAAGTCACCAGTTGAAACCATGCCAGAAGCCTCTTGTTAAGTTTCCTGGCTGTGTGTTCCTTTTGGTGTCTCCAAGCTTTGCTCTTCATAATAATAAATATCAAACAAGCAGCCTGGGAAGCTCTGGGAGCTGGATTGGCAGGTCTCAGTCTCCATTTGACATGCAAATGCTCAGCCTGTGCTCACATATGGCCACTTGCTAGATCAGAACTCAGTTCATTCACACACAACTGGGGAGCTCTGGGTGGATGTGGGGTATGTGCACAAAACACCAGAGCACAGGAGTTTAAGCCAGGAAGGGAACAGAACACAAAATAGAGCTGAATTTACTTGTGTTCAAAAATCCAAATACTGAACATGTTTTTGCAAAATCCTGATTTTTCTTTTTATGGTCTTCCAATTCACAACAGGTAAGTAATCAGGCTTCAATCAACTGCCTATTTCCAGACCAGTTATTTGAGCTATTTTGTGACTTTAAAGCAATTCCTGACCTTCATCTCGTGGATGACATGCAGAGTTCCTTTCATGGTGCTGAGGACTGAACAGGCACCCACTAACACCTACAGAATTCACCTCTCTGGCATTTTCTTAATTTTCACTTTATTAAGCAGATAAAAGAGGAGCTGTTTCCTTCCCAGACTCCCTCGCTGGCTCTGAGAGACTGTGAGGCATCAGTCCAGCCGAGCATTCCTTTGATCAATGAGCAGAGCAAAAGTTGTGGGAAGCCTCTAACGTGTGGCTTTGTGTCCTTAGGCATCCACTGTGACAACATCTGCACCCAGGGCCGCTGGGGACCCAACTGCTCCATCTCCTGCAGCTGTGAGAATGGAGGATCCTGCTCCCCTGAGGATGGAACCTGTGACTGTGCCCCGGGATACAGAGGACCCTTGTGCCAGAGAAGTAAGATTTTTCCATAGCTGGCAGTAGCAAGGCAGGTAGAAATGTTTTTATAACACCAGACAGGACAAACACAGAGTTTCTGAGCTGCTTTAGCTTGTGGCTTCCTAAGGGCAAAAGAGCCTGAAAAATGCTCCTTCATCAAGAAGGCAAAGCTCTCCTGCACTGAGCTGTGCCTTGTGCTTCTTCTGATCTGCACCTGGAGGTCACAGATGACCTGAAAGGAGGAGCAGCACCTTTACAAACCGAAGCTGGCAGGACATAGATGTACAGGGAAGTCAGACCCATTAAACAGAGTCAGCCACCACCCATCACATAATGACAAGTGGATGAGCATTGGCATCAAAATAACAAGGCAATGTTTTCTTATGTGCCAGAAAAAGGCACACAGCAGCCTGAAATAGCTCCTGTTTGATGCTCTGCTGCTACATATTAAAATGTACCAAGCAGATAAAAATCCTCTCATTTGCTTTATCTGGGAAGCTGCATTTGCCCCATAAGGACCCCAATTCACTGGTCCAAACTACACCAACCATCTTCCCATGTAAACAAGAAGTGGATTTGTCTTTCTTTTCTGCTCAGCATTTCTTCTTCTTCTTCCTCTTCCTCTTCCTCTTCTTCTTCTTAACCTTCTCCTTCTTCTTCCTGTAAAACATTCTGCATGCCCAGTTCATACATCCCCTTTGATTTCACCAGTTACACTTGACGCTAGAACACACTCATCTCTAAAAATAATTTGTAGCTGACAGTTTTTATTTAAAGCCATTATAACAGTGACCTCTAGCACTGCTGTAGTTAATGGCCTATAAGCATTTCCATTACAAACCCCAATTTCCAGGTGCTTCAGCATATCTGTGTAGCTGTAAAACCTCTCTCCAAGGCTAAAATGTGGTGCTCAGAGCTTCAGGGAGATGAGGAAGAAAATGTTTTACAAATTTGAAACCTTAAGAGTGCAAAACTTCCAGAAGTTAATAGTTTCTGACCTTTCTGAGATGAAAAAAAAACCAGCTTAGTTCTATCAGCTGTTGGCACACAGGCTACAAGAGCAAACCTTGTGCCCAGTTTGCAAGGCCAGGAAATCAGGCTGCTCCCTGAGGATGTTTGATGAGGATCTAATGGGGAGAAATTGTTTTTCCCCACTGGGGTGACAGCAGAGGGATCCTGTGCTTTTGCCTCTCTGAGTGTATGGCCTGGGAATCCAGCTTGCTTCCACCTCTTGTGTGGGACTCAGACTCAAGAATACCTGGTGAACAGGAGGCCTTGCTAAGCTTGTTCTCAAAATCATCCACATTTTTCTCTTAGAAAATCATTTAGCAACAGAATTTAGGCTGTACAAAGTAAAGCTGAGGATGATACTGAAGATGATACTCAGCCAACCTGTTCTGTCTGTGTAATCAGGATTACATGAGACACTGGGATGGTTTAGTGCTCTTAAGCCTGCAGAAATGTCTCCAGGAATGATCCAGGTTGTTTTATAGCTACTGCATCATCAACCAACCTGTCAGCTAAGCTCCAGCTGGAAATGTGCAGTGGGGTAAGAGCCTGACACCCTCTGAGAACATACAGCCCAAGAGAAGATTCTCATTTGCTGGAAAAATAGAACAGACATGATTTAGTAACCACTGAGGCAGAACTATAGAACAGAGAATCGCAGGAGTAAAAATAAAAACATATAAAGTTATTTTTACTGTCACTTACTGCAATTTAACATTTCTTTGTGTTATCTATTGCAGTGAATGTTTGGACAGTGGATGCTTTTTCACTCTGCATGCTCTTAAGAAGCAAAAAATCTGCTTTTAGAAGAGATACTGAGCTGTAATCCCGACTCTATACCTGATGTACAAATTCTGTAATAATTTCAATCCAGGCAAAATTTAGGCAAAATAAGCACACAGTTCATTATGAGTTTACTCAGCTATCTGGTGTGATTACTGATGCAAGTCGGGTGATTTTGGATGGTGTTACATAATTACCATTAATAAATTCTGTTCATCACTTGGTGGCTGCTGCTCCTGCCATGAAATGTTTAAATGGCAGCCCCAGCTTAGCACAGGCATTGCACCAAAGAGCTTTTGGCATAGTTGTTTTGACACAAAATATTTTTTCCTAATACACCTTCTCTGATTTCTTGACTCAATTTCCATTTCCTTCTGAGTTTCTGTTGCCTGTACCTGTGTGCTAGTGTTTCTTTTCCTGTCTATCCTAAAATCTTTGGGGTGTGTGTTATTAACCATATCTGCAGTAGGCTGTGAGGTCTCAAATATCTTAAACTCCTGTTTTGTCAAACAGTTCAGGTTAAAGAGACTCAAATGAGTGTCCTGGGAGAGAGAGGCTGCTGAGAACTCCACTGTGGTATTAAATAGCCAAGTATTTGAGGAAGGAAGGTGGGGATGTTTGAACACAGGAGCACTTTTACCCAGAGCCTGCACTTTATTAGACATGGAACAATCCAACAGGCTTCATCATTTCAGCCATCACAAAACTGTGGTCGATAAATTAAGAAATAATGGTTTGAGATTAAGACAGACAGAGACTTCTTGAGTTTTCAGTGATGAGAAAACGTTGAAAAACCTGTGACAGCTTGGTTTTGTTCTGTTTTCAGTTTGCCCCCCTGGGTTTTACGGGCACCACTGCAGCCAGCCGTGTCCCCAGTGCGTGCACAGCAACGGGCCCTGTCACCACGTGTCCGGACACTGCGACTGCCTGCCCGGCTTCTCCGGCCCCCTCTGCAACCAAGGTATTCCCTGTGCCACCTCCCTGCTGGCTGGGACTCTGCTGCCATCCCCATCCCTTGCTTCCTGCCTTTTCCCCCTTGTTTCAGCAGTTTAGAGCCCAAGAAAATCTTAAAACGGGTTCTCGGTCACCCTCTTGTGATGCGCTCCTGTTTCATAAATAAACCAGGTCTGCCAGCCTGGATTGAAATGACTGTGGAATGAGACACCTGCTGTAAATACATCAGCATCCAATGGCTTCATTTCTCTTGCTGCTCAGCCTGTCCTCACCTGAATGTTGATAGCACCTTTATGTGATCTTTGCAGCAGGGAGGTGCCTGTCAAGGTAAAGGCCAGCTCAGGTGAACTATCCCAACACCCAGTTGTGCACAAAAACTCATTTGCACTGTGCAGGATGTGGCTGGGAATAGTTAAACCATGGACACAAGGGCAGGAGACAGGAAAGTTTGCAGTGAGGCAGAGAAGTGAGTTCATTTTCACAGGTGAAGGGGAACTTCAGCTTCCCCAAACACCCATTACCTTTCTGTACCTTAAACTCCCACATTTAACTCCAGGTTTCATTTCCATCCTAAAAATACCCACAAAATCACTCAGCCTTCTGCACTCTCAGTTGCTGGGTACTGCAGTGGGTATTTTTTACACAGATATTTAAAAGAAGTGATTTGTAGTGGCCACTGCCCCTGTGAAGTCACCATCCCTGCCAAAATTAAATGACACTTTCAATGACCTTCTTTTCAGTAAGTTGGGATTGCAGGCAGCAGTTACCCAAAATCATTCAACATAGATTAAGTATAACCATGGGATTTTTTTTTTCCTGTGCTGTATAGTCAACTAAACATTACACCAATTAATTTATTAAAATGAACGTATTTCAGTGAATTTGTCCATTTTATGTGAAACGTTAGCCAGATTTCAAAGCATAAGCTGGTCTAATTATCCTCTTAAGAAAACTATTTTATTTTTGCTCAGATGTTCAGCACTTCTGGTTTTACTTTGAAATGTTGATCTATCCAGCAAATTGATCTTAAAATATTCATGTCCTAATTAAAATCAATTTGTGTTGCAGTTTGTCATAATGAGTTAACATGTTAACTTTTTATTTTCTAGAAAGAAAAATCCTAATTAATTTTCCATTAGACAAATGTGAAATGAAGATTTCACTTTGGAATTTTTCATCTCCTCCTGCCATTGGCAGCAGGAACATTCTTCCACCAGCAGCATGAGCATGTCAGGAGCTGTGTAACCCCCAAAACTGCACAGGTTGATTCGGTTGTGCCAAGGATTCTGAGCTGCAAACAACTAAACAGCTGTTTTGTGAATATCTTTCACAATCATGCAGCAAGATGGGTTGATAATAACTTGTTATCACTGCTAGAACACACCTGACATCCCACAGGGACTTTGGGAGTCCCACTTCAGAGCTTTTCAAGCTAATTAACATCTCAATCTGTGTTGTACAGTCGGGTTGCTGCTGAAGAAAGCAGCATTAGGCCTTGTTTTACAGCTCTCTAAAAATGATTGAGACATTTAAAAAGTGCTTGGATTTGGATCTCACATCCTCATAAGAGTCACTCTGTCAGTCCACAGACAGGTTGTTTAAATTTGGGAGAACAAGCATTTTGTCATCCCTTTGTTCTGACATTGCAGAGGGAATCATCCCATCTCTCAGAGACAAGAGGAGCTCCTGTGGAGGAACCCCTCTGCCAGCTCTGCCTGTGTGACCTGGTCCCTTTGTCCCCTTTCCCCTCAGCTCTGTTTGGAGCACAGATCTTGCCCTGATCCATCACTGTTCCATGGTGCTGAACAAATCAGCTCCTCCTCTAAGGAACTCCTTTGAGAGTTACATTTTTGGTACCTACAAAGCCCAGCCTTCATGGAGGTGGTGTTGTCTCCATCTCCAAGATGCCACCAAATAATGCCTGGAGCTGGAAGGGAATGATGGTGTGGCCTTTCCAAGAGCCTGGCCTCACAGATCAGATCAGTTTTTGCTGTCTGTGATAGGAGGGCTCTGCTTTCCTTCTCTTCTTGTGTATTCTCTCCACCATGGCTGTGTATTGTGTTTAGTTTTATCTCTTCTCACTGAGGAACTGTTCTGTTTAGCACATAGTGTGAAAGCCAAACCCAACTTTATACACTCCTACAGATAAGTCCATACTCTATAGAAACACAAGCAGAAAACAATACTCTGCTGTAGTAAGAGCAGAGGATGGCATATTATATAAAAGCCAATGAATCACAGCTCAGGATTTCAATCTGTGGCTGATTCACAGTCAGGATAGATTGAGGTCACCTGCAGAGACTCCTTTTGAGAAAGTGAGAGAGGCTGAAGTGGTAAAACAGCTGCATAATTCAGGGAAGTGCCTTAATCACTTTTTTGACATCGCTATTATTTACCAGGATACAAGTCCAGTTCCATTTGTTACACTCTTTGCAAAGATGGACTGTATGTTTTATCTTGTTTTGAAAATACATCTGTTTTTGTCAGGGAACACAGCCAATAAGAGCCCAGAAATGAAACATTTCATTCGTTACTGAGCAGAGCTTTCCATCAACTTTAACGTTAAAGATTTCCAATAATTTGGTGGGAGGTTGAAGATCTACATGTCTATTAGTTTCCTGTCACTGTGCTTAGGATGACTCTGGAAAAAAATTAAAGTTTCTTTTCTTCCAACTTCACTTAGGTGGGCACACAGGGAGAGGTCCTGATTTTTTGGGGATGCAGCACATCTGTTAAATAGCTCTCAGTCAAACAGACACATAACATACATAAATATATAAATTTTTAAAAAATTCCTTGGAAACCAGAGCAGTCCCAGCCACTCACTTGTGGCTGCTACTCACTGAATTCTCCTAAATTTTTCTTGTTCTCTTCCTCTGCTAATGACCCCTCTTCTCTGTTTTGTCTCTCCTCTCGTCATCCTTCCATACTGCCCTTCAATAATTGCAATCTTCTGACTATATTAGCTTCATTTTCCAGCAGAAAAAATGGATTTTTATATGACTTCTCCCTATTGTTTTTACTCCTGAGATGCAACAAAATGGGCTCGAATACTTTCTGCCTTTTCTCGCTTTCCAGAAGAATTTTGCTTCATCAAAGAAAAACTGCTGTATAATTAATTTTATCTCTAATTGCTAAATGTCGAGCCCTGTGATTTGCTGCCATTCCTTTTGAAGAGGCTGCAGTGAAGTGCCTTGTGTTTTCAGTGTGTCCCAGTGGGAAATTCGGGAAGGACTGTGCCGAGGTGTGTCAGTGCACAGAGAACGGGACCTGCAACCCCATCGATGGATCCTGCCAGTGCTTCCCGGGCTGGATAGGCATGGACTGCTCCCAGAGTAAGCAACTCTGCCTCCAAACGTCCTCTTTTGGGGTTTGTTTACTGCTTGCTGAAAGTTAAAGACAGATTCTGGGGAAATCCCTGTTGTATTACAGCCAATGCCTTGCTCTCTTTAAAGCCAATTGTTTTTAATTAATCGAAGTTAGCTCTGGATTGAATTAGTTTCTGCATTTGGAGTTTGCAGAAGCCGTGACTGGCTTTTATTCCAGGAAAGGGAGGTCACAAGCTCTTATCAGAAAAGAAAGCTCCATGCTCCCTTTTAATTTCTAGCTGGATTCTTTTTTATTTATTTTTTTTAAAATCATGTGCTTTCAGCTATTACATGTAGACATTATTAACCAGTAAATGTTTTCATGTAGCAAATCCCTAGAATTGAGAAATTAGGCAGCTGAAATATTTCTATTAAATGTAATTTAATTGTAAAAGTCAATGTGGCCTTGTAGGGATGAAGGATTTCTTTCTGAAAATTGCCCAGGTAGAAGATTGGCATTTGCTGATCCCAAAGTGTCATTTCCTGAGAGCATCCCTTAATTGAAGCTAGATCACAGAGGGAGGCAATATCCGATCATTCAGAAATGTTACTTCATATTCAGGATACAACTAGCATATTAGACAGCATTCCAGAGTAAAATATATTAAACTCCAAGTGATAAAGCAGGAATCGGATAAAAACAGACAGCTGTAATTTTGCTTTTATTGTGTGTCTTCCACAGGCAGAATATTGCTGTCACTCAAAAACAGTAGGAAAAAAAAAAAAGGAAAAAAAAGACAGAAAGCTGCACATATTCCTCATTATATTTAGCCATCTAATTGGGAAATGTCTGTTAGTGTGTGTTAACCTTGGGAAAGATGGTTTTCCTTACAGAGCGAGGCAGGCCAGGTCAGCAGGACCAGCTCAGGAGGCAGGACCTGGCTGTGGGAGCTCTGAGCAGAGGGGGACAGGGCTCTTTGCTCTCCTTGCTCACAAAGGGAACCTCTCCCAAGGTGACCCTGTCCCACCCCAGGCTCACCTGGCCTCCCCTCCCAGGCTATTTCCAGCCCTGTGCTCCTGTTAACCTGGAATGACCTGGACTTGGAGCTACACGGGAGATAATTTTAGCTCCACTCCAGAGCCAGATCTGGATTCACTCACAGCCCCTGCAGCTCTGCCTTAGAAAGGCATTGGAAAAGTATTTCTGGTTGCTTATAGCACAAACACTTGGGGCCAAATCCTGCTCAGCTTTACATTGTGTGAGTCCAGTGACCTTTTGTTTGATTTACGTCATGGCAGGGTTTTTTTGGCCATTCATTCTGGCTTTGGAGGTGTTTGTCAAATGCCAGAAACTTCCATTTATCATCCAGGGAGCCATTGGCATCCATGGAAATAGGCCTGTTGTCTGTACTTTCAGGTTTCCTGGGCACCTTGCCTTATTAATTCATGTCTTTAGCAGGGAGCAATGGAAAGTGCTTTTTAAAGCAAAAATATAGTTGTTATATTGAAGGGCTATCATAATTTCGAATCTTTTAGTCTGGCACTAATAACTGTAACTCACTGCATTCACTTTTGGAGGGAGGCTTAAAATAACTTTTTAAATGTATTAATATTGTACTTGTTGAAATATAAAATAGACCCAGAGATTTTAATTTAATATTAGCCCCAAACAACAAAAGCAATCTGAATTTGTGGAAGGGAATTCATACTGGAAGAAGTTTTCTTTACATTTTTACATGATTGGAGTAGCACTCTGTGCTTCAAATGAATGTGGTAATTTTAGTGGTTGATTGCATAGCAAAGTAAACCTGAATAGCTGGGCTTTATTATGCAAGAATTCCAGCATGTCAAAAAGAAAATTAAATTACCTCCATATCTTGCAACCCTGCCTAAATTGTCCTCACAGATAATGCCAGTGAGGCAGGGAGTGTGGCCACAGCCCAGAGCAGGGTCGTGTCCTGGGTCACTGGTTCACTGCAGCAAAGAGCTGATCCTGCCTCTGCCCTGCACAGAGGATGATGGAACCACAGAGTCCTGGAATGCTTTGGGCTGGAAGGGACCTTGGAGCCCATCCCATCCCTGCCCTGCCATGGCAGGGACACCTTCCACTATCCCAGGTGGCTCCAAGCCCCATCCAGCCTGGCCTTGGACACTGCAGGTTGTCAAGGGCTTCATCACCCTCGCAGGAAGGAATTTCTTTCCAATGTCTCATCTATCCCTGCCCCTGGCAGTGGGAAGCCATTCCCTGTGTCCTGTCCCTCCATCCCTTGTCCCCAGTCCCTCTCCAGCTCTCCTGGAGCCCCTTCAGGCCCTGGAAGGGGCTCTGAGCTCTCCCTGGATCCTTCCCTTCTCCAGGTAAACATTCCCAGCTCTCCCAGCCTGGCTCCAGAGGGGCTCCAGCCCTTGGATCATCTCTGTGGCCTCCTCTGGACTTGCTCCAGCAGCTCCAAATCCTTCTGCTATTGTTCCCCAGGGCTGGGGGGCAGCTCTGCAGGTGGGGTCTCACCTGAACAGGGCAGAATCCCCTCCATCAACCTGCTGGGAGAAATCCCTGTGCCAGGGAGAGGTTCCAGGGTGGCACCAGGGTTTGGAGAGCAGTTGGTGGCTTGGAAGGACCACTCACTGTGGAGAAAGGACTGATCACTGTGCAGGAGTCACTGCCAAGCTCAGCAGTGTGAGGTTCTGCCTTTGCTGGTGTCTCACAGGTTCTCCCTTTATTGTTGCTCCTCCACAGCACTAACACACTATCACTGCTTTCTCCTTTTTTTGTCAGCTGACGAATGTTTTTTATTTTCATAGCTTGTCCCACTGGGTTTTGGGGCCCTGATTGCTTTCATTCATGCAACTGCCACAACGGAGCACTGTGCAGCCCCTACGATGGAGAATGTAGATGTACCCATGGTTGGACGGGGCTCTACTGCACTCAGCGTAAGCCTTTCAGGGACAGGGAATCTGTCAAAGTGTGTGCTGCTACCTCGTGTCTCTTCCAAGTATTGCAGTTTTTTTTCCCTGGAAAACCACACGCTCCTTCCTCCTGATAACCTCACATCACCCCTAAGAAAATAGCCCTGAAGCGTTCCAAGGTTTTTTATGCCTTTGGCGCTGGGTAAAGGAGGGGGAAATCATTTAGATTATTGATTCATTGTTAGAATTTGCACAGTCAGTGTCGCTGCTTTTAAATGCCCCAGTATTTGTGGTTTGATTTAGGAAAATGTTCGAGATTTCTCACCCTAGTGCCAAATTACCGGGATGAAAGAAGAGATCCAATTCTGGTGAGCCTTTTAAGAAGGTTCTTTCACTTGCAAATAATTGATTGATCCCTGGTCTTCCAGAGCGTTTCTGTTTAGCATCTTCTTTCACTTCTTGAAAATGTAGTTTGTATAGATGGGTCAAGTTTTCATTCTTCTGCAAAACTAAAGAGGCAATTCTGTAAAGATGAGAAACATTACTTCAAGAAAATTGGCTGTCACAGTATCTCTGCATTTAGACCATCAAATAAATGTCATTAAATATACAGAGGCTGAAAATCCATAGATTTATAAGCCCACATACTTTGCACTGATAACACATCTGGGTTTGCTTTCAGCTTATTCCTTACTCTTTCCTTGTTCTGATTGCTGAAAGGTTGCCCAGCTGCTTTTTATGGGAAGAACTGTGCCAATGTGTGCCAGTGCCAGAACGGGGCCGACTGCGACCACATCACCGGGCAGTGCACGTGCAGGACGGGATTCACGGGCAAACAGTGTGAGCAGAGTGAGTACAGTGAGCCCAGCCCTCTCCTTCTCCAGAGAGGGGAGTGTGTTTGAGAATTCCTGCACAAACAGGCTCTTAAATGAGGTGGTGATGTCAGCAGGACAGTGACCCCAGGTACCTTCTATAATCCATAGGGAGGAGAGAGCACCTCTGGAAAAGCAGGCAGTCTAAGCATAAAGAAATTCAGTGAATCTCTGCAAATTGGGCATTTCATTCCCAGGCTACAGATAGGTGAGAGAAAGCAAATCACTTCCCAAACAACTGGTAACCTGATGAATACACACCCAGCCCTTCAGCTGCCTCAGGCCTTGTTCATGCTGCCCCAGGTCTCCCAGTGCATGAAGACAGAAGGGTTAAAGGGAATAAATCCTTTCTGCTCTCTGCCTTCTAAAGAATATTTGGGATGTGGGGCTTTCCCACAGAAATTATGGTGTAGACATGGACTAAATAAAAATTCATCTTTACAGTGAAAGCAGATGAAGGGAAACAAGGTGTTCTGTGTTTAGCCTAAGCAGTGTTTCCCAGTGAACCTCAATTCCTTTGCAATGGCTCTGGAATGTCTTGCTGGAATTGTTGTCCATGTCCCACTGGAATATTCAGCAGGCTGTGCCAAATGGCTTCTTTAAAGCACATGGAATGAGGGTCCTGGACACTGGGTGTCCTATAACTGGATGATTACATGTTTGTCCAGTGCAGTAATTCACCAGGAAATTCTCACACACTCACTGGGATTCTAAACACAGGTGAAATCCACCTCATCTTCCCAAGGCATTATTTCCACAGGGTTCCCTGATGTTTTTTGGCAGTAATTCAGTAACATTTCTGTGAGATCTGCAAGGGAAGGCTCTTTAACTGTACCTTGATACATGGATCTTTATGAAAATGTTTGTGCATGTAACTTAATTCATAAATGTGGTTTTGTACACACTTGCATTCAGCAAAGTGAATATCTCAGGGCCAATTTTGTGTTTGTGGGGGATTGCACATGGCACCACTGTAACTCTGTAAGGGGCCAACTTTCTGGAATTTGGGGACACCCTTCACTGCAGCCACAATCAAAATAGGAAACTAAAGAATCCCACAAAGAACTGCACAATAGCAGATTTTATACAAGGAGCTGCTTTATGATTTGACCCCTGTATAGCCTGAGGCTTTCTTTTCTATCCAAACTCCAAATGTATTTATTTACTTGTTTTTCTACTGTTTAATCTAAAAGAATCTCTTCATTAAGGCTCTTTCCTTCTCCAAATCCTGCTGAATGGGCAGTCACACTGCATTGCAGATGAAATGCTTAATTGCAGGCATCATTTCTGTGGTGCAGTCCCAAAATTTAGGCCTTATTCATTTTAAGTAGGCTGCAGGCTAATAAAAGAATGAGCATTAATTGTAATGATTTTATTTTTTTCTTTGTTTGAGTACCAACAGATTAAAGACACAATTTTAATACACACTGCGAATCAATAAACAGATACTGGCTATGGTTCTCTACTTAATATTAAATTTTTGACTACAAGAAGCTACTTTGAGACTGACATTGGGGAGGTGCTGTCAGGCAATGAAAAACATTTGCAGTGACACACAAGGAGTCACATCTTGAGCAATATATTCCACAGGATCATGGCAAAGGTGCATGTTTTCAGTAATGCAGCTTCTCCATGGAAATAAGTGGGATGTGACAGACATTGTTTCTTTCAATTTATTCTTGAATAGTGCTTCCAGAAGTACAGTAAGCTGCCTACAGATTTATTGTAATGGCCCATCATGGTAATTGCAATGAATAAATTTCTCAGCTGGACATTCAATCATTTTGTCTTTGATAGAAACAAAAAGACAGGATAGAAATTCCTTCTGTATTAGGAATCCTGACACCGAAGCAGAGTAAATCAAACCATTCAGATGCTCAGTTCTGAAATTCCACCTGCAATGTTCTGTTCACCTCCTGGCACTGGTAGGGATGAGTAAGAAAGCAAGTGGGGTTTATTTGGTAAAGGCTGTTGGGTTCATAAAAAGGTTCATTAAAACTTTTCTTTGCAACTGCCCCCATGAAAAAAAAAAACAGGTAGGTTGGTGAAGAATGCTGAGCTCAAGCTCTGTTAAACTCTGAACATTTATAATATACATCAAGTCCTCTAAAGCCTTTGTACCTATCACTGATTTCATTCTATGAATTTTCCAGAAAGTTACATCTTAATAAGTAACAAACTGCACACAGAATACATTTAGCTTCTGCTTTAGACTAATAATTTCACATTAAGGTGTTATCCCAGAGATCCTAAAACCAGGGAGACTTCTCTACCGAATTTCCCGTGGCAAGTGGGAAATTTTTCCCACTTCCCAAAACCAGTAGAATTCTTTCCAATGTTTTTCTTTGGCTCCCCAGAGTGCTCTCCAGGAACATTTGGTTATGGTTGCAAACAACTCTGTGAGTGCATGAACAATGCAACGTGTGACCACGTCACAGGCACTTGCTACTGCAGCCCGGGCTTCAAAGGAATCCGGTGTGATCAAGGTACAGTGGAATTCTCTCTATAAAGTCCCTCTCTCCCTCTCTTTCCCCCTCTCCAATGATGTACTTCCCTTTAAAAAAAAACCACAGTGTTTCAAAAATGAAATGCACGATTCAATTTACAGTGTGTTATGAATTACTTTTAACAGCGGCTCTTATGATGGAAGAATTAAACCCCTATACTAAAATTAGCCCTGCTCTTGGATCAGAGAGGCACTCAGTGGGAGCAATCATTGGAATTATTATTCTCCTTCTAATTATTATGGTCTTGCTGGCACTCTTTGTGTGGTATCGACGGAAACAGAAGGAGAAGGGCCATGACATGCCAAGTGTATCTTACACTCCAGCCATGAGGATGACTAATACAGATTACTCACTTTCTGGTAAGGGTCTTTTTATGTTAATCAAATCCAGACTCATATTCCTGTCTGTTGGGGAAATACAAGTTTCTGTGATGTGTAACGTGTTATTGAGCCTCAAAAATAATGACACTTCCATTCTTCCTCAGAATACTGTCATCTCTAAACACATAAATGGGACAGGAAAGCAAATATAAAACTGATTTAAGCTGTTTTCTGTGTGGAAGTTGATATGGGATATACCTAGGCAGGAAATGTGCTGCATGGAATTTTGAGTCATGTGCATTCCAGTTGCAGTGCAGAGATGTTTCCCTTTGTGAAACCTTTGGAAGCCTTTTTTTGTTTGAGGAGTGGGATTGGCTGGGTCAGTCATAAGGTTTGGGTTTTGTCTGTGTTGCAGTTTGTGATTTGAGGTGTTGTCACTCTCTGCTGTGTGCAGACCAGTCCTTGTCCCAGCTGGTGGGAAGCATCTTCCCAGGAGCTGAGGAAAGGAGAGAGGAAGAGGAAGGTCTTCAGGATCAAAGCATTCATCTTTCTTTCTATCCTACTGCTGTGGAGGACAGCTTTTCCTGACAGATTGCTAAATTTTGAGGGATGTGATCTCCTTTTCAGTGCTGTCTTTCTTCTTCATTCTTCTCTGGACAATATTGGAGGTAATGCCAGGCAGGACACGGCTTTTCTTCCTTCTGTTTTTTCCACTGTCTCAGTGGGGATCTTCTCAGGGTGCCCTCTGACTTCTTCTCTTCCTTTTAAATGGCTGAAACCTCCAAGCCCAAGTAAATACAAGCCCCTGGGGCAGGCAGAGGTTGGCCCAGCACTTCTGTTTCCCCAGGACTGCAGGTTTTTTTTTCTTTCTGCTTTTTACTCTAAATGTACAAGGCCCCTTGGCTTCTCTGCTGTCTCAGGGGGGCACAGCTGGAAGATTTTTATGGACTTTCCTGTCAAGGATGTGCCTGGAAGGAGCCTCTCCCATGAAGCCAATGATTGTAATGCCTGGCTACACCTGGAACTTCATCACAGAGCTTCTCATGGCACAGTGACTTCATTCCTCGTGCCAGGGACACTTTCCTGCCATGGTGTGTCCCACATCATGGGCTCTCTGTTGAGCACCATTGATTACACTCATGTCTAGACCACTCAGCAGAGCATTCCTTCTTCTGATAGCTACAGGTGGGGGGAGAAATTATCATAGATCTCTTTTATTCCTTCTTATTTCTGAATTTAGCTTTGCTGCCTCTTACTTAAGCTGCCCATTTGGGTAAGAAACAGATGTTCTTCACATTCCTCTCAGGTGCAGCCACCTTTCCCAGAGCTCCTGATGCCATAGGATACTTAATGAGGAACAAAAGTATTTTGGAGATGGCTGAATTCCTGAATGCATCCTAAATAGCTGAGGGTCACATCCCTCATCTGCACTAAACCTGGGAGCTCTTGGTTCTTGGGCTGGGAGTTTAGCTCTGGCCCTTGTGGCATTGCTGTTCTGTGTCAGGTCAGTTTGTAAAAACCCTCAATACCAAGTCCCCACAAACTCAAGCAGCACCAGGTCCGGGGGGTTTCATGGGCTTCTCTAGAAAGAAATTGGAAAATGGTTCTTTCCTGTTCATCTCAGTCAGTGATGGGGATGCAGAGACTGGGCCTTTTCTTGCCTCTTACTTTCTTTGTGAGTCCTTCTAGCAGTAGAAATTGTATCAGTCAGGAAGCTGCAGCAGTGTGGGGTCAGGCGTCTCTTTATGGAGGTCACAAGGACAGTTTTCTTCCTCCTCCCCCTTGGAAAACTCTGCCATCTGAGCTTGCAGAGGAAGATTAAGATAGAAACACACTGCTCCATCTTCAGCTCATTAAAAATTGCCTGCAGGTACCAGCATTGTTTCAAGTTTGGGGTTTTGCCCTTTTTAGAAGGGCATTTACAAATTCTAGACAAGAACTTCTGAAAACTCCCTGCCAAACCCTGACTGTCCTCCAGCACATTCCCCTACTGAGACTTACAGTAACTCCCCCAACTTTTGCCTTACCAATGCTGTTTGCCTTCCCTATAGCAGAGAGGCAGGAAAAGGTGCTGATGTGCACATTCCTCAGCAGAAAGTGGAGAGGTGGGTACTGAGAGAAGCTCACAGGAAGGGAATATGTGGCTGCCAAGACAACAGCTGTGTGTCTGAGGCCAGGTGTGCACACGTGTGTTACAGAGGATGTTGAAGGACAGCAACAATATTGCACAGAGGCAACGGGTTTGCTTGTGGATTAAGGGCAGAATACCATGTAGATGTACTTGTCCAATGGATCTAATCCCATGTAAACCCAGATACTTTGGCAGGAATTCCACCTGCATGGCTGCAGCATCCAGCCCTCTGAGGGTTGAAACATTATGGCTCTCCTGAATCCCCAGTGTTTATTTTGCCTGTTTACTCTTATTTGGGTAATGGTGATGTTGCTTCTGAATACACAGATCCCTGGCTCCTGGAGGCAGCAATTTCTTCCAGCACATTTATTTCTGGAGGATGTTTTCGGTCTTTACAGCCTCAGGTCTTGTGAGGCTGATAATCCATGCATGTGTGAGAGAGAGATTACAAGGAAGGGGAACCCCCTGGGCAGCCCTTGGACTTTTTGGCATTTGTGGATGAAGGTTGTGGCAGCAAAATACACACTTTGCCCAGCAGCCAGAGGAGAAGAAAACCACCCATGCTGGGAGGGTTTATCCACAGCACATGGATCTAAGAGCAAACTTTCCCAAGTGAGCCTGGAATCAAAATGGTGCTCCCCAGCATGAGAGCACTGCACTCAAAAAAGATTTTAAAGTGCAGGTTGTTTAGTTCAAGGAGATGGGGCCAGAAGGGAAAACTGTGTGGTGGTGTTGGAGAGCAGCAGAGATTTCTTAGTGGGACTTTCATAAAGACTTGGCTATAGGCTGAAGTGATGTTTGAGGTCTTATCAAGGTCTTAGCAAACTTTCTGGTATGGGTGAATACTCTGCTGAGAGCCAAGAGCTAAGCAAAGCTTGCCACAAATAAAACATCGTGGATCCTGAAGCCTAGACAAGACACTTCCAGAAATGATCTGCAGATGATGGGTGGTGGGAGGTGGCAGAGTGAACCCTCCTGTTTGGAGCCTTCAGCCGTCTCACTGACACCGTGTGGGCAGAGAAGACCCACACAAAGAGAAGGAATCAGTTCCATTTAGCAGTTGAGAAGTCTGGGTTTGTATTTATCACAGAGTGCTCACTTATTCCCTTTTTTTTGTGGCTGGGCTGGTGCCCAGTTCCCACAGAACTGTCCTGCAGGATGGTGGCTGATGCTCTCTGTGGCACCCCACAGCCCAGGCTCAGAGTAGGAGCTCAGTCTAATTCCCTTTCCTTTAGGCATTTAAGTCTTTCCTTACTGTTGAGACCAGAATAAAATTCTCACCTTTGGGAAGAGAGAGATTTTTTGTGGGTCGGGGTTTTTTGGTTGGGTTTTTTTAAACAGGAATAGCATTAGATTTGAATTTGATGTATTTCCAGCCAGCAGTTACAAGAGCTTCATGAATAAATGTGTAGAAAATGGACTGTGCTATCAAGGTAAATCACTTTGGGTGGCTACTTAAGTATCGACCAAAGGGAACTGTGCAGAAGGAGTAATTCTGAGTTCAGGGGGCTGTGTGCAAGGGGGGGAAGAAAAGGATTTGGGGGGATGTGTACAAGCTCAGGGTCATTAATTCAACGCTGTGCTAAGTAGTAGAGCACTCTGGTAGAGTTTTATTTCAGCTCCTTCTGGGTGCAGAAAACAAGCCCCAGCCAGCTGAGCTGGGTGAAGATTTGCATTGTCTCAGGTGGCTCCAGTGACATCAGTGCACACCTCGAGTCCCACAGCAGGGACAGAGGGTCCTGCCTCTTCCTTCCAGCTGCTCCTTGTCCACAGCCAGTGGATAAGGGAAGGGGGAAGGCAGAGCTGACACCACCAACACTTTCAGAATAGAAAGACACAAATCCAAGTGTCCATGTCTAACTGGGACCATGGGCTGTGGGGAGGGAGGACAGGCCCTTGAGCCAAACCCCTGAGCAGGCTCAAGGCTGTGTGAGAGCAGCTGTATTGGTGGGGGGCACACACTGATATGAGGGGTGGGATCCAGCCCCAGTTCCCACTGGCAGACCCCAAGAGAGATGTGTTTCCTGTTGGTTTTGTTGTAAATGTCCCAGAGCTGTAGCTGGGGGAGATGGCAGAGCCCCGGCAGCCTGGCTGACAGATGTTCAATGCAAAGACTCCAGCTCTGGAATCACATCCTGGTCTGAGATAATTTGTTAGCAGCAACTCTGGAAAACAGCTGGGACTCAAAGGCTCTGCACTCACCACAAAATCGAGCTGACCTCGAAAATCCCTTTGCATGTTTCAGCAGAAAAGAAGTGCTCGGTCAGAGCTGCACATGCAGGAGCAGCTTCCCCATGAGCCCTGAGCCACAGCCCTTATGTAAGAGACACCCTGCAGATAAACCCTGCTTGGAAACAGGATATTCTGCAGTAAATTAAGCTCAGTCTAGATCTCCACAAGATGTCAGCAAAGCAAAGTGCATGTTCAGAGTGAGGCAAAGGCAGAGGGCAAGGAGGGGAGGGTGGTGGTGCCAGCCAGGTCCCTGTCCTTCCTCACCCATCACTGCCAGCCTTCAGTGAAGGTGCTGATGGGCTCGAGCAGCCACCCCAGCACTTCATTACCCTTTACATGAAGGTGTTCCCCACAACCACCCTCTCTGCCTGCAGTTGGGGCTTTATTGAAGCCAATTCATTTGCTCCTTACAGGGCCTCATTGTTTAAATGATGCTGCTCCAGTTTAAATTTTCCATCCCTTCTCCTGATGGTACTTTGAAATGTGTATGCATTTGTTATGCAGCTGGAACCAGATTGGGATTGATGTTTTCATTAGAACTGTCGGTATAAATATGATGCCTTTCTTGGTAAATTATTCTCCTTGGTAAATGTGTTTATAACTTAAATTGAGGAAATAGATAAAATGTCTCTGAGCATACAATGTAACCACTCAGGTTTTCCTTTCAGCTTTGGTTTTTAAAAAGCCTTTGCACACAATGTAAAATGCTTTGGACTCCTTGGTACAGTTATAGCACTTTGATTTCTAACATTACTCCTGGTTCTGTGACAAAGAGGTTTCATTTGTGTCAACTGCAAACTGCTCAAGAGCTCTTCCATACATTAAACTAAGCAGCTGTGTTGCATTTCCCGAGTTTTGCCTCCCTCCCCTCACCTGCAAAGCAGCTGGACTGTCAGGAATGACTTCATTAACATCTTCAAGGAGATAACACTGTATTATTTAAATATTTTGCTTTTTTTCTCTCATACTCATTGCTAATAGTCAAGAGCTTCACACCATAATGCAGGATAGATTGCATCTGCAAATGTTTGAGAACATCCAGTACTCCAACAAAGATTTCTAAACTAGATTGTCTCTACCTTGTTTTCAGTTTCTTAAGAACTGTTGTGGCTTCCAAAGTATTTTGTGCTGACTTGTTTTCTTCCCAGATCTATCCCAAGGTAGCAGCAGTGTTCATTGTTTTTCCAATCCAAGCTACCACACTCTCTCATGTGGGGTGACTTCACGCTTCTTTCCCAGTAATCTGGATGGAAACAGCTCCTGTAAGGTAGATATTACCCCACCCCATGTAGCAATGTTCTGATCAGTTCAAGGAAATCAACCAAAGCAATGTCTCTGGGGCCCTGTTGTCTGCCAGCATTATTTCCAACTCCAGGGTAGCATTCCTGACATCCCAGGCACTGAAAGGTTGGATTTCCCCTCCCTGTATCTTCCCAGTCCCTGGGAATGGGAATGGGAGTCTCATGCCTGTCTGGGTCAGCAAGGCTTGGTGTCTTAGCAACTCTGAGGTATGTTTGCTTCTCAGAAGAGATAAATAACTCAATAAATATAATTATCCATTAACACAACACCAGTAAATCCATGGAGCATTAATCAGTAATCTCACTTTGCTCTTTGGTTCTTTCCCACATCAGACACAAATTCCCTGCTGACACAGACAAGCAGAAAGATGCAAGAAGGTACCTGGGGTGCTTTTGAGGACTGTCCTGACCCATCCAGGGACATTCTGGGAGCTCTGCTGCCACTCCCTGCTCTCCAGCAGAGCCGTTCCAACCCTGTCACTGGAACAGCCAGGAGCACCTTCCTTATCATTTGTTGCAATTGATTCCCTCAGACCATTCATGAACAACACTTTAGCAGTAAATTCAGCACTTTAGCAGTAAATTTAGATATGGCAAATGGTAAAACAGCTCCTCCTTTGGAGTATTAAATAAGCCCCAGTGGAGCAAAGCAGAGGGAGCAGGGGGAAAAGGAAATGCAATTGATTTCATCAAGGTTGTCAGCTTTAAAAATTATGGTATTTCAGGCTGTGTCACCTTAATCCAAATGTAACTATTCACTGGAATGCCATACAAACAAGATTAATGCAAAAAAGACAGTATTGTACAGGACAGGCAAAAATATCTCTGCATGTGCTCCTGTAAGTAATTTCTTGGTTGTTAAAAGGAAATCTCATTAAAATGTAATAAAAAGGCTGGCTCCAGAGATTTCTCAGAGAAATGTTTAGACAGATGTGTAAATATGTTTTTTGATGTAGATGGTTCCCTTGCATCATGAAATTTTGCTCCCCAAATTGAAAGTGCAAACGCTCATAATGTCAAATTCAGGATGAGTGTCCATCTGGACCACTAATCCTTTTGCAGAAATTTAAATGAATTCAGAAAAGGTCAAAGCCAGCACCTATCCTGGATTCCCAGCCTGCAGTGCCATCTTCTCACAGAGCTACTTCAAAAATGAAGCTGCTGGAAAGGTTTAATCCCTAAGTGGTGCTTTGGGACTGGCCTGGAAGCTGCTCCCCCTGCTGCAGCTCTGGCCATTGAAGTCAGTCAGGTTGTCCTGATAATCACTTGAAAGACTTGGAATAGAACTGGTATTTTCAGGGTATTTATCAAAATATATGGCCTGATATTTCCTTTAGATCCCCCAGCATCTCACTTATTAATGAGAATGCTTTGCAGTGCTGAATAGCTGAGGATGGCCAAAAATACACTTTGTCTGTCTGCAGCTCTGCAGCCAAGTAAGACAAAGGAGCAAATAAAGCCCTAATAGCTGCCTTAACGAGTTCATTTCCAAATCAGTTTGCCTGGTGCCATTCTCACTTTCTGCAGAGAAATGTGCACAAGTTGTACTTGGAGGATTCATTTCTTTCTAGTGCCAGCTGGGGTCACAAAGGAACCAGCACAGATGCAAAATGAAAAAAAAAAAAAAAACGGCAGAGGAATCTCTGAAGTGCTGAGGCAGAGCTGGGGATGTGTTTCCCTCCCTGTGCTCCAAGGAGATCAGGCCTGGAGCCATTCCTCTCTCAGCCTGGGCAAAGCACCAAGGCAGGACAGCTGGGAGCCCTGCTCCACTTTGAGGAGGATTAAGGAGAGTTTTCTCTCCTGTGCTTCCCTGCCCTTCTTTCCTTTCTTTGTGTCTTTTGCCTTTTCTCCCCTCTTTTCTTGGTGATCTCTCCACTCTGTTATCTTTTTTATTTCTCCTGTCCCTTTTCCTTGTCTCTTTTCTCCCTTAACTCTACACAATAATTCTGATTTCCTTCCTGCTCTCCTCTCCCATCCCTATCCCATCTCCAGGATCCCTGGCTGGGTCTCCCAGCACTGTGTGCTGACCCTGCTGCAGTTCCCAGGGTGGCACCTCTGCAGAGAAGGAGGTGGGTGAGGCTTTAGCAGGAGCTGAAGGGCCCAGCACTGCACAGGGGACAGTCGGTGACATGGGTCTGTCTGCACAGGGTGGGAGCAAAGCCAGGCTTCAGCAGGGACAAAGATCTCACCTCCTCATTCCCCCTCTGCCAGACAGACATTTGGCCACTGCTCAGGTCTTGAAGGTGAATCATTGAAGCTGCTCAGAGACAATCACCAGGGGAGGCATTAAACCCTCCCCAGCGTGTTTGTGCCAGTGGAGCACAGCCTGGAACACAGGCAGGAGGAAAACAAGTGGGAGGAGAAGGGGGAGCCTTTGAGAAAAGACTGAAAAAAGGCTTGGCTGCTTTTATCTGGCAAAATGAATGCTGAGGGGGAGCATGATTGCCATCTATAAATACAGCAAGGTAAACACGAGGAGGGAGGAGAGCTGTTGAAGGGAGATGACAGAGCTGGCTCGAGAACAAATGAGGATGAACTGGCCATGAATGCATCGAAGCTGGAAATTAGATTTCTACCATCAGATCAGTGAGATTTTGGAATAGCTTCCCAGGAAGACTAATGGGACAAAGAAATCTGATTACTGTTAAAATGGAGCTTGATCAGCTCTTTCTGAGGGATTATGTGCCTGAGTGTTTGCTGTAAAAGGCAGCTGGACACAGCGACTGGGGGATCCAAGCCCTTCCAGTCCTGTCCCCAAGCCTGTGCCAGGTGCCAGCAGGAGCTTGGAGGGCTGAGTTTCATCTCTGTGCAAGGTCCCTGAGAATGGATCTGCAGCTCTGAGGCTCAGGAGGAGGTTCCAGCATCTCAGGGCAGGCTTTGAACTCCCAGCACTTTGCCACAAGTAACTGCTCTTCCCACAGGAGAGAGCTTGGCAAGTGAGCTCAGGAAAATGCTGGGACTATTGGAGTCAAGAGAGATTTTCCTGTGAGTCGAAGTGAAGCCAAACCTTGACCTTTGTTTATGAGCTCTTACAAGTAGGTTTGGCCTTTTATCTCATGACATGTGGCAGCACCAACTAGTAATGATGCTGCAAGTTACCGAGGAGAATCAGACATGAACTCGGGTGAACTTCTCCCACAGAATTACTGCACCAAAAAATTTCCAAAGCACATAAATAGAGATTACCTACCTCCATACCCGTGTCTTCACATCAGAGCTCTCATTGCTGAGCCACAGACCAGACTTCAGATGCTGAGGACCTTCTTTTGCTCAGAGGGTGTTTGGCAAAACCACTCACAGAACCACCCTCAGGGCTTTAGTGCCAGCTTCATGTCTGAATTTTTGAACTGTGCATGAAGTAAAAACAAATCTCACTTTTACAAGTGCTGCAAAGTTCGTGAAGAATCCTCTGTATAAAGGATGAGGCTGCTGCACTGGCCACAAGCAAATGGAAGATTCTCACCTTGAGCTTTTGCAAAGCTCGTAATTCCACCTTCATTCCCTTCCAGCACCGCAGCAAAAGTCCAGGTGTTGGTTTCTACAGACATCATAAAAATCAATTGCTATTAGATGTGCTGAATTTTTAAAGCCAGCAGTTTCACATCTATTAAAGGAAGTTCTAAATTCTACCAAAGACTTCACATAAAATTAGAAACTGCAAAACAGAGGTCACTGGAAATGGTCTGACTGGATGTCACCCAGCTAATAAAAAGGAATTCAGTACAGAAAGCAGCATTGAAGTACTTTTGACTAAAATCTGCCCAAGAAAAAGGAGGACTGCAAATACAGAATGGCTGCAGAACGTTTAGGATGGGCATCTAAAACTGAGCAGCACAAGCTTGGACCAGGCAGATCTGAAGTCAGTAGTTAAGGAAATAAATGTCAAATTATTGATTGCTCTCCTGGAAGATAAAGGTATGATGGAACTCCTGCCAGAACTTCTTTGCCTAATCACCATGGATTTAAAAACCTGGGCATTGACAAATGCCTGGTGGTGATCAAGTGGCCACTGTCATCTATCCAGCTATTTCAGACAGGCAGATAATGGCTTTGCTTTACTCAGGCTGGTATCTCGTTGATCTTAAAGGAAAAGTTGCCAGATATGAGGTAGTTTTAACCAAATTGCTAAAGTTACCAGCCTGGAATTTTAATGGATGAATTTACTATGAAGGATTTCTTCCTCCAGAAAAGCAATTTTGCTTCACAGTAAAAATTGAAGTATTTTCTATCTTAAAAAAAAAAAAAAGTTAACAAATTATAGTGTGTTAAGAAATGATAGTAGCACAAAGAGACAGCTATAATCACATTTAGAAAAACTGCATTCAGAAAAACTTAGAAATGTCCCCAAATCATTTCATTAAAAAAAATCAATTCTAGCCCGTAGCTCTTCATGCCAAATTTTAGGTTTGTGAGCTGATTTATAAATCCTGCAAACTCACAGCTTTTAATAGAAACCCTAAGACTTTAATAAATGTTCTCTGAGTGGTGCAGCTGGGTTGAAAAATCAGCATTTGTGTTCTGGCTGCAAGTTTTGAAGAGAAGAATGAAGCCGTGGGCTCTGCTGAGGAGAAATGATAGTGCCAAGGGTTGAATTCCTTCCAGTGACCACATTCCAAATGGATCTGCTCTTCATCCCCCTGCCCCTGCTGGACTGTCCAATTACCCTCTCCATCCATCCATCCATCCATCCATCCATCCATCCCTCCATCCATCCATCCATCATCCATCCATCCATCCATCCATCCATCCATCCATCATCCATCCATCATCCATCATCCATCCATCCATACATCCATCCATCCATCCATCTCTCCATCCATCTCTCCATCCGTCCACCATTCATCCATCCATCCATCCATCCATCCATCCATCCATCCATCCATCCCTCCATCCGTCCACCATTCATCCATCATCCATCCATCCATCCATCCATCCATCCATCCATCCATCCATCCATCCACAGAGACAACCCAGGGATGCTGGACCCCGAGGTGGGGTGGCAGTAGCACTGAGGGCTCTTGGAATGGACTGTGGAGGGGTGAAAATGCCTTTGGAATGTGGCTGTAGGTGCTGGACCCCAGCTGGGATTTAATATCCCAATAGGTTTCAATACATCAGTGAGGGGTGTTGTTCCAGGCCTAAAAACATATTGAGACAGCTAAGCAAAAAGGAATGATAGATCAGGAAAAATGAAATGTTGTGGTAATTTTGAATAGTCTCTTTCAAATTAAGCCTCCTTTTTGTTAAGCATTTTCTTGTAAATAGAGTAAAACAGCAGAGCTGAATGCTTCCAAACACAGCAGGAGGCTTCCCAGTCTGGGAGCAGACACAGGAGGGCAATGATGGCTTCATAACTTTTCAGAAACAAGGTTGGGATTTGCTCTTGAATTGACACTTCCTCAGGACCAGCTGTATTCCAGCAGCTGTGGCTTTCAAGAGAATAATGTGAGGAGGAAAACTCAGCAATTTTAGCACCTACAGCAACTCCCAGACCCCTCTGCAGGGCTCAGCTGGTGACCACTCACCTGTGGAGCTCTTTCTGCTCTGTCCCAGCCCAGTGGGGCTGAGCACCCCAAAGCAGAGCCCCTCTCCTCTCAGCAGCTGCAGGACAGCCCTGGACTCTCCTCTTTGCTGGCAGATCCACAGGGGCCTCCTTTGTGCTCCATCATTGCCAAAGTTATTTTCCTTGAATTGAGAGAACTCGTGTCCCCTGCATCTCCTGTCAGTGCCCCCAGAGCTGCCTCAGCAGCCCCAGGCTGTGCATGCTGCTCCAGGGGGTTTGATCCATCCATCTCCACGGGTTCTTTTGGAGTCTGTCACCCCACATCCACAGGCATCTGAGTCGTGGTTCTAAAGGAAATCCTGTGTTTTCCAGCATGTTTGTGTTCATGGCTTGGTGAAGTGACTTTCCTTTGTGATTTTCCCTAATGCTAGTGAACAGCTGTCCAACTCACACAGATAAAGGGCTGAGGTGGTGAGGCCAAGGCAGGAGTCACCTCCCATTTTTGTTCCTGACATCCTTGGGCTGTAGTCTGGGGTGGGAACTGTCTGTCTCTTCCAGCATTAACCCATTATCATACTTTTTGAACAGCTCAGTAACAAAATCCTTGACAGAGAAACTGCAGACTGGAGACCCTACAGCTATCTGAATGAACTAGGTCAGTAATTTTTAAACACTTTAATCACTTTAGTAGACTTTAGAGCAAGTCCAAATCCAAATCAGCCTTTCATAAAGGCATTAACAATAATGAGGAATATTGGTGTTGTTTTTATTTCACGATCAGAATTGCCAGTAGTGAAAGATGGAGAATTAAAAATTGTTTCCTTTACCACAAACCACAAACTGGGAAAGCAAAGTCAATATTCATTTTAGTCTCCCTTCCAAGGTTGCTCTGTTGAATCACTATCATCTACTCTATAAATGTTTTTTTAAGGACTAACTCAGGACATTAAAAATTCAAATTTGGCTTTTTTTTTTTTTTTTTCTTTTCCCCCTTTCATGCTTAATAAAGCTTAGTACTAAATAGTGGCATCTTGATGAAGGTGTGGAGCCTCTGTGGGAGCTGGGGTGTGCAATGCTCCATTATCTCCCAGTAAATCATTCCGTGGCAATTCTGAACCACCAGCCAGTGCAACCAAGCCAAGAGTGAAGTTTAATTGCCTGAGTTTATTCTTCCTGGCTTGAGTTTTCACAGGGTTTTTAGCAGCTCTTAGCTCAAATCCTGCCCAGATTTAGTGCTTTGGATCCTATTTGTTTTCCTATTTGAGCACTCAGAGTTTGGCTCATCAGTGGCCAAAAGCTTTTGCCCTTTCCTTTGCTGGGATTAGTAACATCTCACTGAAAATATGCAGGAGGAGGGAAAGTGCAGCATTAGGGAGTATTATGGGATTTTTAAGGTCAAGGAATGAACTCAGGGCAGCACCAGGTATCACATCCTGCCCCTGCCCCTGGGCCCACACCGTGCCTCGCTCCAAAGACTCTTCTCTGCATCAGGAAAATCACAAACCTGTCAAGCTTCAGTGCAAAATCTTTAACACCATCAATGTTTTCTGTGTAATAATCTGCAGAACCACTGTAGTGCTTATCTGGATGTGACATGGAGGGGGCTGTGTGAGAGGCTTCTCAAACCACGTTCATTTTCCTTTTACCATTTTGCTGCTTTTTTTGCACACTATTTGCTTTCTTTGTGGTTAACTTGTGCTGTCCTGAGCTCTCCATGTGCCACCTCTGTTCTGCATTCATGCATTTTATTTTACCAGCAGAAATGATGCTAAATGCCTCTGCAGCAAGAAGGATCTAGAAGTGATAAATACTTTAGCTAAGGGGCCTCCAGCAAAACTCTCAGCTTTTTTCCCATAGTATTTTGCATCCAAGATAACTTTTTCTTTCTTTTTTCAAACTAATTGATGAAAATTAGATTCTTTTTCTTTCTTTTCAGTAGCAGAATTAATGCCTGCTCATGCTAACTTTCATAATGTTGAATCCTTGCTCAGATCAAGGACATTTTTACATGAAAATAAAAAGTTTTCATTTCTTGGTTCCTCTCATGAAAATTTCAGAAGAGAGTTAAAATCTTCAACTTTGAATTATAAAAATAAAATAAAAATCTAATAAGGTCATACAGGGAATCTTGACTTTCAAACTTCATCAAGCACAGCTAAAAACATGTTCCACCTTCTGATGCCATGATCAGCCTTAGTTTCATCACATAAATGCTCCAACTCATGTGTTGGAAGAGCAGCCAAACCTTGGGCAGGGCTGGATTCAGTTAAAAAGTTAAAAATAGCAGTGGACAACTTCCCAACTCCTCTGCTGTGACCCCATGAATTGTCACAGAGGGCAGACGTGGGAATGAGCCAAGAAGAGAGAGGGGGAATGGAGGCAAAATTTGGGATGGATGGAAACTCTCCACTGGTTTTTCAGCCCAAAGGATGGGACCCAGCAGATGAGGAGCACCAGGCTCCCAGAAATGTCTACAGTCCTGTTAGAAACTGCAGGTGTCCTAAACATGAATTATAGCTGGGGAAAGGAAATTGTAAGAATATCCACACCAAAATTAATTTGATCACTCATCTCCTAAAAGCTGCAGTGATAAGGATTTTCTTAATTGCAGTGGACCTCACCAGACTGCAGGTGTTTTACTTGTTTTGCAGGACTTTGTTTGCCAGGTTCACGTTCTTTGCAAGTGGGAAATGCAAGGACAAAGCCTGGAGTTTTACTGCTGCACATTTGTTAGTGTGCTTCAAACTCCAGATTTTCAGAGAGCTGATTGTGTTCAGTGGAGTCTGGGGAGGAGCACAAGAAATTCCCATGGAGGTGGCCTTGAGACATCAGAGTTTGGGGACTCTGTGGTGCCAAGAAAAGGTGGCTTTGTCACCTTCCTGTGTGTCACTGCCTGCCCAAGGCAGCCTGCTCCTTGTCTCAGGGAATAGCTTGTCCTTGCATTTTCTCTGCCTCACATTGCAGAACTGGAATTGTTTGCCCTGTGAGTAATCCCCTTGCTCTAGTCCAGTCTGCACTGAGCAGTGGCAGAGCTTCCAGCTCTCATCCCAAGCAGGTCAAAACTCCCAAACCACTGACCTGAGCTCTTCTTGTCTCATTATCTGGAGCACTGCCCACAGCAGCTGCAGGCAGGGCTGGGTTTATCTGTGATTTTTTTAACAGCAGTCCTGGATGCAGACACTAAAGTGGGATTTGCAGCACATCAGGAGTGACTCAAAGCTGTGTTTATTCCAGAGGACCAAAGGCTATAAGTTTGATTCACAGCTGACTTCACTTTTTTCTCAAAGCCAAAAGGTGTGGAAAACTATTTCCAGTGGAGACTCTGATTTCACCCCAGCAGATAATTTAGCTTCAAACTTAAACCTGGACTTCAGTAAAGTGCCACATCCCTGGCCTGTTTAGGACTTTTCCACATTAACCACTTCTGCAGTTTAAAAAATAATGTATCTGTTATTCATTTCACCTCCCAAGGAACTCAGTGAATACAAAAAAAAATGGGTCATAAACCCACAGTTTTATAACAGATAAAAGAGAAAACTAAAGGCAGAATTACAGGGGATTTCAGGTTGGGAAGGGTTGTGGGGTTATGTGGCTCTCCCAAGGGTAATGCATCTCCCCATGGGTCAGCCTGGCTCCCCTTTGTTCCCTGCCACTGCCTCTCCATGGGTACAACCCCTTTCCCTGGGAACCCCAGCTGGGAGCTCTACAGCTGCTCCTCCCAGCCTTGCTCTGTGGGGTGAGCCCCAAATGCTGCTTGGACACTGCTGCCCGTGGAGATTTGCTCAGCCCTGGCAGGAGGAGGATGTGTGACCCCCCAGGGATGGCCTTGGGGAGCACCAGCCCTGTGGCTGTGGGCCAGGGATGAATTGGTTCCTCTTGCTCTGGGCACAGAGTTCCTCCTGCTCTGGGACAGGGCACAGAGCTCATCCTGCTCTGGGACAGGACACAGAGCTCCTCCTGCTCTGGGACAGGGCACAGGGCTCATCCTGCTCTGGGACAGGGCACAGAGCTCATCCTGCTCTGGGACAGGGCACAGAGCTCATCCTGCTCTGGGACAGGGCACAGAGCTCATCCTGCTCTGGGACAGGGCACAGAGCTCATCCTGCTCTGGGACAGGGGATGAATTGGCTCCATCCTGCTCTAGGACACAGCACAGAGCTCATCCTGCTCTGGGACAGAGCACAGAGCTCCTCCTGCTCTGGGACAGGGCACAGAGCTCATCCTGATTTGGGACAGAGCACAGAGCTCCTCCTGCTCTGGGACAGAGCACAGAGCTCATCTGCTCTGGGACAGGGCACAGAGCTCATCCTGTTTTGGGACAGAGCACAGAGCTCATCCTGCTCTGGGACACAGCACAGGGCTCATCCTGCTCTGGGACACAGCACAGAGCTCATCCTGCTCTGGGACACAGCAGAGAGCTCCTCCTGCTCTGGGACACAGCAGAGAGCTCCTCCTGCTCTGGGACAGGGCACAGGGCTCATCCTGCTCTGGGACACAGCACAGAGCTCATCTGCTCTGGGACAAGGCACAGAGCTCCTCCTGCTCTGGGACAGGGCACAGAGCTCATCCTGCTCTGGGACAGGGCACAGAGCTCATCCTGCTCTGGGCCAGAGCTGCCCAAACCTCCCAGTCTGCCTCGCCCTGTGCAGCAGGATGGGTCTGGGAATTGGCTCCTGGTGCAAAACAAAGCAGAAGGTGCTCGGGTGGCCTGGGGGGTCACTGGTGACCAGAAGTGCCCCATCACAGAGAGACAGTCAGGGGCCACCAGCCCCTTTCCTGTGCTCAGGGATGGGCACTGAGAACCAGAGCAAAGGGTTGGTTTGTCTTTGATGTGCCAGTAACATATTTATTGTCTAATGTAGCCATTTCCCTTATTTAGAAAAAAAAATGAAGCTGTCATGAAAAAAAGGGCTGGTGCAGCATTGCCCATGGCCATGACAACCTTTCTGCAGAGACCAGAGGACACACAAGGACAGATTGCTGGGAGACCTCTGGGACACGCTGTTTGTGGGGCTCTTTTTCCAGGGTAACTGAGTTACTTGACTGGGAATCCCATAAGCCACAAGGACATTTCTCAGTAACCAAATTTGTATTGATTGTCCCAGTCAATAGGAAATACCAGACTCTATAGCTAAAGAGATTTAAAGGCTTACATTAGATTTTCCTTTTGATTGATATCTAGGGTAATTTGCAGGAGTAAAAATGGAAAAGGTCCCCATCCCCTTCTGTCTCAGCTTCTGTGAGGAACAGCAAGTTCCTCTGGAGCTGCACAGGGCAGAATTGTTTGCTGTCAGCTCTGCTCCTGGTGCTGCACTCAGAGCACAATGGTCACTTAGGGACTAATGTCACATCAGTCACTGAACTGGGCAAATTCATGAGCAGAGTGATAGTAGGTAATTTAAGAAGGTTGTACACACCTTAGTCTAAGGCTGTGAGTTAAATAACACACTCTCCACAAACAAAACAAAGCCTAAAATTAGTCACAGAGTGCTGCAACAGCAACCTGCAGACTCAGATTTGAAAGGGCGTGTTTTAAGCTTCTTTCACACCATTCCAGTAATGAATGTCTCAGCAGATGGTTTTTATCCTGATCTCCTGATGGATGGCAGCTCTTGGTAACCCTGCTGCAGAGAGCTCTCTCTTGCAGGGAAACTCTTAAGCACATGCATAATTCCAGGCGTGCACAGACTCCCCACTGGAGCTGAGTGTGTGCTTACAGCTGAGGATGTGCTTAAGAGCCCTCCCTAAATGAAGGCCTTGATGTACAATTTAGAGGGAAGAATATATGCTGCTCAGTAGTCAAAGCAATCCAATTTACATAAATATTTATTTGTTTTCCATTATATATCATTTTTATGCAGGTGCTTGTGGGATGGATAGACGTCAGAACACATACATAATGGAAAAAAGCTTCAAAGGTATGGTATCCAGAGCTGCAGAACCCTGCCCAGGTGTGAGGAGGGTGTCCTAGAAGAGGTGAGATAGGAGCCCGGCAGAGGCAGGGAGGGACAGAGGCACCCTGCCTGCCTGGCTCCCAGCACTCCTGGCCCATCAGTGATGGATGCAAAGCTCCCCGGGGCCGCGGGCTCTGCAGCACAGGGAGAAAGGGAGGGCTCGGCTCAGGGCAGGAGGAGCTGCCCAGGGCACACTCAGGCAGGATCCAGGCCACCAATAAAGGCTCTGGGGGAGCTGCTGGTGGCAGAGCTGTGTCCCCTGCTCTTGGCTCCTGGCCATGCTGAGCTTAAAGAAAACCCTCAGGAGAGAAACTGCCCCTGCCCGTGCCCTTTGCTCAGAGGGATTTCGAGCAGAGCTGGATGTGAAAAAATGCAGAAGAGCCCCCCCTGAGGGTCCCCTCTGGCACCAGCAGCTGTGGGCACCGACCCCAGGGCAGGTCTAAAACAGGATCTCGGATGAGTCATGAGCACAGGGACCAGCGGTTTTACATTTCACTTCTCCTCCACGTTTACATTCTAAATATTCCAGTTATGTCTGGACCAGGGGAACACTTGGCACAGAGGTTCCCACAGCTCCTGGCAGGTCGGGCTGGGGTTGAGCTCACCGAGCTTGTGCTCCAGGAGATGGAGCAAGGGATCTGTTCTCCTGGGGAACAGGCAGCTTTCAGGCTGAGCTCCTTGATCTGAATCCAAGGCTGTTCCACCTGGGAATGTCCCTCAGGGAGCCGAGGAGGGAAACTCCACAGAGGCTCTTCCTGCAGCTGCCCTGCCAGGCTGAGCTGCCCCAAAGCCACACCTTTGTCCAACTAACAAGGAATAGCAAAAGCTATTCCATAAAAAATGCACTAACCAGCTTATAGCCAGGCCTAGACATCAATAGTCACTTTGTAGCTGCTGGTTTCAAAATACAGGGATGGAATATTTGCTAGAATATCACTTTACCAGACAGAATCACCAAAGGAAACCAAGGACCCATGACCAACTCTTTGTTGATAAAGCTAGAGGAAAAATATCAAATAGATTATGTATGTATATGATATATATGATTTATGATATACAAGATACTCAATCCACTGGTTTCAGCTACTTCAGTGATTCCCTTTTTCAAAAGAAAAATCTTATTATAATAGAGTTAGTTGTTCTCTTTACATGGAGCTCTTAACTTCATTACTTTGAACTAAATTACTGTGTTTGCAAAGTTTAAAAGTACCTTAAGCACATGCAGCAGGAACTCCCATCCATAGGCACAGTCACACAGAGGGGGACCAGTGGGGGCAGAGAGAAAGAATCACAGTGACAGCAAACTGTGAGATGCATTTTCAGCTATATATTTTCCTTAATTTTTAGGATCTGAACCATTTCCTTTACACGTTTATCTCTTTGCAAATTGAAAAATCAGGCTCAGAAGGCACAGCTGGAATTCTCTGTGGCTGCTCAGCTGCCTCAGATGGGCAGGGCTGGCAGGGGCAGGGTGCTGGGACATGGGGACACACCTCCTTCCCAGGTGTGGCTGGGAGCTCACCTGGAGGCACTCAGGAGCTGAGGGCTCTCAGAAGCAGCTGCCCTTGGCTGAGTGAAGGTTCCCAAGAACAATAAAGGTCAATTCCTGGACTCAGGCAGCCCCAGGGGTCCGTGGCAGCCCCAATCCCAAGGGAGTCTCCTCCCAGGAGGAGCTGGGAATGTGCCCAATGCTCAGAGTGAGCTCTCCTTGCCCTGCCAGGCCCTGGCTCACCACATTCCTCAGAAAACGGAGAAGAAACTCCCAGTCCCAAACAATTGGATTCTGTCAGCAAAAAGACTTGGCAGGCTCGTTTTTATCTATTTTCATCCACTTTAAAACCTTGTCTTTTCCCACCAGTGTGGTCTAACAGGGGACAGCCTGGTCCTGCAGCTGGAAGTGGTCTCTGGTGCCCCTGGACCACACAGAGCCTTGCAGGGAGAGGGGACACAGGGGCTTGAGGCTGAGGCCAGACTGTGGTGAACCTGGGCCACCTCCTGCTCACCCAGTTCTCTGGAGACACCAGAGCTGGGGCTGTGCCCAGAGCAGAGGGGTGTCCCCAGGGGTGCTCTGGAGCTCCAGGGGTTGGGCACAGAGATCTGGGATGGCCAGGTGTCACAGAGCCAGCCCTGAGCCCTGTGGCACCTGCTGACAGGGGCTCAACAGGCACAAGGGTTTTCAGAGCAGGTTTCTGAGCAGTTTCTTTCCTGTGCATGGTGCTCAGTGATACCAGTCCTGAGCTTCCCCTTTCAGCTGAGTCCTTTGGTTTTTAGAGGTTTGTTTTTAAAATGGATACTGCTGCACTGATGGAATGATGTGACCTCAGTCAGGCACGACCATTTTAAGGAAAAACACCCATGCTTTGTAGAAAAGCCAGGAAAATCCCAGCAGAGAGAAGCACTGATCCCAGGGATGCAGGGCTGGGCTCAGGGTGGTTCCCCTGGCTGTTGTACAGGATGTGTCCCCACTCCTGTGTCCCTCTGAGAAGCAGCACTGGGCCCTCGCTGTGTCACTGTCCCTGCAGCAGCCAAGGCTGGCCAGCTTAGGGACAGCACAACAAGGGTTAAATAGCAGGAGAGCACCTTCGACCAGGGCACAGCACCTCTCCCCACAACTTCCACCTCTGCTGTGGGACACAAGACTTGTCAGCAGTGCCAGAGGAAATTCAGGGCAGAAGAGAGGAACCCAGTCTGTGGGAGGGACATTTCCAGTCCCTGCTAATAAAAATAAACCCTCCAAAGGTCTGGTGATTGGTATCCAGGCAACACAGAAGGCAGGGACTTCAAAATTAGAGCATATTCCCAATATTTCTCTGGAAGTCCAGCTGATTGAGTGGTTCCAGTGAGTCCCAGCACTGTGGGGCAGAGCTTCCACCTCCATGAGACTGGACCCTGTGGCAGGGAGGGATGAGGAGGCAGCACAGGCAGGGCTCACACATGGCCTGCAGCACCATGGGCTGAGAATCTCTAAATAGGTTTGTTCTGCTTAAATTAATTCAAGAAACAAAAATTGACAGTTTATGCCAGACTTCTTAATTATCCCCAAATTACCTTAATGACAAAGTAACTCAGGCTGCTTCTACAGCCTTTAGAGTTAAATCCTCCATGATCTTGCACATCATGTTTCTTGAGGGATAATGACTCCCTGGTGTACCCAGAATCCCAAACATCCACTGGTGCTCCATAAAACAATATTGTGTCCAAAGCAAAGGTCTGATCCCAGCCAGACACAGAGCTCTGTGTACGTCAGCAGGAATGGGCTCTCTGGGCTCTCAGGAACGTTGTTTCTCAACTTCTCCTGGGAAAAGGCAATTCCTGGGAGAGGCCAAACAAGTCTGGGCAGCCCAAGTGGTTTTCACTGGTCTCTTCCAACTGGTCCTGGGAAGGGAAGGGAAAGGAAAGGCTGAGGGACACCTGCCTGGGGGGTAATGTCGGCCCTAACTGCAGTGCAGGTGAATTTTAGCTTAGGGACATAAAAGTAGCTGAGCTGGATGAAATAAAACAGCTGATGTGATGGGATTTTTGCCTTTGCCATCTGCAATGTGCCCAATTCCACAAACAAACCACACAGCTATTTACCTGCAGCTGCAGCTCTGCAGGAGGAGGAATTCTCACTCTGCTCTTTGCTGTAGCAGCCAGCAGTCCTTTATAATCAACATTTCCTGAATGTGCACCCAGCTCTGGTTTGATTTGTTCCCTCCCAGCCATGGTGCTGACAGGGAATGCTTTGCAGGGGGCTCTTGGGGCACAGAGGGGATCCTGCTTTTCACCCTGTGAGCACCTGCTCAGCAGCACTGCTTGGAATGGAAAAGCAAGTTTATGATAATATTCGTGTCCCTCACCCCAAAATGCAGAGCTGGCTCATTAAAGGCTGCCCAGGCTCTCCCAACCAGCTCTATGTTCCTGCAGTAGCCACCAGGAGCTGTAACTCACTGGCAGGTGGAGCTGAGCTTTTCACTTGTCTATGGTTTCCTCACCTCTCACACCAACAGATCCCAAACTGTGGCACCTGGATTTGTAACATACACAGCAAAAGCCACCATTGAGCTCACTCATGTGCAGAAGCCTTTGGTCTCACAGGGTTGCTCCATCTCTCTGTAGAAGGATGGGATGGGGCAGTTTTCCACTGACTTGTACTGGGCTGGGGTTGGTGACACTGAAGGGACAAATCCTGCAGCCAGGGAATGTCACTGTTGCTTTGGTTCCCATCTCCTTCATGCACCAAACCAGGCGTGTTTCATTTGGAAGCAAAGGCACTGCTCATCTCACCCAGGCTGATGTCAGACAAGGAGTTTCCAAGTTTTCTGACCAAATAAACATTGCACTGGTGCCAGGCCTCTGCCAGCCTCCCCATCCCTGATGGTCCCAGCTGTTTGTGGGCAGTGGAGCTTCCCAGTGAGCTGCTGTCACTGACCCCGGGAGCTGAGGGCTCTCCAGTCTCGTGGGTACCACTGAAATCAGAGCCCAGAAAGGCAACACCTGGCTGCAGGTGGCAGAGCACGACCTGGTACCTCCCTCAGGGCTCAACCAGGATCAGGGGTGGTGAAAACACACGGACACACAGATATAGACACAAGCCCAGAGCTGCAGGAGGGACAGTCACTCCCAGTGGAGCAGAGCTGGCGCCTGAGGGAGCAGGACGGGGCTGGCAGGCTCAGAGCCGAGGTTTGGAGCGGAGAAGCGATGTCGTGTTGTCTGTCTATTTCTTAACCTGAATTTCTCTTTTTGTCTCCCATACTAGACAGCGGGGGCAGCTGGGATTGCAGCTATTTTGCAAGTCCCCCTATTTCACCGGGAGTATTTCATATATACCAGGATCTGCCTTTGTACTGTAACCCAGCACAAGAAAATGCCTCATCTTTCATTGCATCGCTCTAATTCTAAATTACTGGCACTGCCCAGCAGGATGCACACAGCAGCAATGGCACGTTCTTGAATGTCAATGTTAAGACCTATTTATTCTCTATTGTTTTTTATTTTTAAAGCAAGACTGGCACTGTACTTTGCAGCAGGCTGGCCTATCCCAGCCAGGGTCACTGACCGGGCAGGCTGATGGTTACAGCTCTCATGCCAACCTTGTTCTCCCCATGTAGTGCCCCTGTCACCTCCTCTCCAGCCCAGGGGAGAGGAGCAGGACATGCCTACAGCAAAGAGGGGGAAAAAGCAGAGCAAAAGTGAGGCTCAGATGGAGGCTTGTCCCCCCTGTGGAAACCCAAGCATTCCCAGATTGAAGGATGCTGGGTAACCCCAAAAGCGGCAGGGGCTGCACTGGTGTAGTTCTGAGCCTGTGGCAATGCCGTGCACTCCAACACAGGGCTCTGGATGTGCCCAAGGCCCCGGGACTGTCCCTGCAGCCAGGTCCCAGCAGCAGGTCCTGCCTGCAGAGCTGACTGCACTGCGGGATAAACACGGCTCGGCTCCGTAAGAGTTCGGGGGAGGGAGGGGAAGGATTGCCACCTCAAATTAAATATTGCAGTAAACGACAGCTAGAACCTTTCACAGGAAAACCTTCAGTACTGAGTAGGTTTTCATTTCTTTCCTGCTAGTGAGTGGTGGATGCAATGGTCTGGAACACCCAGAGCACAAGCACCGGGTGTGTGTGCTGGAGGCTTCAAGGATCTTCCTTATCCCCTGCCCCCTTGTCCCCCAGCCTTCCTGCAAGAGGCTCAGTTGTAATCAACCTAATTAAGCTAATGACCCTAACGCACCCACTCCACTCTTGTTTTGCAGATTATATGAAAGAATCTGTGTGCAGCTCCAGCACTTGTTCCCTGAACAGCAGTGAAAACCCATACGCCACCATTAAAGACCCCCCCATTTTAACCTGCAAACACTCCGAGAGCAGCTATGTGGAAATGAAATCACCTGGTCACAGGGAGTCCCCGTATTCCGAGATGCCAACTTCATCAACAGCCAATAAAAACATCTATGAAGTTGGTAAGCAGTGGGTGGCACAGGGCGGGGTTGGTGGTTTTCCCCTGTCCTGGGGATCCTGGGCTTGGTGTGGCACAGGGATGAACTGGCAGGGGAAAGGCCTGAGCATTGGTCTGTTGGTTTGGGGAGCTGAGCCACAGTGGGGGATGTCCTGAGCTTGGAAGGGACCCACAAAGATCAGGAGTTTTGGGACTGCTGCTGGTCACCCCAACCCATTTCTCCTTTCTCCCCCAGAGCCCACTGTCAGCATAGTCCAGGACACTCGCAGTCGGAGTGCCAGTTACCTTCAGAACCCCTATGACCTGCCCAGGAACAGTCACATCCCTGGTCACTACGACCTGCTCCCCGTCCGGCACAGCCCCACGCACGGCCCTTCTTGGGACAAGCAGTCCTAGAGGGATGGACCTCACTGGGCACTGTGCTGCCAACACAGACTGGGAGGGAGCACAGGAGGAGTTCTTCCTTTCCTGAGGACTGGCAAGGACCTAACACGACATCAGCTTGGGCCAACTGCTGCTGCATGGTGTTATTTATAAAGACATTTTTGTATGGGTACCTGGAACTAACGAGAGCCTCCTCCACGTGGGACTGGAGCACATCACCCCAGGAAAGTGTCTTCATGCTCCAGGCAAAAACTCTTTGTGGTGTGTTCTAGACCTGGCTTTGCTGTAAAATAAACCACAAAAACATGCTAAGGACTTCAGGATGTACATTTCTACCGACTGCATCAAGAAACCTTTTACTGTTAGGAACAAGGTGACTAGGAATACGCTGGAGTTTATTTTCATCTTTGTCACAGGAATGGACATTTTTCTGAACGAGAGCAGGGAAACTTGTCATTTCACTGTCTGGAAAGCTCATTTACTGCCATCACCATGTGCAACCTGTGCAGATCATGCTTGGTAATTAGCATTGAGATTGTCATCTCTATATTCACTACCAGAGAATTTGAGTTGAGGAATATTAACACAGACACTTTCTGTGCAGTTCTTACTGTTTCCAAACATCCCCTGATCTTTGCTAATGAATGGAGTTTCCACAATGAGTCTCACACCCATCTTAGCACACTTTTAACGCTGATTGGCACAGGTAGGCTTTGATTTTTCTTATGCAACTTCTCTTTTGATAGCTAAATCCAGCAGATCTGTCAGGCAGCTTAAACTGCTGCCCCTCCAATTCCTGCCTCGGGACGCTGCAGGTTTGCACAGACCAGCCCTGGTTTCATTTCCTTTCTCAAAGCTGAACCACATCGGCTTCTCTCTCCCATCTTCCCAAACCATCCCTCATGATTCACTGTCAGCATGCCACTGATGACACCTCTGAATCTGATGTGCATTACCATGTAGTGCAACTTTATCCGTTGATGATTCTACCTGAAATGTCATTAAATGGAGCTGAAACTGGGTTTTCTTTTTCAGCAGCTGTTTGTGAAGTAATTATCAAGGGTCTGACCCATGGTAAAATTTTGGACTGAGCCACCATGATATTTTTTTTTTAATTTATAATCTCTATTGACCTAGAAAATAGAATACTTGCCGTTAGTTCCTTGTAGATTTTGAGCATGAAGTAGTATTGACTCTAAGTATGTAATTTTATTAGGCAAACGTGGAAGTAGCAAGTTGATTGCCTTTTAAATATAAAAAATATTCTGTTGCACATTCGCCAGTCTGATGGAAGCAGCAGAGGACGACAGCAGCCCCGTGGGTTTGCTCCCAGCACGAGCCCAGGTGTGACCTGCTGGGCTCAGGGACTGGCAACAGGAGCCCCCAGCTCAGGGGCAGCAGCTGGATCCCAGCTCTGGGAATACTCCTGGATCCTTGGAGCACCGTGCTGGGGCCCAGCCGTGTCCCCACAGATGGGCTCAGCCTCACTCCTGGGATCACAGCCCCTGGCTCTGGGCATTCTGCCCCTGGGGGCCTTTCCCTTGGAGCCAGGACTCTCCAGGTGGTCAGGCTGGCTCTGAACCCCCAGTCTGAGCCTGGGCACCCCTGGGCTCCCAGAGCAGGATCCTGCCCACGAGGTTTCCTGAATGCTGCATGTGTGCATGGGGGCCGTGGCTGAGCAGCAATAGCAATTTTGTTTTCCAGGAAAGCCTTATTCAAGATGTAAGGAAACAATTATTTTGTAGGCCCAGTAGGAATATATTTTACGTACATGAATGGAAAGACTTACCTCAAAAATATCAAGAGAAAAGCGGTTGGATGAGGAATACTCTCGTTAAGACCCACCTTGGCACCCAGCACAAGCAGCCTGAGCTGCTGGCCTGACCCACGTTGGTGTGTTGCTGTAGTTTGCAATGAGACTCCAGAGAGCAGAGATGTGCTCAGTTGTTCGGTTTGTTTTTTTTTTTCAAAGCAGGATTTTGAAACCAAATGCAATGATGTGCATAGAGCTTAACAGGAAAAAAAAAAAACAACAACAAAACCAACAAAAAAAAAGTACCTTCTTGTATATCAGCGTTAGCTTAGGAAACAGGCACCAAAATGGCAATACTTTTTTAAGGCAAGACAGATTTGTAATATATTTGTTCACTGTGCAAAGGTATCCTACCTTGTACAAAATAAATTGAATTTCTCTCAGCGTGTAGTTCTCCAACGTACTCATTTGCAGAGCAAAACTTCCAGCCCTGCACAGATCTGAGCTCTCCAGGTGATGTGGCTGCTCCCCTCAGTCAAACCCCTCAGGCACCAGGCTGGGACAGAACTGGCAGGATGGCTCAGACACCCAGTGCTGCCATTCCAAGTTGGAGTAAACCAAAGGTAAGTGGCTCTGCACACCCTTATCCCAGTTCCTCGGCAGTTTGGCCTCAGTGAGACTCCTGGGAATGCACAATCCCAGCTGGAAGAGCCCCTGGACACCCCCAAATGTGGTGACCCTGCCCTGGGCCACTCACAGGGTCTCAGGCCTTTGGGTGGACACCTGAGGACCCACGGTCTGCCAGCAGCAATGGGACAGGACACAGCCCAGCAGCTCCCAGGGATCCCACTGAATAAATCAGGAGCACAAATTTGCAGCATTGCAGAAACACCTTCACAGTTAATGAGTCCCAGGCAATGCAGCCACTGCTACGTGCTGAAGCTTTTCAATATTTGTGCTTCACATTTCTAAAAATCTTGTTAACTAAAGCCCAGCGTGTAATCTTCTTATTTGACAAGGCACACTCAATAAGCTATTTAAGACTGGAAATTCATCAGGTCTGAATTTATAGAATAAGTAATTCTAGCTTAATAAAAAATGGCTTTAAATCAGAACAATTCCATGTCCTTTCTGCTTAAGAGTCAGAACATCAACTCCCATCAAAGACAGGAATCACTGATGCTCGCTGAATAATTGTTAAAAGTTGGGCTTTCAAATATGCAGATGACAGCAAAAACTTCTGGCAAGCAAAGCTCATCTTTGAAGCGTGATATGGAATTCCCAGAATCTCAGGAAGCTCCTTCCAGGGCCCAAAGCAGTGTCTGTGACCATCAGTTGTCTCCCATTAGCAGGGAGGAGACAGTTCAGTACACAAGTAGTGCCAATTATGGAACAAAATGATTAATCAGCAGCTGAACAGGACAATCCTCCATTGGGAAGAATTCAGCTGGAATAATGACTTGCATTGTCTCTCCCAAAACACCTCGGGAAGCACCTTCCTGTCCCAGGAGTGTCACCCAGCCCAGGCCAGGATCTGCTGCCAGGGCCCTGCAATCCTTAGGAAAACACAGCACAGACCCCACAACAGGAGGCAAAGGATTTCCCAGGTGAGAAGTTCCTTTTCCGTACAGCCCCACTGGATTTTGCTTTAGAAGTCCTCAGCCTCCCTCAGTGGTTTGTGCTCCCACCATCTGCACTGCAATTCCATCTGCTGCAGCAGGAAGAGTTTTGCCTAAATCCACACAAAATCCAGATGGATGTGACAGCAGAGTCGAGTCACCTGCTTATAGGAATGAGAAAAGCAGAGTGAAACTCATCCTGCATTTCCAGCTGACAAATTTAGAACTTGGCTGCCACGGGAAATTGATTAATTCCCAAGTCTGCTCCAGTATGGGCAGGGAATGTGCCGCAAGAACAGCTCCTGCAGTGAGTGAGGGGCTGGGCTCAGAGCTGTCCCCAGGGCCACCAGTGCTGCCATTGCTGCTCATGGGCACCTCCTCATCAGAACACCACAGCAGGATCCAAAGCTTCCATCATTTGCTGCAGAAGGCAGGAGTTCGTCTCCCACCAGATTTTCATCCTCGTGGCAACATGGGGAAAAAAACAGGTTTGTAAAAGTTATTGAGGTTTGAGAGGAGTGAACCCACAGAATTTTCTAAGCTTCCTGAAGCTGCCAAAGTGCCCTGGCTACAAAGTGCAACAGCCCCAGGAAGCTCAGAGCTGCTCTCAGGGAAGGAAACTGTGCTACACAACCTTTTCAGCTCCTTTTCCAGGGACACTTCCACTTCAGTGTCTTCTCATTGCCTCTTCCAAGCAGCTCACAGGAAAAACCTTCAGGGCAAATCCCAATTCTCCCAAGAAGTGCACCCAACACCGCAGTGAGTTGTCCCCTGTAATTCTTTATTAGAATCATGGATGAATATATTTTAAATCAATCTAAAAAAATAATGAATCAAAGTACAGTACATGCATAAAATACAAAGTAATTTACAAACAGATCAAAGTAGCATCTTCAGAACTAATATCAGGAGGAGAAATGGAGTAAAAAAAACAAGAAGTGACCGACTACAGCAATGCCTTCCGTGTGCCTCACACATCATGAGCACCGCGAGACAGAAAGGTTGGGAACAGAACACAGCTGGAAGTGCCGACCACATCTGGATCTTCCAAGTGGTGCTCATCAGAGTCTGAGAAACGTCCCCTACAATCAATTACTTCCCTGTAATTGTATAAATAACAGCAGGCATTTACACAACAGAGAGTTCCTTTAGATCCTGTGGGAATGGAGTGGCTGTGCCCCCCCAGTGCCAGCGTCAGGCGTGTTTAGGAACAGCACAGAGCCAGTGACGTGCAGGGACAGAAGGCACAGTTCATGTATCCCTGAACAAGCAGATTGGACTGGACTGGTACAGAGCAACAGACCACAGGAGGAACACATCCAGTCAGAAAACTACTCCAGAGGGTTTTGTTGAAGGACAAACAGCAAACCACTGGAATAATTTAAAAATACTGGATCAACCAGAACTGAAAGCTAAGGCCAGGTAGTGGAAGTTATTCATTCATCAACTCAAGCACTTGAATATATTAATAAATGTGGCATGCATTAATAGATGTGATATGTAATACGTGCCAACACCCTTCAAGTCTGAGTCCCATGAAAGAGAAAAAGGCATCCTCAAATCCTGATACCACCAGCACTGTGGAGGCCAAGCCTCCAGCAGCACAAAGATGCTGCAAGTTCCAGAGCTGGAGTGACCCTTCCTCAGGGACGTGGCTCCTGCATTCACTTCCCACACAAGGGGCACCTCTGTGGGGTCCCAGCAGCTCTGCCTCACATCAACCTCCTCTGCAGCAGGTGCCAAACCACAGCACCTCACTCACAGGTAGCCAGAACTGCTGCTAACTGCTGCTTGTTCGCAAGAAATTCTCTTTTCTCCCCCATAATATCCTATAAAACTTCACTTGACAATCTGAAGATGTAGCCACAAACATTTAACTTACAATAAAATTGCACTTCAGAGCTTCGCCGAGCTTTAGATGCAGAATACAACACCTTAAGACAAGGAAAGATTATCCTGCCCAGAGAGATTTTCCTCGTTAACCTGACAGTAATTGCTTAGTGAGGAGCAGGATAACGTCTTCAAGTGCTCTCCAAAGGTGTCAGTGCTCTGACAAGTGGGCATCATGTTGGGAAGGGATCAGTTGAGTTCCAAACAATTTACTGAGCCCAAACCGACAGGTCGGTGTTGGGAAAATACTGCAGCCACATCCAAGTAAGAGATTGATAAACACTGAAATCAAAGTGTTTAAGACATGGAGAAATTCATGGAGAAGGAATAAGCAGGAACTAAACACAAGAATGTAACCACGAGAATTACAAATATATTTAAATCTTGGACCTGGGGAATATACACAGCCTTTTAGGAAAGAATGGACAATTTATATATTCTGACAGCACTGCATCTTTGGTTTGTTTTCAGTGGTTGGAGGGACATGGATGGGAACCACGTTGTTGCTTGGGGACATGTCATTCTCACGTCTGTCAGACATCTGCTTCTGGGAAACAATCCGATAGATCTCTGGAAGAGGAGAAAGAGCTGATCAATATGTGCACACCAGTGAAAGGCCATTGAAGAGTTAAAGCCGGGGAAAACCAGGCATGGCTTTGGAATTACACAACTAATGCAATGAAGCTTCCACACAAAGTTCAATTGTGGTGTTTTCTAGATACAGAAAATAAAATATATTTTTGCAACAGGAATTACTTTTTTAACAACTGTTTTAACTTCCCTTGAGATAAGAGTCAGTAAATGGACAGAATTCACAAATCTCCATGCTGTGAATGAGAAACTTTGTGCCCATCCATTCCTTCTGAAGATTCTTAAGGCTCCAAGGACAATGGTCACATGTTTGCTGAGGTATCCACAAACAGGATTAAAGGGAACCATTCCAGATTCCTCTCCCTGATAGGACTGCAAGGGCAAATTCTTCTTGCTGAGCAGAGTTAAATCTTCAGAAAAGGTTGATTTGGGCCCAAAAGGGGAGACTCAGCCCCTTCAGCAGCAGAGAAACCCTTTACAAAATGTGGTGTGTGAGAAATATGGGCTCCAGATGAAGAGATTCTGAACAGAGAGGAATCAGAGAGAATGGGATAAACACCTTCACCTTGCCCTGCTCTGGGGCTTTCATGGCTGATCGTGCTGCACAAAAACTCAGAGCAGCTACAGCAGCACTTCAGCTGCAGAGAGAGTAAAGTGTGTGTAGCACTTCACCCCCAGAAAGGAAATACAGGACACCAAAAATAGAACGTGGGGAACTCACTTGCAAATTTGAATTTGAAAACCATTAAAAAAATAAAAGCTTGTTAAAGCTCAGTTTTACAAAAAGCCCCAGCTCAGACTCAGGGATAATAAAATGGCTTTTTCATGTGCAGTCAGGTACAGATCAAATCATTGACACAACCAAACAAGAGCTGAACAGGTTAAAGGATTTTCTAATTTCACCCCTTCTCAAGCTTGCTCTGCTCTCCAACCATCTTACACATAAACAACCTCACGAGTTAAGTGAAACCCATGAAACCAGAGCTCTAAAGCCACCTGCAGCCCGGTGTGTGAATGTGCAGGCTCAGCCTGGCCCCTGGCAGTGCTCAGCAGAGCCTGTGTGTGGGGTGGGAGGAGCAGAGCTGGACAAATCTGCTCTGCACCTTCAGGACAAGCTTCGTGCTCAGGGCTGGCAGCCAGTTCACTCCCAGTGCAGAACAATGCCTGTTCTCATCAACAGGAAAAGCCTCTGGCCACCTTTGTTACTGGGGATTCTCTGGTAGCACCTTCAGCATCAACAATTCTCAGTTTCATAAGAGAATTTCCTGAGCAAGTTCATGCAAGTCCCTGACGTTATCACACACTTCCTCCACCCCATCAGCCAGGACTCACACAGGGTGCCCTCTGTGTAACAGCCTCATCTGACAGCAAAGATCTTCAGCAAACAGACCCAAAGCCTTAAAAATAATCTTAACAGCACCAATTCCCTTGCTGATAATGGATCTACTCCTGACTCTGGGAACATCTTCCCATGATCCTCACTTCCACAACCTCCCCAGCAGCCCTGCAAGTGAATCCACTGTCAACAGCCCCAAATTTGCTGCTCCCTTCTGCCTCTCCCTCCTCTGCAGAGCAAAGCTTGGTGCAGCCACAGCCTAAATGCTAAAACCTGCCCTTCCCTGGTGAGCTGCACACTCAGCACACAGGGCTGTGCTGCTGTGGCAGGGAACAGCCCAAACCTGCTCTGACTGGGGCAAAATGCCCAGCAGCCAAGGCTGCACCGGAACTGCTGTGCCCGGAGAGCGCTGGGCTAATGAAGATGTGCCCTTTTTAATGAAGACACAGCACTCTGGGCTCTGCTCAGGAGCTGAATCAGACCTTATTAAGGACACATTCAGCAGAATGCATCACTGCATAATGGGGAACTGTGAGAGACAGGCCTTGCACTGTGAGAGCTGGGAAAAAGTGACACTGCTGCCCAGCAGGAGCTGGGCCAGGCCTTGGCTGCTCAGCCTGCACTGGGCTTCCATTCATTTTCAGGTGTACAGAGACAACAAAAGAGGAAATCCCTCGATTTTTTGATGTTAATTCTCTGATGTTGTTTCCTTGGTGATGGGATTCCTTAGAGACAAAACCACGGCAGAATGTGCTGTGGGAACAGAGACAGCACAGAGCCAGGCAGGGAAGGGAGGCAGACTCCAGTTTACTTTAAGGATGCTTTATCCTGCTGTGAATGCTCAGGGTGGCTGGGATCATAACACCAGCCTCTCTTATTTGCCAGATGATACAAAGCAGCTTTGTGTGCACAACAATCAGCCCTGGCAGTCTAGACGTCTTGAAACAGAAGAATTTGGATAGGGACCATTACTCTAAGGCACAGATGGGAAAGGTCCTCAAAACGTCATCTGGAATCCACAGCAGGACAGGAAGCCCACCACATGTATGATACACCCGTTCTGAAAGTCCTCTGTGATATGGGAGAAGAAAGAAGAGCTTTTAGCCCTCATTCCACCTGTAGCAACAGATCACACACTCAGGCTGTGCTAACTCCACTGGATTCGTATTTCCCATGGCCAAAGCCATTTATTCAAAGTGCTTGATCTGAGAATCCAGGTGTGGATAACCTTACACCTGTTACACCTCCAAGAGAAGCACCTTCACCAACTTCCATCACTGTCCCAACCAGACAAGTTTCAGGAGGGCTGGAAGGAAAAAGAGGGATTGCTGCAGACCTTGGTCACAACACCCTGCTCAGGAGAATTCCCAGCAGTTGGGGGAAAGGCTCTGAGCAGCCTGGGGTGTCTGTGGTGCAATTCTCAGCACTGCAAATACCAGCAGGGCTGGAGTAGCAGCTCGTCCTCCCCCTTGTGTCAGCCAGCTCTGGTGGCAGCTGCTGGCCACACCTGCTGGCTCCCCCAGCTCCTGCTCCCAAGGACAGCCAGCATTCCACCCGCAGGCACTGGGCTGGGAGGCAGCCCTGCCAAACACACGGCAGCCAGGATTCTGCGGGGTGACTCCAAAAACCACATTCCTCACATGTCTGCCCCCCTCTTTCCTCCAAAGCGAGTCATTAAGAGAAAAAGCCAGCTGTGAAGTGAGTTCCAGAGCAGCTCTCCTCAGCGTGCCAGTCACAGCCCAGCTGGAGCCGACCTGCTGCTCAGGCACTGTTTACTGCACCTTTATCTCCCCCACACACAGCTCCTGTCTGGAGAGAGCACAGGCACACTAAGCACAAGTGTTTCCTCCAGCACAGCTGAACTGACCCCTCCTGAACAAGGATCACAAGGATCCTGTTCACAAACCCAAGAGCTCTTTGCTCCAAACACTGTCACAGCAACATGGAGGCAACACTGACAGCCTCAAGCTCATCACGAGCAAGTTTTATCACCTGTTCTCCCATTAGAGACAGCTGTACTTACAGACATAATAAACCAGAAAAAAAATCAAACCTCCACGGATTAGAATCCAAGCTCACTTCTAGAATAAAAGGTACTGTGCGAAGCATGTGAGGAGAGATAAAGAAAGCCCAGCCCATGGCAGAGAGGTGAGGTGCTTCCCATGGCAACAGCACTGCATCCCTTGAACATCACACGGCTCTGAAGGGAGCCCAGGGCACACAGGAAACTTCCCACCACACAATGGGCCAGCAGGAGATGGGGACTGTGAGGTGACCAGTCTATACTGGCTATGACAGCCTGAGAGCCACCTCAGGAGGGAATAAACACTGCCTGATATATCTGATGTTGTTCTATTAACACTGGTGTATGAAAGTTAATTAAATAACCTGCATCTGAGCCCTCTGCAAACACAAAGGGGAACAGCAAGACTGCTTGTTCTCCAGGACACACACCACATCTGGCCAAATCCCACCTCAAAGTCGAGGTGTTCCTGAGAGAAAGGCTACCAAAGACATGGGCATAAAGGGAGAAGTTTCATGTTTTGGCACTGACAAGTGGGCAATGTCTTTCTCCTGAAAAATCCATGCCCAAATTCATGTGTATTTTTGACAGGAGTGCCTTTAGGCATGTGAAGAAAACAGGAAATGCAGCAGGCATCCCAACACCTCTGCATTCAGCCACTCCTTAGTCATCCACCCTCTGATGGCACTGGCAGTTTGTCACGTAGGGAACAATTGTGTGAACTAACAGAACTTCTTTCTTTATGAAACAAATTTGTGCAATGTTGGAATTACAGCCGAATGACTACACTGAAGTTAAAAGGGAACCACATGGTTCAATTAAAAAGGAAAAAAATTCTTTATTCACCTAACACAAACACTCTGAGCTGGTATCTGCATGGGAGCACTACTGCTTGGGAACCCAGGGTAAGAACACAATAGTCAGAACTGTCAGAGGCCTCTTACAACTCAGGATGAAACAAGAAACAGATGGACACAGGCAGCTAATACCACACCAGCCCAACCCCCCTCTCCACTGCCACGCTGTCCATAAAGCATTTCAAACAAGTGAAGAAATGCCACAGGATTTATACTTTTACTACACTAAATAACCTCCTAGTTCTATCCTCACATACAAGTTCCAGCATGGCTACCAGGACCTGTCTGGTGTGTTTCTAAAGGAATGTCTGAATTAGGTGGCAAAGAGGAAAAAAAATCAGAACTAACTAGGTGTCAATGTCACAGCAACAAGATCTGATTTACAGACAGTTTAGAAGTGGGGCCACTGCTCATACCAAGCACATCACATAGCCTGGCACATGCTACACTGGGAAGGAGGGACTTTAAATTTACAACTGGAAAACGTGTTGGAGGCAGCTGGAGAAAGCAAGAGACTGCCTGGCACACCTAGAACAGGGACACAGCAAACACAGGAGTGTCTCAGATGTCTTGAAAACTCAGACTAGAGCATTTGCCAAAGCTGGGAATGATGAAAGCTCCAAAACCAGAGGTCTTAGTGTCCCACTGTGCCCTGGCTGCAGCTACAGAGGGCACAGAAATGCGAAGTCTCATGACAATGAGTGACTTTCACACCAATTTGTGAATTCCTACCCCACCTTTACAAGCCAGGGTTAAGGCTCCCCAAATTGAGTGTCTCAGCTTTAACGAGTTTTGCCTACCTAAACAAGGCTTTAAACAAAAAGGAAGTACTTTATCCACAGAGCATAAAAATGCAGCACTGACTGCTGTCACATGTTACATAGGCCAAAAGTCCAGGCAGGACTATTAAATGCAACAGCAGCAACTCCTGGAGCTCAGGAGTCACTGTGTCTCAAAGGAAGGATCTCTGCCCTTTCATCCCTTTTTCCTTGGCAACTGCTACGGTCACCATTAAAGATGGAAACAAACTGCACTGACTTCTCCTTGATAAACAATGGCTGTTCTCACTTGATGCCAGCATGAGACAATCCCCTCCTGTGGGCACTCCCTGTAATGGGAGATGGAAACTGAAACACAAACCAGGCTGACAAGAAACCTGGGGCAGATCAAAGTGAACAAAGATTCATTCCCCAGTTCAAGGCTGGCCTTTCAACTGTAACACTTTGAAACTGGACTCCAAATCTTATGGCTAATGAAGAATGATTAAATAGCAACATTTTAAACACTTTATAGGCAAAGAAATGCCTATTTGCATCATATCTGAGCAGCCTTCTGCCCTTCCCCCTGGAAGCACAAAGCCCTGGATGACTCACCTGTCAGAATAGTCTGGAAAGCTGCTTCCACATTTGTAGAGTCTAAAGCAGACGTCTCAATAAATGACAAACCATTCTTCTCTGTGGGGACAGAAATACTGTAATTAGAGAGGTACAGCACATATCTGTTTCCCATCTGGAAAAGCTTCTGTACCAGATAATATTTGTAGTGATCCTGATGAGACACCCAGGTACCAAGAGAAAGTAAAACAAATTGTGGGGTTTTCCCCCTTAAGTGATGGGAAAGTGACACCACCCAACATGAACATTAGAATTTACATCCACTCCCAAGCACAGGTATCAGCCCAATGCTGTGTTATTTTAAGGCACATTTTCTTAAACCACTGAAAGGGATAATCTGTTGTAGTTTCTCTGGTGAGAAAGTTTCTCAGATTTTCTTCAACCTCATCAAGTTTCTCCACCTCCCACCTGCTAATACATCACAGCTTATTAAACAGGAATAGAGCAGCAGGGGAATGACACTCCCCCAGCTGCAGGCAGGGATCCTCACTGGCCATAAACTGCCAGTGGAGCTACAGCAAACTTTAATGTGAGGAACCCAGCTACACTCCTGGATGAGAGAGACTGGGCCTAAAACAAGGGTTACAGAAACTAGAACTACTGCTCACAGATCTTAATTACATAACAAAAGTCAGAGAGCCAGTTTAATGAAAGTGTTCAGCCACAGACACCTGTGTGAGGCTGCAGATCAGCTGGGACACAGACACCACACAAGAAACTCAAACCTAAAGACAAAGGCACAGTTTCTGCTAAACAAACAGTGCCCAGACAAGAGAATAAAACTGGTTTAAAATGTTCAGGTGCTGATTCTTGAAACAACATGCATGTTCTGCAAGGTCTCCTTTCAGACTGAAGGTGACTGGGCACGACCAGCCACAGGCTTTTTCCTCCTCCCCACACGCTCCCCAAGCCAGGGGGGCAGATCCCCAGAGAACAGCAGGAAATTCCAGAGCTCCCCAACCTGCAAAAGCCCTGGCCTCATCAGTGGGGACGGCCCTGAGGTGGCGCAGGTCGCTCTTGTTGCCCACGAGCATGATGACAATGTTGCTGTCGGCGTGATCCCGCAGCTCCTTCAGCCACCGCTCCACGTTCTCATAGGTGAGGTGCTTGGCAATGTCGTACACCAGCAGTGCCCCCACGGCTCCACGGTAGTACCTGGGGACAGGGGACAGCACTGTGAGGTTACAGGAAGCTGTGCAATAGTGGGGAACAGCTCTGGCTCAGCCAGCCATGCAAACAAAGCCCAGGGCAATTCCCCAGGGCTGTGGGACAGGACACGGGGAAGAGGAGCAGCCAGACAAGGTTACACCAACAGGGCCAGCTCAGAGTCTGGCAGCAAGGCAAGCCCCGTGTCTGTGGGGAAAACCTGCATCCCAGACATGAAACCCAATGTCTGTGGGAAGCTGCTGTCACCTTCCACCTCTGATCCACTCCTGAAAACTCTCCCCCACCCATCACTGTGGGTGCAGCACAGGCAGGGCCGGAGTGATAAGGAGACTGCTGAGTGACTCACTGGGTCATAAAAATGTCAGCATGATCTACTCCCTTTACCAAAGGCCACAGCTCCTTCTGAGTGAGAGCCACAGCAATGCATTCAAAAGGAAACAGGCTGTGAGGCACACCTAGAACGGGCTGTGTTCTCTCACAATTCCCTCCAGCTCTACTGAAATCCAGCTTTTGCTATGCTGGTTTTTAACAATTAAATAAGCACACAAGTCTTTCCTGGCTGCTACACGAAGGTTTCAGCTCTTAGGTTACCACTGATAAAACGACCAGGAACACTGATATTCCTTTATCATCCACTCCCATGGAAATGAGTCTCTCAAAGCTCTTGCATTCTAAACTTGAAATGCTCCCAGTTACATGCCATGAGAGCACTGCAAAGTAATTCAGTCAGGAACACACCAGATCGAGTTTCTGGGCTGAATAATATTTAACCTTCCCACCACCAAAGGTTGTGGGGATTACCTGATAAAGCACAAATACCCCTGTTTGCAGTTGGTGAGGAACTGGAAGGGCCCAGAATTGCCCTCCTCAGCCAAAGCTTGTCCTCAGCCACCCAGGCTCCACTTACGCTGAGGTTATGGCTCGGTATCGCTCCTGCCCCGCCGTGTCCCAGATCTGAGCCTTTATTGTCTTCCCATCCACCTGGATGCTCCTCGTTGCAAACTCCACCCCAATGGTGCTTTTGCTTTCCAAGTTAAACTCATTGCGAGTGAATCGAGACAGAAGGTTGCTCTTGCCTACTCCAGAGTCTCCAATAAGGACAACTGCAAGACAAAAATTATATCAGAATCAGACTCCAGATGTAGATGACACATTGAAAATCACATGCAAAAAATATTTCTTTTAAAGAATGAAGCATGAAGGAAAAGAATGGCAACAGCACCATCCTTGTCATGGGTTTGCTGTCCAAGTCTCAATATTTCGGGAAAACCAGAGCTGCCACATTCACCAGCATTTTGAACAGATGTTAGACTTGACTTTTATTGGTTATATTTCAGCCTCCTTTGCCCAGCATGGAAGAACATTTGTCTTTAAGAAAGAATATACATGGCTATCACTGCAAACATTGGTGACCAGTTATATTTCCCTGAACAATACTAGAACAAAACACAAACCCTACAACCACACCACAAATCTGCTTTGCTGAAGAAATCCAAAACAAAGGGCAAGCAGCAGACTCTGCTTTCCTTTTACACTCCTCATGCCTTTGCAGAAGAGGAGTTCCCCAGTAGGGCAGAAAAAATTGTCTATTAAAAGAGAACCAAGGCAAAGAACCCCCAAGGCCACCATCCTCCTGCCAGCCAGTTTGAAATGTTTGCTGAGCCACAGCTCTCTGCCCTTCTACAGTCCCCAGTGCTGCTGTGGCTCCTGGACACATCAGGCCAGAGCCTGGAACTGCTCCAAAAATGCTGCCAGGGGATCACTGAGCCTCAGAGCTGGCTCCACCATTCCCTGCCTCAGTTTGACTCATCCCAGCACCAGTGCCAAGCAAACTAATTAGAAGGATTCAGCTATGCTTGACAAGAGACTGACAGAAGGTTCAAAGTCCAGTTCCTGCAGGAAAAACAGCATCACGAGGATTCACTGCAATATCTTGTAACGCTGAGTTGAAAGGTGCAAGTTTAAGTGTAACTTAAAACTCAGTACCAAGAGGCAGAACAGTGGATGAAATGTGCTCACAACCAGAGTGACATGAACAGGAGCCTCTTGGGGTGATCCTGTGGCCTTAATGATGATAAGGTTCCAAACCAGTACTGAAGGAAAGGGAAGAAAAGCAAGATAAAATCGTTGAGAAGAAAGGCCAATAACAAAGTTCAGCAGTGAATCAACACCAGTCCAAGCAAAAAAGTGCAGGGTGAGGTGACAAAAAACATTGTGTCTTTGTGTATTTAGAAAAGAACAATTACTTGCTCAGTAACACACATCATTAACTGTTAGGACACCACAACACAGCTAAAGATTCTGTGTGGTACAACAAAGCAATGAGAGCACCAAACACACTCAATGACACAAACCCCCCGTGGAGCTCAGTCTAGCAGCAGAAACACTCCCATCTGCTGCTGCAGCCCTCTGCAGCTTCTCTTTAAATAATGCAGAGCAATTCTGGCAGATGGGACTTTGCACTGACTGGAAGGGCAGAGCAGCACCTTTTAAACTCCCTCCACAAATGAAAATTGCTGTAAACGTTGGCTTCAAGCACGGCCTTGTGCAGAATACTTCATCAAAACAAACATCTTCCCAGCTGCCCGTGCCAGCTGACTCAGCACGCAGCCGGCCAAGCACAGAGGTGCAGAAAGCAGCCTCTGTTAACCTCTGCTGTGTAGGAAGATCACAAGGGCAGGTAGGAGGCTGAATGCAAACAGGAGGCTGCTCTCCTCCGTGCTGGGTCACTGCTGAACAGCTCTGCTGGCACAGAGATGCTCCATCCTGATAAAGCCAGTGCAGGGGACAGGGCACCACTTGCATCACCGCCCCTGGCAAACAGCCACAGCTTTCCTCTGCCACTGGCAAGTCACTTCTTCAACATTGTTTTGGCAGGTTTGGACCGTGGGTTTAGATGACATCATGTTTGTATTCACTGGGACACACACAACGGGTTCCTATGAGGGAAAAGTTGACAGCTCTCTTTGCACAGCTCAGTCCTGCTATCACCCAGCAGCAGCCAGAAGCTTCTCCAAGCAAGAAAAGCAATCCACATTCACCATTTCCTCTTCCCAACAGGATGCATCACATACCTGTTAAGTATTCCCTAAAACCTGTTTTTGTAGTTCAGTGCAAAGCCCACCTTTAAGTCATTTAACAATAGAGGGATCCCTTTAATTCCTCTGCCAGGTTTTTTTCCTTGCCTTGTCTGAATCCCACACTGCTTATGTTCTGAATGGTTTCCAGCACCAGATTAATGTGTCCCAATTACAAGGGGAAAATAATACCTTCCTCCTTGAAGTCAGCTATTTCCTCTCCTTAATTGGGCCACTGCAGCTCCTCTTGAACAGGGACACCAAAACAGCCTGGAATGTCAGCAGGCGCCTCAGACTCCTCACACCTTCTGCATTTCTGCCAGTCTGGCCAAGTATCACTCTTTAAATAAAATTATAAACTGAAACAGCTTTAACAGCCACTCAGATTGTGTTATTAATTTCAGTTTTGCTTTCCTTATCGAGCCCACCATATTTTGATATTTTATACTACGTAGTGTTCCCATGTATTACATTCTTAGCATAGAAATGCAATAGGAATGACCCTGGATGGCCAAGTCCCACACTAAACACTCCAAGCAAATAATTTCTACGAGGGAAATGACGTTATCTAGGCCATGATAAAGCTAATTGTTCCTGCACATTGTCCCTTTCATTGGGCTTCTCTTCCAGAAACTCACTCCTAATGGTTAGAAATTGCCTTCTGATTTTCAGGAGGAATTAGTGGTCAGCTGGCAGTGGTGTCCATGTGCCAGCATTCTCCATTAGCTTATTAGTGTCTTCTCCCAGTGGTGTTTAGGCTGGTGTATTTACAGAAAGCAACCACATCTTGTTTGGGCTTGGCTGTATTTGCCAAACACAAAAACTTGTCAAATGGTTCCTCATAAACACATTGTTCATTTCCCCAAACACCTCCCCTACATGTTGTTTTTTTTCAGCACAGTGAGAACTGCACACATCATTCTAAGCAAGATCTCCCTGTGATGCAGACAATAATTTTAGTATTTCCATCTCTGCTAGACACACCTGGAGCTGGAATTATTTCTCCTGACCATTTCACCGTGACAGCTCAGTCTGCCTGTCATCAGACCTAATTGTTCAGCTTTAAACTTTTACTTTACCAGAGTTCAACTCCTCAGGGATAAACCCTTACATCCCAAATCTCAGCTCATCTAGAAGACCACAGTCCTCATCAGCACGCAGCTCTTACACACTCCCACTTCCCCTGTCCCACCCAACTTGCATCATCCACAAATTCCTTTTCTGCATCAGCCCTGGAAAGGAGGAAGGTCTGAAGGAAACGTTTTAGCAAGTTCAGCCACAAGATTCAGTCCTGAAATTAATCAATAACCAGCTGTGGAGCAGCACCTCCCTCACAGGAGCAGCACCTTAGGAAGTTGCACAACCAAGGAAAATTGTATTGGCACATCTGAAAGTCATGGAAATGATCTCCCAGCCCCAAGTGACTGATTTAGTGGTGGGACAGTTCAATACTTGCAACCACGTGTTTTCAATCGATGCATTTGACTTTCTACAGCATTTACTACCCTAAACATTTAAGACAAGCATACAAGCATTCACTGGAGAGAGAAAAAAAAAAAGACCATGAAGTCCACAGTACTGTATAAATTTCACTCTGTAACTCCAGATTTATTTCTGTAGAAGACCAAAATAAGAATTCAATTTCCTAGGCTGCATGAGAAGCAATTTAGAGAACTATGTCAAGAAAGGGTTATTAATTTTTCACCAACGTTCCAGCTCACTCACACAATTTTTATTTCTGTAAAGCCTCTTGGCTTAAATTTTCAGAAAATATTTTAATTATCTCAGTAAATATGAGATCAGGTTGAAAAGAGAGTCCAGCAGCACTAGCTCGTGTTGTCTGTGGCAAAAGTTATTGCACAAGTCACATATTACACGATCTAGGACAAGCACAAGGAAATCACCATGTCTAAAACTCATCTCTGCACTGAGCTCTGCTATTAAGAGACATATCAATAAAAAGCTTGGACGTGTCTTCATGACCCTCAGAAGATCCTGCTGATGAATACCTCTCCCTGCTCACTTCAGCTGGAGTTTGAAGGGCACGTGAAAAAAAAAAAAAAATTACTTGATCCTACACGTCATAGCTGGTCATAAACCCAACATGGTCATGACTTATTTAATCTCCCTCCTCAGCTGTGCCCCATTTTATTCACTCTTTTTCTGTCACAAAGAGAACTGGCACCCCAGAGGCCTCTGGGGAGGGATTACCTGTCCATACAAACAACACCTCTGCAGTAAATGGCTGCACCAGCAGGTTTGTTGCAGCACCAAAGTGCCTCCACATGTGAGGCAGTGAAAGTCGAGGGCTTCCACCACTGTCAAACCAACAGACGTCATGTAACCACACATGTATCTAAACACACAAGTAAAAATGTCTCTTCTAAACACCAAACCAGCAAGCCAGTTCAGTTTCAGAGCATTTCCTCAATATCAAAGGGAGAAGTTGGAGAAATGAATATCATGCAAAGAAGCAGAGAGCTGAAACTGGAGTTTTTCCTAGCAGGAAGCTGAATGTCACCACAAGGCAGGTCTATAACATGAGTCTGCCCCAAATCCAGAGTCCCAGATGGTGAAGGTGCAGACATAATCTTCCTGAGCTTTGTCCATAGAAAACACCTTCTACAAGTGAGGGCTCCTTTGATAACTGCTCATCTACTGCAAGCACATTGATCAAAAAGAGCAAAAAGGTTCCTGTACTAAAGCCAGGCTGAATTTATTAAGTAATAAAGTAATATCTTTATATCATCATTATATTTTCCTTCTACTAAAATTAAGGCAAGATTTCTGTGAACTGGACTTCATATGCCTAGTGTTTCCTCAGGGGTCATTCTGGGAACAGCAGGCACTGCTCCCAGCCAGACCCCAAAAGGGTGGAAGAACACAAAGACTGGAGGCTGGACAAGAAGAATTTAACAGAAACTGGGTTTTTTTCCAAGCTAAGCTTAGTCTTTCCCATATGCTGAAGTGTTGCAACACAGTCAGGAGAAGTGTATTTTGTAACAGGTCCCTGGATTTTACTGTAGGGCAGCACAGGTGGGCTCAGCTTACACCCAGCAGCAGAGTCAGCCAGATTTCAACACACAGCTGCTGTCAGGGGCTGACAGGACAAAAACAGAGGCCTCACAAACACAAACGTGGCAGTTCAGCCCAGGAGCAGTAAAAGACAGCCTGACTAGAGAACATCACTCGATTGTTTGAACCAGGTCAAACTCTGACCTCAGTCCCACCAACCGACCCATACAGTCCCTTCATAAACCCAGGAATGTCCTGCTGGATGAAGTGTCCTGACAGAGCAACACCCAAAGTCTGACTCCAAATAACTGATTTCCAAAAACCATGATGTGTATCACAACAAACAGGCTAATCTCTGTCCCAGGCAGCCCTCACATCTTCAAATAAGCAATGCCTTCAGACTTGCCATTGTAACAGTCACACTGACATGACCCAAACAAGATTTTTTTTGCTTCTGTGAATTCGTGCAGGCTTTCAAATCCATTTATAATATGCATGGCAATGCACCACAAAATTTGCATACACACCTGAGGGACTTTGTCCTTTTGCTTTCACCCGCTGCCCAATAAAAGAAGCATTACAGATACCCAGAGAAATTATGACAAACAGGAGGTACTTTCCCTTTATCACTCACTGCTTAAATTTTGATCAAGCTGTACATCAATTCAGTACAAGGGCTATGAATCCATCAGGTCTCTCTTCTGATTATTTTGATGCCTTTCTCCACCTTTTTAATTCTACAACATCCCTTTCAAAATGGATATGTCTGTCATGCCTACATTTCACTTCAATTCCCAAGATGCCCATGTCTCAAATTCAAACAGTGACTTAACGTTGTCCCCAAGTTCCCATTTCCTTTCCCAAAAGATCTACCTACCCCTTGCCCTTTTGACCAGTGCCTGACAAGGAGACATTCTGTACAGAGCCCTACTTGCCATTATTTCCAGATCATTCCAGAGTGGCAACAGCTTGTTTAGAAATACCATCACCTCTGGGAAGTTACGAAAGTTTCCACGATTTTGTTACTCTGCATTTTTGTGTTATTTCAGCTGCCACATCAATCCCAGTTAAGTGACATTGCATCAACTTCCTGCAGTCCACTTTAGCCTGGAAAAACCCAAATCATTTATCTTCACAGCATTCCCTGCACTCCCAACAGCTTCTATAAACCAAGATAAACAGAAAAAGCTTTAGCAAAGTCAATCAATTAAATCAGCTTTGCACTTCTCCCTATAGCTGGATCCCAACTTTATTTTTTCCCAACTATAACAGGAAGCAGACCAAATGAAAGATAGGAGCTCTCCCAACAAACTCTGTGTCACTGATATTCCCAGGTTATTTCACAGCTAAAACATTAATTACAAGCCCACTGACAGAACTGCATGAACGAGGGTAATTCTATGGCTTTGATAACCTGCACACAAGAATCTACAATAACATTGCCTGGTGCCATTAAACCAGTGGTCAGCAAGGTCCTTGCCAGGGCAAGCAGAGCAAAGAGCCCATTCTGGAACTTCCTGATTTGATTTCCACAGCAGTACAGATGATTGACTTAGAGGTAAAAATAATGCCACTTTCCACGCACAACTGGATAAAACACCCAACAAAAATAAAGTAATTCCTCAAAGTTATTACAGGAGCTTAAGAGTACAGGAAAAAACAACATTTTTCCTTTACCTTCACAATGACAAGCAAAGGGTCTCTCTTCATTACAACACAACAAGCAATGCTCTTAACCCTAAATTCAAATTTATAATGCTAAATCACAATAAACAACTACTTTTTCTACACTACTTTGCTTTTTCAGTGACATTTAAAAAACTGGAGAGCGAACTTCCAAAACATCAGCACGTCTGTACACATCACAGCAGGCTACATGAACCTGTCCAGCAGGCTGGTGGTTTACTCTGCAGGGAGTGAAAATTGAGTATTTAACCACAAGCTGGAACATTTCAACCCAACCTGGAGGGACATCAGCCCTGGAAAACAAGGTATTCCTGCCCTTCCCTGTGTGAGCCAGGACAGACCAAGGCCAGGTTGGACACTGGAGAAACCTGGGACAGTGGAAGGTGTCCCTGCCCATGGCAGGGGTGGGATGTGATGATCTTTAAGGCCCGTCCCCACCCAAACCATTCCCCGATTCCATGAGGATTGTATGATCTCTGGGTGTGGAACAACAGCAGGGACATTCCACTCCTCGCCGAGGGCTGTGAACACAGAAGGCAGCAAATCGTGCTACCTGATTAAATTAACGCATCATCTACCAACGCTGGGTATATCCCACCCACTCTAAGGTCTATTTAACAGCTGGAGAGGGTTCTTATCAACCTTGACGAGTCCTTATCAGCCCTGGGCATCCTCCCTGGCGATCTTTGCTCGCCACCCGCTCAGCCCGTGCCCGGGGCACCTCGGGCGGGCGCTGACACCGAACCCCCTGTGCCAAAGCTGCCCAAAGCTGATATTTTGGGGTGAGGGAGCGACCCCCGAGCGCGGCCCGAGCGCTCCCCCCGCCCGCCGGGCCCCCTGAGGGAGCGGCCCCGGCCCGGCCCCGCCCGCGGGCCCCGCTGCTCTCCCTCCTTCCCGCCCGCCGGGCCCTGCCCGCCTCACCTTTGAAGAGATAATCGTACTCGTCGTCGCGGTTGCCCATGGCGGGTGGCGGTGGTGCGGGACCGGAGCGGAGCGGAGCGGGGCCGGACCCTCCCTGCAGCCGCCGCGGCGCTTCCGCCCTCCGCGCTCCGCCCGCCCGCCCACAGCCGCTTCCGGGGCAGCGGTGCCACCGCACGACCGCGCCCCGGGCAGCGCCGCGGCCGCGCCCTCAGCGGGGTTAGGGCCAGTGGGGGTCCCGCCCGGCCCCCGCGGGGCCCCGAGCACCGATCCCGCCCCTCCGGCGGTCCCGGGGAGAGCGGCCGCGCTGCGGCGGGAGCGGGGAAAGGGACTAGAGGCGGCCGGGAGGGAGTGGTGGCAGAGCGGTTCCATGGTGTAATGGTTAGCACTCTGGACTCTGAATCCAGCGATCCGAGTTCAAATCTCGGTGGAACCTGAACCTTTTCTTCCTTCACTTCGTTTTTTTTTCTATTCGGCTCTTTGTGTCCTACTGATGCCCGGGTACTCTCTGAGCTGTCTGAGTGAGTCCCTGTGCCCAAACGATGGAGGGGCACATTGAGCTCCCCGGACTCCTGTGCCCAAGTGATGGATGGGCGTGCTCTGAGTTCCCTGGGCCTCTTCACCTCACTTCTTGCCTGGTGCTCACCAACCTCAGCCCCCATCATGGGATGGGTGCCCTCCTCCTGCCTCCACGGGCAGGCACTGGCCTCGCCCCAAAGCCACCCACAAGCACAGGGGAGCTTGGGGTGGGTTTTTGGGCAGCCCCCCAAGGTCTCACAGATCCCTCCTGTGAACTGAATTGAGAAGAGCATATGAGCCTGTGGTGGAGGTATCAAGAGAGGCCAAGGAGCTCTTTTAACTCATGAGCACAGACCCCTTTCCCACTGCTATCCCTGCCTGCCCTCCTTCTCCCTTCCCAAAAGGTTGTCCAGTTCCCCTTGTCTGCCCCTGTACCACGGGAGACACCAACTTTGCCATCAGCTACTCCTGGTGCAGACTTGAGATCTAAACAACAGAGGATAAAAATAGCACTGTGTCTAGATGATTAAACTGAATCCCTTAAAACTGCTCTTTTCCCACCAGCCTGCCCTCAGCAGCAGCATGTTTGCCGTCACTGCAGTCAGTGGCTGTGTCATCATTCCTGTGTGTGGAAAGTAACCCCCGGGCATCACAGCAGTGCTGTGCATCAGTTACTGTCTGCTGGCACCATAACGAGCCAGAATGTGATCCTCTGCATTTAAAGATAAATAGTTCATGCTGCCTCAGAGCTTCCGAGTGGGGAAAATAACACATTAATAACAAAGACACCTGATGTGTGACCACAGTGTGCCCCACCACAGGAGTACAGAACTCTCCAGGAGCATCGTGTGACACTGGAGCATCACGGTCTGGGCTCAGCCACATCCTGCTGCCAGCCTCTGATGTGCCCTGCACCTCCAGCTCCTCACAGGGGGTCTTTGGATTGATCCTTTTTATCTCCAGCCAAACCCAGAACACACAAAATCTTGAGCCTGAAAATGCTCATCCTGCAGCCTTTGTCAATCCTCTGGCATTGAGTAGTACATCAAATGGATAACAGATACTTGTCTGTGTAGAGGCTGGGTATATTTATAATTCAGGAGCTCAGGTTTCCATCTCATATCCTATTTGCACTCGTCCATTGAACTTTGTTGCTAAAAAGCTATTAATTTTCACTTGATGTTTCTCAGACCTGGTTTCATCCTCCAGAACTGCTGGTAGTGCTAAAAACCCTTAAAATAACACAGATGAAGTACTTTTAGTTATCCTCCAGTAAGAGCCGCTCTCCTTTTCACACCTTGGATTGTGTTTGTGAGCCTAGAAACACCCTTTATTTACATTTTTCATGTGCACAAGCATTACTTCCTCTTGCACCACATTACGAGATGTTCCTCATCTGGAACTGACTTACCCTATGTAAGACTTTAGGGCACAGGGTGAGGACAGTGGCTCTTCTGGCTGAGGTAAAAACCACAATCCCCACATTGCTGCACCACTCACGTGTTGAACTTCAGCCATTATAAAGCAAAGGCATTTTTACCAATGGCTTTTACCAAACATGGAAAGTTGTGCAGATTGCTATGGAGTTGAGCAGCAGCAGGGACTACTTCTAGCTAAGCCTGTTTAAAGGCAATTGATAATTTAAAATCAGATTCTTCATGGTGAAATAGTAGAAAGAGCTTTGTGCCTAAACAGGAATCAACAGAGCAGGACATGAGGAGAGCATTGAAGGGGCAAGGGGCTTCAGAAATTAAAGTCATATATCCTGTTCAGTCCTGGGTTAATTTTGTTGCTGCTCAAGCCCCTGAGGAGAATATCCAAACCCTCAGGAAATGTCATCACAGGCTGGTTTGGGCTGCTGTGCTCATTCCCTGTGTCCCCTCCCAGAGCGAATTGCTGCAGTGCTGGGATGGCCTGGGACACCTGCCGTGCACAAGAAACACGGCCAGAAAGCAGAGGTCAGGCCTGGAATAACAGAGACTGTGTGCTTTCCAACTGACAGCTTTTAATGTGAGAACAGTCACTCAGCACTGGCATTTCTGCTGCATTAATTGCCATTAGTGTCATCCTTGCGGGAGCACTAAATTCATGGCAAACCTTGAATTAGCACACTCCCATAATTCCTTAACTTAGGCAGAACCATTTGCAGAGGCAGCACGTCCCAAGCAACTGGAGCAGAGACAAGGAATGATACTCAGCTGGGCCTTGGGTGTTCAATTTAGCGAAGAAAAGAGGCAGAGGTCACACTCGTAACTGCGTATTTATGGGTCTGTTTTGGAAATTCATAGAGCAGCTGCCAAAAAGGGCCCAGCACCATTAACGTGCAGATGTGTGTCAGGGCTCCCAGCTCTCAGCTTGCCCAGCCCCAGGCACTGGGCATCAAGCTCTCCCTGCACCCAATGCTCACTTCATTCTCCATTTCACTCTTCGCACCAGCTCCTGAGATCCCCCCAGAGTAATCCTGGCCTAAAAAAGTGGAAAATCTGCCACCATCTTTGATGGTTGTGGCATTCCCACAACAAGGTCAAGGTGTCTTTGCAGAGCACACTGGTGGTATTTGACATGGAAACGGCAGAATGTGAAAGAGGGGTGGCCAGAATATGCTGCTGGTCCCAGAAAAAAAAAAAAAAAAAAAAAAAAAAAAAAAGCTTTTCTGACTCTGAAATCCCCATTCAGACTTTGCAAATCCATCCCTTTTCAAAGCTCAGAGAATATTTGGAATTGGAAATCACAATAATCCAAAATTGTCCTTGAAGGGCTGTTGACCCAAATTCTCATTTCCTGGATAAAAGCAGCCCCTGGCTTCCCCGGGGCAGAAAGCAAGAAGGACAAAAAGCAAAGCCCCAGAACTGTGCTTTATCAGAGGAGAAATATTTCCTAAGGGGAAAATTCAATCAATACTTTGCAATTTCCTAACAATCCATGAATCATTGCAATTATGCAGAGATAATTCAAGCTTTCCAATCCAGCTGGTAAATCAGAGAAAAGCGTACTCTTTGCATGCACTATCTGCAGTTTGACATGTCAATCAGAAAAAAACCCTTCAAATATAAATTCCATCCATTGAAATTTAAAAAATATATCTATTTTTTTAAAACCCTAGACAAATTTAAAGGGTTTACAAAGTACAAGGATTCTATTTTTTAGGTAATTCTATGCCACAGGTAGGAATAATGAAATTACATGGAATTATTATGAATTTTTCTGTTGATAACTCATTTGCATTCCATCACCTGCTATGTCCTTTCTGCTTTCTACAGCTCTAAGAAGAAAAGGTATAAGAAGAAACAGACCAAATCAAAGTTTATTTCTAAATTTGCCCTTCCTTTCCTAACCTTGAACTTGGAATAAAAAAAGGACCTGCATCTGAACAGATTTTTTATCCAAAATCAAATCTCATTCTGGTTTTGCTGTTCTTTAAGAATTCCTGCAGCAGTGCAGAAAGAATGGGAAGGCAACAGAAAAATTAACTATCTTCTGGAGACATTTTTCACTAGGACAATATTATGGTAAACAGGAAGGAAGGAAAGTTTTCAGTGTGTTTTGGGAACAAGAATTGAGTGCAAGACTCAGTGACTTGGTGTTCCTTGTGATGACTGTCAAAATGAAGTCATCAGTTTCCTGAATCCATTTTGGACTCAACACTCATGTCTTTGTCTGTGTCTGCTGCCTCCAGAGACACTAGCAAGATAACCCTGGCAGCCCCAGGATAATTGCTGGCCAACGCATAATTTCATAGAATCCTCACTCAAAATCTTCCTCTTACACGCCCTGCCAGAAGGGTTTATTCCCTATCTAGGATCAAAAATTGCTTGATGTTGGAGCTGGTACCAGGCAAATGCAGCGACAGCAGCGCAGGCGTTATCACGTGGCCCATCATCTTCTCATTTGGATTCAAAAGATCAGCCCTGGGGAATGAAGAAGCACTTTGGGTTCTGTGGCTAAGTCATTCTCTGCTGAAACAACCGGCGGGGCCGGCTGGCTGCACTCAGCACGGCCACGTTGTTGTGGAGCTGCACAATTGTACTGGGAGCCAGACTGAGACTGTAAAACTTTGCTCATTAAGATCATTAGAGAGCTGTCAGATGGAACAACTGGGATGGCTTTGATCTGGCAGAATATTCTTCCTCCTGTTCCCAGACCTTGGGAACCATCCAGTTTTCCATAATTATTTTTTTTTCAAGTCATTCAAGCAATGCTCTTTGGGTTTTCTATAGGTTGCAGTAACTTCTTCAGGCAAACTGAAGGCTGTAACAGCTATAACAAGATTAATTTATTAAATAGAAACCGGGATGTTTCAGTGATTCCTCTATAAATATATTCTCAGCTGGTTTTGCCAAGAACATGACAAAACGTTGCTGATCATCCCAAAGATATTCCCTATAAATCCACTAGGTGTCCTACTGTTTTCAAGCAATTAGGCTCCAGGTTTGTTTGGGTTTTTCCCTAGTTTTGCCAGTGAGGAATTAGTTTGAGGCTTTAGTGGAATTAGGTCTGGGTTTGCAGGTTGAAGAGATGTGCATGTGTGGTTTGTGTGACACAGCAGGACATCCGGCTCACAGCGGCAGAGCTTTTGGCAAATGCCACTAATGTTTCCCACAGAGACCAACTCAAGGTTACAGGCTGGAAGAGAAAAAGGGAAAAGAATCTGCCGTCCTCTCTTGGGAATGCTAAACAAGATCCAGCCGAGCCAAATCCTCTTTTCAGTCAACCTTGGGCATCTATTTATAGGACTGCTAAAGCGAGGCCAACGCTGACCTCAAAGGTGGTGGCAACACACGTTAACCTTCATGGGAGCTGCTCTGCACAGGCTGTGATTGTGACATTCCTGCTCAGTGTCCCCATCCCTGATGGGTGTCCCCTGATTGCCAGTGCCTGTCAGCAAAGGCCAGCACAGCACACGCTCACGAGGTGCCTTGTCATTCCCAACATGGGGGGCATGGAAATATATAGCAAGAAAAGCAAGCTGAAAAACAGCCAGAGGGTAATTTTCTCATCTCAGAAAATACTTGGGGTGGAGTGTGGGCATTGGACAGTCTCCAGCTGCTTGGCTGCTCCTCCATGGTGTGGCCTGGAGCACACACACCGTATCAGTTGTGCTATCCAGGACATCCCTCCCTCCTCTGCCTCCAGATTTGTTTCTTGCACTGAGCCCTGGATATCTCCTAGGTATTGAAAAAGCATCTTTCATTATTGCAGTGGTTTTCAGGGCTCAGAAATGCAGTATTTCAGTGAGAGAGAACTGCAGGGTGATTTTTATGGTCTTGTAACTGAAGCACAAATCCCATTCTGTGTAATCCTCCCAGCCTTGCCCTCTCAAACAGGGGCCATTGCATTTGCAAACACCCCTCCTGTTCACTCTCATTTCACAGGGCTGCCACAGCTTGAATCTACCCCAGATCTATGCAAGGCAAGTGAGGAGAAAATCTGGTTTATTTTCTATTTAACAAATGCCAGAGGCAGAGATGCTCTCAAACAATGAGATTGTCTCTTTTTCCAGTAGGTGCTTCATGGCCAGAAGTCCTGCCCAGGGCTATTGGCTCTGCAAACAGGCATTGGGCAAGGTTTCAGCACCAGTTTAATCACAAACTGCAAGGGGAAATCAGAGGGGGAACAAGAGCCTCCTGTCCTTGGCCCACCAGGACTCCTTGCCATCAGGCACTGCGCATCACGGGAAGTGCGGAGCATCTGTCCTCTGCCATGTGTCACTGCTCTGCCTCTCTTCCCTGCTCTCTGGGCTCAAGGTAGGGCACTCATTTTCCTGCAAGAAGAAAAGGATGCTCGAATCTTCCACAGTGTGTATGTGGAGGTACCTGCTGCAGTCCCAGCCCTGTGCAGGGTGCACCATATGCTGGCTGTGAGGGAGTTTAACCTGGTCCGGCACCTGTGTTTGCTGTGACACACAACAAACACCTCGAGCCTTGCCATGATTCAGAGCATAATGTGTGGGAGCCATCTGGTCCCGTAGCTGAAGGAGCAAATGGAAAATCTGATGAAAGCACAAACAGTCACAATGAGAGACTGAAAAGATGTGTTGATATTCCCAGCAGAAGTCTCCTTCTGTGGGGGGTAATCTCATCACCCATTGCCTCTTTTCCTGCTCCTTCCTCTGGAAACCTTCTGTCAGCCAGGTTGCACTCTCAGCTCTGGGAGTACTCACACCTTTGGGATGCTAAAAATATGTTTTGTGTGCTTGAGCAAACCTCCTGAGACAAGAATTTGCTCAGCAGCCAGCTGTGCAGTGAGCAAGATGTGCAAGATGCTTGCAGCACAGCACATTTTACGGAGCTTGGATTGATCCAGAACTTTGGCTGGTTTAAGATGTGCTCTTGAATGGGATTAGTCACTAATATTGTCTCACTGCTGTGCAGAATTGCAGCTTATGGCTGTGACAGACTGAATGGAGCTTCACCTCAGCTTGCCTAGATATTCTCAGCCCTGGAATGGAGATGTATCACAGAGGGACTGGAGCATCAGGGGGGAAACAAAGAACTCAGTGCAGTGGATGGGGTAGAGCTTGGGATGGCTTCAATGTGGCAGAGTTTGTGCATAACTTGTCCAGGATACTGGGTTATTAAAAGTGGTTTTGTTGTATTTTGCAGCCAGTCTGGGTTTCCCTCATTCTGACCCTGGTTTCTGATGTTTGAAGGGAAGGCAGAGAGACAGAAGATGCCTATTTTAGTACTTCTCTGCAGGGAATGCACACGTTTCAGACAGGTACACATTTGTTTCCTCTGACACCAAATTAATGGGAATTGATGTATTGATTCTACAATTCTTCTAAAAATTGCTTCAAGTTTTGGCTTGCTTTCAAGCTGGTTAAATGCAATGTGCACACAGTTCAAGACAGCTATTTAATTATTCTAATATTAATATATTTTAAAAAATTCAGCTCCCTGTGAAATGCAGAAGGTAAAAAGCATAGAGAGGAGCCCAGAAAGGCACTATATCCTGGTTCATCCCACAGTGAGGGCTGCAGGTGAGGGAGGAATTCTGCCCTTCTGCCCCACCCATGTGAGAGCTCACCAGCAGAGCTGCCTCCAGCCCTGGGGAACAACAGCAGAAGGATTTGGAGCTGCTGGAGCAAGTCCAGAGGAGGCCACAGAGATGCTGCAAAGGCTGGAGACCCACTGGAGCCAGGCTGGGGGAGATGGGAATGTTCAGTTTGAAGAAGAGAAGGCTCTGGGGAGACCTTAGAGCTCCTTCCAGTGTCTAAAGGGGCTCCAAGAGAGCTGTAGAAGGACTTTGTACAAGGGCCTGGAGGGAGAGGACAAGGGGGAATGGCTTCCCACTGCCAGAGAGCAGGCATAGATGGGATATTGGGAAGGAATTGCTCCCTGTGACGGTGGGGAGGCCCTGGCACAGGGTGCCCAGAGAAGTCTCACTTAGGACAGTTACTCGATGCTTCTGTATTTTGAGTGGCGACATGACTCCTCCAAATATTTGAAGTCATCTTTGTGTTTCAATTATTTTTCTGGTAAAACAGCATCCATCTGCAGTTTAAGAACAGAACATTAAAAAAAATTGTATAGAACTCCAAAGCACAGAACGTAGAATTTGTGGGCAAAATTCTCTTCTCAGTTACACTTACATAACTCTGGAGTAGTGTCTTCCTCTTTCTTGTTGTTACTCTGAACTCCCTGTTCATCTCATTGTGTCAGAGCCACAGGATCTACCATACATGGCTAAATCCGATTTCATCACAACTGTTGAAATCTCCTAGACAAAATTACAATCTCAGAGGAAGTACATAAAGATGCATGGGCCTCAGTATCCTAAAAATATGCTGCTGTCACTTGTTCTCTGTTAGTAGTTTTCCATGCAAATGAAAATACCGTGGTGGTGGAGAACTGCTGAACTATCTGGAGCAGAGATTTTCTCCATACACATGAACAGAGAATCTGCATTATTTGGCTGAGCTCCTTTATAAAACATCATGTTCAACAGCTCTTTCTTTAAACAAAGAAAGGGTTTGCACTAAATTGTTTGATATTTATTTTGTGGAACTCTATTCCTTGGCTGTCCATGCTATAGAAATGTTGTTATGCTCCAAGAAGACAGATTGCCTGGGCTGGAAGCCCCAGCCCTGATCCAGGGAAGCACATGGCTTCCTTACAATGATTATGATGAATATAATTACTATTCAGTATATGGGGCAATTGTTTTTGGTGTTTAAAACAGAACAAAACAAAACAAAACAAAGCAGGTTTGGAAAGGAAAACAGAACCTTAGAAAAAAAAATAATTGTTAAATAGGAAGTGGTTGACTTTCAGGAAGTAACTCCATATGCAGATTCTGCTATCCAGTGTTTCCAGTCATCAGAGAATGGAAAGAAAAAAATGCCATTAAATATCCCAATGGTCCTTCAGAAAATACTGCACCTCCCTTTCTGTAGGTACAACATTTTAGATCTCCTGTCCAACAGCTGGTGGTGTCAAAGGCCAGGCAAGCAGGACGTGGAATGCAGAGCCTGACGTTTTTCAGTGGTTGCTGAAGGCAAAACCATCTAAAGCTGTAGCAGATGTTCACTTGCTTCCTGTCTGCTTATCTGCCCTGCAAAGGCACTTGGCTTTTGTGCTTGTTGTGCCAAGGGTAGCTATGGAGATCTCCTACAAGCTGTGCAATAGTGATACGCTGAAGAGTTCTTTATGTAGTTGGTTATGAATGATCAAGAAAATATTATGGTTTCTAAGAACTCACTCAAATTTTTCCATATGTACATCCGTCGTTCCCCTCGCACGACAGCGTATAAAATAACTTAAGAAATACATTTCTGCAGTGAAGATGCTCATCTGGCCTCGGTGTGCTCATGTTTTATACATTGTTTCTAGTGCACCATGAAGTAAAGAATAGTATATCCAACCAGCTGTATTTCTCCAAGGCCTTGTAAATGCTCCAGAAGAGTTTTTAACTGTCAATTTAAATATCACTGCCACTAATCCTTTTTCTTGCACCTCAGCTCAATTTTAATTCCTGTTTATATTCATTATGAGCTCCTTTAAATTATAACTTTAATATGAGTGATTATATGCAAGCATTAATGCAGTGCTCCATCTATTCTAGGGCTTTGAGATAGTTTAATGAGACTGATTTCTACACTGATACATTTAAATTAATATGCATTCCCAATACAGTCAAGACCCAGGGCAATTAAGTTCATTACTTATTCGATGGGAGTTCTTTTCCTCCATGAAATATAAGAAATAAAAGAATTTGTTTTATATTAATTCTAGCCCAGATGTTTCACTTTAAAGGGTAGCAGAAAAGGCTGGATTTGGGAGTGGTTCCTTTGCCCAAAAGTGACAGCTTTGACTCATCACTGGTAGACATGGTCACAGATATTCCTGTGGGATACAAAAGAGGAACAATGGCTCTTGTTGGTGTTTGCCACATTTCATGTGACACTATCCAGGAAAAAGAGCACTTGGTGATCATAATTGCACTTTTAAATTGTTGATAGCATTGTAAATTCGCATTGACCTGGAAAATGCAGGCAGTGGGCACAGAGTATTCCTTCTAGAGGTGATATTCAGTTTATTGCAACATCATGGCCCATGGCCCATGGTCCAGGAGGAACTGAAGCCCTTTGGGACAGTTGGTTCCAGGGGAAGTAGGTGTGAACATTCTTTTAAGAAAATGAGCCTCCATATGAAAGCTGGAGCCCTAAAATTCAGTCACCTTCTTGTCCCACAAGGCACTTGTCCTTACAAGGCAATGCATGAATCAAAAGAGAAAAGTTGTTGGAATTAAGGACTTTATGCAAAGGACAGACTTCCAGGCAAAGGAGGATCTGAAGAATGCAGCGATAGAAACTGCCTGAAGCATCTGGGAAAACACAAGAAGTGTGAAAATGAAAAAGGAAAAGAGGGAAAAAGGGGACCCAGAAGTCAAATTCGTATGAGTTGGGAATGTGGAGAAGGTGAGCACAATTCTGTGAGCAAGCTCCTGAAAGAGATGCAGTAAAGATATAAAAAAAGGAACATGTTGGTACTATGACTGGGTAAGAGAGTTTTTGTTTGAAGTGTTTGAAAATTGAAGTCACAGTATTTAGACTTGGACTGTAAGGGGTAGCACAGTTGGAAGCAGGATGGATGAGATGGTTTAACAGGGCTTCATTGTAGTCACATTAATTCAGTTTAAATAATTAATTCTCTTTTAAATTGACTCTATTCTGCACACTTGACATTTTGGAAAAGCTGCCATTGCCTGGCCTTCTGGTAAATGCTTTTGCATTTGTTTTCCATTGTTTCCTTCTTGAAAAAAAATCCTTGTCACTAACAGGAACCATCAGCAGCATGGAACAAATTGACTTGCCAAGGACATTTCCTCCCATCTCATTATTTATACTGGAAGTACTCTCTTTTTTGCATCAAGAGTCAGAGTGTGATTTTTTAAAATTGCCATTTATTAAGGTACTTTCGTACTGTATTATGAGTCAATTTCAAACTTGGTTATGTAAATTACTTTCTGTGCATCAACATTTGGTCATACATTTTCCAAGGAGGTGATCAAGCAGTTTAATTAATAATCAATTCACAGTTCTCTCTGCCTACCTCATCATGTAAAGCCCCAGACTGTTGCAGGAGAGGGTCTCCCCCAGGTACAAATCAGAGCAGATACATCACTCTCCCTCTTCTGCTCTTAGCACATTGATTTGGAGCCTCAAGTGGCTGAGATTGAGTGGATCTATAATGTTATTTGGCACAAATTGGGTTAAACAGGTTGTGTATTTTACTCTCAAGGTGATTTGGTTTGTGTTTTCTCTCCTATCCTTTCTCAGCTCTAGGTTGTGGCTCTGTTGCTGAGAAAGTGTTCATCTGCTCTAAAGTCCCCCATGGAAGGGGCAGTGCTTTGTGGCAAAGGAACACAAACAAAATTTTGGGGGTGGGTCTGTTGAGGTTGGGGCTCCTTCAGGTAACCTGGAGCCAACCCTGTGAGAGCTCAGCAAAGGGCAGAGCCTGGGCTGACCTATATTCACAGTGACTCACCGTGAGACTCAATGTTGTTGCTCTGTTTGCTGGTTTCTCAGCAGTTGCTGAGGCTTTAAACAAGGGCACTCTTACCTAATCCAATCGATGGATGAGCAGTTAGGACCCAATCTAACGCAGCCAGTATTTGTAATAATAGAAGGGCACATTCCAAAGCTGTTACAGAAGAAAAGAATTTCAGATAATTAGGAGAGGAGTTGGGCAGTGATACAGATTTTAAAAGTACCCAAGATAAAATAACAGATACTAAAAATATCTGTATTGAGATGAAATCCTCATGACTCAGTATTCGAGCCAACTTCCATTCTCTAGGAATTAGTAAGGAAATCATCCAACAGGGTAGGTCGTGGTGTATTGCCTTACTCTGGGTTTACACTTACACTTCAAAGATGAATCTCACACTGAGAAAGGGCAGACTCAGCTCTGACTTTCCAGGGCAATTGCAAATTTTAAAAAATACATTCTGTAGTTGTAGCTTTTTTTAAAAATTGTGGGTTTATTTCTATCTAGAAAAAAATCGAATAGAGAGCACTCTGGACCTTGGAAGGCAAAAGCACTGACAGCAGGAGCAGAGATGCATTCTTTGTGACAAGCAGGAATCATTTTTAATACCCGTGACTCTCTAGCTAATAACTGAGGGGTGGTCAATCCAGCTTGCAAATAGAAACACAAGAGTGCCATTTCTTCTCTTTTTTTTTTTTTTTTTTTCTGCATGAAGTATTCTCCAACTAGATGCAAAACTTTGAAAGTATTCTGAAAGAAATTAATATTTTGAAAAGGATTTTGACGTGCTATAGAATCTCAGAAAAGCAGAAATCCGTGTTAGGAGAACTTCAGCTAAAATCTGGGTCAGATTTCCAGTGCAGATGTGTCAGATGCAATTCCTTGGAAACTCTCCATGACAGTTAGTGAGAAGAGTGACCCAATGTTTTCTCACCGTACAAAATAACCGTTCTGTTTGATGATGTCATGTGCATGAAGCACTGCTTGGATTTCCACAGCAGAGTCCTGTTTAAGCTTGTTTGGGAGAAGAGATTTCATCTCAGAACAGTTTCAAACAGGGAGTTCAGCAAATCTCTTTGGTACATCTTGACTGATCTCAATCAGTTTTCGGAATTTTAATGATCTGGTTTTATTTCCAGATAATGACTATTTATGTAAATGAGATGCTTTATAAATAAATATGGAAATTATTCCATAATATTAATTACAGGCTTTATAGTTCAAACACTTATTATACTAAAGGCAAATGGTGCTGGGAATTGTCTTTGAATTTATTAATTTAGTTACTTTGTTAGTCTTATTCTAACTTGACTTACATGTGTTGGGCAGTTTTTCCTGAACTAAAACAAGGTGTACTGTGTGCCTGGATATATCAAAGGATACTGAAGGATAATAAAAATCAAAATGCATCATACAGTGGTAGTAGTAAATGGGACCCAGACTTCTGAATGTTTCTGTCTAAGAATCAAATAAATGAGTTTTACTTGGAGAATCTCACCTTAAGTGTTGTTAGCCGTTTACTCAAAAATTAGTTTTAAATTAATTATAATCCTTTGCACTTCTAAAGCTGCTTCTCTTGAGAATCTCAGTAGTGTTCTACAAACATTAATTAAGCCTAATAGTACTCCTGAGAAGTGGTTAAGTGATAGATATACTTCACCCTCCATGATATAAGCAATCTCTAGAACAAAATACAAAAACTTTAAACAGCAGGACTACACAGGAGTTTAGAGCCTGAAGTACCCAGTCAGGCAAAACTGTGGGGAAGGTTTAGCTTATGGAATACAATTGCTTGGCCTGGGCACGATTCAAAGGTGAATAAAAGTGCTAATAATAAAGAACTCTTCACTAGAGATCTCTAGTGAAGGAAAGTGGTTTTCTACAGTTCCACAGCATCATGTGGTGGGGCTCTGGTGATGAATTGAATACTGATTCAGAGGAAAACTGCTATTTACACAAATCACCCCCAGATGGGCCAAAGAGCAGGCATCCATCCACATGGAACCTTTAAGGCTGATGCATGAACAGCAGGGATAGCAGTTAAGTCCTCTCATCCCTGAGGGAACAGGAGCTGCTGAAAATAGCAACAAACCAGCAGTATCAGTGTGTACATTTACAGCCCCAGACTGTTATTTTTGCTGGCGAATCTGCATGCACAATTTCCTTCCTGATATTACTCCACAAAGAGCAGCTTTTGTTATCTGGCATTACTGATGACAGCAATACTTCAACCAGGTTAGTGCTGGCACAGACAGCAAGCTGGCTTTGGTGGATGCATTAGGATTTGGGCCATCCTCAAGCAATCCCTCTGCTGCCCCGTGCTCACAAAATGGGCTGCAAATATTTGTCTGGGAGCTTCCAGAGTCTACGGGAAGAGCCATTCCAGAAATGTGCTCCAGCTGTAGGCGCTGACTGCCCGCTAAGGACAGGACAAGAGGTATGGCTGGCATCACTTGCTTGACACCTCAACCCGCAGCAACACAGCCAAGCACAACTTCACTGTTTTCTCCCTGACTACACCAAAGGCCACCCCCTGCCTCTCTTACCATTCCAAAGCTGTAGCTGCTGCCACGCTGCAGTGCCTTGTGAATAATTTTAGCAGTTGCCGAGGGAAGCTTTACGACGCGCAGCCCAAGTCCTCAGATGCTACTCTGAGATCTTGAGGAAGCAAATCTGTGCTGGAAAGGGAAATGATAATGAGTTTGCATCAGATTTTTATTTATAGAAATGACTTGGAAGCAGCTGGATCTCCTCCTTGGATACATTTTCTTTCCTTTTTGTTTCCCAGCATTTCTGTGCTTTTGGGACCACAAACTGTGCCATAAATATTGGCAATACAAGCTTGCTGAGAAACTCTACCTGCTGGAGAAAAAGATCTCCTCATTTCATCCAAGTGGAATGCCTAGATACTGCAACTAGACAACTAGGCTTTATCCTTACACATATACACTAATATTCTTTATTTGCATTTGTGAATTGTAATTCATGACACACATGACTCCAGTGCTTCTGCTAAGTTCATTGGCCTTTGGATCAGGGCCTGTATTTGCTTCATTTCCCCAAATTTTTACCTGCTTTGGTAATTACTTTACCTAGAGAAAGGTCTGAAAAATCTTTTTTTTTTTTTTTTCCCATACATATATGATATTCTCTTTCCTGTTTTATAATGTATAGTCAGTAGTTTCTCTGGAGTGCAAAAAGCTTTTCAGAGATGCCATACTTGAATCAGTAAAAGGAAGGGTGATTGCGCTGTTGTACTGCTGCGCCATAATATTTAAACGCTTTATTATTTCATAATCTGTCCTAGAATTTAATCATTCCAAGCAGGGACGGTCTCTTTATGTCAAAAGGGATAAGTTCCAGATTTACAAATATGCATGTATGAAAAAAACCCATGAAGATGTTGCTTTGTTTCCAGTGTGATTCCAGCTTGCCAAAGGCTCCATTTCATTGCATAATCCTCTGGATGCAGCTCCATTACTGCACCGTAAAGTGGGTTACTGGACAGGGTAAGGCAATTCATCTTCTGAAATGCAGAGCCTTGTTTTGCCAGTTATGGAGTTTATAATTATCCATTATCATTATCCCCACAGTTATTTTTACCAAGGCTACAGATAGGTCTATTTGAAAGGTATTCTGTTGGGTTCTCTTGGAGGGTCATCCTTCTCCTGTAGAGGTAAATGAGCAGTGCACACAGCACAGGCAAGTGAGTTCAAAAGGCATAAAACTGGTGAGAAAGTGAAAGTGAACAGATAAAGTCTCAAACTGCACACTTAAGGAACTGAACTAAAATTGTTTTGCTTATGGAAGCCAGTCTCTGCCAGGAAAAACTGAGAATACTGATAGCTGCATTTTTATTTATTTTTTTTTAAAGCACTTCTGAAGCCCCATGAATTATAAATCATCAAGTTCACAATCCTGGGACAAAGTCTCTTAAAATCATGTCCTGGGACAGCAGAGTTCTCCACTCTATTCCTGGCTCTGTCACTGACCATCTGCCACTTGTCCTCTGCCTTGCTTGAGCTTACCCATGTGTAAAATGCACTTAAAATAAGCTAAACCAGACTTTGAAAATTACTTCAGTGCCACAAGCTAGAAATTTGGGGTTGTAACATGGAATAAAATCGCTCTGTGGTTGCTGGTCCATAAAGAGACTGCGTGTCTCTCTGGCTGCACTACGGGGGAGGCTAAATCTGGCTGCCAGGGCTCCACCCTGCACTTGAGAGGCAGCAGAATCCCACATTAAGCGTGCTTGGTGCCTGCCCACCTGCACTCCATGCAGTGGTTAACTTGGGTAATTAGCTTACCATGCACAACAAGAATCTGATCCAACCCTTACTGGAATTAATAAGGAGACTTTGGTGACTTAATGATCTTGGGCTCGGGTCTTCATGTGCAAGTAGAGATCCTTGCTCAGAGATCCTGAAAATCCCTGGCAAGGGAAAAGCTTTGTCTGACTGACACATAGACACATCTCTGTGCAATGAGCCTGGCAGGAGCTGGGCACACAGTAAATCTGTCTCTGCCTGTACAGTAGCACTATTCACTGATGCTGCTCTTTATTCACAAATAAATACAGAACTACAGTCACGATTTTTTCATGGGCCCTTTTGCACGTGGCTTTAGAAGAGCCTTAAAGTGGAAAATTGATGACGAGCTACGCAGGAAAGCTTCACAGGGAGATTTGTTAGCAAAGGTGACTTGATAAAGGTGGTGACAAGCTAATAATGAAATGAAACATTGCAATTAAATGTGCTGGTGGGGGAGAAAGTGTGCCACAGCCAAGAGCATGAGCAGCAGGTAGGTCAGGGAGAGATTGCGGCAGAGGCTTTGTGAAAAACGAGGTTCACCTTTTAGTAAATTTTAAGAAATATGTTTAATAAAATAATTAAGACAATTAGGAGATAAGAAAAAGCCAGTTACGGCCGGCCGGGTGACTTGGCATTCAGCCAAGTCCACATTTTGCCTTCTCAGAGTCGCTCGTTAAATACTCTTTCTGTTACATCGATATATGAATATTCATAAAATTCCATAAACTAGTTTCCATATTCCAGGAACTGTTTTACATGGCCCCTCCTTGGGTCAGCCTTTTTAGAGCATGCGTGTTTCGTGGCTGTGTCCTTTTTATCGCGTCCAGTTTGGGCCTTGGTCCGTGCTTTCTTCAGGTGGTAGATGTTGATAGGTAGTGCATCAATAGAAGGGTCCTCTTTACATTTTTGCTGAATGTTATCCCAACCAAACAGACAGTTTAAGCATATTGCATCAGCTATTACCACTATACCTACTTTTCTAAAAGCAGAATTAAAAACTTACATTCTATATATTCTATATCCTTACCACAACATTATTTACTATAACACATATCTTGCGAAAAGCCAACTTTATATAAAATATATATAACAATTCCTCCCCTTTTCTCTTTATAATTCATTTGGCTTGAGCCATATTCCTTGTTTTCTAGCTTCCATTATTTGTTCATTTTTTTCATAGATCAATTTTGCTTCTTCAAAGGGGTCTATTACATCATTTTGCTTCTTTAACACCATAATCCTTTGAGCCGTTCCGGATGTGGTCAATTTTGAGTCTGTAGGTACTGTTACCACTTGCATGCCTTGAACTACATTTGTAATCAGCCGAATAAAACAGGGAATTAAACAAGGAAGGAATATCAGGCCAGCAGTAGCACATAAGAGAAAAAATCCTAGTTTTTTCCACCACTCTATTCCCAGTAAATTATCCCACCAGCTGCTTTTTAGCATTGATTCCCACTTTTGGACTGGCACATGAGCTACTTTTCTGATATCATTGACTATATCCAGAACAGCATCTCCGTTGTCATCTATTTTCAAACAACAATCTGATGTATTAAATTTTCCACAAACACCTCCTTCTTCAGCTAGTAAATAATCTAAAGCTAGCCTATTTTGATATACTGCGGCCCTTGTTTGGCGTTGTTGACTTGATATTAATTCCAATGCCTGCCCGGTTTTATTTGTTATTATTTCTACAACAGCCTGGAGTCTTATGATGCGGTTCAGCATGTAAATTGGGGTCCGATATCCCCAACTCCCATCCTGTGCCCAGGTGGCTGGCCCATATGTTTCCAATATGCGTTCAGGGGGCCATTCATCATCCCCCCATTTCTGGAATCCTCCAATTACATCCCTTTTATTTCTTTTTAAGTCCTCATAAACTGGTATCCCTAATTGATCTCCCTTTGGTCCTGGTAAAAGAAAGAATCCTGGTTGTATAATTCCCAAAGTGCAGCTCCCTTTCCACCTAGAGGGGAGTCTTGGGTATGCTCTCTTTCCACATATCCAAAATAAGCCATCTGGTGCCTTCCAATAATCTTTTTCCTGTTGATTTATATTCTCCCAAAATTTGGATACTTCTGGGATCCCAAAATAGGGATTTTTTCCTGTGTCATTACATTGAAAAAGTTCATTTACTCTATTATATTTACAATTTTCCCCCTTTGTTTTCTTTTGAGTCCAATACCTAGTTGGTTTCTCTGGTATCCACCAAGTAAAAGTTCCATTGCTTACCTTATATCTTTTACAGGGAGTGTTTCCCACTTCATTAAGAAAATTTTTCCCATCGCGCCAGAGACATTCTTCACCTATTACTGTTGAGCTTAGAATCCACCCTTCTGGTCGGTTTTCCCCTTTTGTATTTGTCTGGTTCCACTTAAGGAGTTCAACCGGGCCTAAGCTACTGCCTTTCCATGGCCATTCCTCTGACATCAAAGCTCCTCCACAGACCCAGCAGTTGGTTATGTTAAGTTCCTTGCTTATTCTTTCCCCTAGTTCCACAAACAGATTTTTCCCTTGTCTCAAGATATCCATTTCTTTTTCTAATTGCTGGTCCAGTTTTGTATACAAATTCTGGAGTGAGATTTGTACCGATTTTGATTGCTGTGCTGGCTTTGTCTTTTTGTTTACCAGTTGTTCTTTTACTAAATCTTGGACCTTACTCCCAACAGCATATGTAAAACAAATCCATCTTTCTCCTTTTGGACATTTATTTCCCAACCTGTCACCACTTGTTCCCAAGTTTTCCACAATCCAATATTTTTTCCCATTATGAGTACAACTATCTAATTTGGATGGGTTATAGCAGTGACTGTTGATATGGGAATGTGTAATAAGGAAGGAACCTCGGTGTTTTTCCATGTATAACCTTTGATAGCATCTGTGGCATGGCTTTGCCGATATCCCATAAGGGAAAAGACAAAGAATGAGTGACAGAAGAAGGAATGACAGAGGTCTGGTATGGCTTATACCTCCACCCTCCATGCCTATGGGGTTGCAACCCACAGCAGGAGTAGATGATCTTCTTGGTGGCAAGTACAGCGGCCAACCCAGTCTTGCCCTCTATTTCCTTGTCACTTCCTTTTTGCCAATTTCCGGGCAAATTGTCTTTGACCTACTGTTCCTCAGGTATTTTCCCACTCAGCAGTCGCTAGTAATTCTCATACACAAAGTAAAGTTACTATTTCAGCTCTTAGTGGTTTAACCAGGATGGGGAATAAATTTGTCCTTCAACACTTTATACAATAGGTGTGTTATTTTATGAATTTACAATACCAAATTTTATTTTTAACCCAGCTAGCATGTTCAGTATTGGGATGAATCCGGCAGGTTATAGAACTTTTGTTCTGATGAGAGTATTAACTCCTCTTCTTCTGTGTATAAGTCTTAAGGAGAGAATATGAGAATCCTCTGACCAAAACCAGTCCTAATCCTTCTGTTTGACGTGGAAGTGTTTCCCCATGGGGAGAATAATGGAGATATTTTGGAGTTCTTCCAGGCAGGGCTTGAAACTACTGATATAAGTTTGCCCTTATTTCCCAATTAGGTATGATTCTTATATATTTCCTGGGTTATTTAGGTTCTCCCCAGTTCATTATTACTCAGTCCTCTTTTAAGAGTCAGTTTAGTATCACCCGGTTCAGATGTTACAGTCCATTCCTTCGGTTCTTCCACGGGTCCTTTGATCCTGCTGGCGTGGATCCACCCTCGTTCCCTGGTCCGGACCGCAGCCTCAGTTGTCAGTAGTACCTGAAAAGGACCTTCCCATTGTGGAGTTAAAGATTGTTCTTTCCAAGTTTTAACTAGTACCCACTCCCCTGGATGAATATTATGGATTTTAAAGTCTAAAGGTGCAGTTTGAGGGAGTATCCCTTTCAATCGCAGATCTTCAAGGGTTTTTGCAATTGTATTTACATATTGCTTAACACTCATTTCTCCTATATCATATGTGGCTGTTTCATGTTTGGTGGTCAGAAAGGGTAATCCAAACATCATTTCATAAGGTGACACTCCCAAGTCTGACCTGGGTTGTGTGCGAATTCTCAGTAAAGCCAAAGGTAGGCATTTTACCCATGACATTTGGGTTTCAATTACTAATTTTGTTAAGGTTCTCTTTAGAGTCTGGTTCATCCTCTCTACCCTACCTGAACTTTGTGGATGCCATGGGGTGTGTAATTCCCATTTTATTCCCAAGGTTTGAACTATTTGCTGTAAGACTTTTGATGTGAAATGTGTTCCTCTGTCTGAGTCTATCCTATTAACCATTCCATACCTGGGAATAATTTGTTCCAAAAGGGTCTTACATACTACATTGGCGGTGGCTTTGACCGTGGGAATAGCCTCTACCCAATGAGTCAGGTGGTCTGTTATTACTAATAAAAACTTCCATCTTTGTATCTGAGGAAGTTCAGTAAAATCCACTTGAATATTTTGAAATGGTCGGAGAGCTAACTCTCGACCTCCTAGTGTTGTTTTTCTCATTACCTTTTTATTTACCTTCTGGCAAATTATACATCTTTCAGTTACTTGTTTTGCCAATCCAAAAATCCCAATACACCCATAATTCCTTAGAAAGTGATCACACAAAGCTTGAGTACCCCAGTGTGTTTTTTGATGCATGTTTTCTAATATTTTCTTAGTGAGTGGCTTATTAAGTAACTGCCTCCCATCAGGAAGTTTCCATCTCCCTGATTCATCTGACTTCCCCCCTATTTTTCTTAATTCTTCTTCTTCTGCTTTACTGAATTTTGGAGTTTCCAACTCCTCCTCATTTGAAGTCAGAATTAGTTTAACCTTTTTGGTCCCATTCTCTGCTGCATCTTTTGCTTCTTGATCTGCCAGATTATTTCCCCTTATTTCTGGGGTCATTCCCTTTTGATGCCCTTTGATGTGTACCACAGCTATTTCCTCAGGCAATTTTAGTGCTTCTAGGACTTCCAAAATAAGGCTCTCATGTATCAACCCTCTTCCTTTTGAATTGAGTAATCCCCTTTCTTCCCAAATTTTTCCAAAAGTGTGTACTACTCCAAAGGCATATTTTGAATCAGTATATATAGTTCCTTTTTTATGTGCCAAATATTCTAGTGCTCTTTTTAGAGCGTATAATTCACAAGCTTGGGCTGACCAGTTTGAAGGTAACTTTCCTTTTTCAATGGTTTGCATATTTTTCCCATTCACCACAGCATACCCTGACATTCTTTTCCCTTGTATACACCTGGAAGAACCATCCACATGTATTATTTCCCCTTCTAAAAGGGCTTGCTCTTCGAGATCTTCCCGTACCTTAGTTTGGTACTGGATAATTTCTAAACAATTATGTGTTAAGTCACTTTTTGGTTCTCCATATAAAAATTGTGCTGGATTTAAACTCTTGTTTACTTCTAATATCAGATCATCACTATCTATCAGGATTGCTTCATATTTCAACATCCTAGAGTCTGTTAACCATTTTTCTGCCTTCTGGTTTAATATACTTCGAATCGCATGAGGTGTACACACAACTAGTTTACTTCCAAAAGTAAGCTTACGGCTCTCTTCTACTAGGATTGCAGTAGCTGCTATAGCTTGAATACACACCGGCCAGCCGTGGCTCACTGGGTCCAACATCTTTGATAGATAAGCTATTGGTCTCTTCACTCCTCCCCACTCTTGAACCAGGACTCCATGGGCTACTCCACTTTCTACATTTACATACAAATGAAAAGGTTTTTCTAATGAGGGTAAGCTCAAGGCTGGCACTGAGGCTAGTTTCAACTTTAATTTTTCTAATTTATCATCATCTTCCTTGGTCCACTTTATATTATCTCCCTCTGTCAGTTTTCCATATAAAAATTTTACTGCTTGTGTATATCCTTCAATCCATAATCTGCAATATCCCAATAATCCAAGTAGTTTCCTTATTTCCTTCTTTGAAGAAGGCGGAGGGAGGGATAAAATTCCTGCAATCCTGTCAGGGTTTAATTTTCGGCTACCTTTGCTTATTAAGTGTCCAAGATATTTCACTTCAGATTCTACAAATTGCAGTTTCCCTTTTGATACTCTTAATCCTTTTTCCCCAAGAAAATTCAAAAGTTTTATGGTAGCTTCCCTAACTTCAGCTTTAACTTCCCCTGATAATAAGAGATCATCTACATATTGTATAATTTGAATTCCAGGAGGAGTAGGGAAAGTTTGTAATATTGTTTCTAAAGCCTGTCCAAATAAGTTGGGAGACTCAGAAAAACCTTGTGGCAATCTAGTCCATCTTAATTGCTGCTTCCTTCCAGTATGTGGATCTTCCCATTCAAAGGCAAAGATATTTCGGCTTCCCTCTGCTAGTGGACACGCCCAAAAAGCATCTTTTAGATCCACTACACTAAACCACTGATGCTGGGGTGGGACCTTACTTAGAAGAGTATAAGGATTGGGTACCAGGGGATAACGGGTCTGGGTTCTTTTGTTAACCTCCCGTAAGTCTTGTACTAATCTATAATTCCCATCAGGTTTCTTTACTGGTAGAATAGGGGTATTATGAGGAGACATACAAGGTTCTAATGTCCCATCCTTTATTAGTCCTTCTATTACCGGCTTCAAGCCTTCTCGCCCTTCCAAGGATATCGGGTACTGACGTACACGTATAGGACTTTCTTCTCTTTCAATTGTGACCCTTATGGGGTCTATGTTCAATCCTCCCCTATTTCCTTCTCCAGCCCAGACTTCTTTGTTAATTTTATCCTCATCCTTTTGGTCAAGTTTTAAAATTTTAGCTGTCATTTTCCCTTCTTGTGGTATGACCCCTATTCCCAATTCTACTTGTAAATCTCTCCCTAATAAATTGCTACCTGCCCCAGGGACTAATAAGACATCTCCCATCCAAATTCTAGTTTCACCTTCTATCACCACATCTTTAATAACAGGAACTGTAAAACTTTCTCCTTTTGCCCCTGACACCTTTACAGTGTCTTTACTTACACTATAACCTGTGGGAACATTTAGTAAGCATGTTCTCTCGGCACCTGTATCTACAACAAATTCTATTTCCTCCTCTTGGGGACCCACTTTTAAAGTTATCAAAGGCTCTTGATGGTATTTGTCCCCTAAAAAATAGAGCCTATGACTCCCCTATTCCTCTTCTTGGTTTATCTCTCTGAAAATTTTCAGATCCTTTTTTCGATGGGGACACTCACGTTTGTAATGTCCCTTCTCCCCACAAAAGAAACAGACATTCGTAGAGTGCTCCTGAGATTTTGTTTGTATACGGACTCTGTTTTTTTCCTTTTCCCTGTCTTTACTACCTGAATACCTAGGAGTGGTACCTGGGGGCTTTGTTCTTTTTTGGAGATTATTTTCTCGCATCATGGCTACCATGATCTTAGCTTCTGCTTTGGCTTTTTCTTCATCTCTTTTAACATAAACCTTTTGGGCCTCCCTTAATAAATCATTTAATGATTTTTCATGCCAATCTTCCATTTTTTCCAGCTTTCTTCTAATATCTGGCCAGGCATGAGTAACAAAATTAACTCTCAATAAAGCCTGTCCAGCAGGTGTTTCAGGATCTATTCCAGAATATTGTTTCATATTTTTCTTGAGTCTCTCAAGCCAATCAGTCGGTGTTTCCTCTTTCCCCTGCTGTCCTTCAAAGGCTTTCTTGGCATTCTGCCCTCGTGGTACAGCCTCTTTTATTCCTTTGATTATCAAGTTACGATAATCATTCATAGATCTCCGTCCCGCCTCATCATTATGATTCCAATTTGGGGTTTCTATTGGCATTTTTTGGTCTCCTGGTTCTCCCTGCGGGTTTTCCCTCTCCCAGATCCTTATACCAGCAGCTCTAATCATCTGTCTTTCTTCCTGGGAAAAAATAATCTTCATAATTGATTGTAACTCTGCCCAAGTAAAAAAATTTGGCCCTAAGAAGAGGTCTAATTGCTCTGAAACACCTACAGGATCTTCCAATAAGCCTTTAATTTCCTTTTTAAAACTCCTGACTTCTGAAGAAGTCAAAGGGTCATTTACAAATCCTGTACTCCCGCCTCCCATGGGGACTTCTCGTAATGGGAATAAATTAATCTCTCTATCCCAGTTTTCCTGTTTTTTATCCTTATGTTGGTGTGGTGTTTCTCCTTTAAAAGGAGAAATCCCCTGGCCGGTAGCAGGTGTCGTTCCCATGGGGACGGTGGCAAAGGCAGGGGCGGCTGCGCCGGGCAGAGAGGGAGGAGTGGGGACAGGGGTCCGCCCCGAGGCTGGGTCCTCCCGGGAGGGGAGGGGGTTAGCGGGGGCTACTGCCGGAACCGCCGACAGGGCAGGGTTTTCCGGCGGAAACCAAATCGGGGCATGGATCTTTTGCACGTGGTCTACGCTCGGCACCGCTGGAGTTCTCGGGGGCAAAGCCGCTGGGGCCGGGACAGGCGGAGCAGCCCCGGGCGGGAGAAGGGTGGCTGAAGTGCCCGTGGCTGGGGCAGGCGGGGTTTCTGGCAGAGCTGCTGCAGCCCATGCCGCCGGAACCGAAGCTGGGACATGTCCCGACATGTCTATTGGAGCGACCCCCGGCCATGAGGGCTGGCCCGGAGCAAACACAGGTGCCGTGGACGGCTGGGCATCCAGCGGTGCGGGAACAGCGTACGGGGGGGCAGCCGCTGGGACAGGGGCCAAGGCGGGCGGGGGGCCCGAATACGGGGGGGCGGCCGGCAGGGAAACGGGGTTGGCTGGGGGGGGCAGCAGGGCTGGGGGAGAAAGCGGCGCGGCAATAGGGGCTTGTGGGGCATCTGGCAGAGCTAGTGGGGGCAAAAATTTTAATACATCTAGGCCCTTTTCTCTTTTTTTCCCTTCTTTCTCTGTCTTTGGGGTTTCGGATAATTTAAAAATCCTTATCCCCATAGGGTCCATGTCTCCTTTCCAGCAGGCAGCATATTTTTTTTCTTCTGGATTAAGCGGTTCTTTTGAATTTATAAACATATTTAAAGCTTGACAAATCCATCCTTCAAAAGAACCATATCTGGGCCAATAAATATGGTCAGATCTTATTTCTCTTTTTGTCCATTCAATCATACAGTATTGAATCATTTTTACTTTGTCTTTTTTCTTTGTACTAGGATCCAGATCCCAATTTGCTAGCATAACTCCTAAAGGGCTATCTTGGGGTATTTCTGCTGGTAACTCCTTTTTTTCCTTTTTTCCAAAACTCCAATTCTTACTAAGTTTCTGTCCCATTTTTAGGATTTTGTCTAGTTATTGTTCGGTCTCTCTTTTCTTTATCTAACAGCCTGAACACCACCTTTTTCCCTTCCCCCTCCCCGAGGCACAGAAACTCTTTACTCTTTATCTCAGTAGTACAGTACCATGTGTTGCATGCACAGTTTTTTTCAACACAAAAATTCCCTTTTTTTTACTTCAGCATTCTATATTACACATACATTCCCTCACCCCACTTACACAATTTTTATTTCTTTTATTATTATTATTATTATTTTATATATGCATATATATATATCCCGTTTTCCCAGTGGACTGTATAGGAAAACTATCGGCTCCCTCCCTGAAGGGTCTAAACCCTCCCCGGACCGTCCCAGCCACCCGGGGTTTTTTACAACCCCCTTTTTCCTCTGGGATCCCGTCCAAAACACCCGGGGGTCACTTTCACACTTTTTTTCTTTCACTTCGCTTCCTTACTGGCCATTTCTCTCGCGAGATAATGGAAACGCAGCCTCAGAAGCTCCCACTCGCTTCACCAGTCTGGAGTAGCCAGCCAGTGTCTCATTCACACACCACGCAGACCCCCTTTAACCCGCTCCCCTGAAAGTTACTTACAGTCGTTTTCTTTTTCAGGTTCTTCGTGCACGAGGTTTTTACGGAGCAAAAAAATACTGCAGTTTTAGGGAGCCTTTTCCCTTTTCCTTACTTGCTTTTTCTTTCTCCTTGCTTGTCTCTTCGGATGTTTACCTGCAATCCCCAATTCTCACCAGGAAAAACAAAGTTTTGGGCCGCCAAAAACCCAGGCGGGGCGCCTCCCTCGCTCTGGAATTCCTGGGGTTTCAGGGTCGAGGTATATCCCGGCAAGAGCCCCCAAATTGTGAAAAACGAGGTTCACCTTTTAGTAAATTTTAAGAAATATGTTTAATAAAATAATTAAGACAATTAGGAGATAAGAAAAAGCCAGTTACGGCCGGCCGGGTGACTTGGCATTCAGCCAAGTCCACATTTTGCCTTCTCAGAGTCGCTCGTTAAATACTCTTTCTGTTACATCGATATATGAATATTCATAAAATTCCATAAACTAGTTTCCATATTCCAGGAACTGTTTTACATGGCCCCTCCTTGGGTCAGCCTTTTTAGAGCATGCGTGTTTCGTGGCTGTGTCCTTTTTATCGCGTCCAGTTTGGGCCTTGGTCCGTGCTTTCTTCAGGTGGTAGATGTTGATAGGTAGTGCATCAATAGAAGGGTCCTCTTTACATTTTTGCTGAATGTTATCCCAACCAAACAGACAGTTTAAGCATATTGCATCAGCTATTACCACTATACCTACTTTTCTAAAAGCAGAATTAAAAACTTACATTCTATATATTCTATATCCTTACCACAACATTATTTACTATAACACATATCTTGCGAAAAGCCAACTTTATATAAAATATATATAACAGGCTTGATGGAGCAGGGTGGGAAGGAGGGGGAGATGTAAGAACAAGAAAGACAGGACAGAGATAAGCTCTGTTAGCTGTGATAGCAGTATGGGGAAGAAAGTACTTTGGTGTTTGTATCAGGCCTTGCAGAGGCAGAACCCCGTCCCTGACCGCAATTTGTTGACATTGACACAATGTGTAATTAAATGCAGATAGTCCTAGAAGGACAGAAATGGGGGAGGTTAAACAAATTAACAGCAAAACAAAGACATCTACACAACGTTTGACTTATAAAAGAGCTGAAAAGTATGAAAACTGCCGGAGAATATTTAAGAATTCTGTTTCTCTAAAATGAGTTTCCATTAGAAATAGTCCAGAATATTTTAATGGTTATGAACTTAAACCCTGCAAAGTGAGCTATTCATACATCATGGCAGGGATTTTGCTCAGTATACAGGCAGCTGTAACAATACTCTTAGAAGTAGGAACAGACCCATTAATCTTGGATGTTAACACTGAAGCCTAAAATTCTTGCCTACCTGAAAAATGAGCAATGGCAGAGAGCACAGAGCAGTTTGCATATGAAAAATTATTAACATTATCCAGAAGATGGACTTCAGTGTTGCTATTTGTTTGAAAAGCATTTCCAGGATTAAAATATGCTGGGAGTTGATTTAGAAAAGTCTCTACCAGCACACCAAATAATTTAAGGACACTCTACTGAACACAGAGCATCTTGCTGTGGTGAACAGTGACATTCTTGGTTCTTGGTCTCTCACTTACCCCACTGTGTATTGTCGGGAGAGAGAGATTTCTTTATGGGTGTGGCTAGAAATGCACTTCACATAGAAACACAAGGAATGGGCAACGTTCTCGTAGTCCCTGACACATTCCTTACTCTGTTTGCTGCCTGTTGAGAAGAAAAAAATCCAAACAAAACAAACAAGACAGACTCAGCTCCCAAATATCAACCCTGGCAGCTCCGAGCTGTGCCTGCATGTGCAGGCTTGTACATGGGTGCTCCTGCCCAGGTAGACACTGACACATTTTCTACATGGGGGAGTATGAGGAGCAGCATTTCTGCTACAAACAATTTAATTGATAAAAGTCTGTGCGGGAGAAACGCTTCCTATTTTATACTTTTTGCTTTTATATTCTCCCATTTGGTCAGATTTTCAGAAGGATGAGGTAGAGAGAGTAGGTCTGAACATATCTGAGTGTTTACAGTTCAGTTTTGATAAATTAATCATATTTACAAATTCAGAACTTCATATAAATTTTATGTCTTTTATAACGAGCCACATCTAAACCCTCAAGCCAAACATCCAGGACTGAGCTAAACCCAAATTAAAACTCAAAATTTTTTGGTTGAAACCTACCCCTAAACATCATTTTGGTATAAAATTTGGAAACTCAGGATTGCAGTGGACAAGGTGCCAGAAAAGTAGTATTTATTTCTGTGTGGGTACAGGCAGGATTAGGTTCTGTTGCGCTCAGCAACATCTTGACACGCCGCACTAATCTTAGCGGCGCGCTCTTAAAAGATTATTTTTGTCTCGGGTTCTTTTTCTAGTCTTTGATGCAACAGCCTGCTGCGGGTTACATCAAGCCTCCAGAAAATCCCTCGCTTTTCTCATCCCTTGTTTTCCAGACAGCCGGCACCTCCTCCGGGTCCAGGCGACGGGCGCCGCAGGTGAGCCAAATCCCGGCCTATTTGGGCCGGAGATTAATTTCTGTTTAAATTAAAGATGCTTTCTGCGTTAAAACGCTGAGGTGGGGGGAAGGCAGAGCTGAGCCCTTATGGTCTGCGCGCTGTTTTAGGCGCTTTCACTGAGGGCGCCCCGCTCCCCCTTCACGGCTCGGAACCGCCGGCGCCGCGTTCCGTGAGGGGGAAGGCGGGAGCGGAGGGGCCGCGTTCCGTGAGAGGGAAGGCGGGAGCGGAGGGGCCGCGGTCAAGCGACGGGCAGCGCTCAGAAGGGACCCGGTGGGCAGTAGGGCACGGCCGCCTCCCCCTCAGGATCCGCGGGGACCCGGCGGGCGCCGTCCCGCTCCCGCCCCGCCGCGATCACGGGTCGCCGCCCGCCTCCCCCGCCCCGTGACAGCCAAGATGGCGGCGGAGGGGAGGGGGGATCCCGCCTGAGCCGCCCACACGGCGGGAGGCGGCGGGGGCGAGCCGGACTCCGCTGGGATGAGATAAGGGCGCGGGCATCGAGCGCGCTGCCCCCCGAACCCCCTTCACCGCCCGCTCCTCGCCCCGGGGAGCGCGGCCCCCCGCCTGAGGTGAGGGCGGCGGGGCTGTCACCGCCGCGGGGCGCGGGCCGGGGGGTTTCTCCGAGGCGATGCCGCGGGGCGGGCGCTGCCGCGTTCCGGGGCCGGCGGGGAAAGGGGCGCGGGGCTGTCAGCGGGGGCGGGGAGGCCGGCGCCGGCGGGCCGAGGCGGGGTGGGGGCAGCGGTAACTTTCCGCTGGGCCGCGGTGGGAAAGGGGGAAAACTTTCTCCTTGTGCCCGTCGTCTCCAGGCTCCCGCCAGCCCCGGCCGGGCCCGAGAGGGGCTGTTCCCCGGGCCGCGGCCACGGCTCGGCCGCCCGACCTGCCATGTTGTACGGGCTGCACGGAGAGTGTGTGCCTGTCCCCGGATCCGCGTGTGCGTGTGCGGCTCCCCAAATCCATCCCTCTCTATGTGTGTGTGTGTGTGTGTGTGTGTGTGTGTGTGTGTGTGTGTGTGCGCTCCCTGCATCCGCGTCTGTGCCTTCCCCACACCCCTGAGTGTGCTCCTTCCCCCGATCTGTGTTTATGTGTGTCCCCCAAATCCATGTGCGGGTTCTCCGCTGCGTCAGCCGGAATCGCCCGGCGCTTCTCTCAGCCCCACGGTGCGTGTTGTGTTTCTGTCCCGGCTTTCCCTTCGCCAGCCTGGCTTACCCTATACCTGGATTAATGCGGCGCGCTGGTAGAAATTAGCCCTGGCATTTTTATCGTCCTTCTGTCATGAGGTCTGCCTGTGCGGCACGAGTTCCTTGCTGGCCAGGGAATCATGATGGTATTTCAATAACTTCCCCCCGGTGATGGTTGTTATTCCGAAGTTATTTGAAACAGGCTGCGTTTAAAAATGTGCCGCGTCTCTTTTGCTGAAAAAAACGAGGTCTTGATTTTCTGCCTGGTTCTGAAACTTCTTTTTTTTTTTTTTTTTTTTTTTTTTTTTTTTTTTTTTTTTTTGAGTGGAAGTGTGGTGTTCTGGACAGCTTTTTACTTCATTTCACAATTTTTATTTTTTTTTTCTGGAACTGTTGCTCAACTGAAGGTTTCCGTAAAAAGTGTTACATTACAGTACGTAGTATCTGACTTTTTTTGAATGATTAAACACAAATATGTTATCCTGGCAAGTGTCTGGTGGTTTAGGGAAGTTAATTGAGTTAGTCTAGCCAAGGAAGGTCGAGGGGGAGTGAATGGATTATTTCTGGTTTGTGTGTTTAGCATGCAAGTCTTACTTTGTAAGAGTCTCTTGCTTTTCTCATCTTTTTTAAAAAAGTCACATATTTAGAGTATTGGAGAAACTTAATCCAGTTTTTAGAGTGTTGAGGAGTCTGTAACTTTATTTAAAGTGAGCGTTAAAGTGGAACTCTGGTAAAGGGAGCTGGTTTTTAGGGGCTGTCATGACTTGGCATTGAAATAGTTTAATTATCAAAAATAGAGCATTAGAGTTTCTGTGGTTAGCTTGAGGAAGGGGAAAATTGCATAGAGCCTTAAAAGACAGAGCAAAAAAAAGATTAAGCTTCATTACAGCCTTAAGAGCTTCTGCGATGTACAAGTTTTACCTCTGGAAATGTTGGGCTCCAGCTGGATGAGTTTCCTCAAGTTTGAGTGGCTTTTGCTCCTTTGGAACAGGCATTACCCAATGGCCTCTTCCAAAATGTGAATTTATTAGGAAACAGCACAAAATATAAACTGTGCTTCTGCAAGCCGTAAGACAAAAAGTACCAGGACTATTTTCTTTAGACAGGGACTTAAAAATGTTTCCCCAATATTTGAGATTTTCATACCTTTCAGTATTCGTATTTTTTGTAGCCAGATGGTTGCAGGTTTGTGTTTGTGGTGAGCAGCTTGTTCTGGGTGACATAACCCCAGTGTGGTGCTTAATGGAATTACTATATGTGATAATGGCAATATTAGCAGTTATCTAGTTAATATAGCCGGAGTTAATTATTAGTTAGAAAAAGCACAAATATTGACATAGCCTGGCACACACTAAAGGGCTCAGGTGAACCCAGCTGATGCAGGTCAAGCTTTAGAAACAATGTCAATAACCTGCTTCTATTTCAAAGATGTGCTTGAAAGGGAAAGTAGGAAGGTAGAAAGTAAAGCCAATTGGTCCCTGAAGGGAGTGAGGTTGTAACTAATCCAGCTGTTCTGTGTGACTCCTAAAGAAGAATTGTGTCTGTCAGTTTTTAATCTGCAGGATTTTGCATTGAGGGTTTACTAATTTCTAGGTTAATTCCTGCTGTGGCGTGTGATAGGTGGGGAAAACTGTCTTGTGACTCTTCAGAGAGGGAGACAATTCCTAGACCAAGCTGGATGATAATGGGATTTGGTAACCTTGAGGTTTTAATACAGGAACAAGAAATTTGCAGCGTCACTTAAATATTCAACATCCTTTTTTTTTTATTTCCATCATGTTCCCTTAGCAGCTGAGTTGCTGTTAGTTTTGCAAGTCATAGTAGCTGAAATGCTTTTTGTAACAGTGGCTGCAGAAACACTTGTGCTTCCTGGCCAAACACAGGCAGGCTGGAATGGGAATAGTACAATAGGTACTTAGTCAAAAGCTTTCTCAATCTTAAATTTGCCTCATGAGATGAAGACTTGCAGGAAGCCTTCCTTCCGTTTTTTGTCCTTTCCTCAACTTTGACCTGAGTTTTTAAATATGGTGTTGGCATGACTAGAAATTAGGAGGCCAAATGTTACCCAGTTTATGTTGGATTAAAAAATGAAAAGTCAATATGGTCTTGTAATGTTGTTCAAATGTGTGTTTGGGGTATTGGTGATTTCCAACTACGTTGCTCTGTGACAGGGTTCTGGTAGTAAAGGTTTTGATACACGTGTTGCTGTAAAACCAAGGTGTTTTTTTTGAAGTTTCCTGGAAAGAACTATGATACTAATAATGAAAGAACTAAAAAAAACCCCAAAAGTCACCAAAATAATTTCTGTACAGGTGCCTTATCAAAGCATGACGCAATTTACAGCGATTGGTGTATTTCCAGTATGTTTATTTTGCTTGTTACAGTATTTTAATCAAGCTTCTCTGGGATGTATTCAAATTTCAAACTTTTGTTTAAGCTGACTCATAAAAAAACCCAAACAAAACCAGCCCCAAATCCAAATCATGCTATTTGCTCCCCACTTTGCAATCCCCCTCCAAAACCAAACCTGTAAAAATGTAGGACTTTTGGAGAAATTTTAGGTTGAGCTTTCCCTCATGCAGGGGGCAGGTGGGGCGGGCAGAGATTACCTGTCCCTTGTCCTGCTGGAGCTTCACTGGGTGGTGACAAGAGCACAGAAAATGCCCTTGGTCTCTTCACTTATATATCAATTATGTGTGTAAATAATATCTCCAACTGCAGACACAAATCATGATATAATTTTTTGCCATATTAAGCGTAGCAAATCCTGTGGAAGCTAAAGCCAGTTATACCTCATTTTATTTGAGGGACAGCCAACAGGTAGGGATGACTGTGTGTAAGCTGTGATTGCATCACCACTGTTCAACTGTTGTTAAAAACCAGCTGTTTCTAACATGGTACTGACAAATTAATTCACTTGAAGCAAATTAAGTTCTTCGCTATATGGCATAATAATCCTTGGATGTTTTCTGCTGTCCTTCAATTCAGGTTTAGTGTATGCCTGGTCTGAAAGTTTGGTCTGTGGCTGCTCTGAAAATAGGCTGCTGATGCTTATTAAGTGCTCCCACAAACTCCAGAGTCAAAATTAAAGCGTGCAGGGCAGTGATGCCCAGAGGTTTGATCTATAACACTCATTTCAGTAGCAGCCTGTGATGCAGAACTAGTCACTGGTAGTTCCCTAAAGAGCTCACAAGCAGTACCCAGAGGAAATTGAGAAGTGGAAATGAAAGACTTCAGAAAGTGTTGGCTGGCCTGACTATTTTAAAGGGTGTATTTTTACCTTTTCAGTATATTAGGTGTAAGATATATTGCATTATCTAATATATATATATGAAAAATGTATATGTGTCTAATGGATATATTAGATAATACTTACTGTGGAGGCTAAAATAGAGTGAACTTAGTAATAATGGGAGGGGAGTGAAAGGAAGAGGAACTATGGTCTAAAAATGGGATGAGAAGAATAAGGAAATGTTTAGAAATGTTAGCCAGTTATATTCTCCCTGTTTAATATTTATTGTAAATCTTGACTTTTAAAAATCTGGGTCAGGAAAATCATTAATGCTAATTAATAAAATTATTTCAGTTTGACCATCTGAAATGAAAGGGAACAGGCAGTAAGTGTGATTTGTGAGTTATAAGTACATGTATGTAAATAAAAAACCCCAAGAGGAAGCCTCCACCTTGTGTGCAAGCTTTATGCAAACACAGAGAAGGGGTTTGTGGGCTGGACTCTTTGAGTTTTGGTTTTGACTTGACCTTCAGAAGAAACCTATGGACCTATGGAATTATTCTCAAAATTCCTAACTTACCTTGGCATATCATTTCTCTTCAGCTCATTTATGGTGATTTTTGGGAGGACACCCTAATGTTGTTTCCTATTGCTTTGCTGGCTGGGAAGCTGTCCCAACAACACGTGGTAGTGGATTGATGTATTTGTAGCTGGTAGTGGTACTTGCACACTTATTTTTCTGTGGAATAGATGCTGAACATTTTGGTAAGTGCACGTAGAGATTTGCTGGATGAGGGAGGTATTAGTGAGTGATATCCCTCCATTAAACCTTTCCAGTGGGGTGTAAATGATCTGCAGGCAGCAGTCACAGCCCTGCAGATGCTGTCTGTGCATGGCTCTCCCTGTCTATAATTTGCAGTGGTTGGGTCCCTTTTTCTCATGTTACAGAACATTTTTGCTGGCAGAAGGAAAAAAAAAATCATAAAAAAAATGTTCTAAGTCTCAAAGTGTGTTTTTAAATGTAGCAAAAAGTGTTAGAAACAATCTCCACCTGTCTTTCTTACTGTTGCAAAATGAAATCAAAATTTAATTTGGGTAGAGAATGGTTTCAAAACAAAGCTGAGTCTGGCATGTGTGTCTGAATGTGGCAGGGTGAAAGCAGGTCACTTCTGTCACTCTTGGTTGATGCACTTTAGCATTTTCACTTACAGATTTGGGGTTTGAAGCTCAATATTGGCAGATTTTCTATTTTCATTTGCCTTTATCTACTGTGCCAAGAAAAATAAGACATTCTGTTTGGGGGACTTCTTTTAAATAGTTGTTGTATAGTAAATAGTTGGACAAAAACATGGACAAGCTGCCCTCCTGAACTGTGCTTGAGATGAAGTAATATTTACATTTCATAGTGCTTGTTTTGGCTTTCCTCCCTCTGATTTGCTACAATTTGTTTTCTGCATCCCTCCCTACAAACACAGTTGTATTTCAGAAATCCTTTCCGTTCTTTGGTGGTGCCTTTTGGCCATAAATACTGTAATCTAGAAAGAAAAGTGGGAGTTTTCAAACTGGCCTTACTGAGATTTGTCTCTGTCATGAATCTTGTGGGATACTTGAACATCCCTTCTCTGAGATTTTGTAGGGAGGGTTGAATTTCATGGAATTTTGCTGTGGCACAACTGGAATGATCACTGAAGTAGCCTGTGACTTGTTAGACCCTCTTAGTAAATACTTTGATTTTATTGAGACTACAAACAGCACTGAAAAACAAACAGATAAAACACTTGGTGAGCGAGGGAGAAATGTGTAGAGGATGTGGGATATGCCTGATCTCACCCTCAGGGTGAATTCTATTCCTTCCTTCCTTCTCTCTGCCACTTATTCTGCTTCCTCCTCTGAGCTTTGATGCTGCAGATGACCAGTTCCTGCTCACTTTGCTGTGCTCACCCTGCTGGATCTGGATTAGCCTCTGAATTTAGGCCTAATCTTTCTTTCTTCCTTGGCATTGCTGAACAAGTCTGCTTGTCCCTCAGTTCTTGGCTACGTTCCTATTTTCTTCTCCCAAATTCACGGTCTTTTGTTTTGTCCCTGTGCTTTTATCCAGCACTTTTCCATTTCCCGGCACCTCTTAGAGATCCTTTGTTGCCAAGTTTTCCGAGCTCTCTTGATTGTCTCCTCAGCTGTTTGGATCAGAGATGTAAACCATGACTTGGGACAGATGATTGTGAACAGGCCTGCAAAACACTTGGTAGCATTTCCAGTCCAGTGATGCGGGGCAGAAAAATCTTAGGTTTTCTCTTGGGTTGTTGTTGATTTTCTTCTTTTTTAATAAAAATTGATGCAGCGTCAAAGGGAGCTTAGTGCAGGCTGGTGGCTTCCTGTGAGTTATTGTGTTGTCTAACATCACTGAGTACAGATGTGTGCAGCAGGGTCTAAAAAGTAATGCCATTTATCACTTTAGCCCAGTTTTCTCTGTTGCTGTTGTTTGTGTAACTGTAGTAGGAAATGGGAAGAAGTACAGGTGATGTCCTACTAAAAATGAAAATGCCATGAGAAGTTCTGTTTGTATTTGGGTAATGATGTAAGTCCTTTACGTTATTTTTTTCTTGAAAAAGTAGATCCTTTACTTGATATATAGAGGACAAGAAACTAGTTGTAAATAAGTTCTGCAAGTAGTACAAAATAGAGCTGCAAGTACACTGGCAGCAGTTCTGGCTGTGCTCCTTGTGATGCCTAAATCTATATTTTTTGCTTTCATTTAAGTCTCCTCGCTGGTTTTCCAGGGAGTTGACTAAAAAGTTTTTTGAAGTGTCCATGGGGAAATTAATCATGTGTTAATGCTGCCTGATTCTTGGACCTTTTTCAGCCGTGCTTGAGGTCTGCAGGTGATCCCAAAATTTAGAATTCCTGGCGTTCTTGTAAGCTTGGTATTAACGATTTTGTAGTTGGAGAAAAATATGTTGCGCTACTGCGGCATCCTCTCTTTGTAGTCTTGTGTGAAAATGTTCAAAGTCAGATACTGGAAGGTATCTGGTTGTAACTGGTGCAGTTCCATGGTGCTGTGTGGGTTTGAGACATCACTGGGGCTGGGCTCACTCTCTGGGCTGTCAGAGGAATGAACTAACAGTGCTGATTGCTCCTGTGAGATCTCCAAGAAGTGGCCTTGTACATTGGGGTTATGAACAGAACCTTGAACTTTGTGATCCCAGAAACACAGTTCTGATAATCTAATTCCCCTAGATTCTTCCACTAGAAAGAAATCTAGATTTTTCCACTTCAGGAATGGGAGCAAATCTTTCATGGTTTGCATCAGCCCTCCTGAGATGTTTCTTCCCAGTCTCCCTCATGTTACACTTTGTTTGCTGCAGCCTTCTCACGGTAATCTTCTGAGAGTATTCTACAAGTCTTGGGGAACAGAAGCTTCCTTTAAACAAAGTTCACTTTTGACTTACAGCCTTGCTGGTGCTAATGAGTTGTTCTGGGAGTCCAGAGTCTCAATGTCTCCAGTGAGGTGAAATCCTCAGTCCTGTAGCACAAAATTGCTGCTTTGAAATGCTTCAATGTAGCACAGGCTCCTGGGCTTGCAAGTTCCTCGGTATAAAACACCAGCTCAAGCTGTCTGTGGTGATACCAGTGTTTAAAAGTGGCTGTGCTGGTGTTCACCACATCTGAAAAAATTTATGAATTGTGGCAGTTAAAGGGCAAGAAGGCTGTAGCACCCACTGCAAGAGGAATTGGGGTGAGGTCTCTGGATGAAAGATGCTGATTGTGGAGTAAGAAGGATCTGCTTAAATATCCAAATCTTGCAAAGAAAAATGGTGTGAAGTAGATTTTGAAAGGTTCTTGGGCTGAGAGAGCGCTTTGATAGCTGGCTAACACTAGGAATGGACACAGAAAGTATTGATGGTCAGAAAATAATGGAAGAGGAGAAGTAATTTGGAGTGGCTGGCTCATCTCTTCTTTGATTTATTTTGGTTTAAAGCATTAAATGTTGTTTGCATTCTTAAAATATCAACGCAGCATAAAACTTGATATTTTCTTTCTTAGCTTAAAAGTCTGGTTTCATTTACTTTTTTAGTGAACTGATATGTAACCTTATCTTAGCAAGGAGTCCTACAGCAACCCTCAGTGTTCATTTCATGTGACTGGTGTAGTGAAGTGTGCAGAAAGAAAGTTTCAACAAATGTGTTCATTGTTTGATTCTTATTTTTACTGTTTCTATAGGGAATGAAACTTTAACAAGAAGTCTATGTTAAAGCCTGGCTGACAGCGAGAGAGGAAAAGTGTAGAAGCAATGCCCTGATGAAAAGGTAGGGAACATGTGGGGAGAGTGGGCAAAAGGCTGGTGTTCTGCCTTGGGAATTCCTGTGAAATTAGAGGGCTTCTGCTTTGTACCCAGGATTGTTTGCTTGCTGTGAAGAAAATACTGAGGGGAAAAAAAGGCTTGTCTGACAATTTTGCCAGGCGATTTTGGCAGTACAGAGATGAGGGTGAAGTTTTTTCCTTGTATAACTGCAGTTATTCCCATGTCTTGAGACTGTTGAACTCCCATGTGATTTGTGTTGTGTTATGTCTAAGAAGTGGTGCTGAGTAACCAGAGCAGGACTGACTGATCCAGCTAACTTCACTTTGCTCTTGCAAACCCAGCTGACACATCTCTGTGGGTTGGTTACTTCAACAGGCTAATGTAGCAATACATGTATGAGGTGCTGGGGGCTTTTAGAACTTCACTGGCAATTTTTAATAGTTAGCCTCTGATTTGTGTATTTGTTCATCTGCTCTTCATGTTCCTTCAAAGGAAGTAAGTTCTTGGAATGTTATTGTATGATGAATATTTAAAAAAAACAAACCATCAGCTTTGAACTCTTTTAAAAAAGATTGCCCTGCACTGGTTTCCAGCCTACTGTAGGAGAAATTCATTGCTTGTTTACACATGGAGCATCTTTGGAGTCAGGCTAACAAAGTGAAATGTCACCTGGTTTAGACAGCAAATGGATCTAATTAGGATCTCAAATTAATAAGCAATTTTATATTTTCAAAGAAAAATGCAGGAAGGAATGAGAATGACGACAAGGCAGATTAAAAGCTTGCAAGGCAGTTGTTGTATTTTTCTGCCAGAGGTGGACTGGCAGAAACTCTTTTAATGAAGTCAGATGGTCCTTGCTGCTGTCTGGAAAAGTTGGCTCCTGGAAAGAAACTGGCATGGCTGGAGTAACTCTTCCAGTCTGCAGCCACTTCCAAGTTATCTCTGCAAAATTCTCTGGGTAGGAGCAGGTTGTAGGGATTAGATCAGTATTTTTTTCCTCATAAATGTTGTAGTGCATCTGTAGTAAAGTGTATTTTGTGAAGCATGGTGCCTGTTCCTGCTGCACAGATGGAATATGTGGCTCATCCACATCAGTTCTGGTCATGTGATGGGGAAAAGCTGATGTGTGCTTTCCTCTTATAGTATTTGAGTGAGGACTGGGATCTGTTCAGAAAGCTTGGACACTGAATGAATTACAACAGTGGTGACAAGCAGCAAAAATCTTTAATTGGTATTTCCTAAATGTTTATGAAAAAATAGGATGTTAGAAAATTGTTGAATAAACAGTGAAACTGTGTTTACCCTTTGTCTTTCAGAAAAGTAATCAAGCTAATAGTTTGTGGATCTGAGAGATTATCTGATTGTTTCCCTGTTCCCATATTTTTAGAAATTACAAAAGGCTCTCTCATCTGTATAGTCACAACTCAGCATGTGTGTTTAATAATTTTTTAATATATGACTTTATTTGCAAGGATGTTTTGATTATTTATGGTGTTTAGTTTATAGTTGTATTAATTATTTGACTGCCATTAATAATTATTATCCTGAGGTGGCTCAAAGACCATATATTGCACTTATTTCCAGGCACTTTTGTAGGAGATTAGGGTTATGATCCCATGACATTGCCTTCAGAGTTCAGCCTTTTGTCCCCAGGTTATTGAAGTGTAGAGAAGCAGTGGAAGCTTCTCCTCTGGCACTCCTAGTGTTGAATTTCATCTGGAACCAGCTGCCTCAAGCAACCCTCTTGTGCAGTGTGACTTTTTCTGCTCTGTTTTTCTTGTTTGTTTGGTTTGGGGGTGTTTTTGCCTTCAAAGATGACTTGTAGTATGGTGAAGTATTATAGGGAGATGAGTGAGGGTAAAAAGATTACAGTATGGAAGTTGTAGGGAAAAATCTGCTGCTCCCTGGATGGAACAAGGGCAGCATTCCTGACCTCCCACACAACACAGTCCAAGGGGTGGAGTGCAGACCCCATGGCCAGGCTGCATTGAAACCCTTGCAGAGGAGGGAACTCTGGAACTTTCTATCTGATAGAGCCCCACAGCACCTGAAAACCAAGAGAGATGAGGAAAGAGATCCTGCTGTGGAGAAATCTCTCTCCTTGGGCTGATGTGTGTCCCCATCCCAGGGTTATCTCAGGTGTTATCCTGAGATTCACACCCACAAGGGACAACCAGTACTCACTGAGTAAGATGTGTGAGTGAAGCCACTGTGGAATGGCTTCATGACAGGAGTTTCTACAGAAATTCTTCATCAGTTTGTGTGGAATGCTCTTCACAGAATGATTATTTGTCACTGAGCTAGCTCACAATTTATACCTTCTTTCTGGGGTCTATTAACATAAAGTTTGCATAGATCTGCTCTGCCTGATGTTGAAAATCTGGGTATCACAGTAGCTCTAGTAAAGTCTGAAATAGTCTAAAATAGACTAAAATATCATTGCAGTTTATCTTTTTTATCCCATTTTTAGCTGTAAGTCTTTGTATCAAAAGATAAAAATCATAAAACCCTTCCAGAACCACTGAATGAATGGTTTGGGTTGGGAGGGACCTGAGAGTTCATCTCATTCCATTCCTGCTGTGGGCAGGGACAACTTCCACTATCCCAGGCTGCTCCAGGCCCTGTCCAACCTGGCCTTGCAGGGATGGGATAAATGTGAAGGGATAATACATCATCAGCCAGGCCTTTTTTTTTCCTCTCTTCTGTAAAACCTGCGTTAAATTATGAAAGTCTTGCTGACTTGTGTATTACGTGCTATAACCTTAGGAGGCAAATTTATGTGATAGCAGGTGTTTGTATGTAGGGGATTCTAATTTTAACTGCCTCTCAATGAGGAGAGCTTGTCCCAGTTTTTCTTGAAAGTGCTTTTGGGAATAAACGAATGTTTGAATTTAAGACTTTTGGTATAAACTTTATATGGAATAATGGTGAAGTTTAAATAATGTAAAAGTATGATTCTTCAATATAATATATGTACACACACATCATTCTGTTTACTTGTAATGCTGTCTTGGCTGATTAAACTGAAGTAGTGCTGTTAATATACTGGAGCTATAAATCTTGCTTGCAGTTTTAACAGCCATCATTTGTGTTTTTTTGATTACTTAAGTGTTAGTTTCACTTCATCCTAAAAGGCATTATGAATCACTCTAGAAATCAGTGTAGTTATGGGAAATTATGCTGGTGAGAAAAGGAAAAAACCTCAATGTTACAATAGCTATAATGTAGTGTCACAGAGAATTGTTAATGTAACAAAATATCTAGCACTTCAGTCATATTAGCTGAAAGATGTCAGTGTTTGGTCTTATGCCAGAGTTTAAGGATACTTTGTTAAACATCTCCTTCTCTGCAAGCATTTGTTCCCGGCCTGCCTGGGTTTGCTGGAGCCTGATGGACAGAGGTAATGAACAGCATATGCAGAGGTTGAATTTTGTGTGTCTTTGAATATATTACTCAGGGAGGAGTTTGAATTTGTAGTTATTACTTTCATACATATGCTGAGTAACATATTCCAGATGTTTTTTTTGGGTTAGCTCAATGTGGGTTAAACTAAGCTCAGTTTTGTAACTGCATTCTCTCTTCAAACACAAGCTGAAGTTATTTTCAAACTGTTACTCTCCTGTATGTTGATGATTGGTTGCCAGTAATCATGTTTGCTGAAGTGTCCCATAGTGCTTATTAGCCATATAGAAAAATAAAAGTTAGATAATTTGGGATTTCTTCTTGGTATTTTCCAGAGCAATGTAAATAAGCATAAAATAAAAACCTATACTCGTTTCCTTGCAGCTTTAGTAGCTTCTCAAGCCAGTCCAGCAAAGCACAACCAACCTACAAAATAAAAGCAAGAAGAGGGAATTGCCTCTTTTGTGCTGGTGGGTGAGGTTGGTGGGGGTGACCAGGCACAGCCTGACATTCTTCCTGCTTGAGCAGGGGCTGGAAATCTGAGCCCAGCTTGGAACAATTAGATTAAATGCACATTATCAAATTGGGACATCATTTTCCAAATTACCAGTAAGAAATGTCTGAATTTATTATGTTTTAACAAAAATCTTGATCAAATCCAAGAATCATGATGGCAAGAAGTTTGATAAAGGCTTAATATTTGTTATCTAGAGCAAGAAGTAAAGGGACATAAAAGCAATGGGAATAAAAGTTACATGAAAACTGAAGTCTTGTACCAATTGTTCAAACTGCTTTAAATTCTGGTTGTTCAGTTTCTGAATGTCAGCAGGCCCTTGAAACTCCTGTGTGGTAACAGTTTCTCTTGCAATAAAATTTTGCACCCAAACAAAATTAATTCAACAAAAGGGAGTCTTGAATAGCTTGTCTGGTTTAAAAAAGTCTGGAACTTGATGACAGTAAACTTCCTGAAGCTACTCTAACAAGATTCCAGTGCAAATGGGTGACTTGGAAAAACATTTTTAGCCCATTTCTCAACATTCCAAAGTGAGAGCAGAAAGCGTTTTCTTTATTTGCAGGCTACTATTTTCTGTTTTTAAAACAACTATAATTTTATAATTTCTGACCTTTATTTCTTTCTTAGAAGCTGTAACACCTTGTGATGGAAGATGGAAGACAAAGGGGCCCGTGTTGCCGATTACTTTGTTGTCGCAGGACTGACGGATATCTCGAAGCCGCTGGAGGAGGAGATCCACTTCAACGATGCCTGCCATAAAATCGCCAAACCAAAAGAACCCATCACAGACGTGACAGTCCTCAATAAATCCCTGGGGGAGGAGGTTCCTCAGGGCTATAAATGCATAGATGTCACTCCCTCGGGCCTGTCTGCTGATCTCAATAACGGCAGCCTTGTAGGACCGCAGATGTACCTTTGTTATCGCCGAGGGCGGGATAAGCCTCCACTTACTGATTTGGGGTGAGGGCTTTCCCTCTTCCAGTGGGTGATTTTCACAGTTTTATTTAACTAAGGAGCAGATAAGGCAGGTCTACGGAAATGCCATGCTTGTTTAATACAAGGCAAAACTGTAAACAGGAAGATATTTGTTGACTTGAACATACCGTAACCCAGTATGGAAGGGAAAATGCATGCTGAGTGGATTTTAATGACAAGTTTAATCCTTCCCATTTTGGAGTTTTCAAAGCCATTTATAATTTTTAATGTATATATTTAGGTTGGGGTAAGATGCTTAACCTATTTAATACAGATTGGAAAGAGATAAGTTATATGGCATTCTTAGGATCAGGCAATGAATCTTTAATAGAACTGAAAATAACACTATTTTGCAGTAAACAAAACGCTGAAAAGCAATTATATGTGAGGAAAGCCTTGTGTTTTCCTTGTAGGAGAGCAGTATAGTTTCATCATGAAGCTTTTCTGTCAGAATACAATTGGAGATAATGTGACCTCAACTTGTTGGTAAAAATGTTTTGCTCAGAGATGAAACAAGAGCTGTGATTAAAACTCAGAGTGTTTAAAAACATGCCTTCTGACTTTTTTCATCCCCTTTTAACTAGGGTTTTATATGATGGGAAAGAGAGAGTGAAGCAAGGCTGTGAAATCATTCAGAGCACCCCGTATGGGCGGCCGGCCAACATCAGCGGCAACGCCTCGTCCCAGCGGGTGTACATCACCTACCGCAGGGCCTCCGAGAACATGACCCAGAACACCCTGGCTGTCACAGACATCTGCATCATCATCCCCAGCAAAGGAGAGACTCCTCCACACACCTTCTGCAAGGTGGACAAGAATCTGAATAACAGCATGGTAAGGTTGAGAAGCTGGGCTTTGAGCACTTGGTACTCACTGACCAAGTGATGTTTGTGGAGTACTTGGGGCAGCGCTTGGAGTAGCTGGTGAAAAATCTTCATAAGAGGTCTCCAAAGATAGATCAAATATTGGAAGAGTTGGAGGATTGCATTCCTTTGTTCCTACTTGGAACAAAATCTTTCTGGAAGCCTTAGAGCAAATGTTTGGGTTTTTTTAGTGCTGACTCCAGCATCTTTGGATCAGTCCTTTAGAACCTGTTGTGTATGTGTGTGTGACTGGAGGTTTTACAGATGTGGCTGTTTCTGACACAGCTTTTACTGTTGTGGTGGGAATTCCATATCTATCTTCTGCTTTGTTTTCCAACTTCTCTCTTTACTTACAAAGCTATTTTATAAATTATTTTCTCCTCAGTAGTTTCACAAACTTCTTATTTAAAGTTGTATGTGAGTGATGTTGGAAGCTGTTGACCGTAAGCACATTTAAATGTTTAATATGGTTCCAAAGCTGACCTGGTAAAATACACAGGTTTCACAGCACTTTGATTTGCAGAACTGAATATTTAAGTGTTTCCTGGTTAAATCTGCAGCCCCATGTGCTGGCTCTTGCAGGGTACTCAGGAGTCAGTGGGCTGAGGAGGATGCTGACTGCTCTGCAAGTGGGGTCATGTAAAAAAGATCATGGGAATTGATTTGTGCTTGTTTTTAAATAAATGCCAGTATGCATTAACCAATGGATTTTTCAGTTCTGCTAGTCCCCATATTGACTGAGCTATGGGAGTGCTGTCTTATGGAAGTTGTTACACTTTTCTCCCTTCTGTATAAGCTCTGTTCCTCCTGTGGGTGCTGCTCTTTTCTGTTCCATGGCTTTCCCTGTTCTTTATTCTCATGTCGAGAAATTGAGAATTTAAATACTTAAAATTATCAACATTATTATTAATTATATTCTATTATGTCCATTTGTTATACTTGATCACTTAATCCAACAACTTCTTTTATTTTACAGTGGGGCTCAGCAGTATATTTATGTTATAAAAAGTCTGTGGCAAAAACCAACACCATATCATATAAAGCTGGTATGTAACTACTGTGTAGCTTTTTTTATCTTCAGTTCAGGATGTCCAAGTTCATTCATAATGTAATACATTTTGTACTAAATAATTTACCCTATCTTGCCATTATCCAAAAAGGACCTAAAGAATTTTTCTAAAATCATATCAGAAGAGGCCCTAGAACTGGGTATCATGACCATGCTGTTTTAAAATTTGTGTTTAATTGGGAAGCTCAGCTGTGTTTTGATAGGTTTCTACAAACCTGGGTGTCTCCCACCTCTGTTTGTGTTACTGATAACTGTCTCTTCAGGATGTGTGTGTGTATCTGCAGAAGAAAATACCACAGAAATTATTTGATGCATTTTCATGATCACTTTCTTTAAGAAACATTTTGAAGAATTCTGCAGACTTCCACACTGCCTCGAGCATTGTTGGCACTGAGCTCTTTAAGTATTTTTGGCTCGTGTATCATCTTTATTTTATTGTTTTATTTATAAGACAGAATTAGATTTGCTATGACTGATGAAACGTGTTGGCTTTGCATTTGTTGTTGGGATTTTTTTTAAACCCTGATTTTGTTTGGCGTACAAGTCATGAGCATGATTCACACTTAAGCTTTAATCCACTTACATCCCTTTTAGAGGCTGCTCTCTGTAAATAGGAGTTCAGGACATACTAAAAGGTGGACAGTACGTTTGTAAACAAATAAAAATTTTAAAAGGCCCCACAAATGGTGGTAGCTTGCACAAAATTTTGATTCTTGATGTGAGGGGATCCACTGCCCTTTTTGGTTACACGTTTTCATTGCTTATTAATATTCCTCTTTCTGTTAGAAAAGTGCGTAGTGATTGTGTCTAACAGAGAGAAATCCTAAATCCTTTCATGTGGTGTCTGTTCTCAGTGTGGAGTCCCCTGGGCTGGCAATCAGACAGGATGGATTGCAACAGCCTCTGATGTAACTGAGGACCTGTGTACTAAAAGCTTCTGCTTCAGATCTTCATGTTTTACAGCTGTGTTTAAAATAAGTCTAAACACAGTGGCCTGACAGTACAAGAGCTGAGTCCTCAGCTGAGGTGGATCAGCATAACTGATTTGATTCTATTGGTATTAAAAAACTATCTAATATCTAACATATATTTTTCACTGAACGTTTGTTTGCCAGAATTAATTGGTGTCATAGTTGAAAGCATCAGTCTTATTTCTCAATTATTCACATTACCTTTTTTTAAACTAGATTTTATATCTTTGCTCATACTCGTGATGAATGTGAACTATTATATAATAATAGGTGAGATGCACACAGCCTGAAAACAGGAAAAGATAAATCAGTTATGAATAGTTTCCAGAATGGAAGGTAGGATTTCAGTGTAATGCTTTAGTCAGGTCTCTTTAGGTCATGGGAGTGTCTGCCCCTTCCAGCTATTCCCTGATTATTTACACCTTCCCTCATCTTCTGAAGTTACTATGTGCTCATATATGAATTTTCTGGCAATTATTTTATGGAATGAGCTATGACAAACCTGTTTCTGCTGGCTTTTTTTGTAACTGCCTCTTTGCTCGTTCTATTTATAGGTTTAATATGCAGATATCCCGAAGAAGATTATGAATCATTCCCATTACCAGAATCTGTGCCTCTTTTTTGTCTCCCTATGGGTGCAACGATTGAATGTTGGCCATCTAACAGTAAATACCCTCTCCCAGTTTTTTCTACGTTTGTACTTACTGGAGCTTCTGCAGAAAAGGTATTTTGAAGCCTTAAAAAAAAAGTTATTCATTTAATTGAAAAAGATTTGGTTGTTTATCTGTTCAGGATGATGATAATGAATGTTTTCATAGATGAGCTTGAATCTATTCTCTTGGGCTTGATTCCAAGCCTGCTTTGAAGAGTGACTTGCAGTAGTTTCAGCTGATCGTAAACCTGAGCTCTTCTGCTTTCCTGTTAGCCTGTGAAACTGGAGAGCTCTAGGGTTGGCCTGCATATAAATGCAAGTAATGCTATTTTTATTGCAAGCATGGAAACAGCCTTGCGTGTACATACTTGTTCTAAAAAGTAAATTGGATGTCAGGGGGATATGGCTTTGGGTTGTGTATCAAGGATTCCTAAAATAGCTTTAAAGGCAATTGGAGGAGCACATGACTGCAGTTTGTACTCTTTATAATCATTATTTTTCTCTCAAACAAATTGTTTTGTAAATTACTCTTTCTCATATGACATTTAAGTGTTTTAAATAAATAATAGACAGTCTGGATTTTCACAGCCATGAGAATATTCCAGAAGGGATTGCTTCAAAAGATGATGCATTCATGGATCTTTTCAAACAGTAACACAGACTTGATTTTTGATGTGTTTGGGGTTTCTTAGATTGCTTTGAAGATCGAGGCAGAATCACTGACTTGACATCCACAATGTGTTTGCAGGTATATGGTGCTGCTATTCAGTTTTATGAACTGTATCCTGAAGAGAACCTCACAGAGAAACAAAAATCTCAGCTGGGATTAGCAGCTGCTGCCGAGGGAAAAGACACGTGCAGAACAGTGCAGACAAACAAATGCATCTGTCTGCTCTCTCACTGGCCTTTCTTTGATGCTTTCAAGAAGTTTCTTACCTTTCTGTATCGTTACTCCATTTCTGGGCCACATGTCCTCCCCATTGAGAAGTAAGTAATTTCCAAAATTAATTTCAGTTGATCAGAGGGGGGTTTTTTTGTTCTAAATTTCCCATAATGTTATTTTCACTTAACTCATCAAACATTAAATATAATGGTTGCACTTTTCTCCTTTGATAAATGTATATTTATCTCTGTTCTGAAAAAGTCTAGATTTTTATTTGTGATTTAAGTGCCTGCAAAGGTCTCTGAGAGCTGTTTTAATTAGCTTTGCACCCTTTAGCCATAGTGATTAGAAAGAGCAAAATTATAAATCCTTTCTTAATCATGCACACATCAAGTTAGGAGAATTAAATTAGTAGATTTGCATTTTTTCAAATGCCTATTTGTAGTGTAATGAGACATGATAGAGCAGATTGAGTATTTTGCACTAGTAATTATCTTTTATTTGTGATAAATAAACTTAATTTCTTTCTCACATAAAGGATTGCACATTATAAAATACAGAGGAAATCTTTAGGGTCGATACCTGGAATTGCTGTGTAATACCATGTAACGTTTCTGGGATAATGTAATCCTTTAATGCAGCAGATTTCAAATACAGCATTTACTTTCTTATTTTATTACACATCAGGTTTTTTCCTGCTTCAACTTAAATATTAACTTTCAGGAGACTTTGACTTTGTGCATTAAGTATTTCTTGTGATTGTTTATCCCTTTTATTATTACAGTTCCTGTCACTAAACTTGTTTGAAAATCCTGATAGTGTAAACTTCCAATGATAAAAACACTTGCTTTTTGTTTTTAAGTTCAGGGGTTTGGTGTTTTAACTTCTGGGAATGAATAAAATAAGTAGATATGAGAAATGCTTTATCAATTTGGATTTTATGGATTTATTGTAATTTCTCTGATTTGTAAACTGGTCAGTTTATTGTGGATAATTTAAATATAGGATTCTAATGTAGTACCCAGTCTAGTTCCTTATTTGTGGGTTCATCTGGATTTCTTCCAAATGGAGTTGCCTGTGTCACAGTACCGGTAACATTTGTAGAAATCCCAGTAAAGTGTGTGCCATAAGGTGGAGTTTAGGATGGAATTCCTGTTTCTCATGGGTTTTCACTGACCCCATGTAGCTTCTTTCAATGTGAAAGTGTCTATTGTGTAGAATTACACTTCTAAAACTTTTTGTAAGTTTAATCAATTCACGAAACAGAACTTTGTCAAATTCTAAAAACATCCTTCTGTATTTGTAGTATGTGAAAAATCTTTAAAGCTTTTTCATCAGCAATTTAATATAACATTTTGTATTTAGAACTGAAGGAAATGAATGAGCTTAATGATTCTCCTTGATATTCAGCCATGAATATTTTTTTGCAACTAACCAGTCCTAGTCTGAGGTTTAATGCTATTTTAAACTCTGTCAGAAGCAGGACTATAAAATATGACTGCGATGTTCAAACATCAATATTTCTACCTTACAAATAATAAAAAAAATCTCATTGTAATTTTTCAATCTCATATACAGAATTTGTATTCTGAAACAGAATCTGCCCTCCCATTTTCTTGTGACAGGTAGAAAAATAGGTTTTCAAGGTCAGAATATCCCAATAGAGTTTAGGTGCTGGGATTTTTTACTCTGTTTTCTGAATAAGTATGCGCCATTTTTATATAATAATTTCTCTTACTGTCAAAAATTTTGTCTTGAGGTAAAGTAGTTAAAGCTTAATTTCTACTAAATCAGTATTTTTCTTTTCCTCTAGACACATTTCCCATTTCATGCATAAAGTACCTTTTCCATCCCCTCAGAGGCCAAGAATTCTGGTGCAGGTAAGTGTAATTTTCTTTAATAACTGCGTCTAAGGTGAAGATAAAAGGGGTTAATAAAAGGAAAATGTATTTTTTGTGCTCAAATTGTTTTTGTTCAGGATTTCTTTTTTCCTAAATTCCTACACATAATCTGAGAAATCTGTAAAAATTCTGTTTCCAGTTTAGTTAATGACTTTAGTGAGTTATTATAAGAAGCTGTTTAGTGAGCTTAGAACCTAAATTTTTTTCATAGTATATGGAAATTAATGAAAGACTACTCCAAGTCAGCATCTGGTCTGACTTATTGCAATAGCTTTTGAACTGTTTTCTTCTTGCTACTGTATGAAGGCTGAGTGTAAAATAAATAAACAAAACAAAAACCAGATGTGAAATGTGAATCCATGACTGCCCCTCTTCCCAAAGGGCTTTGTGCTCTCAGTGAGAGCTCCAAGGGCCACACCCAATAACAGCCCCTTTATCAAACCTGGCCCTTGCTCTGTGCTACCTGCAGGGCTGTGTGGGAGGGAAAGAATTACAGGAATTGCTACTTGCTCTTTGAAATTTCAGCCCTGTTGGTAGCAGAGAAAAAAAATCCTGGTCTCGAGGACTTCTGAAGTGTTATTAAATCTTTTTATTTCCTCTTAAAGAGGTGAAATGGGTAGAGATGTGTTAAAATTTTTATTGCAGAGAAGAGGGAGCTCTGTGCAGTCATGGTATTCTACCAATTGTGGTTTTTGATTCAATAGTTACAAAATGATGCTATTCTCTGTTATGGCTTGTAGAACATAAAATATGGAAAGTCCTGTGCAGTTCTAAGCCTTAATTGTGTAGCCCATATGGTAGTGAAGTCTTTTAGAGCAAATACAATCCTGGGTTATGTCCTTATGGCATGTGCTGAATATTGAAGATCCTCTTTAGTGTGTTCTAAAGGAATGATATTTATTACTGTTACTGGAAAGGGATTGGGAACAGTTACACTGAAACTGTATCTGGCACTTCTGTCCCTTTTCTTGTGATTTTAAAGAAATTCAAAACCCACCATTTTTACTTCTTATATTAGGGGTTTCTTTATTCATACTCAATAAAATATTTGTTTTAGGAAACACTAAACACATATTTACAGACATAGTAATTGAATTCAGAGAAAAGCATTTAATGTTTTTAGTCTGAAATTTTAGGGAATTTTGTCTAAGTATATATAGATTTATATCCTGGAATGAACTCTGAAGATTTAGATATAAGTGATGTGAAAATTATATCTGTTATACCTTATTTTCAAAATGTTTTGTGCATTAAATTAGTACAGCTTTAGGAGCTGATAGTACAGATGGAGAAAACACTGCTTTTACAGTAGGCAGCCGTAATTGAGAGCTGTGAATAAATTCTTCCTTCCAGCTGCTCCCAGAGACTTGTGTTTGAAACTGCACAGAATAAAATCACAGGTGATTGTACCTTAGACTTTTCCTCAGAATTAGTGTGGGAAATGCCTGCATTTGAAAATGGCAAACTTTCAGGATTCCATTTCTCTCTGAAGCCTGCTAATTGAAAATGTGGTAGTCTTTTGCTGAGCAATTAAACTTTTAAGTCTCAAAGAAATGATAGCCATTAGTAAAATGCTGTGGAATGTTCCCATTTGGCAGCTGCCAGTGTTGATGGGTTCCTTGTGACCTGAGATCTGCTGGACTCTGTCCTACATCCCCTCATTGCACAGGGCTTGCTGTGCTAATGCATCACAACCTGCAGACTTCAAGAGCATGTGGAGTAATGTTTCTCCCCTTGGGGACTGGGGGTAATAAGTGCCCCTTCTGCCTGAGGGAGATGTGCCCCTTGAACAGAATGCTTAATTGTGTTTATGTGCTTTTGCTGAAGCACAGAAGTCAGAGGACATCAGGCTGATGCTTCCTTACAGAGGGTGGTTTGTGAAGGTTTGCCTCAGGCTGAAAAAATGAATCCTCTGAATTCTTCCCCTGAACAAGCTAATGGTGCTGGTGGTCCCAAGGTGACTCACTTGACAAATCCAGCCTGTGGTGTGGCCATCCACATTTGTCAGGGCAGTGGATGTGAGACATGCAGGGAAACAGCATTGCAGCCTCTCCTTAATTCCCTGTGTCTGGGGAGTCTCCAGGCACAGCATTAGGTGACTTTGTGTTTCTAAGTCATCAGTCTTGTCTTCTGCCTTCTATTACCTGGTCACCTGCAGTGGGTCTAAGGTGAAACACACTCAAACCTGAAATGTTGCTAATAAATGGTCTGAACTTGCAGCTCAGTTGTACAAGGTGCTGTGGCTGAGTTACTACTGCTTTTATACAACAGAAAATGCAGGCAGGATTAAGCCAGCTGGTATCTTGTTAGCCTGGATTTACCATGGCTGAAAACATCAGCTGAACTTTGATAAACTGATTATATATTGCTGTTCTTGTCCTTACCTGAGTCTTCCTGTCCATGCTGAGTATGTGAATGATTTGCATGATGCCTTGTCACTGTAAGAAAGAAATGGGATTTAATAGGATCTTCTTGCATCTTCAACTAATGCAAATTTTAAAGATTCTATCAGAGCTGAGCAGTTTCTGCCAGCCAAGAGCCTCATTTTCATGTCTGCTGAAGAAAATATGGCTTTACATTATGACCTGCCATCTCTCCCCTTTATGAATTTTTATCCCTCTCTTTTACCCCTAAATCCAGAAAGAATTCTCCCCAGCTCCTGAAAGCTGTGTATGAGCTATGGGTTCTCACAGCTCTTAAAGTACAGAAGGCTTCATTTTTCAGCAGTTAATATATTCAGATTTTTGCAGCATTAGCTAGTTTAAAGTCTTCTTTATGAATATGCAATGTATTCAGCTCTGGCCAAGAAAGGAAGATCATGCTTTGCCCAGTTTTTACTAAAAGATCCTGATGCATATCATTGCACAGCACTTCTTAGAGTGATACACGACTGGGGTATACAAGATTCAGCTTAATTTGAATTATTTTTTAAGTGTTCTTTGTTACAGTTGGGTAACTTCTAATAAATATTTCCAAAATTCAGAATAAAATTCATGTATTTTAAAATCTTTCCCCAGCTATCTCCACACGATAACCTGATTCTTAGCCAGCCTGTGTCATCACCACTCCCACTGAGGCAAGTAGCAGTATTTTGTTAGTTGTGAGATGTATTCTGATTTGTGTTATGGAAAATATTTGTTATTTTGAGTTGCAGTTGTATAATTGTACACACTTAATTAACAGTGCATTTGGTGGGTGGGGGTTAAAATCATTTTAGTAGTTCTTGAAGAAGAATATAGATCATTAGATCCCCTTTCTAGGAGTTGATCCCTGGGCTTCCAAGATAGTTCAGGTTTTTGTTTTGGAAGGGAATTGAAGGAGTTCTGTTGCTGTCTTGACTTCCAGTCTCAGTGCAGGAGACTGATTAAAGAAACAAATGTTGTCTCCCTGTAAATTGCTTCTCAAAAAGAAAAATTGTCATGCCTGTGTCCTGAAAATAGTCTAGACTGAGTCAAGTCTCAAGGAATCATGTTCACTGTTGGGAAATAACCATTCCTCACTGGACAGTGAAGTGTGCCAAGTATTCTACCAAGTAATCTTCTCGAAAAGAAAGATTTGCAGATTTCCATTTATTTTATTATTGAACATTTCTTTTTTTTTTTACTGTCCCTTGTAACTCACCGGTGTGTTTATGTCCTGTAACAGTGGTGGCAAGTTTTCTACACTACTTCAGAATTTAGGACCTGAAAATGCAGTAACTCTGCTGGTGTTTGCTGTGACAGAACATAAAATCCTCATCCACTCATTGCGACCTTCTGTCCTCACGAGTGTGACAGAGGCTTTGGTCTCTGTAAGTACCAGCTTTTAGTCATACACCTGTAAAAGGACTGGAAGAATGCTTCTGAGATAAAACCTAGATTTAGTGTTAGTGCTGTTAAACTTAAAGGTTACTTAAAAATAAGAATTCAAATAAAGATTACTAGAGAAAAAAAATGCTGTTGTAATGATAGCCTATGAAGATAGAAGATAAATTGTTGTTGATTCTTTGTGTAAATATTGTAAATAAGTGTTTGATCATCACAGTGCAATAAATAAGAGTTCCTGATTTTTCCCAACTAGCATTGTATCTATTCCTCTGGAGTTTTAAATGCATGATTTTCCCTGCCTGTCATCACTAAGCATTGTTTGCTGCCTCTGCTATGTGCAATCTGTGATTCTGAAGATATTTTTCCTACAAATTGAATTTTAGAGAAATTAGTGCGGTTTTTAATTATAATCTGCATCTAGCTTCTCAGTAATAATTAAATAATTTCGAAGTTAGTGAAGTGTGGTTTATTCTTGCACAGGCTGTATGGCACATGTTTAACCTGTGTTTTTGTCTCTGCATGTTTCCCAAGATGATATTTCCCTTCCATTGGCCTTGCCCGTATATTCCTCTGTGTCCCCTGGCCCTGGCAGATGTGCTGAGTGCCCCGTGCCCCTTCATTGTGGGAATTGATTCCAGATACTTTGATCTCTATGACCCCCCACCCGATGTCAGCTGTGTTGACCTGGATACCAACACAATTTCTCAGTAAGTTCTTATCAACAGTTTTTCTTCTCTGTTAATTTTTTTTCTGCTTCCTTTTTTTTTCAAAAGCAGAAACTGGCTTTTTTTGACAAAACTTGGAGGGATATTTTAGTTTTTCTTTCAATTTCTTTTCCTTCTGTCCATGCCAGTTTTTAGAGCATGTAATTAATTACCTAAGTAATTAGAGCTCAGAACATGGCATGAGTGGTGGTTGCTGGTGCAGTAACAGGTGCTTAATACCATTAATCCATCTCTGGTGAGTTGTAACTGGATTGATTTCAGTGCTGAAGAGTGTGGCAGTGTAATCATCACCCTGAAAAATATGGGGCATTGGTTGGATGGCTCTGATCAGATCTCCACACAGTAAATCAAATTTGACTTTGTTAGTTGCTTTGCAATCCTTCTCAGTCCAGTTTTAATGGAGTGAAACCTTTCTCTGGTGGGATGGAACATCATCTGAACACATTCCAGTGTATGCTTATGGTTTTTTTTTTTTCCTTTCCAGAACTGGAGACAAGAAAGCTATTGCATGGAAGATCTTACCAAAGAAACCTTGTAAAAATCTGATGAACACTTTAAATACTTTATATCAGCAACTGGCAGAATGTGAGTGGGAAAGTACATAGTAAGCTTTACACTGAGCACAGTGTGCCACAAAAACAGATAAATGTAGCAAATTGAATATATTCCAAAGTTACCAGTTCCACTAAACATTTACTTTTACAGAATGGGAAAATCTGTGCTCTGAATCCAGAGATTAGAAACCATATGGGGACTTTTGGGACAGAGGAAGCTTCATTTATATATGAAGGCAGCATTTAATAGATATCCTTTCAATTAATGTTAGCCTCATACAAAAAAAAAAAAAAAAAAAAAAAAAAATCAGAGTTTCCATAAGAAGGGAATGGGAAAGCAAAGCAAAGAGTAGGCCAGGATCTAATAAAGATTTTTTTTTTTAATCTTCAAAGTTTGCTGATGTCTTGGCAATTGAAATTGGAATAACTTTGACACTCAAGCTAATAGTACCTCACCGAAAACATTAAAATTGAAATAACAAGTGTTTTTTAAACATTAAGGGTTTAAATGTAAGGCACAATTACTGGACATCTCTAAGTAAAAATTGGTTGTTGATAGAATCCTCAAAATATTGCAGAGCAAGGGATACTGAACAACTCTGTCCACAATGGTTCTCTGTTACTGTAGTAATTCCTGTGCTGACCAGGCTAGTGCATCCTGCTTTTGGTGTTACCCACAGATACATGATGTACAGAAGGTCAAGCTGAATCCATTGTCTCATGTCCTGATTGGATTTTGGTGTATTTTAACCTACTTCAAATGTAATGGAGTTCAGTAATCACTGAATCTAGTAAGATGAAGAGATTATTTTTGGCCAATATTGAGGGGGGGGGAAAAAAGTAAAACACTATAATGTTGTTTTGTTCACAGTGCAACAGCGACCAAGAGAAGATGCATTCATGGAATTGGCAATGAATGATTATGATTTTAATTCTGGGAAGAAATTACATCTATTGGATTTGGAGATCCAGGAAGCATTTCTCTGTTTCATGGCTTCAATCCTGAAAGGTTACAGGTCTTATCTCAGGCCAATAACAGAAGCACCCTCTGAAACAGCCACAGATGCAAGTTCTCTCTTTGAACTACAAGGTGAAAAGTTATAAACTTGTTTTGTATGTATTTATTTATAATTTTTATTCTCTTTTATCTACAGAATAAAAACATTTGCATGTTAGTGTTGTAAATGTTGGGGGGAAATGTAAGTGCAGACAAAATTGCACAGTAGTGGCAAAGATTGCAGGACATAAGCAGAACCTACACTGAGTCTGGTGAGGGCTTTTCCCTTCTGGACATTCTGACAGTGCTGGTCATTGCACTTTGCAGGGTTCCTGAAGAGCAGAGACCGTTCCCATCAGAAGTTCTACACCCTGATGACCAAAACCCAGATGTTCATTCGCTTCATAGAGGAATGTTCTTTTGTCAGTGACAAGGATGCCAGCCTTGCCTTCTTTGATGACTGTGTGGATAAAGTAAGCAAGTCTTGGTGTGCATAGAGTGTTTAACTTCTGCTGTTGTCTGCTTTATCTGATACACCAGAATGTATTTGAAATGCAAGTTTATTTTTGCTTTTATTTCCCATTTTCTCATCTTTTTAGCCTTCCATTTCCCTTTTTTTTTTTTTTTTTTTTTTGGGCTTCATTCCATTTTTTGCTTCAAATTCTTGAATGTAAATAAAACATCATGAGAACAAATTAGAGGTGCTAATTTTCACTGGTATGTAAACTTTTGAAATACTGGCCTGTTGTAAGAAGTGTAAGAAGGCCTGAACTGAAACCCAGAATCTTACATCCCTATTTCTATGAATATTATAAGAAATTCCACACCTCATTGTCATCTTATTGGCTGCCTGTACCACTCTGTTCTGGGACACTGCTGTTTAAGTAGTGTGCAGTTGTCTGGGATTTCCTGGAAAGTAGGTCACCTGCTGTTTTTTCCATGGGAATTAATAGTGAAGACTGATAACTGTTATTTACAGTTCTATTTGACTGTTTTTTCCATGGAAGAGCTAAAAGGAGCTGTTTTGAAAAGAAGTCTGAAAGCAGTGGAGTTTGAGAGAAATACAAAAGCATAGTATAATGATACTTAATGCTCTTTATAGCTTTTGCTAGTCTCAATATTTTAGTAGTAACAGTTTTCAAAACTCTGTTTCCCAGTTCTATAGCATGACTTGCAGGTATTCATGGCTTGTAAATTGAATTAATTACAAACATTTCTGTAATGTTGAGTCAATCCCATGGCTCTGTTTGAAACCTTTTAACATGTAATGCTTGCTTTGCCATGTGCCAGTTTGTGCATGAAACAGGAGCTCTCCTAGACAGAAATAGACCCCAGTGATTGAACTGCTGAGCAGCACTTGGTTTCCTCTGTGCTGCAGTTTAGTTCTGGCTGATGTTAAAAAGGATGTTTATTCAGAATGCAATGACTGTGTAAGTGTCAAATCCTATCTGTTGCATTTCGTTTTATAGAATGGTTTATGAGGGTGCTGAAGTTGATGCCCTAAACTAAAGTTATCTTGTCTGGGAACTCAGACATCTCTTTCAATAAAAGTCATGCTTAGGTTGCTGATGTCACTGTGAGACTGCACATAATCTGTGGAGCTATTGGAGCTTTCACCTTTTAGAAAAGGTTAAGTAGCCATTTATACAGCTGAAACAGAGACTTGTCTGTTCTTGTGCCAGGTATTTGGCTGCTTGATGCCCTGGACAGCTTCTTTCCACTATAAAAAATGCTCATGACAGTTTGGTGAGAACAAATTTTCCAGAATGCACGTACACTTCTCCAACTTCCATTACTGGCAGAGCGAGGATTTTATTCAGGTTTATTAATGGGACAGCTACTTCTGTGCCAGGGATAAGAGTGGGGAAACTGAGGCACTGGCATTGCAATGCTTGTATGATTTGCCATGACTTTAGAATTGCTTGTGAGACTGAATATTTACTGACATGAGAGAGCAGGTTCCCATGTAGGATTTCTTTGCACAATTATATATTTGCCTTATCTCTTTCCTGATTTCTCCTGATTTGTGATACTGTTCTTACCAGCAACATACAGAATCAAAATATGGAAGTATACCAAGGATTGCTGTACCAACTAGAGCTGTAGCCAGGACCAGAGATCAAAATTGAGTAGTTCCAGTGAAGCCAATATTTATGTTTTAATCTTTCATTAGGTGAACCAGTACGCGACAGGGTTTTGGATGAGAGAGTGATGCCATGAGTTGAAAGGTGATACAGTGATTTCTTCTGGGTAGTTACAGACTACTGGCTTGAGACAAATTTTATGTACTGTGAAATTAGTTATTTATAAAATATCAACTAAGCCCTGCCTTGAATAATTTGTGAGAATAGTTTAAGATGAAGAGTAATCTCTTCCCTGTTATTTGGTCCTAGACAGCAGCAGCAGATTGTAATTGATTACAATCAATTTGAAAGATACAGTGTAATTGTCTCACAAGTTTTCATTTTTCCAGGAATTCAAAAATTACCTCAATTTGACACAGATTTAAGCTACTGGCTTTATTATATTTCACTGGTAAAAGTTGTAGCTGTGGGATTTTTACATCCTTAGAAGTATTTAAGTTGCAAGTAAGGTTTCGTTTACTGCTGCTTCTCAGGAGCCATATGTTCTTGCTACTTGTCTGGTTCACTTTGCTAATGCTTTCCATCTGTCTCATGCAGCAAAATGTGTAATTAAGGACACCTCTTTGTATGTTTATCAAACTTTAAATATTCAAGATTTTTACTGAAACTACTTGATATATTTGCACCTCACTGGAGGGAGAGAACTGTGGAATATGCTTCTTTTTATACATTAACTCTCTGTTGCCAAACTCTTAAGGCATAAAAAAAACGTGCATTCTTGGGTTCCACAGGTTGCTTATTCATTTCTTTGAAGTGTTCTACCATTTGGCTGTCATTTGGTTGCCATTTAAACCATTTAAGTAATTTAAATTAGAAAAACAAAGCTATGCCTGTCTCCCTTTAACTTCAGTGAGATCACACATTTATGTTCCATTCTCTTGGAGTGCATGTGAATTTCTGCAGTCTCTGCAAACTATCAAGACATTAAGGGCTGTGTAAGTGACTGCAGTTGTGGATGGTGCTGGTAGCACCTTCTGTATGCATCAGACAATTTGATAAAGCTTGGTATTGTTTTCCATGGTTAAAGAGGGGGAAAATAGCTCTTATTTTCATATTTAGAAATAAAGTTCAAGTTACTGCTGCAGTTGGAAATGTAGTTCTAGAAATGATTGTGTTCAGAAAGATTAATCTCTACATACTACTGAAAATATTTACCTGAAAATAGACAATTCAGAGTATACCATTAAACACTGATTTCTGGGTTGGGGTGAAGTTCACAAAACCAGTGCAGCACTTATTATTGTCATTATAACTTTGCAAGATGTTCTTGCATTTTAAGATGCTGTTCTTTGAAGCTAATGCAGACTGTCCTGTTGATGATACAGCTGTTAACAGCAGAAAATACAATGCCCCTGGTAACTACTTTTTCTGTTAACTTCTTCCTCTAGGTAGATATGGACAAAACTGGGGAAACACGACTTATAGAGCTGGATGAGTCCTACAAGAGTGAGCACACAGTTTTCATAACCCCCCCTGAGATCCCTCATCTGCCCAACGGGGAGGAGCACCCTCTGCAGTACAGGTAACCTAAGGACACAGCAGGATGCCAGCCAAAATCCTAACAGCTACCCTTGTAGAGTTTAATTTCTATGTTCCTGTGAGAGTCAGGAAGTACAGATTTTTCCTGTCCCTTTATGTTGTTCAAGTAAAAGCCATTTCACACAAACCTGTCATGCAGTTCTTTTGAAGGTTTAATTTTGTGTGTGTACACACAGAAGCAATAATACTTAATAAAGCTGGTAATGATCACATTACATTGTGCTGGCTGTTGACACCTTTTAAGGGTAAAGTGGAAATGAGTGGACCCAGTCTGTTGTCCTACTGCTGTTACTGATAATGATACAAACTGCAGATACTCTATGGAAAGAGAGAGTATATGTGAAAGAATCACTGAAAACTAGTGTTACTAATTTAGTAATTATGTCAGATGAATTTGTTGGTCTCTTCATTAATTCTGAGAAATATTTTTATATCTAATCTAATTTAATCTTTTAGATAGTTTGATATTGTTCCTATTGATTTTTCAGAAACCTCAGTCATGCGATGCTCACTGGAGACTAAGCCACACAGATTATTTTCTTTTATTAACTTGAATCAATACTAATGCATTTGACACATTAATTAAAGAAAATGCTATGACAGTAAATACATTCATCAATTCAAGTTGCTCACCTGAATAACAGGTTGAGACTGTTTGTGCAGGCATATGAGCCCATGCTGAGGGATTAGTGAACCACTTTGTCAGCGATGTTGTTAAAGGTCTACTTTTGTGTTTATTTCCTGGGAAGCCTCTGGTGCAAGTGTGTAGTTGATTTCCTTTGCTATTATGTGACATGTTAGCTTTGGAGCTGACTTACCAGAATTGACACATTTCTCTTACAGCTATAATGGATTTCCAGTATTAAAGCTAGAATTGTTTGAACGACCTGAAGGCTTTCTCAGAGCACCAAATAACAAACTGTCCTCAAAAGCCAGTAGCCCCAACAGCCCATCACCAATGTTCAGAAGAACTAAACAGGTATTTGCTGATGTTTTTGGAGTGTGAGGTGCTTTGGAAGGGGGACAGCTTGGGTTTGGCTGTAAAGCCTGGCTGGCAGTGGCTGCAGCCTGATGGTTCTTCAGTTCTTCACTGATCTGGTGGCTGTAGGGTCACTGTGTTAATTGTTCTTTGGATGTGCTTCTTGCCTGCACCATATCCTACAAGGTCTCCTTGTACAGGTTGCTGCTTGCTGTGCTGTCCTTGTCCCTTCCCCTTTCTTCACACTGTTCTCCATGAATTTTCACGTCCACTCTTCATTGCTTTTCACTGCCTAGGGCTTTGAGGGACTCTTAACTTTCAAAGTAATAGAGATTTACAGAAATGCAAGGTTTTAGCAGTGGAATATTGCACAATGAATCTTCTTGGTATCCCTCTCACTTCTTTCATATTCTTTCCCACTTTATCATATTGTTAATATTACTAATGCAGTTTCCATAGATATAATGGTACATGTTCAGTTTTTAACACGTAGCTTTGTGTGATGTAGATATAAACACACACAAACCATTTCCTTGTTTCTTTCCAGGAAATTAAATCTGCCCACAAAATTGCAAAGAAGTATTCCTCCATCCCCCAGATGTGGTCCAGGTGTTTGCTCCGTCACTGCTACGGCCTTTGGTTCATCTGCCTCCCTGCCTACGTCAAAGTCTGCCACTCCAAAGTCAGGGCTCTGAGAACTGCCTATGACGTGCTCCAGAAAATGCACACCAAGAAAATTGACCCACCTGACGAGGTAAAAAGGAGCAGGAGCCTGTGGGTGTGAGGATGGAGCAGTGCTGGAGCCCAGGGCTCACTGGTGTTGTCTGTGTTTGCAGGTTTGCTACAGGGTGCTCATGCAGCTGTGTGGGCAGTACGGGCAGCCCGTGCTGGCTGTCAGGGTGCTCTTCGAAATGCAGAAGGCTGGCATCGACCCCAATGCCATCACCTACGGATACTACAACAAGGTATGTTTTGAAGAGGATGGAGGGGGAGACAAAAATGCATTTTTATCCAGGGAAATAGGAGGGAGAAAAATAACAGAGCAATTCAGGTGCGGTTGTGTCATTTCTTGTAAGTTGAAGGAGCACAAAGCAGAATCGTTTTGTAGGTTTGGAAATCTACTGTGTTATTGCCAATGTAACTTGGTCTGAAATTTGAGCTACTGTTTCCACACCTGACTGTTCCTGAAGATGACTGTTTGATTTTGATATTTCCAAAACAGGCTGTTCTGGAAAGCACCTGGCCTTCAAGCAATCGAGGTGGCTATTTCCTCTGGATGAAGATACGAAATGTTGTCTTGGGAATAGCACAGTTTAAAAAAGCATTGAAAAAGCCACCAGCAAGCACTGCACATACATCAGTTCCTGGTAGAGTATTCACATCAGGAGTTTTTTTTCTATTTTTGTGCTGATGAGAGTTAAAGTGTTTCTTTTGTGAGTTCAGTAAAACTGTTTTAGAGGAGAAAACCCAATAGATTCTGCAAAATTTTTAAAAAGCAGTCTCTTCTACTTGCCTTTCAATCTGAAATAATCTGAAATAATTCATTTATTGTATCAGCTATTCATGAAACAAATGGAAACAAAATATATATCCTGGTTCTTCCAATAACCAGACTTATAATTGGCAGAAACTTTTGCCCAGCTTTGTCTTTTTTTATTTTCCCCTTTTTCTTTTTTTAATGTTAGCTAAGAGGCAACTGGAACTAGTCCTTGAGTTTGCAGTACTAGTTGCATGTTCTGCATACTACCTGCAATGATCATGTTTGTTTTTATCTGGAATATAAGTAAAATATGTGAGGCTTTACATTTTGGGGTTTCTTTCCTTTTTTTCCCAGTAAAGACTTAGATAATGTGAACATCAAATAGTGATATGGCCATGCCTGTAACTCATATTTTTTAAAGGTGGTATTTATAACTTCCTGGTAGTAAAGCATGATAGTACACTGTGAATGCAATGAAGCAATGCAGCTTAGTTTAGTTCAGGCTGACCTTGGAAGACCTTTACAATATACTTTTATAAATGTATGTGGGTGATCTGACTCAACTTTCAAAGTCCTTCCAGCCAGGGCTGTTCTGTGATTCCAAATGTGTACGAATAAATCTTTGCCCTGACAAACAGAACATATATGATGGCCTTATGGCTAGATTATTTCTCTGGACCCCAGAGACTCCAGTCCTCCTTTGTGCTCTATCATTAACCTTATGGATGGCCTTGAACAATTTTGCTTTATTTCTGCCTGTTCTTCATGGAGCTGAGCTTCCTGATAAAGCACTTTATTGAAAGCCAGCCATGCAAAGCGCTGTACAAGAGCTTAGCAATGTTGGTTGCAACTCAGACCATGTAAACTAAGGGAGTGTAAATAATCCTTAATGAAGTAACTGTCACTTATATAATTAATAGCATTTGCTTTTGACATCGTATGATTTTTCAAGATTACTTTGCATGAAATCTCTTAGCTGGAATGTGTGCTAACTCCTTAGGAAATAAAAAAAACCTCTCCCATAAATTCCAGAATATTTTCTTATCTTTACCATAGCAACAAGGTTTTTACCCTGTCTGTAGCCATTCAGTGCAGCCTCTTTAGGGAAAAGAGGCAAAGAAACTTTGAATTATGTTGGATCCTCTTGATCCTGGAGAGAGACTGCTAATTGCACCTGGGCAGTGTTTTGGCTTGAGAATGACCAGAGAAGTGGCTTGAGTGTTTGCAGGGGGTTTTGGGGTGATGTTGGTTGTTTTTATTTTCATCTAGTTTTGCAGACAAACTCATATTTGCCACTGCATCGTTTAATTTTTTTTTTACTTTCTAGAGTAAAACCAGGAGAATTACATGCATTAACATTTCTGTTAACATTAGTCTTTCTGAGAAACACTTTGCCTTAAAATGAAATCGTGTTTCGATGCCTCTTGGAGGTTTTGAAAAGATGTGACCTTTTGATCAAATAAGCCAGGCAACAGAATTAAAGTCAAACAGTGCTTTAGTTTAGTATTTGAAAAGAAATGTTGCCCATTACCCCTTTAATTTCATCCTCTAAAGCAGCACTTCAATGTTTATACTATAATAAGCCAATCTTTTTTCTCCTCTTTTTTTTTGGTGGTAAAATGTTCACTGTTAATTGGAATATTCTTGATAAGAGGCCTTTGAATTACTGTTGGTATTCAATTTATTCCCCTGAACAATGTCACACTATTAAATACCATAACTGTCTTTATTCTGATGTTGCCCTGCACTGATAGGGGGACTTTCAGACACTGCCAATAACACATCACTCAAAGAAGAAGCCAAGCAAGGGAAAACTTGTCTTCAAGACATCCAAGAACAAAAGGAGGATAAGAGAGAGAGTGACTCCAGTTCTTGTACGTATCTTGTGCATACAGATATCTGGTTCATTGGGGATAAATAAGGATTCCAGCAAAAAAGCTAAATGGGACAGCTGATTCCTCACAGTGAGTGCGTGTGATAATGCCAGTTTATGCCTAAAGTTCTTTCTCTAAGTGTAATTTTCTGGATGTCTAATGATTTCATTTGGAAAATTACAGTTCTTTTTTTCTCTCCTGTTTCAAATAAGTGATAATGGGAGCATAAAGGCTTAATGATAATTATAGCCTAATGTTTTTGTCTTTTAAAAAAATGGAATTGCCTCATAGGCATAATCTGCAGAAAAGCCTTTTCCACCAGTCTGGTTTCTTTATAAATCCTGTAAGAGGAGAGCAGCTGAAATTTTGCAAGTCTGAGAGGCCTAAATTACCCAGCTCCTTGGAATTCTCAGTTTGGGAGATGCATCAGAATGGGATGGGTTTTTTCTTCAGGTTTTGCATCTGCTGCTCTTGTTTCCTTCAACTGCAGTTGAGCAGCATCAACTTCACTCAAGAACACAGAAGATCAGATTGTGAAGTAAAATTGTATAAACACTACAGTTTCCCATGTATATTCATGGAAAATCCCCTTCTTAGTAAATGTTCCCCTAATAATATAATTGTTTAAATTTTTTGATAGGCTTTCTCCTGCTATTTGGGTTAACTATCCCATTGTCAAGTGATATGAAAGTCTGAGAAAATATGGAATTAGATAAGTTGCTTCAGTGTTTCCACCACAATCTTCCTTCCAGCACTAGTATTTTTTTCTTCAATTTTCTTGAAAATTTTCCTTACCCATGATCATCGTATATGTAAGATTACAGACCAAGTTATTTATGTTTAATAAAGCTTTTGAGGATGCAGAAAATGAATTCTGCCTAATTTATTACTTTTGGCTATAATTAAGGCAGATGTGGCTTAATAATAATATGATGTGCTAGAACATTTTGCACTTTTGAAAACAACTTGATAATATTAAAGCTACCCAAAATTCCTTAGAGAAGTAGTTCTCTATTTTGGGTAATCACCTGCAATGGATTTTTTGTTTCATATCTAAAAGAGTTGAATATGAATATTCACATTTACTTCATTTCTTCCTGAGGGAAATGAGATCTCTGTGAAGCTGAGCTCTTGCAAAGGCAGGAGAAAAATACTCTTCTATGCAAGTGAGCAAGGGTGGTCTTAATCTTTACAACCACCACATATTTTGGAATCATTTTTGGGCTCTGTGTAGGGAAGCTTATGGAATTTCTAGCTTTAGGAACATTCCAGAAGTAATGCTGGGAGTTAAATATCCATAGTGAAATTAAAACCTCTGCCCAGGCAGATTTCAGCCTCTGCCTCATGGGATGGGTGCAACAAGGTGTCACTTAATCCTGTGTGAGCTGTCCAGTAGGTAATGGGGATTTGAGATTTAAGGGGTGTTCCTTGGATTCTACAAAACCCTGTCCTTTCCTGTCTGCAGTGTCTGAAGTGGAGAGCACAAAAGGGAGTGGGGACTGCCTGCCCAAACTGAACTACCAGAACTCCAGGGATGACAAAACCACTTCCAGCATCGTGCGGCTCAACGGCACCGTCGACAACACCGTGCCACAAGGGAGCAGGGGTGAGTGCAGGGAAAATGCAGATAGAATTTATTACTAATGAGGTCTGAGTAGTGTTCCCAAGTTCTGTTGTCCACTGAATTTGCAGTATTTTATTGCTGTAATAGCGATGGTTAATGACAAGTCGGGGAGGGAGTTTAGGTTGGAGTCAGCATGTGCTGTGTCAGGAAGATGCATGGCAGTGTTCTGCATTTCCAGATTCTTTTCTTGTTTGTTCTATTTTATTTTATTTGCTGTCATTAACATCTGCTGACAAAGCACCAAAATCTCGAGGTTTTTCTTATAATCTCCAGCAAGTAATTAATTCCTTCAGGATGGACAAGGAGTTTCTGTGCAGTAAAATTAAAAAGACACTTTCAGACATTTCATGAGTCTTTAATAGTGTCAGATCTGATTATTATAATACTGTCAGCTATGCTTTGAAATATTGTAATATACTTTAAAGTCTGCATCTTTATGCTCTGGCAAAACAATGGAGATTTGTCTGACAATAATTCCTTTTGTTGGCTCTGTTTCTAAATCATTAAGTTAGAAAGTGATGCTTTTTTGCAGTTTCCTCGATACCTGTGTTATCATTAGCTTTCAAATCTTGTAGCAATGTCTCCAAAAGAGGGAAGTAAATACAGCTGAGACTTGATGTCTCTCAAAATGCTCTTTAGGTTGTGTGATTTTTACTCCTTTAAATGTTTTATTGTCTGTCTCTTCCTAAAAGTTATGCCCATAGTCAGCTCAGTATTTCAACCTCTAGCACAACACAGTGAATTCCATCTGTGTTGTAAAATGTTTGAAAGATGAGACAAATTTGCATTCTTTTGTACTTTCATTTAGTTTTCTTGTACAACAGCAAATGAAGCACCTTGTTCCATCTGTTTTTCAGAGAGCTCTGTAGGATTGCTGTTTACATCATCTTTTGAGGATGCCAATGAAGCGGAAGTTATAAAAAGTAAATCCATAAGGAAAAGACATAAAAGTGCAGTGGAAGCTGACTTGAGGGAGATGCCATGGGAAAGCAGGAACCGGAACCTGAGTGGAGATGGTTTAGTGGGACTCATGATGAACAGAATCAACCAGGAAGCAAACCCTGGAGAAATGGTTGAAAAACTGGGAGCTGATGCCAAAATTCTATCCAGTGCGTTACAGAAAAGCATAAGGCCAAAAACTCTTAATATCAGATCTTCCTCCTTAGACTCTAAGAGAGAAAGCCTGGAGAAAGAATCCAGTGATGAAGATGCAGCCTTTGATTGCAGTTTTACAGATAAAACAGAGTCTCCTGTTATCTTTGATCTGGAAGACCTGGATGCAGAACCTGAGACACCTACAGCAGTGAAAACTCCCAATGAAAAATCTAAAAAGTTGCAAAGAAAGAGCAGCTTTCCAGTAAAGCCAGTTGAAAAAACAGATGTTGAAACTGGATTTGATCCGTTGTCTCTGCTGGTTGCTGAGACAGAGCAGCAGAAAGAGGAGGAGGAAGAGGATGATGACAGAAGTGTTTCTACTCCATCTGCAAGAAGAGATTTAGCTGAAGAAATAGTCATGTACATGAACAACATGAGCAGCCCTTTGTCCAGTCGTGCCCCAAGCATTGAGCTGCAGAAACCCTTTGATGACAGAAATGTGAACAAAAGGAGCCCAACCATCATCCAGCCCTGCAGGAGGTCCAGCCTTCCCCCAAACTCCCCCAGGCCACCCAGTCTTACCAAATCCAAAAGCTACCATGCAAAAAATGAAGAAAGGCCAAGGGACAGGCTTTGGTCTTCCCCAGCTTATTCCCCAACCAGCCCAGCCAAGGAGCAGGACACAACCAGTGCATTGACACTTGTGTCATCACCATCATTCAACCTGGACACGTTGCTAACTCCCAAGTTTGATGTGCTGAAAAGCAGCATGTTCTCTGCTGGAAAAGGGGTTGCAGAGAAAGCAAGCAAGTGGTACTCCAAATTTGCAATGTATGCTGCATCTGCAAAGGTAAATGTTTATTAAGAACTTACAAATTAAGGAAAAAACTTGGTAAAGGATTAGTTACTGACTCACGTGTGATGAATCCCTTGTCATTGTAAACTATGTACATTAAGTTGTTTTAATCATGTTTGATATACCAGGACCCTCATTTTAATATCCTGAATAAAATTTAGTCTAGCTTGAATTCTGAATATATTTTAAGAGAGAACATAAGTGTGTTGACAGAACAAAGACTGCTCTGACTTCCCTTTTTAACCTAAAGAAGAAACACTTACAGAAACAAATACTGGTTTGAAGTCTTTATTGCTTTTATGGGAAAGGGGAAATCTGGTTGTATTGGTTGCCAAAATAATTTAAAGCTTATTTTGATCTGAGGTAATTTGTGATGAGGACGTTGTTTGCTGCTACAAATTCATACCAGAACTACTTTTGTTCCCGCTCCTTGGGAATGAAGAGACACTTGCCTTGTCCATCCTAATTTATTCCTACAGCTGCTGGTAATTCTTGTAGTAGTGGGGTGAAAAAGCTATAGGATTAAAATGGTCATGATGTCACTTAATTATTTTTGTTAGGAGAATCTGAAAAAGAATCCTGGTTTAGCTGTTTAACCCAGGGTGGGACTTGCCTTGTCTTGCATAAGTTCTGAACACAGATCTGTGATCCTCCAAGGAGGGAGGGTCATGCCTGGAATTTACTGAGACAAAGAAGGCTGTCCCTTTTTTTTTTTTTTTTGGAAATATTTTTGCTTTTCTTTCATTTTCTCACTGGACCTTCTTTTCTTTTCTCAGGATCAAAATTCAGACCGAGCAAGTGTTTCATCTCTTGGAGCTCTGGACTCAGAATCTACTTCTCTCACTGATGAAGATGTCTGCAATGATTTTGAAAGTGCTTCTCCTCAGGAGAATACCACATCAGAAATTAAGGGAATTAGCATCAGCAAGACAAGCCTGGAAAGCTCAGCTTCCCATGATAGCTCAGCTAAGCAATTTGACCAGTGTGGTAAGAGAGAGCTTTTGCATAGCATTCATCAGTCAGAACAAAAACATTCCAGTTTTAAAAGTTGTTCTTTCAGAATTCTCAGTTTAGGATCACCCTAGTCATTAGTCCTTTTTGTGGAAGAAGTAAATTTTTCTTTTACTACCTGAAAAGGTTTACTCAAGTAGGAAACCCTTTGGGGCCTTGAGTATTCATGTAAACACCTTAATTGTGTAAGTTGTACAGCTCTGGAAAACATCCATAAAAACATTGTAATGGTAACTTCATTGGTCTGGTTCTGTTTTCTGAAAGTAGTAAAAATACTTTTTAAAGATCTGTTGTAATTTTATAGAAGCCACTGTTGAAGCTAT